>NC_091253.1:61646666-62275000 GCF_042477335.2 Ovis canadensis | reverse complement strand
TATTTTAATTATATTCCATTGTTGTTATTTAAAATAGTTTTACAAGGAGAGAAAGCACTTTCCTGAAACAAATTGTTAATGTCTGATTACAGTAATGAGATATAATTTGAAGCTACCATATAAAGTTTCTTTGGACAAAAAAATTATTCAAAAAATATGTACAAAAAATATACAAACAAAATCCAATATATTTAAAATAACAGAAAGCATTTGGCTAGATATTTTAAAAATCCAAGGACGTTTGAACGTTAGCTGTCATTATGGTCCAGTTCACTGTTTATTTCTTTGGTATGCATCTCCTGACCTGTATATAAAATTCATAGTTTCAAAAGTGACATGTGCAAGCCTTGGACAACTGGGGAAAAGGCATATTTCCTGACCTTGTAACCATAGCAACCACTTGCTGATTGGTAGCAGGCAGGCTTTCCATCCTTTACCACTGAAGGCAAGTATGTGAGGTTGTTGGCTTTGTTTGTGACTCTGGCTTTATTTATATGCAAACAGGAATACCAGAGTTGAAATCACAGTTTTCTGTTAAGCATTCTATCATAGAATTGGAAAAAAAAAAGCATCTTAATTTCATAGCTTTATAATAATGTTATAATTACAATGAAAGCAGAATACATTTTCTACGGAAGCTGTGTGTAGAAGCTGAACTTAGGATCTTGTTCTTCTATCTGGCTTTGCACCATCAATCTTCTACTCCAAAGCAGAAAAAATATGTATATAGAGTAATATGTAACTTGTAAACTATTTCCATAAATTAATATAATGTTTTATTTGGTAAGATTTACATGCAAAGAAAAAGAAAAAAACTCCTTTAAATTATGCTAATGATAAAGAATCTATTTCCATAAACTACCTTACATGGTAATTAGGCAAGCATTTGTGTATTTTTTGCATCCCTATGAGGCTAAGTCATTTAGAACTCGCTTCTGGAATGACCTAACACAAACTTCTTTGGCTGTCTTTGCTTTATATGCAGGATATTTGTCTTTGGAGAGTAGAGATCTTCCTATTCATTTTCTTTTCCCCAACCTATTCCACTGTCTTCTCATAACCAGCTTCAGGCCCTCCTGTGATATAAATGAAAAATGGAATTTTGTAAAATTCACTTTGGTGAATAATCTCTTCATGGGATTCAGGGGGATGAACCAGACACACACTGAATCCACACTAACCCGCCAATTGGACCTCTTCTCCATGTCAAAGTTATGTGTCATGATAGAGAAGTCATATGAAAATTCGCCTTAGCAAATCCTTGCTTGAGGACAGGATAATGAAAGGATACTAAGTGAGATTGAACATTATATTAAAATATAACATATAGTACATATGTGACATAAATATCAAGTGCTCTAATTTTTATATAAGGATAAGTTTATATTCATTAATGAGGTTTGTTAGAAACCATTCAATGAAATAAATTCCGTAATTTATAAAGCTAACATTTTCCTGAATGATCTATTAATTAACATGGGTTCACTCACATAGATTTTTACTAAAATGTTCTGTATTTGTTTCTGATGTGAGCATATTCTCACAGATGCATACAAGTCTGAATCATATTATGCAATAAAATATTTAAGATAAAATCACATATTTCAGATAAAATAATAAGTGGAATATATTACCAACAAAGTAAACACTATATTACCAACAAAGTACACACATAAATGATTTTTACTTATAAGCCTGGCTTGAAGTGTGAAATTTATTTTATTTGCCATAATATTAAAATAAGCTTAAACAAAAATTCAAAATAAAATTAATTTTTAAAAACCATTACACTAGTGGTTTTATCAAAGTAGTAAATAAATACTGACTTTGAGCCTAAAAAATGCTCTGTAACTTACATAATACATATTAAAATAAGATTTAAGAATTCACTATACATTTTCACAGTCTCTCTGGGACCTACTTAACAATTCTTCTATATAAAACTGTCACTGTTACTTGTTTTTTTTTTCCTTATTGAAAGGTCATTTTCTGATTTATTTGTATTTTTAAAATGTTCTTCATAAGGACAGAATGATCTTTGTGTTTAATAAGACAGAGCTTAGATTACTATTAATAATTTTATAACAAAACTCTCTAGTTTTTTTCAAAACCTTTAACAGATGTACATGTTTTTAAAGTACTAATACTTTATTTTCATTATATTTCTATATGGTGTAAAAGAAAACAATATGGTTGCCTTAACATAAACATTAAAAACATGGAGTTTTGTACTAGCTCTTGGCTAAGACTAGGAAAGGATTTTTTTAATTTTGTACATAATGGTGGTATTCAGACCTAATTTGATTTTAGTATATTCCTGTAAACTTCTTCCCCTGCCCTGATGTACTATATAAAACATTTCTTAACTCATTAATGTCAAATATAAATTAGTCTTATATTGGAATTTTAACAGTCTATCCTCCACAGGCAACATAAAAACTAGACTATTGTCAGAAACGGTGTTAAGACTGCATGCAAATTTACACTAGATATCATTTATCATCAAAGAAAACACAAGATGTATTAAACTTTCGGTATCCACACCACAGTCTCCAGTACCACAAATTATTTTGGTTCATCTATACTTTCAAAATATCAACAGTTTTTGTTGAACACACACAGAAGCAATTTCAACAATCGTATTTTAATGTGCATTCTGGATTTACCAAATCGGAGTATGACTAATGGTCAATGTTCGAATGTCTAGGATACATTTTTTCATATATATGCTCTGAATATCTGAACAGGCACGTTGTATTGTATTAATATCATAATTCAAAGGGAAATTTATTAACCCTCCAGTATTCCCATCACTGCTAAAAGTTGCAAATTCTAGGTGGCAGAACCTAGACAGTAATATCAAATTTTAATAACAATTCTTCTTCTTCAGTCAGGGCTATTCTGGAGAAAAGCATAAATTGCTGTGACTGACCGTTGGTTGTTAGGGAAGCAATCTGACTTCTCCACACCCTGATTTCAGTGTATCTGCTCTGTCCCTCAGCTGTATTAATGATAGCATGAAAGGTCACATGATAAACGAGTGACAAAAATATCAAAACATATTAGCCTGTAGCTTTGTTATCAGTGTATGACAGAGATGACAGAAAATTGTATTTTTCTCCTGAATAATTTTGCGTTACATTTTGCTGGCTAGGCAGAGTGAATTAGGGAGAAATTCCTGCCTCTGACTGTTTGTCTCCTTTTCTGACATACTTGAAGTAATAATATACATTAATAATAGGGAATGTGCTCAGAGAAGGGATAAAAACCTTAAGATCCGACAGTCTCCATTCCATAACCTGCTTTCTTGTTTTTTCCTAGCAAAAACAAATTTTCTTTAAAATATGCATAGAATTGAGCATTAATAATATTAGTGCTAATAATCAACAGTTAAACACAGACCCAGCAAGTGAACAGGACGATTTAAAAAAAAAAAAAAAAGCTTAAAAGCAACCTGAAGGCTTCATGACATTATTATTTCAAATGGTACCATTTTATATTTAGAGGGAGGCATGTCCGCTAATTAAATAAAGGCAATTTCAATAATGTCTGATCTATCTTGTTGGGATGTGGACCCAGTAATTACAAATTAGAAGCAGAATTTATACCTGCTGGTTTACAGACTGTCAGGGATTGTAAACCCTGGGGAGATGAGGTTTGCAATCTTTGAGAAGAGATTACAGAAATTGGCAAGGGCTTAATGTCCTGCAGAGCTAGGGTGTAGTCTCCAGGGGTAGGTTAAGTCCTGTCTTGTCTGAGTTACCCTTTCCTGGGTGAATGACAACGTCACCATTTTAGTCCTATGCTTCTCTTAAAAGACATCTGCACTGAACAAGTCACAAATTCTGGAATATTAATATAATTAGCTTTGGGGAGAATTTGGGAAAGCAGTTCAAAACATACAATTATGAAATACTTACATGGGTATGTTTGAATTTAAATTTTAAACTTCAGACTTACAGAGATGAGGTATTTTGATATTATAATTTCAGAATATATTTGAAGGAAAAGTTTTCTTGGATTAGTAAATGTAACCAGGCTCTGAATAAAATGTGGGTGATACAAGAGTGAATAAGACCAAGCACTTGACCTCAAAGAGCTTAAAATCTAGTGAGGGAGATAAACTAAATTGTTATTATAATGTAATGATAGATTATATGTTGTGTGAGAGAGGATATATATGTACAATAGAAAGCTTACCTGCCTAGTTCTATCTCACAGCTTCAGAGGAAACAGATTTAAGGACACAGCATTCAATATTCAGAGTCCAGTGATCCCCTCATATTTCAGGGAAAATGAATTTTCTCTTAACTATATCCATTTTTAATATGACAGATTCATATTCAATTCTACTGGAAATGAATTATTGTATAAAATGACCTAGAAAATTTCTTCAAAATAATTTTGACCTTTTGAAAACAAAATAACAACAAAAATGGGAAAAGCTGCAATGATACCCCAAAATGACTTAAGCTTTGGAATTCATATATCCATATAGCACTTGCTGTGTTCTAAATAGAAGCACTTGTTAAAACTGAAGAAACACAGGAATAGAATGCTCAGCCTTGAGGAAACAGAATCTAAAAGAGTTCACGGTTAGGCAAACAGATACTATTTTATGAGTCCCCTATGATTTTTCAATGAACTAGGCTAACATAGAAGAATTCTATCACAATAAGGCAGGTTTGAAAGAGGTGAGATGTCACCGGATATCAAAGGAAGAGGCAGTCATCAGAAAAAAATAAGGCAAAGGGTGAGGGTCTGGGCACAAAGCTATCCTACAATAATGTAGGTATGGAAATACTTATCACATTGGGGAAAATGACATTTAATTCTATTTGCAGATATGGAACACAGGTGAAAATTAAAATAGATGAGACTAGAATAGTAGTTTATCATTTTCTATGGGACTTCCCAGGTGATGCCAGTGGTAAGGAACCCACCAGTCAATTCAGAAGATATAAGAGACAAGGGTTCTATCCCTGGGTTGGGAAGATCCCCTGAAGATGGAAATGGCAATTTGCTCCAGTATCAACAGTGAAAGTGAAAGGGAAGTAGCTCAGTGATGTTCAACTCTTTGCGACCCCATAGACTATAGCTTAATAGGCTCCTCTGTCCATGGGGTTTTTCCAGGCAAGAATACTGGAGTGGGTTGCCATTTCCTTCTCTAGGAGATCTTCCCAACCCAGGGACTGAACCCAGGTCTCCTGCATTGCGGACAGACACTTTACCATCTGAGCCATAGCCTACCCTCAAACACCCTTGTGATCAATCGTTTCTTTTGATTTTATGGGGTTAGCCAAAAAGGTCTTTCTGGTTTTTCCATAACATCTTATGGAATAATCCAAACAAACATTTTGACCAACTAAACAACTACTAACAACTGTACCTTTTGTGTCTTTTTTTTTTTTTTTTCGTCTCATTGCATTGGTTAAAACTTGCAGATGCTCCAGTATTCTTGGCTGGGAAATCCCATGGATAGAGGAGCCTGGTGGGCTACAGTCCATGGGGTTTTAAAGAGTTGGAAACAACTGAGCACCTGAGCATGCATACTATTGTTTATGCTATAAACAACAAGAAAACCACTAATGGTGTCTTTAACTATTAAGAAAAAAGTTTATTATTTGCTTAATCTGCCATCCAGTTAGTTCAGGGGTTTTCTAATGTCATCAAGAATCTAAGCACTTTCCATCCCTCCCGTCCAACATGGAAGTGTTGATTTTCTTCTTTGGGTTTGTCACCTTGTGGTCAAACAGTGACCTCTACAGCTTCAGACATTGCATTCTTATGATGACCAAAGCAGAAAGGTCAGTAAGGGAGTGAAAGTGGATTTCTTTCTACATCTTTCTCTCTCTCTTCATCATGGAGAAGATTTCTGTCCAGATGACTATAATGGTTTTTTGTCTAAAACTGGATCACATTATCACTTCCATCTGCAGTGGGAAAAGGAAAAAAGTATCTGCCTCTTTCATAGGATGAAGAGGCAAGACATAAAAGAGTTAGTTAGGGGTGGCTAGTAGGATGGAAAAAACCCTCATCTGCCCCCGTGGGCCTGTTTCTGAAGGTTCATGTGTACCATGAGAATAGAATCCACTGAGGCTGTGAGATTCAGTAAACAGAGGACAATCTTAAAGAGATTTTTGAGTTAAATTCTCACTGTATTAGGCATTAGCATAAAAGTGATATATGTAAACTATGTTGTGCTATACGTTAACTAGATGGCTAATGTGTTTCTTATTTGTTTAATTCTGTAGACAATGGGGAGTCACTGAAGCTTGTAAAGCAAGTTAAAATGATCAATGGCTCAGAGAAGAGAGATTAAAGACTAGATGTTATTGTAATAATTTCAGAGATGCAGAGAGCCTGGTCAGAGATTGTAGTGATGATGACAGAAACAAAAGAAAGCAATATTTACAAAGAAACAAAAATCAACAAAATGCACTGATTGATTTATTGGTTTAGTTTTTGTTATGGAGTTAAGATGGGGGACATGCCAAGAATGAGACTATTACTTAGGGTATTGGGGTCATCAATCAAGATGGACAGTGGAGGTTTTGGTGGGGGAATTATGGCAAATTCACTTAATGGATATATGCAGAGTTTGAGATATCAACCTTTCCATTAAAGGAGTTTATCTAATTGAAATTTGTAGCTCTTGTGAACGCAATAGGACTGAACTAGAAGACCTTTGGAATTTGTTGGCATATACAAAGTCATGAAAGCCATATGAATCTATGAGAAATTTTATGAAGCAGAGTAAATTGAGGACATCTTACATATGGCTTTTGAAGGATACATGAATCACCTATATGAAGTCGCTCAGTCATGTCCGACTCTTTGCAACCCCATGGACTGCAGCCCACCAAGGTCCTTCCTCCATGGGATTCTCCAGGCAAGAGTACTGGAGTGGGTTGCCATTTCCTTTTCCAGGGGATCTTCCTTAACCAGGGATCGAACCAGGGTCTCACGCATTGCAGGCAGACGCTTTAACCTCTGAGCCACCAGGGAATCACCTATAACCACACCTAAAATTTGGTATGTACTTATTTTTCTCTAGGGAAAAGGACCGTAGCTCATTGGAATTTCAAAGATGTCAGTGAACAAAATAAGTTTGAGAAACACAGAGGATAAGTGAAAAGAAGGAGGATAGGAATGGCAACTGGCAGTATGTAAAGCACAGGCACAGAAAGATGAGTATAGAAAGGAGGATTACAGGTAAAATGGAATTGCAGAAGCTCGAGGAGGAGGGAATTTTGAGAACATGCTGCAGAGAAATAAATGCAATTCAAAGTTTTTTATTCAATTTGGGAACTAAGACATCATTTTGACCTCTGAATGAGCAATTTTTCTACAATAGTGTGTGCAAAAGTCAGGATGTAATGAGCTGACATGTGAAAAGGAGAGGCAGAGAAGAGAAAGAAAATTTGTGAATCAGAATTAACATGATTTACACTGAAGCTATAATATTGCCAAAAGCATAGTTTAATCTAATTTCTCATTAGATATTTTACATAGGCTAAATATTATTAGTAAGGCCATTTACTTATGCAAATAATTATTATGTTTAGTTATTTGAAAATTCATTCTTCCTTCATTTAGCATTGCCAAAGGTAAGTGTTTACTTATTATGTCTCACTAAAGAATTACATACTTTTCTTCTCAGTTTTGTAGCTTTGTATCTATTGATAACAAAAATTAAGTTTAATAATTCAAATGATTATTTTTAATCACTGGGAGTATATACCTCAATACCTGTTTACCCAATAGATAATATCTAAATTATTTCTTAATCTCCCAATGCTTTAGCAATAGTCACTGATAAATAATTAGATATTAATTATCTATTTAGAGAATTCATATTTCTCTGAAAATTATGGAGCAGTTATGGACCAATGGAGAATAATTTTACTTAGAAGTTTTTTTTTTTTAATCCTAATCTATTTAACAATGTAGACAGGTTGTCTTAAAGAATTTCTTCTTTTCTGGTTATATCAAATTAGATCTTTTAAAATTACTGGTCCAATAATTTTTTCTACTTTTATTCTTCCTATCCATTATTTATATAATATAATTGAAGTACATGATATCTTATAATTTACTATCTAAATTGTATTAAAGCCATGGCTAAATCATGTATTTAAATTCTTATCCAATAATACTGGATACTAATTCCTTGAGTTTTCCATGGGGATAAGAGGTTATATTTCAATGCATGGGCAATTCATAATAGCTATGCTTCAGATCTGATCTCTGAGGAATTTCTCAATTCCTGACTGGGGCTCACACATCACTTATGGAAGAAGTAAATGTGATTACAGACTGCCTTCTAAATATTAGGCAGTACTACATTTTTAGGATACTACCTGATATACCAACATACAAGTAATACATACACACACACAAATACATATGTCTAACATTTAAGTGTGTTTATGTATGTGTGTAAATGACTGTATGTGCACATTAAAGTGAGAAAGCATGGTATAATTTGAAAAGAGCTTTTAAGTTATTTGATAGAAAACCCTACAATTTTTTTAAACTGAAGCATTACTTTTCAATAATTACTATTAATTGAACAGGATTAATATACGTAATGTCAGCCATTTATTGTGGCTTCTCCTCTGGCAGGCACTACATTAAGACATGCAAATATTATATAAGGAGTATTCAAGTTCACCAAAGTAATAATTATTTAGCCAGAATAGATGTTTTTCTCTTTTGCATGACTCTCATAAGACATATGAGTATGTGTCTTACATTCTTGATATTGAGGCTATGATCCTTGGGCCAGAAACATAAGCATTTTCTGGGAGCTTGTTGGAAATGCAGTATCTCAGGTCCAAAAAAGGTGTTCTGAATTAAAAACAGAATTTCCACAAGATATCCAGGTGGATTGAATGCATAGTAAAGCTTGAGAAGGCTTGTGTGTGTGTGCGCTCAGTCATTTCAACTCTTGAGATCTCATGAACTGTAGCCCACCAAACTCCTCTTTCCATGGAATTTTACAGGCAAGAATACTGGAGTGGGTTGCCGTTTCCTCCTCTAGCGGATCTTCCTCACCCAAGGATCAAACTTCCATCTCTTGAATCCCCTGCTTTGGAAGGCAGATTATTTACCACTGGGCCACCTGGGAAGCCATAAACCTGAGAGGACTGCATAAACATGTGGGACTACATCAAACTACAAAGAATCTGCACAGCAAATGAAACTTTCAATGAAATAAAATGGCAACATATGGAATGGGAGAAAATATGTGCAAACAATACAGCTGAGAATGATTTAATATTTGAAATAGACAAATAATTCATAGAACTATAGATAATAACTATTTTCTTAGGCACTATTTTAAAACAATTTCAAGATTGTGAGACATTTTATGTCAACTTCTGATCTCTTGTTAATATTATAGGTTTTGCTTTCTACATTTTTGTACAATTAAATATAACTAATATTCAGGTACTTCATGTGCTAATTGACTCATGGTTTCAGACAACTTGTAATTAACATTTTATTTGTGTGATTGTGTGTAAGTCTACTTCCCTATTTGTTTTATATTTGTTCTTTATTTCTTTTCTTATTACCTCTTTTCTTAACTTTTTTTTAGTAGCATATTACATATGGATTTTCTTCTGGATTTTTAGCTATGCCTTTTTGTTATATGGCTTTCTTAGTAAATTAAAATATACTAAAATATAACAGTCTACTTAGAATTAATATTTTCTTACATGCATGCTAAGTCACTTTGGTCATGTCTGACTCTTTGAGATGCTATGGACCATAGCCCACTAGGTTCCCCTATCCATGGGATTCTCCAGGCAAGAATACTGGAGTGGGTAGCCATGCCCTCCTCCAGGGAAAATTTCCAACCCAGGGATGGAATCCATGTCTCCTGAATCTCCTGCATTGCAGGTGGATTCTTTACCCACTGAGCCACCTGGGAAGCCCCTTAATATGCTTGACAGTAATATAACTCAAGTTTTTTCTTGTTTGTTTAATGTTGGCAAGATGTTTTTTACCTAAAAGTAATTTCTAATCCAAATCAAGAACAAAGTTTACCATCTCTCTCAAACTTGCATCTGATTTTACGTTTTATATCCTTCCTGTTCTTGTCCATAAACAAAGTTTAATTGAAATCATGGATTAAAATGGCTCTTGCATCTTGTCTTCATTTTGTTTTAAAGGATAATAACATATTGGCTTTGTGACTAATTCAAGCATTTTTCAAGTACAAATAATTAGTACTATGTGTATGCATAAATTCAATAGTGAGTCCTCTCAAAAATTTTGTCAAAATTCAGAGGAATCAGAGATCAGATTTCTGACATCTGTTGGGTCACAGAAAAAGCAAGAGAATTCCAGAAAAGCATCTGTTTCTGTTTCATTGACAACGCTAAAGCCTTTGACAGAGTGGATCACAACAAACTGTGGAAAATTCTTCAAGAGATAGGAATACCAGACCACCTTACCTACCTCCAGAGAAACCTGTATGCAGGTCAAGAAGCAACAGTTAGAATTGGGCATGGAACAATGACTGGTTCCAAATTGGGAAAGGAGTACATCAAGGTTGCATATTTTCACCTTGCTTATTTAACTTATATGCAGAGTACATCATGCAAACTGTTGGGCTGGATGAAGCACAAGCTAGAATCAAGATTGTTGGAGAAATATCAATAACCTCAGAAATGCAGATGACACCCCCCCTTATGGCAGAAAGTGAAAAAGAACTAAAGAGCCTCTTGATGAAAGTGAAAGAGGAGAATGAAAAAGCTGGCTCAATTCAACATTCAAAGACAAAGATCATGACATCCAGTCCCATCACTTAATGGAAAATAGATGAGGAAACAATAGAAACAGTGACAGATTTTAATTTCTTGGGCTCAAAATCCCTGCAGATAGTGACTGAAACCATAAAACTAAAAAAACACTCCTTGGAAGAAAATCTATGACAAATGTAGACAGTGTATCCAAAAGCAGAGACATTACTTTGCCAACAAAGATCCATCTAGTCAAAGCTTTAGTTTTTCCAGTAGTCAAGTATGGATGTGAGAGTTGGATCATAAAGAAGGCTGAGTGCTGAAGAACAGATGCTTTTGAACTGTGGTGTTGGAGAAGATTCTTGAGAGTCTCTTGGACTGCAAGGAGCTAAAACAAATCAATCCTAAAGGAAATCAGTCCTGAATATTCATTGGAAGGACTAATGCTGAAGCTGAAGCTCCAGTACTTTGGCCACCTGATGAGAAGGGCTGACTCATTAGAAAAGACCCTGATGCTGGGAAAGGCTAAAGGCAGGAGAAAAGGGGGACAGCAGAGAATGAGATGGTCAAATGGCATCACCAACTAGATGGACGTGAGTTTGAGCAATCTCCAGGAGTTGGTGATGGGCAGGGAAGGCTGGCATGCTGAAGTCCATGGGGTGACAAGTTGTTGGACATGACTGAGTGAATGAACTGAACTGAAGTGAGTTTTTAATGTAAGTGGTTGCTATACAAACAGCTGCCATTAACAATGTTTCTTCTTTTGAACTGAGTCACAAAACTCTCTAAAATATTTAACTAGATTAAAATAATTTTTAAGGAATTGTGTAAAATTTCCAGATAGCAATATTTTTTCTACATAGCTTTAAAATATTTGGAACAGAGTAAGTATATACCACATGAATTTATCTAACTTGGATTACAAAAATGGAGAACTTAAAGATTTTTTATGGATGAAGAACTGACTTTAACTATGAAGGTAAATTCTAGACTATAATACAGTGGGTTATAGATAAAAGGTCATATTAATCAACATAATATAAAAATTAATTTAAAATAGTTTTATTTGAAAGTGAGTTTTTTGGTTATAAAGTATGTAATTTAAGGCATACTTTCTAAAGTAAGTATATATAGTGCACCACTCTCTGAGATCACTATATGAACTTCCTTTCATTTGTGCATAATAATAATAGTACATGCAATACACTCTAGACATTCACTGAACATTTGAAGTGTTTTGGTATTTCAGTGTAGGACAGAAATCAGATATATTTGAGGAGAAAATGTTCACTAATTAATGATTAACCATCTTCCTAAATCCAAGTTTGAAGTTTGCATGAGCCAATCTACTAGAAAAACCCAGAAAGGATTACTTTATATTGAACATCTAAAATTATTAAAATGCTACCAAAGCCTCATAAAGTGTATATTGATGATTAGGTTTCCACAGCATACACTGGGCTTCCCTTGTGGCTCAGATGGTAAACAATCCACCTGCAGTGCAGGAGACCCTGGTTCAATCCCTGGGTCATGAAGATCCCCTGGAGAAGGGAATGGCTACCCACTCCAGCATTCTTGCCTGGAAAATTCCATGGACAGAGGAGCCCGGCAAGCTACAATCCTTGGGATCACAAAAGGGTCCAACATGACTGAGCAACTTAAACTTCACTTTGGGGCTTCCCCGGTGGCACTGGTGGTAAAAAACTCATTTTTCAATGCAAGGGACATGAGAGATGTGGGTTCCATTCCTGTGTTGGGAATTCCCTGGAGAAGGTTATAGCAATCCACTTCAGTATTCCTGCCTGGAGAATCCCCATGGACAGAAGAGCCTGTTTGGCTACAGTTCATAGGGTTTCATACAGTCGGAACTTAGCATGCATGAATGCATAGCATGCATAATCCTGAAAATAATAAAGTTTGCCTTTCTATATAAGTTGCTTCTTCATAAAACTGCTTGATGGTAATTTCCAATTTTGCAGTTACACATTACATTTTATAATCCAAACTTACATTATTCTTGAACATCATGTTTTTCCTGTCATAAGCATTGTGGTATTTTGATTGTTCATACATGATCATGTGTATTATTTTACATGGACATTGCATTAGTCATCTAATCATTTTAATCTTCATGTAAAATCCAAGCACCTGTAGACTATTTTATAAACCCATTTTGAACCTCTGGATTTCCTTGATCCTCACATTGGGTAACGTTGGTGGGAACAATGGCAGATGAATTTAAGTCATATTATCAAAAAGCCCTATCTTGCTTTCTCAAGGGAAATGGTGATACACTGTGTAGAATTACATAACCCTGACAGTCAACTCTATGGTTTGGACTTAACTTTTCCAGAGTATAATAATATGGAGTGTGCAATCAAAATAGTAAGAATCAATCAATGTTCAGTGATCCATCTACATGGATAGTCAATTCTCAGCCAGGATCTATTTCCCCACAATGTAGCTCCCAAGAGCCACTTTTAGACAAATTCTCCTGTTGCTTTATGTTTAATGTTCTTGTAGTAGATAGAGAATGGAAAATGTAGACCCTCTTATATGGATATAGATCCATAGTTTAGCCACTCTTTATCACCAAAGAATTTTGCTAGTACATTTTCTCATTTCACAGGGATTTCTGGGGAACTAGCCTGCCAAGCAATTCTAATTCAAAATTCAGATGGCTGAGTTCTTGTTTCTTCTGAAACTTGTATATTTAACCTCATAAATTGATCACCAAGACCCAGGAAAGCCATGGTATAAGAGGTTTTTTTTTTTTTTTTTTTGCTTTCTTTTCTCTAAACTCTCATCACTTCCTCCAGTACTGTTTCTTTACATTCTTATTCATCGAAGGCCAAGACATAATGTGAGCTGATTCTGAAAAGCACTTAGAGATGCCGTTTTATTCCCAGCATCTACCATTGTACAACTTTGAAATGAACTTTCTTGGAAGACTGTAGGCAGGCAGTCTAGCCAAACCATGAATATCTCATATAATAATTTAATTTTTTCTCATTGTCTTTCATAGACTAATTTATTTTTCTCAGAGTTGTATCTTCACCTATCTTCATCCCATACTTAGTTTCTAGGAGTTTGCCCAGCCATTTCAAGAGACCATTGTAAAAATGCAAAAGAAATATCACACACACACAAAAAAAACATTGTAAACACTAAAAAATGTGTAAGTCTTCAGTTTTATTTTTTCAAGAATCTCTTTAAGTTAGTCTTGAGATTTTTATCAAAATTCAAACCTTTCCATTTTAAACTACAGAGGGCAAATTTAGATACAATTATCATTTCTAAGTTTGAATGACACTTTTCAAACTCTGGATTACAAGAAAGGGGCCACAGCCAGTTAGAGACATATCAACACCTTGAAAATACAAACATACACTATCTTACCTATGATTTTGCAAAAACAAACATAAAAGGAAAAGTTCTTTTCAAAATTTCAGTAGAAATTTTAACTGTTTTAAAAGGTATAGATTGCATTCATTTAGATTTTATATAAGGTGGTGTGCAATGTGTACCTGAGTACTCTAAAAGTTTTAATGTTACACCAGAAGATAGAAAGAGGACCTCATGGTAAATAAGCTTTATGAATGTTCCTTTCACATTCATTGAAACAGTATCCACTGTGTTCTGACTAAATGCAAGGTACTAGTGACACAGTAAATAATAGACTAGTTATCTTTCAAAGGACTCATCTCCTCTAAACAATGGAAAAAAATTTAAAACCTGGAAATGTTATTGTTATTAAGACTTTCCTTACCTGTGTCCAGTTCCAGTGGACTTGAAATTTCCCTAACACAGATGCTTCAAGGAGAGAGTCAAGAGTGAATCTGCTTGACTTAGCAAAATTTCAGCAGTGCCATTCACCATTCTTCTAGGCATGTATAATTCAGAACATTCCCAAAGAGACTGTTGTTGTAAGGTATGAACTCAAAAAGCCAACTCAAAAACTCAACATTTAACCAAATATTTTCAATAATTATTGACTTTTCCAACTCATCATGAGATAGCAATAGGCTTCTATATCACTATGTTATTGTTTGACAAGAACCTTTTAAAAAGGAAAATCTTTTATAATTTTATCTCAAAGTGAATTGCTTAGTATTGAACAACAAACATGACAAATAACTTTGATGATCTTTAACTAAAACAATATTAATGAGTATATGAATTGATTTTCTTGTTTTAAAGCCTAAGTACTAGAATCAATAGTAGATTTCACCTAATAATCAATGTAATTGAAAATATATACTATTTAAGCCCATGAAATATAAAAAAAGTTTCAGGTAGATTTTCTATACTATGACAAAAACATTTAGAAGAAATTTAAAGAAACTGATGCTTATAAAACATTCCTTGAAATTATAAACCTAACTTATAAAAAATGAATATCTTTAGTCTGTTCTTCAGTTCAGTTCAGTTCAGTTCAGTCACTCAATCATGTCCAACTCTTTGAGACCCCATGAATTGCAGCACGCCAGGCCTCCCTGTCCATCACCAACTCCCGGAGTTCACCCAAACCCACATCCATCGAGTCAATGATGCCATCCAGCCATCTCATCTCTGTCGTCCCTTTTTCCTCCTGCCCCCAATCCCTCCCCCCATCAGAGTCTTTTCCAATGAGTCAACTCTTCGCATGAGGTGGCCAAAGTACTGGAGTTTCAGCTTTAGCATCATTCCTTCCAAAGAAATCCCAGGGTTGATCTCCTTCAGAATGGATTGGTTGGATCTTCTTATAGTCAAGGGACTCTCAAGAGTCTTCTCCAACACCACAGTTCAAAAGCATTAATTCTTCGGTGCTCAGCTTTCTTCACAGTCCAACTCTCACATCCATACATGACCACTGCAAAGACCATAGCCTTGACTAGACAGACCTTTGCTGGCAAAGTAATGTCTCTGCTTTTCAATATGCTATCTAGGTTGGTCATAACTTTTCTTCCAAGGAGTAAGCGTCTTTGAATTTCATGGCTGAAGTCACCATCTGCAGTGTCTGTTCTATTTTCCTGTAATTGGACCCTATCAAAGTCATTTAAAAAATCCACTTATTTGTTTTTACTTTATTTTTTTTCTTGTTTCTTCTTTCTTTTTTTTTTTAATTTTTTATTTATTTATTTTTTTAATTTTAAAATCTTTAATTCTTACATGCGTTCCCAAACATGACCCTCCCTCCCACCTCCCTCCCCACAACATCTCTCTGGGTCATCCCCATGCACCAGCCCCAAGCATGCTGCACCCTACGTCAGACATGGACTGGCGATTCAATTCTTTTATTTATTCTAAAAAACAACATAAGACATAGACTCAGAGAATTCACTCATGCTGCCTGAAATGATACCAGAAGTGGGATGTCTATAAGAGTGAATATATTTTTATGAAAAAGAAACATTTTTATATGGTATATCTATGCCACCATTGTAGAGAAAGCAATGGCACCCCACTCCAGTACTCTTGCCTGGAAAATCCCATGGATGGAGGAGCCTGGTAAATTGCAGTCCATGGGGTCGCTAAGAGTCAGACACGACTGAGCAACTTCACTTTCACTTTTCACTTTCATACATTGGAGAAGGAAATGGCATCCCACTCCAGCATTCTTGCTTGGAGAATCCCAGGGACTGGGGAGCCTGGTGGGCTGCCGTCTAAGGGGTCACACAGAGTCAGACACGACTGAAGTGACTTAGCAGCTTAGCAGCATGCTACCATTGAATGTTAAAAGATAGCAACTGTGAAGGATGGAAGGGGAAAAGAATCAATTTCCGTATTCCAATAATAACTCCACAGAACAAGATGTTCTAGAAACTGTGAGGGGTTAAACAGTGTGGACTTTTCCTTGAAAATGTATAATCTAACAGAGTTACAAGTTAAATACAATCAATGTTTACTTTAACGAAACCACAAGTAATTATCAGATACCATAACATCACAAAAACAAAAAGAGAAACTTAAAAATGTAGTTTAAAAGACAAATCAACTAAGTCCTTTTATATCATAAGTCCTAAATACTTAGTAACAAAAATTAAGAATAGAGAGAATGAAAAAGTTGGCTTAAAGCTCAACATTCAGAAAATGAAGATCATGGCATCTGGTCCCATCACTCCATGGAAAACAGATGGAGAAACAGTGGAAACAGTGTCAGACTTTAGTTTTTGGGCTCCAAAATCACTGCAGATGATGATTGCAGCCATTAAATTAAAAGATGCTTACTCCTTGGAAGAAACTCCAGTACTTTGGCCATCTTATGCGAAGAGTTGACTCATTGGAAAAGACTCAGATGCTGGGAGGGATTGGGGGCAGGAGGAGAAGGGTTGGATGGCATCACTGACACGATGGACGTGAGTCTGAGTGAACTCCGGGAGTTGGTGATGGACAGGGAGGCCTGGCGTGCTGCGATTCATGGGATCGCAAAGAGTCAGACACAACTGAGCGACTGAACTGAACTGAACATGCTAAAGTAGAATCCAAGTAGTGTACTGTCATATCTTCAAATGATAACTGAGTTTGGCACAGAGTATATATACAATAGGTCTATGTGTAAATCAATGATGCAAAAAAATAAGCAATGGAATAAAGCAGATGGCTGCTTCAGTCAGGTAAGGGTTTGATTCTTAGAAGAACTGAATTTTCCTTTTAAGGTCCATTTATCTCTAAAAGTGTTACAATCTGAATTTTTTTTAAAGCGGAAATATTTCAGAAGGAGAACTTGTTCACTTAAGAGGAACTGAATTTTAGAGCTAAACATCTTTAACTTTCATTTCAGGACATACCACACAATAGCAGCGATGCTCAACAAACACAGAAGCTTTGCTTTCTCTGTGAACAGTTTCTAATAAGTACAATATAAAAAAAAATAGTCATATTAAAATCACATGTACACACACACATATATACACACATAGAGGTGATTTTCCAACAGCTCATTTCATAGTTACAGGAAAAAAAAAACTATAAAAATAATTCACCATCAGGAATTTCACAGGAAGGTTTGAGAACCACTGGTCTATTTATGGTTTCTCAGCCTCCTCCATTTAGATGGCCAGTAGGAAGACTGAGCTCACCTACTCCATGGGCACACACAAATCACAACTGTTTGCAGAACAATCATCAGTGAAGAAGTTCAGCACTTACCAGAAAAGATCTTCTACAGATAAAGATAGAGAAAACAACCAAAATGAGATGAGTAGGAGGAAATGAGTTGAGATGTAGTCAAACCTCATATCTTTGGGTAGATATCCAACAAAAGGGAGAATAATTTTTATTGCAGCTTCTTTCCAAGGAGCAACAGGTCTGAGCCCCACATCAGAGGTCCTGTGCCAGGGAGACAAGCCCTCAAATATTTGGCTTTGAAAGCCAGTGGGGCCTACATTCAAGAGAGCCAGAGAGTTGTGAGAAGACTCTGCTCTTAAAGACTGCACATAAAATCTCACGTTCTCCAACATCCAGAGCTGAAAGGAACCTGTGTCAGACGCAATTGCTGACCTTGGAGAGCTTCATGCAGAGGCAAGAGGCAACTGAAACTCACCCTGGGGACATAGACATTGGCAGCAGACATTTTTGAGAGTTTAGCTCTCCATGAGGTCACTGGTGGTGGTAAGCACCATTTTGAAATCCTCTCTCAAGCTTAATAGTGCTGGACCCTGAACCTACCCAGAAGCCAATTGTCACCAGTCCCAGGACATCCTAGGGAGTCAGTTAGTTGAGTGGGGACATGACCCTATGCACCAGCATGTCAACAGCTTCAGGACCCCTGAAGCCCCAGGTGCCAAATGCTGAGCTGTTAAAATGCATTTGAAATTAACATATTAGCAACTTTAAAAAGCACACACACACACACACACACACACACACACACAAGGCTATATATAAGCCTCATGGTAAACACAAACCAAAATCTGTAATAGATATATGCTGCTGCTGCTGCTAAGTTACTTCAGTCATGTCCGACTCTGTGCGGCCCCATAGACGGCAGCCCACCAGGCTCCCCTGTCCCTGGGATTCTCCAGGCAAGAACACTGGAGTGGGTTGCCATTTCCTTCTCCAATGCATGAAAGTAAAAAGTGAAAGTGAAGTCGCTTAGTCGTGTCCAACTCTTAGCGACCCCATGGACTGCAGCTCACCAGGCTTCTCCATCCATGGGATTTTCCAGGCAAGAGTACTGGAGCAGGGTGCCATTGCCTTCTCCGATAGATATATGCACACACACACACAAAAGAAAAAGGACCCCCAAAATAACATTAAAGTTAGTCATCAAGTCACAAGAGAACACAAGAAGAAAGAAAACTTTATCTAATAAACCAACCCCAAAACAATTAACAAAATGGCAATAAGAACATATATATTAATAATTCTTTTAAGTGTAAATAGACTAAACATGCCAATTAAAAGACATAAAGTGGTTAGGAAATAATAAACAAATGCAAAGGCAACCTACAGACTGAGAAAAAATATTTGCAAATGATGCTATTGACAAGGGATTGATAGCCAAAATATTCATTTGAACAGTTCATATGACTTAATATCAAAAACCTAACAGTTCAGTTCAGCTCAGTTCAGTCGCTCAGTTGTGTCCGACTCTTTGCAACCCCATGAATCACAGCACACCAAGCTTCCCTGTTCATCACCATCTCCCGGAGTTCACTCAGACTCACGCCCATCGAGGCCGTGATGCCATCCAGCCATCTCATCCTCGGTCGTCCCCTTCTCCTCCTGCTCCCAATCCCTCCCAGCATCTGAGTCTTTTCCAATGAGTCAACTCTTCGCATAAGATGGCCAAAGTATTGGAGCTTCAGCTTTAGCATCATTCCTTCCAAAGAAATCCCAGGGTTGATCTCCTTCAGAATGGACTGGTTGGATCTCCTTGCAGTCCAAGGGACTCTCAAGAGTGTTCTCCAACGCCACAGTTCAAAAGCATCAGTTCTTCAGCGCTCAGGCTTCTTCACAGTCCAACTCTCACATCCATACATGACCACAGGAAAAACCATAGCCTTGACTAGACGGACACTAGTCGGCAAAGTAATGTCTCTGCTTTTGAATATGTTATCTAGGTTGGTCATAACTTTTCTTCCAAGGAGTAAGCGTCTTTTAATTTCATGGCTACAGTCACCATCTGCAGTGATTTTGGAGTCCCCAAAAATAAAGTCTGACACCGTTTCTGCTGTTTCCCCATCTATTTCCCATGAAGTGATGGGACTGGATGCCATGATCTTCGTTTTCTGAATGTTGAGCTTTAAGCCAACTTTTCCACTCTCCTCTTTCACTTTCATCAAGAGGCTTTTTAGCTCCTCTTCACTTTCTGCCATAAGGGTGGTTTCATCTGCATATCTGAGGTTATTGATATTTGTCCCGGCAATCTTGATTCCAGCTTGTGTTTCTTCCAGTCCAGCATTTCTCATGATGTACTCTGCATAGAAGTTAAATAAGCAGGGTGACAGTATACAGCCTTGACACACTGCTTTTCCTACTTGGAACCAGTCTGTTGTTCCATGTCCAGTTCTATCTGTTGCTTCCTGACCTGCATACAGATGTCTCAAGAGGCAGGTTAGGTGGTCTGGTATTCCCATCTCTTTCAGAATTTTCCACAGTTTATTGTGATCCACACCGTCAAAGGCTTTGGCATAGTCAATAAAGCAGAAAGAGATATTTTTCTGGAACTCTCTTGCTTTTCCCATGATCCAGCAGATGTTGGCAATTTGATCTCTGGTTCCTCTGCCTTTTCTAAAACCAGCTTGAACATCAGGGAGTTCACGGTTCATGTATTGCTGAAGCCTGCCTTAGAGAATTTTGGGCATTACTTTACTAGCATGTGAGATGAGTGCAATTGTGTGGTAGTTTGAGCATTATTTGGCATTGCCTTTCTTTGGAATTGGAATGAAAACTGACCTTTTCCAGTCCTGTGGCCACCGCTGAGTTTTCCAAACTTGATGGCATATTGAGTGCAGCACTTTCACAGCATCATCTTTCAGGATTTGAAACAGCTCAACTGGAATTCCATCACCTCCACTAGCTTTGTTCGTAGTGATGCTTTCTAAGGCCCACTTGACTTCACATTCCAAGATGTCTGGTTCTAGATTAGTGATCACATCATGATGAGTATCTGGGTCATGAAGATCTTTTTTGCACAGTTCTGTGTATTCTTGCCACCTCTTCTTAATATCTTCTGCTTCTGTTAGGTCCATTCAATTTCTGTCCTTTATCAAGCCCATCTTTGCATGAAATGTTCCCTTGGTATCTCTAATTTTCTTGAAGAGATCCCTAGTCTTTCCCAATCTATTGTTTTCCTCTATTTCTTTGCATTGATCACTGACGAAGGCTTTCTTATCCCTTCTTGCTATTCTTTGGAACTCTGCATTTAGATGCCTATATCTTACCTTTTCTCCTTTGCTTTTCGCCTCTCTTCTTTTCACAGCTATTTGTAAGGCCTCCCCAGACAGCCATTTTGCTTTATTGTATTTCTTTTCCATGGGGATGGTCTTGATCCCTGTCTCCTGCACAATGTCACGAACCTCCATCCATAGTTCATCAGGCACTCTATCTATCAGACCTAGGCCCTTAAATGTATTTCTCACTTCCACTGTATAATCATAAGGGATTTGATTTAGGTCATACCTGAATGGTCTAGTAGTTTTCCCTACTTTCTTCAATTTAAGTCTGAATTTGGTAATAAGGAGTTCATGATCTGAGTCACAGTCAGCTCCTGGTCTTGTTTTTGCTGACTGTATAGAGCTTCTCCATCTTTGGCTGCAAAGAATATAATCAGTCTGATTTCGGTGTTGACCATCTGGTGATGTCCATGTGTAGAGTCTTCTCTTGTGTGGTTGGAAGAGGGTGTTTGCTATGACCAGTGCATTTTCTTGGCAAAACTCTATTAGTCTTTGCCCTGCTTCATTCCGCATTCCAAGGCCAAATTTGCCTGTTACTCCAGGTGTTTCTTGACTTCTTACTTTTGCATCCCAGTCCCCTATAATGAAAAGGACATCTAACAACCCAGTCAAAAACTGGGCAGAAGACCTAAACAGACACTTCGGCAAAGAAGATATACAGATGGCCAACAGGCACATGAGAAGATGCTCAATATCACTAATTATTGGGCTTCCCTGGTGGCTCAGTGGTATGTAATCCACCTGCCAATAGTTTTGGCCCCTGGGTTGAGAAGGTCCCCTGGAGAAGGAAATAACCACCCACCCCAGTATTCTTCCCTGGGAAATCCCATGGACAGAGGAGCATGGAGGGCTACAGTCCATGGAGTCGCAAAAGAGCCAGATGTGACTTAGCAACTAAACCAACAAAATCACTGATTATTGGAGAAATACAAATCAAAACTACAGTGAAGTATCACCTCACACCAGCCAGAATGGTCATCATTAAAAAGTCTACAAATAATATATTCTGGATAGAGCATGGAGAAAAGGACACCTTCATGTACTGTTGGTTGGAATGTAATTGGTACAACCACTATAGAAAACGGCATGGAAACTCCTCAGAAAATTTAAAGTGAAATTACCATATGATCCAGGAATCCCACTTCTGTGTGTTTATCCAAAGAAACCAATAGCACTATTTAGAAAAGCGATATGCACCTTGATGTTAGTTGCACCATGGTGGTTGCGAGAAAGAAGTAGAGCAGGGGTGGTGGAGGTGGGGAATAGGTGAGGGAGATTAAGAAGTACAAACTCACAGTTGCAAAATAAATGAGTCAAGTGTATGAAATACACAGAAAGATGAATGTAATTGATAACTATGTGACATCTTTCTATGGTGCATCTTCCCTCATGGTTCAGTCAGTAAAGAGTCTGCCAGCAATGTGGGAGATCAGGGTTCAATCCTTGGGTCTGAAAGATCCCCTGGAGAAGGAAATGACAGCCGACTCCAATATTCTTGCCTGGAGAATTCCATGGATTGAGGAGCATGATAGGCTACAGTCAATGGGATCACAAAGAGTCGAACACGACTGAGTGATTAACACTTTCACTTTCACTGTGCTTGGTGATGCTGTAATTAGATTGTTGGTGGTGATCATCTTGAAATGTATAGAAATATTGAATCCCTATGCCATGTACCAGGAACTAACACAGTGATGTCAGTCAATTAACTTCAAAAAACGAAAACAAAAAAAAACACATACACAAACCGATAGATAAAAGACCAAATTTGTGGCTCTCAAAGGCAGGAGGTGGAGAAAGAGGGAATTAGATGAAGGCAGTCAAAAGGTATAAACTTTTCATTTTAAGTTTAGTAAGTTGTAGTGATGTAATGTCAGCTTCCAGGTGGTTCTAGTGGTAAAGAAACTGTCTGCCAGTGCAGCAGACTAAGAGATGTGGGTTTAATCTCTGGGTCAGGAAGAACCCTAGGAGGAGGGCATGGCCACCCACTTCAGTATTCTTGCCTGGAGAATCCCATGGACAGAGGAGCCTGGTGGGCTACAGTCCATGGGGTAGCAAAGAGTCAGACACAACTGAAGCAACTTAGCTTAGCTCGCACGCAGTGATATAATATACTACATAACGAAGCTCATTAACACTGCTACAGGTTACATATGGAAGTTATTAAGAGAGTAAATCCTAAATATTCTTATCATAAGGACAAATTTGTGCATTTTTTCTTGTTTTTTTTATAATGTTGTATTAATATGAAATGAAGGGTGTTCACTGAACCTTGCAGCAATCATTTCATGTTGCGTGTTAGTCAAATCATTACACTGTACCCCTTTAATGTACACAGTAAGCTGTATTTACATTATATCTCAATAAAACTGGGGGGTGGGGAGAGACAAAAAGGAATTTCATGAACAACTGCAGCTCCTGTCTCAGCATTCTATGGATGAAAGATGTTTAACAGTGAAGTGAATTGCCTACTGTGATGGTCCATATTGAAGAGGGGAAAGACCCCAAGAATCAAAATTTAAGATGCTACACTCCCTGGGGATGAATGAGGTGAGAGGCTAAAATAGAGATGAATAGTGAAAAAAAGTTAGATTTGAAGAATAATTACTAGAAAAGAGCACACGACTAGATTATATGAACTAAGAAAAAAATCTGACAGGCTGATTCTAATTTCATGAGCCTCTGAGACCAACAGTACTATTGCTATATAATATTTTAACAACCTGAACACTTAATCTAGTCTAAGGACACCAAATTTAAGCAAAATAATTTCTGACAGTTTTCATTTGACAGCTGTAGAACAATTCCAAAAATTACTGCATGCCCTCAGCACTCCCTGGTGTCAAAATAGTCATAGTGAAATAATTGATTTTTTATTAAGAAAGTGCCTTCCAAGTTTTTCCCAGTCTTTTCTAATATTTCAAGAAGGGGCAGTAGCCTTGCCCCTACCAAGGTCCAAAGCTAGAAATATCTGTGTCATCCTCTACTTTCACATTTATTTTCAATATCTGATTAGTCACCAGGTCCTGTAAATTCACTTTCCAAAATGTCTTTTGAATCTGGACATCCTTTTCTGTCACAGACACTCCCTCACTTTTAGCTCTCATCTTTTTTTCATCTGTGTTTCTTCTGCAGCCCTGACAGAAATTCCTACCTCCAAAATAGACCTTAAATCTGACTACTTTTCTTAACCTCCATTAACACAAACCTGGTTTAGGCTCCATCACCTCTACCTTAAAACAAAATAACAACTTCCTGAATCATCCGGCTTCCGGGGTCTTTTATTTATTTATTTTTTAATAAGACTCTGGTTGATCACTACATGTCCCTAGTTTGCAGTCTTTTGATGACTTCCTCTTGATTTTCAGATAAAATTTCTCAATATAAACAACAACACCCTGAATCCTCTTGACCCACTTACATGTATAAGCTCATCTAGAACAATTCTCCCCTGTCCCTCTGCTTGCTTTAGGCCCACTTGTGTATTCTTTTACTCCCCACCCACAATTCCATCTCTTTCTAGTCACAGGGCTTTTGCATTTACTGGTATCACTGATCTTGAGACATCTTTTTGACTTTTGACACAGCTGGTTCCTTCATCCTTCCCATCTCAGTTCAAATGCCACTTCTCTCAGAAAAGGCTTTGCTGACAACCTGCTCCCAGGTGGCGAAAACATTCCCCCTCCCCATCTAGGAAGACTCAATTAGATCTTCCTGTTTGCTCTATTGTGATTCATATACAGAATTTTTACATTTGTTGGAGGATGTCATTGAGAAGATATGATGGTTGGTTGACCCCAGAGCTGCATCTGGGCAGCTTAAGACCCCTTAACCTCCTCCTCTGTCCTTGGAATGTATGTTTTACCAGTTACCACTATTCCCACACAAGGAGCCATTTCGAGGGCACAGCCTTGAAAGAATAATGTGATGTTGGAAAGCATCTGGACTGAATTCATGACTGACCCAGTTAAAGCCTCTATATATATGTTTAAAATTCTGAGATACAAGTCTGGAGATCTAATTATCTTGCAGCCACCCAAAACAAGCCTCATGAGTTCCCTTGCTGATTAAAACTGCCACTTACCAACCCTGAATATTCACTGGAAGGACTGATCCAATACTTTGACCACCTGATGCAAACAGCCATCTCATTGAAAAAGACACTGATGGGAAAGATTGAGGGCTGGAGGAGAAGGGAGGTACAGATATGTGATGGTTTGATGATATTACTCACTCATGGATATGAGTTTGAGCAAACTCTGGGAGACAGTGAAGGACAGGGAAGACTGGAGTGCTGCAGTCCACGGGATCACAAAGACTTGGGCATGACTTAGTGACTGAACAACAATGACGACCAACCAAAGTGGTCTGCCTCTTTCTTCATTCTCTTCTCCTCTGTGTCTGAGGGCTAGATTTGAATTTCACCAGGGAAATCCCAAGGTTGTGAACTACCAACTTTTATTATTATTGCTTCTGAAGTAGTAAATGCTTATAAATTTACATTTCAAATGACTTCAGTGAAAAGTAATATTCTCCGGCTTCACCTGTGTTCCCCAGTGTCAACCACTTTCAACTCATCTGTCTCTTTGGGTTTTGGTTCTTCAAATTTCTAAATAGTCTACTAACTCTATTATTCTTTGAAACTTTTTTTCTTTAGAAATTATCATATGACTTCTTAAAATAGAAAACAAATATTAGTTCTCTTACACTTAGCAAATTCTCCTAACTTCTATATTCACAATCTTTGCTCCTACTCCCCACCTGTAAACTAAACTGTGATGAACTTAAGGGTAAATATTCATGGATTCAAATGTTCCTAAGTATTAGCTTAGTATACAGTGAAAGTGAAAGTGAAGTCGCTCAGTCATGTCCGACTCTTTGCAACCCCATGGATTGTAGCCTATCAGGCTCCTCTGCCCATGGGATTTCTCAGGCAAGAGTGCTGGAGTGGATTGCCATTCTCAAAGGAGGAAAGGAAGGGGAAAAAGATGGAGAGAGGGAAGGAAGAAAGGAGCAAAGAAAAGAGGAAGAAAGAAGCCCCATCTTAAGCTCAGGAAACTGTCTTGAGTCCGAATTTCCCCCAGGGCTGTGGAAAGATTGGAGGTATGCAGGCAAAGGAATGCCAAAGATGTGGCAACCCACCAGAAGTTAGGAGGAGGCAAGGGAATACTCCTCCACAAGTTTGAGAGGGCAAATAGCCCTGCCAACACGTGATTTAGAATCGCAGGCCTCTAAAATTGTGAGACAATAATGTTTCATTGTTTTAAGCTATTAGTCTGTGGTACTTTATTATGATAGCCCTAGGAAACTAATACAAATTCTAAGGCCAATTTCCTATCTAAATGTAGTGGTTCTGTGAGGTGATGAACAATCTCCTTGTTTTGATTATTTTTCCATGGGATTATTCCAATTTCAAGACTTTGGCATAAACTGCTGGAACTGTTACTTGATTCATCAAACACCAAGCCAAACAAAATTTTAGGTATTTTGGTACATTTTAAATGTGACCAGTAGAGAGATTTGTTGTCAATTAAGCACTATTATATATCATTTCACACTTTATTTTAAAATAGCCTTCTTACATGGAGTTGTTTAACTGACAATATTTTGTTAGAACAAAGTTTTGTATGTCCAGATTTTAGCTGCTTGGAAATAAAAGTTGAAACAGCCAACCAAAAAATAAATGGAGGCATGAAACCATCTTCTATGGCCTGCTGTTAAGTCTAGAAATACCTTATTCTGTCAGTGTGATTTCATAGCAGGATGAAAAATGTCAAAAGTGAGGATGACAAATCAGTCTAGTGAGGAAAAATGACTCTTGGACAAGAGATGTCATTTGTCATGATTGCCATTTGACTGCACTTTCCCCTCTTCTCTCTTTCATATGAATGCAATTTTGTCATTAGTTTTAAATTATCTTAACTGCACAATGGCTTGATCATGAAAATTGTATTTCCTTTCAAAGAGTTTTGTCAAATACCAAGAGTTTCAAAATTGATATTATACTTGTGTTATTTTTGTGTATTTCAATGAATTTTTAAAAAATCTGTAATGCTTCATTTATCAAATATTACTATTTTTCAAACCAACTGGTCATTTTTCCCAAGATATAGGCAACACTATTGCTTAAAAAAAAATTTTTTTTTTTCAAAACTGACACAGTTGAGTGCAGCTTTCTGAGCCACTGCATAATACGGGTGGTAATTAAGCCACAGCTTCAAGGTTGCATGGACACAAGACAATTCAGCCTAATGAAGTATCGATCGGCTGCAGTCGAGGTAAAACAAGTTGACATTCATTTAGAGGTAGCAATGCGAATATACCACAATGCCACCAAAGAAATAAAGGGAACAAACAATGAGGCTGAATTTTAATCTTGCAAACACAATTAAGAATCTTATTTATAGCATGCTGCTATCACTTAAACTAAAGCTAATTGCATACTTACTGCCCTGACATAAGATACTTAAATCAGCAGAAATTATATATCCTTAGCATAATGGCAAAAAAAAGAAAAAGAGTGCCAGAAGTTTAGTGTTTCAATTAGAGACAACACTGCTACCTTAGAAAACTATACTGATCAAAGTGTTTGCAAACAAATTTCCCACATATTTGCTTTGGTGTTTGGTTTTGGGTCTTCATGTTTCTAAACAGTTTGCTAATTCTACTATTTCTTGAATATTTTTGCTTTAAATGTTATAATTTGACTTTGTAAAACTTAAAATAGAAAGTTACTATTTCATATGCCAAATTTCATATTTCTTTTATTTTATTGAATATAATTTACCAAACGTTTATTGAACTGGCCTTACTTTCTGCATTAATATACATGTAAAGGATCAGCATTTCTCAACATTGTCTCTCTTTCAAATATGTACTAAATTTAAGTTAACTAGTAAGAAGATCTATCTCATAGCATGCTTTTAAGCTGTCACTGGTATAAAGAATTACAAAGATTCATTGTATCCATTATTTTTAATCAACCATAGATTTTTATGATATGAGTCTAAACACTGTCTCAGAGCATAATGACATTATATCTACAAAATAAAATATTTGGCCATTTCATAAAAATTTAATAATTATTTGTAAATTAATACACAAATTTAAAAAATCTGATTAGAAATTGCTGCAGCTTCTAAGTCGCTTCAGTCGTGTCCAACTCTGTGAGACCCCATAGAGAGCAGCCCACCAGGCTCCTCTGTCCATGGGATTCTCCAGGCAAGAACACTGGAGTGGGTCGCATTTCCTTCTCCAATCCATGCATGCATGCTAAGTCGCTTCAGTCGTGTCCGACCCTGTGTGATCCCATGGACAGCAGCCTACCAGGCTCCTCTGTCCACAGAAGTCTCCAGGCTAGAGTACTGGAGTGGGCTGCCATTTCATCCTCCACATGGATATACTACTGTTTTAATATTCTCTTATAGTTTTATGTCCATTTTAATTAAGTAAATCAGAAGCTGAATATGTTGCTCAATACTCTCAGTGATCTTAAACAGAAAACTAGCTTTCTTAATCTAGTATATGGAAAGTTCATCTTGTGACAAATGGACTCTGACTTACAATGTTAGTGGAGATGACTTACTTTGGAGAAGAAGCCAGGTTTTTATATTTCAAGAAGACATATATATCACAAATTCTACCTAGAAGTCATTTAATCAAAGCCATCACATAGAAATTAGAATTCAAAATGTATTTGTTAAGCAATGGATTCAAAATTACTGGCATTACACAGATTTCAGAAATCATATTTTCTCATCAATATTTTCATAAGCATAAAAAGTTCCTACTCTAATGAAGAACCAGTATTGATGTGCAGCATTTGTAAAAATCACTTTATATTAGAAATATGGTTCACATTATTAAGTTAATATATAAGGAAATAATATACTTAGCCACATATGGCTTCTTAACAATTTAGAAGCAATACACAACATTTTTTTTGTATAAGTGATACTGCTTACAAATATGGTTTATCAGATTCATTGTTCTCCAATTGTTCATAAACGACAATTGTCATTTTAACTACTTCATTTTGTGTAAATCATTGCTCTGTAAGCATATCCATGGCCTGGTAAAAGTAATTCATTTATTGAAAATTGAATATTTCTTATTGTGAGTTTGGTCCAAAGGGTGCTGAGAAAAATTCATCTTTCAACTTTTTTTTGAGTGAATATTGGGTGAATAGTGAGTCATACCTATCATCCTACTTGCCATGTGAGAAATGGCAGTAGTCAAATGATCATGGAACATCAATGAGGTGGGCAAACTGTGAAATAAAAGGGAGATAAAATGGAGAGGAAAATTGTAATGCATGAAATTTTACTTAAGAATTAATGCATCATTTTCTAACTTTTCCAGGAATAGAAGCTGAAGATATAAAAAAGTGGAAATATAAGAAATGCTTTGTAAATTTTTATAATTGTAATCATTTGGCAGTCTTATCAATACTTTTTGTATTGCTGGGCTTCATTCAATACTTTCTGTAGTTTTGTGAAGATAATCTGATTTCACTGTTATGAAAATTTCACATGGCAAAAAAATAAAGTATAAAAGGAAGTTCAATGAAAAAACCCCCACTTTCTACTCAGGCTCTGTGTCCTTGTCCACGTTTTTAAATTTCTGTTGTATTTTTCCAGATACTTTCCATGGATATGAACACAAAAGTCAATTCTCTTTTAATTCTTTCCCACAGAAATAAGAATATATAGTTTCCCTGTTTTCTATTATCCTTTTGTTTCTCTTAACAATACCATATTTTATTCTATCTAAGACATCATCTATTAGAAGATGCACCATTATTTAAAGTTCTAAGAGAAAAGAGAAATACTACCAGTGAAACTATAACATGATGCTTTTATCATTTAGAGTTTAAACAAAAATGTGTTCTTTTGTGCATGCATTAAAAAGGGAAAATTTGATTCTTTAAGATATCCTACAATTTCATATTCCAAAACCACCTACCTGAAATTACTTTTAAATTTGTAGCCACCGAAGTCTGTACTTTTTTTTTTTTCTCACAGTGTTGGTATTTGTTCTTTCAAGTGCTTGATTTAGCGATTCTTAAAAGAAGCCATAAAAAACATAAGAGCCATCTGGATGTCTTCTTTGGAGAAATGTCAGTTTAGGTTTTCTGCCCATTTTTTAATTGGCTTGTTTTTCTGATATTGAGTTGTATTAGTTGTTTGTATATTTGGATATTAACCTCTTGTCAGTTGCATTGCTTGCAAATATTTTCTCCCATTCTGTAAGTTCTCTTTTCATTTGTTGATAGTTTCCTTTGCTGGGCAAAAGATTTCAAGTTTGATTAGGCTCCATTTGTTTATTTTTGTTTTTATTTCCTTTGCCTTGGAAAACTAATCTAAGAAAATATTGCTATGATTCACATCAGGAAATGTTTTACCTACATTCTCTTTTTAGGAGTTTTATGGTGTCATATCTTATATTTACCTCTTTAAAACATTTGGAGTTTATTTTTTATATGATGCGAAGGAGTGTTCTAATTTCAATGGCTTATGTGTAGCTTGCCAGCTTTCACTTCCAGGCAGCTGACCATCATTCCAAAGTTTGAGCCTGGTGTTTTGTTGTGCAGGTCATAAAATTGCATCAAGCCTTCTCTTGGAAAATAGGATTTTGACATTATCTAAATTTCAGGTATTTTAGAATGTGCAAAGATGTACCTTAAAATTGAAGAAATATAGTATATCTTGTAAATCTGCCCATTTCAGTACACATATTTTAACTCCTTTTACCTCTTTGATGGTGGAATAATTGTGTATTTGTGATTCTTTACCATCTGAGCCACCAGGGAAGCCCATGATTCTGTATATTTGTATAATATTGTGTCTGCTATGTAACCAGACCCCTACTGTTAGAAACTTAATTTCTTATAATTAATTTGTTTTTCTTTGTTTTATTTAAATCTTTCTTTTCTCTGTTTGGTTGATTTTCCTCAACAATAGTGGAAAGAACATCCATATTTATACAACTTTGTGGACATGTGTCCTGTGAATAAAAATCCTAGATGTAAAAATAATCAAAGGAAATGTACATTTAAATTTTGAAATAATTTTAAAACAAATTCTGTCCTTCAAGGATTAATGTTCTGTACATTAATATGCCTCATTCTCTAAACTCACACTAATATTATGCATTTTCAACCTTTTAAACTTTAAAAAACCTAAAAGGTGTTCTATGTAAATAATGAATAGTATCCCTTGGAGTAGTCTAATCCTTCACTTCTGAGTTAAACTTATTTATATTTTCTGTCTTATAGGAATCATACGTTGTTTTCAGGGGCTTTCAATTGTTTAATACTATTTGTAAAAATGAAATGCATTTTAATACTTCTATGCTTCAGGTTTGTTTTTTTTTTTTCTTTTAAGGGGAAGATAATATTTTTTCCTAATGTAGATTTGAGAAAAAGATTTTTCTCTAGTTCTTTCTTAGGCTTTTTATGAAACACTACAGTGACATTTAAGGCAAATTTGTGAAAGGATATATTTTTAAAATCAATCAGAATTATACTACATTAGCTTTGGCACAAATTTGAGGAGTATCTAATTGTCCCCTTTCATTTTGCATGTGAGAAATCCAGGACCCAGAAAAGTCAAATGATTTTTTCTTTTATGTCAATAAATTGGAGATCCGAGACTTGAATCTACATTTTTGCACTCAGAGTTTATTCCACTATGACATTAATATATCAAAGTCTGAAAAAATGTAGATACTCAAAATGGCCACAAAATAAAAGGATTTTTAAAAGGTCATGGTTAAAGTGATTTTTGTTGTTGCTGCTGGGAGAATAAAACACAAAATCTTGTAGTGCTAGACTGGTTATTTTGTCCACAGTCAATTACCAATACAATAAGATACTTCTGGAAGACTATAGCTGTAAAGATAGTGTGTATTCTGTATCATTAGAACCACTGATAAAGAAACTAATAAAATTCGATTATAAACCATATCTTCATTCTAGGTGATAATACATTGCTTAACTCAGAGTTTCAAAAGTGTTTCAGATCACAAATACTTATCTCTTGTAATATACACATATATTTACTAATTTATAAGACCTATCATAGCAAATATGTAATTTATATTTTTATAAGGTTGGTTAATAACAACCTATTATAAACTCTATTATTTCTACTACAGACATCTATAGTATTGCAATGAATGGCTGATGAGGCATATTGCAGTGAAGTGAATATTTATTTCAACAGAGTGTGTCTCATCAGCTATTTATTTCAATATTGTTTATGTCACCAGAATTTTGACTGATAGCCTTTTCTTGAGACTGTTCTTACCTAAATATCTAACACGCCAATCTAATTTTAGGTAAGCTATCAATCTTCACTGGTTTAGGGATAGCTTGGAAAAATTTCTTCTTTTTTGTCCAAGTTTGGTGGTCTGGAACCATTCTACAAATTGGAAATTTTATTCAGATTAAAAAACTTACCAGAATTGGCAAACATGTCAGACCACTAAAAGTAGGTGAATATATCCTGTAAGCTCCTAAATTTCATTGAAAAAAAGACCCTGATGCTGGGAAACATTGAGGGAAGGGGAGAAAGAGGATGCAGAGGAAGAGACGGTTTGATGGTATTACTGACTCAATGGCCATAAGTAGGGAAGCCTGGTCTGCTGCAATCCATAGGGTTGCAAAGAGCCGGACACAACTTAGAGACTGAACAACCACAAAAGTTCCTAAATTAGAACATAGGTTAAATTTGCTACTTAAGAGTCAGGGCTCTTATTTATGCAGAGTAGAAGCCAGAAAATTAGAAAGAGGTCATTTGAAATAATTTAAATGGCTTTGAGTATTCCAAACATGTAAACTCCACTTGTCTATAGAAACAATCCCTCATCTCTTTCTCTCAGAATATCTCTCAGTCTCTTAGAACATCTGATGGGATATTCCTGCTTTGGCTGACAATACTATAATGATTTTACCTGAAGGAAGGTAACCAAAATAGTTCTTTTTGAAGTATATGTGAGTTATCTTGTTTACTCCATATATCATATTCCATTGTTCCTAGAAATTTAAATAGAATCAGCTTTTTGCATGTCCCAGGAGGTAATTACACACTTAAGGCCATGATAATAAACCTTATATCTCAAAAGAATTTAAATAACCTAAGCCAGACTGGAAGAAACACAAGCTGGAATCAAAATTGCCGGGACAAATATCAATAACCTCAGATATGCAGATGACACCACCCTTATGGCAGAAAGTGACGAGGAACTAAAAAGCCTCTTGATGGAAGTGAAAGAGGAGAGTGAAAACGTTGGCTTAAAGCTCAACATTCAGAAAACTAAGATCATGGCATCCAGTTCCATCACTCCATGGGAAACAGATGGAGAAACAGTGGAAACAGTGTCAGACTTTATTTTGTGGGGCTCCAAAATCACTGCAGATGGTGACTGCAGCCATGAAATTAAAAGACTCTTACTCCCTGGAAGAAAAGTTGTGACCAACCTAGATAGCATATTCAAAAGCAGAGACATTACTTTGCCATAGTCAAGGCTATGGTTTTTCCTGTGGTCATGTATGGATGTGAGAGTTGGACTGTGAAGAAGGCTGAGTGCCAAAGAATTGAGGCTTTTGAACTGTGGTGTTGGAGAAGACTCTTGAGAGTCCCTTGGACTGCAAGGAGATCCAACCAGTCCATTCTGAAGGAGATCAACCCTGGGATTTCTTTGGAAGGAATGATGCTGAAGCTGAAAGTCCAGTACTTTGGCCACCTCATGTGAAGAGTTGACTCATTGGAAAAGACTTTGATGCTGGGAGGGATTGGGGGCAGGAGAAGAAGGGGACAACTGAGGATGAGATGGCTGGATGGCATCACTGACTCGATGAACGTGAGTCTGAGTGAACTCCGGGAGTTAGGGATGCACAGGGAGGCTTGGCGTGCTGCGATTCATGGCGTCACAAAGAGTCGGACACAACTGAGCAACTGAACTGAACTGAATCATTTATGTTGAACAAAAATCTAGGGAGTGTGTATGCATGAAATCGGAGAGTGCTAAGAGGGCTAGATTAGATAGAAAGAAACAGAATTTCAGATTAGGTTGGATTTCTCAATACTTTTATGCAAGATTCTCAATTTATTTTAAACTGATTAGCTGGAAATGGTTCTAATTTTAATTCTGAAAGCCAACTGGAGGGAAAGAAAAACTTTTCCCCTCCATAGTCAAGAAAAGCAAGAATTTGAGCCAGTTTCATCTAGACATTGTCTTTTTGTTAAATGAAGTAAATGAAGGTTAGAAAATACATACTTCTGGCAATGTCTAACTAGTATTAGACAAAATATTAAAGTGAAAAATGATAATAATATTAGTAACAATAACAAATTGAAAACAGAGAATTACCAAAATCTCTTAAGAATGACCTACAATAGCTAGAGTGAAAATTTGCAGAACCAGATCCAAAATTTGAGGCCAAAATAGATGAAACTGGCATTTGAGACTATTTTTCTCCTTATGATAACTGACATTTCTCAGGGCAACAGTCAAAATTGTAGCTAACAGATGAAGACTCCTAAGAAGTTTGGAAATTCAGTACTATATATTCAGTTGAACAGATGGCATAGAAACACAGTTTTAAAATCTAGCAAAATGCAAATATATAATAAATTTTGAAAATGTTTTAAATTAATAATAATAATGCATATTTAGAGGCTCCACTGTAATCCTAAATGCATATATTGGAACAGAATGAAACTGAATGTGTTAGTTGCTCAGCTGGTCTGATTATTTATGACCCAATGGACTCTAGCTTGCCAGACTCCATGGAATTTTCCAGGCAAGAATATTGGAGTGAGTAGCTAGCCATTCCCTTCTCCAAGGGATCTTCCTGACCCAAGTATCAAACCCAAGTCTCCTGCATTGCAAGTAGATTCTTTACCACCTGAACCACCAGGGAAGCCCTGGAAGAGAACAAAGGCTAAATACAATGATGTGAGCATCTACTACATGAAATTAGCAACAGAATAGCTCCTTAAGCTCAAAGAATATATTAAGTAGATAATGAATAAGAGACAAAAATAATGAAATAGAAAACAAATCTACAAGAAAGAGCAACAAAAGAACAAATTTATAAACACCAGGGAAGACTTATCAGACATACAAATAACACGACTGTGAATTATCATTATCAAAAATTAAAAGGAAACATTACTATATATCCTCTTTTACAAAATTAATATTGGCAATTATCAATTTTAAATTAAAGAGATTTAAATGTTAATTCTCAAATTCCACAAAGGAAATCAGAAGCCAAGATAATAGCATCAAACAAAAGGAAATCTACCAAAGAATATTATAATACCAATTTGACATAAACTGTGTAAGAGACTAGAAAAAGAGAACTTATTTTATAAAACTACCATGGCTTTTCCACCAGAACCTGAAAACATCACAACAAAGAAAATCATACAGCAATAACATATATTTTATTTAGAAACACAGTTTTTAAAATCTAGCAATAATAAATGATAATAAATAATTCACTAATTTATTTATTTGAGGGTGTAAACATGAAAAATAATTTGAAATTAATGAATATAATTGACCACATTAACAAAAAAGAAGAAAAATCAAATAGTCATGCCAAGGGAGTTGGTTCTTATATATGAGTCTGCCTCCTTCCCAGGTTGCCAGCCTCCTGAATAAAGCAAGGTTTCCTTTCCAACCAAAAAAAAAGAAGTCATGTCAAAATGCAGATAACATATTTGATCAGTTTATGTAAGAATTCATAGGAAAAACAGAGTTTTTTTTTAGTCTGATAAGAATTTAGAACACCCACATCAAGTATTGCATTTAATGATGAAATATTGAGAATCTTTATCTGTGAAAGAAAAAGCAATCTCTTTTTCAACAATTCTATTCTGTGTATAGTAGAAAGCTCTAGAAAGCCCAATAAGACAAAGCAAAAAATAAAAAACTTCATATTTAAAAAATAAATAAATAGAATTATCCCTTATTTACAAATAATTATATTACTTTAAAAAATTCAAATTAATTAACAGATGAGTTTAGCAAAATTCATTAATAAATGAAATTATTTAACAAATGAAATACAAGATCAATATATAAAATTCAACTGAATGTCTATATTAAAAACAAGTAAAAATTAAAATTGTAAAAGAAATGGTATTAGCTGTTTTCTGTTGTCATTACAAATTATCATAAATTTAGTAGCTAAAGCATGACTAATTACAAAGTCTGTAAGTCAAAATTTAGGACACAGAATGATTCAGCTGATCTAGTCTCTGGGTTTCACAAGGTCAGAATCAAGTTGGCAGATCTACATTCCTTTGTGGAGTCTGTAGGAATGAATCTACGCAAAAGTTCATTTAGAGTATTGCAAAATTCAGTTTCCTGCAATTATAAGACTAAGGTCCCTGTTTCTTTGATGGCCATTGGGTTCTAGGAGGCATCCACAGTCCTTGTTTTATTGTCTTTTTCCTCTCTCTTTAAAGCCAGTAAGAAATAGGTCTAGCTCTTTCCATGTTTCAAATCTCTTTGACATTCCTTTCTGCCTCTTATTTCTGCTTCCTTCCAGTTCAATTCTGGGTCGGGAAGATCTACTAGAGAGGGATATGTTACCCACTCCAGTATCCTTGGGCTTCCCTTGTGGCTCAGCTAGTAAAGAATCCACCTGTAATGTGCGAGACCTGGGTTCAATCCCTGGGTTGGGAAGGTCCCCTGAAGAAAGGAAAGGCAACCCACTCCAATAGTCTGGCCTGGAGAATTCCATGAACTGTGTAGTCCACAGGGTTGCAAAGAGTCAGACACGACTGAGCAACTTTCACTCACTCTCACTCACTCTGCCATATTTCTCCTAACTGCCAGAAAAATTTATCTAATTTTAAAAGCACAACTGATTAGACTGTGTTCACCTGGATGATTCATGGAAATCTCCCTATTTTAAACTTTGTAATCTTAATTGCAGTTTCCAAGTCCCTTCACAACAGTACCTAGGTAAGTGCTTGACTGAATAAGCAGAAGGTGAAATTCTGAGAGGTGGAATCTTTAGAATCCTGCTTACCATGAAAAGGGCTCAGACAGTTAAATATCTGCCTTCTATGCAGGAGACCTGGGTTCGATCCTTGGGTCTGGAAGATCCCCTGGAGAAGGAAATGGTAACCCACTCCACTATTCTTGCCTGGAATTCCATGGACAGCAGAATCTGGCAGGTTACAGTCCATGAGGTCCCAGAGAGTCAGACATGACTGAATGAATAACACCTATCACAAAAATAATTTACAACAGCCTCTTTCCTCCCAAATCCAGCCTCATAGTTTATCCTTATTGTAAAGAAAATACTGTAAAAGACTGATTAGCTTACCAACAACGGGGTCTATACCAGAAAGCTCTGCCAAAGCATTATACTTGTTACATATACTCTACCACATTTAATCCTCACAAAAATCCTCTGAGATACATCTTAATAACTCTGTTTTACAAATGAAGAAATCAAAACAAAGAAGTGTGAAACAACTGTAAAAAGTCACAAAGAAAAAGTGGAAAAGTGAAGACTTAAGGCCAAGTTTCTTCATTATTAAAAACAAAACAAAACAAAACAAAAAACCTGTGCTGTCAACCACCCAGATAAGTGAAAAGTGAAAGTGTTAGTTACTCAGTCATGTTTGACTCTTTGAGAACCCATGGACTGAAGCCTGCAGGCTCCTCTGGTCCATGGAATTCTCCAGGCAAGAATACTGCAGTGGGTAGCCGTTTCCTTCTCCAGGAGATCCTCCCGACCCTGGGATCGAACCCTGGTCTCCAGTATTGCAGAAAGATACTTTACTATCTGAGCCACCAGGAACAGAGACTCATAACTTCAGTGTTAGACCCAAGAATCACAGAGTAGATGCTCAGAAAATGCATCTTGAATAGAAATTAGTGAAATAGTTCTAAATTTTAAATCTCAGTTCAGTCCAATACAAATAATTGATGAACAATATAATATTTTGTTTCTTATTGCTAAAGAGAAACTCATATACTCTAGTTTTTTCTTGCACATATTTTTTACTTGCCTCATAATTAATCATTCATAAAACTTTCTTGGTGAGAAGAGATTAATCAATTCATCAGAAACTTATATAAAATACTCTGCCAAGGGCTCAGGACACCGATACTTATAAAATAGTCTCTTCCTCTTAAGGAGATAAAGAAAAGATCCTAAACACACACAAAATATTGACAACCCACAGAAGTATGTATACGTATAGAATATATACATGTCAATACGTCACCAGCAGTTATTACACTATTATTATATTATTATAGGGTTTCATATAAATGGAGATATCTATTTAAGATAGAGGAGACTATGGTATGCTGAAATTTGAGAAAGAATGTGCTCCAATTTGGATAAATGAAATAGCATGAAGTATCACAAAGTAATTAATATTAAGCTAAAACTAAGTAGATCAGCTGAATTTAGTTGGTGCTCTTGGTAAGAACAACTGCCATTGTCTGCCAGGGAAGGAAAACTGTTTCAAGATGCTTGAAGATATAGGAGTGACAGGATTCACTGATGTGTAAGAAACTTACAGAATTGAACCCAGAACACATGGGGAGTCTGCTCTGCCTGTCATTCATTTTTTCTTACACAGAGAAATTTATTCATTAAGAACTTATTTAAGTCATGCCAGCTGTAGCCTTTAGTTTAGAAAAATGGAAAAGGGATTTCAGAGAGGAAAAGTGAACAGCTTACATCATATAAAGGAAGAGAAAAAAAAAAGCCAAAAATAAAGGTTAAAAAAAAGAGAGAGAGAGAGAAATGAAGAGATAGAAAATGAAAGACAAAGTGATAAAAGAAAACAGGAAGAGACAAGACTTCCCTGGTGCTACAGTGGTTAAGGCTCCACTCTTAAACTATAGGAGACTCGGTTTTGATCCCTGGTTCAGGAAGATCCCCTGAAGAAGGGATTGGCTACCCACTCCAGTATTCTTGCCTGGGAATCCCATGGACAGAGGAGCCTGGCGGGCTACAGTCCATGGGGTTGCAAAGAGTTAGCCATGACTGAAGCGACTCTAACAAGGCCAAAACACAAACAAAACAAAACAGGAAAAGAGAAGGAAATAGAGCAGAAACGAAGAGAAATAGATAAGAAAAATAAAGGGGAAATGGTGAGGGAAGAAGGAGGAAGAAAAAAGGGAGGGAAAGCAGACACTTGTATGGCAAACAGTGTGTGCCTGTGTGCTCTGTTCTGTCCGAATCTTTGCGAGATTTTTACCACTGTGCCATCTGGGAAGTCCAGATGGCAATAAAGCAGTGTCCAATTTTCTTTTTCCTATTCCTATTCATCTCATAAATAAAACAATAGACAAAAAGCAGTATTCTATGTGGATTTCAAATACTAAGACATCTTCTATGCAATGACAAGATAAGCCTAGACAAAACTGTTTTTAAAACATTGGTTTGATTTATCTGGAAAGTTTGGTGTTTTTTTTTTTAAGTGCACTGGCAATTATTAGAACCTCTTGAGACATTAATCATTTGTTCTCCTCCATCCATTCACTCTCTTGTAAGAAAAGATTGAATTTTTATTTAGGAACCACCCTCCCTGTTTCTCAGCTTCCCAGGTGGTCTAGTGGTAAAGACCTGTCCTGCCAATGCAGGAGACACAAGAGACTCGGGTTTGATCTCTGGGTCAGGAAGATCCACTGGAGGAGAGCATGGCAATCTGCTCCAGTATTCTCACCTGGAAAATCCCATGGACAGAGGAGCCTGGTGGGCTACAGCCCAAAGGATTGCAAAGAGTAGGACACGGCTGAAGTGACTTAGCACGCATGCACATACAAGCAAGTCTGAAGCTGGAGACAGCCTTAATCCCTCCATATTCCATTTTCCTCCCTGGAACAATGTTGTTGCACCCCATGGATGCACAAGGCCTGCACTTGCCCAATTTTAGGTTAGAAGAAAAAGCACTGAGTCATTGACAGAGACAGCTGTGGTTTAGTGGATCTTACACATCTGAAGAAATGTCCTGGAGCAACAGCCCATATGCAGGACAGAAGGAAGGCAGATGGAGTCCAAGGAGATGAGGGACAGACAGTTATAAGGGGAATCGACATCATGTTGGGGCTTTCCTGGTGGCTCAGGAGTAAAGAATCCACCTGCAAGGCAGAAGCTGCAGGAGATGCAGGTTCAACCTCTGGGTGGAGACAATCCCCTGGAGGAGGGCATGGCAACCTACTCCAGTATTTTTGCCTGGAGAATCCCAAGGACAGAGAAGACTGGTGGGCAATAGTCCATACGGTCACCAAGAGTTGGACAAGACTAAAGCAACTTAGCATGCTCATTGTTTACCAGGGAAACTAGCAAAGGGACATGCCCAACTTTGCAAGGGCAACTTTGATAAAAAACAATCCTTAGCTGGGGCCTGGAGCAAGTATGTGGGAAGATCAGTCATATGAGTGGGGTATAAATGAAGTAGGCACTGGTCATGAAGGGGATGGACAGAGAGCAAGGGAACAGCCACCTTGAGTGTCCTGACCGTAAAAGCAGGTACTGGTTTAGGGTGAAGTGAATCACTGCAGACAGGGATCTCCGTACTTTTGACCAAACCCTGCACAAAACACTGTAGTAGTTTTATGGATTCTGAGATTGATAGGATGGGGAGAGCAGACTGCTAGATGTGGCCAGGAAGATCATATTCAATGTTTCCCTCTTCTTCCCCAGTAAAAAGTCCTTGGCAAAGGTATCTGAAGAGAACCTTGGTTGAAAGACTGTCTAACTCTCTGGAGACCTGTCCTTCCAGTTTTTCCCTGAGCCCAAAGTACCTCATTTCGCTCTCCACCCTGAACGCCTTTCAGGGGGTGTTGAAGGTCAGCAGCTGCAGAAGCATGTGATTTAATCCCTATAGAGGTAAATGGCAAGTGCCCATGGCAAGTACTAATCTACAGTTGACAGTAAGAACAAGTATACATATTAAGAGCTATAGTCTCCTTTCTTGATTTTATCTGTACTGCTACCATATTACTATGTTATTTTGAAGTGGAACAACACTTGCCACCCTAAAATATGTCTGTTTGGCATAAGAGTTATTTAGGCTGTCTATTTCTAAGAAACAGCAGATAAGCAAAGCTCAGAAAAAAGTTTTCCTTTTATGAGATATTTACACATTTCCTTCATGGTTCAGTGGCTAAGACTTTGCATCCCAATGCAGGGGTTCCTTGTTTGATCCCTGGTCAAGTAACTATATCCCACATGGATCCAGAGCAGACAAATAAATAAATATATATATATATATATATATATATATTTTTTTTTTCAGAACGAGGGCTGGTTTTATTTTCCAACAGAATCTTCTTCAGTAAAAAACAAAGATAAAACACATCTCAACCCTGCTATATCCATGTATAAGGGAGTATATCTCTCTCTCCACCAGGAAGACGAGGATGATAAATCTCTAGGAAGTTACCAGGCAAGGATCTAAATTTGCATAACAGACTTACTTTTGTTTACTATGCTTTTCCTGATAATTTGGCATCTCTGGCTTCCCTAACCCCCAACATTTTCTTTTGCATTTAGTTGGAGACTTTATTTAAAGTTGTGGTTTGGGCCATCTAATGAGTTACACAGTTTTCCTGCCATCTCCCAGGTACATGGGAAGAATACATGTTATTATTAAATTCCCTTTTCCTGCTAACCTGTATTTTATTACCCAGGTTGGAGCAGGGATGTAGAGGTGTCTCAACCAAATGTATAACATCGTAGAGGAGACATTATTTTTTTCTCCCTTATGGTTTCCATCACAGTGTTGTCAACTACCTCTGCTTCATTCAGTATCTTTTTTTTTTTTTAATCTGCAGTATTCTGATTTGTAAATTTGGGTAATATTTGATCTTACCAAAAATTAAGAATTTGGAAATGATCATAGACAATGATTTTTAACAAATTGTGTTTAATTGGTAATGATGGGGTCGCTAAGAGTTGGACACAACTGAGCGACTTCACTTTCACTTTTCACTTTCACGCATTGGAGAAGGAAATGGCAACCCACTCCAGTGTTCTAGAGAATCCCAGGGACAGGGGCGCCTGTTGGGCTGCCATCTATGGGGTTGCACAGAGTCGAACACGACTGAAGCGACTTAGCAGCAGCAGCAGCATGGAATAACAAAGAAAATCGTTAAGAGGGGTTCCATTTGCCCTTTGGATTGGAGAAAATATTACATCCTTGTCGTTGTTGTTGTTCAGTCACTAAGTCATGTCTGACTCTTTGCAACTCCATGGACTGCAGCATGCCAGGCTTCCCTGTCCTTCACTATCTCCTGGAGTTTGCTCAAACTCATGCCCATTGAGTCAGTGATGCCATCCAACCATCTCTTCCTCTGTCATCCCCTTCTCCCCTCTTGACCTCAATCTTTCCCAGCATCAGGTCTTTTCCAATGAGTCACCTCTTCATATCAGGTGGCCAAAGTACTGGAGCTTCAGCCCAACATCAGTCCTTCCAATGAATATTTAGGTTTGACTGCATCCTATGGTGTCACAAAGTTCTACATTCTCCTCTGAGACTTTCAAAGAGCACAGCTGCAGGAACACAGGTGCTGTTCTTTTTAAGCCCTCTTACAGAAAGAGATGGTTTCCTATTTGTCTCTAGTGTCTTAAAATGGAAAAAATGATTCAAGGAAATAAATGACTGCAAACTTCACACAGTGACAGAGCTAGGATTCCACTGAAGGTCTACAGCTCTGCATTAGGAAGGCTATTGGTTTGTTAGTATTACTTATCTTCTTCATGTGTTCAATTTGAACTGGTTTTAAGTGGATGAATATCCTAGACATGGTCTAGGCATGCCTTGTTTCTGACTCTGCAACCCCTGAAGAATTAATGAAAACTGTGTATAATTTTTTGAAGTGAGTTGTTTGCTGTCCATCACAGTAGCTTTATGAACAGAAGGTTCTCAAGGAACTTTCCTTTCATACCTTTTATTTCTTTCTTCCTAAAAAAGGAAGAGAAAACAGGAGACTTCCCTGGCTGTCCTGTAGTTAAGACTTCACGCTTCCACTGCGGGAGGCACGAGTTCCATTCCTGGTTGGGGAGCTTAAGATCCTACATGACCTACAGTGCAGAATCAAAACAAACAAAAAAAAAAGTGAAAAAAAAAGCTAAAACCTAAAAAACAGATTCCTGTGTTCATAAGCTGATGGATCAATTCAACTTCAATGATAAGCATTTTAAGCCAATTGGTAAATCTTGTTGAACAACTCTCTGAAACCTTTTGATTTAATTGACCCTGCTTACTATCTAGCACATAGCATTCAATGAAAGTATGTCTGTCAGATGCAAATTACTCATCTAGTTAATTTAGTCAACATGGTTAAATGAGTTTTCATACTGAGGCATGGTCTTAATCATCACCTAGAATGGTAAACCACAAGGCTGAAATGGCTCACACTTGGAAAAACAATACAAACTCAAATAGTGTAGCAAAATATCATTGTCTTTTAGTAGCTTGATGAAAGCATTTTTTAAATAATCAAAATGTTTTATGACCCTATAACCTGTTGTCTTTTATTTCTACAGGAAATCAGATTTACCCTTAAAGGGAAAAAAGAAAGGATATGGTATTGCAAAACCATGATAAATGTATCCTATTCCATTTGCGTTTAACATACTAACTGATCAGCATTAGGATTAGGTTAAAATATTTATTGCACTTATTCAAGATAAATTGCATCAATATAATATATTATTTAAGAACAAATGGGAATAATCTGCAGCAGTGAAGACAACATCATGCTTCATACTATTTTTTGACAATGATAGGTTTAAGAAAGTGTTAAACTACTTGGTTTATGATTTACAAAATATAAAAATGCAACTGTAAATATTTTAACATCTTTAGGAAAGAAGAATTAAAAGATATGACAACCATCCCAAGAGGAGGAGCATTCATGCCTCAAAGATATTTGAAGAGAAAAGTCTGCCAGGGACACCTTCTAGAAAGGACTGAATTAATCAGACTGTCTCCCTGTGGGTCCTTTCACAGTCCTGTTGTAAATGAGGAAAGTCATTTACATCTAAACAGATTCTTCAATAAATAACTTCCACCTCTGAGTAATGCAGTTTAGTTTTTTCACTCTAACTTCCATGACTAAGCACTTAGTTCCTAAGAACACAAAATTAAACAATGTTTAGAGTCAAAATTCATCAATGTGTAAGTTTCCCATTTTCTCAGTTTCACTAGATTTATTTTACCATTGGTGAAATCTGCATTAATAGTGTTCTATTGTACTGTCATAATGAAGGATGCTATTGAGATTTCCACTGACATCCTTTCTGTAACTGTTTTGACATCATTCTAGATAGTGCTTCCCCATCATCTTGACATCATAGCATAGCCTGCCCAGACCTCTGGTGATATTGCTTCGCATTGTTTTAACATCACAATCTGGTCTGTGTAGATTTGTATTGACCTCATTTTGCCATCAATTTGACACTGTAATTTGGTCTCCATGGAAACGCAGAAACCATTTTGTCATTATAATTTGTCATTATAATGTGGTGTCTATGTGCTTATCAAAATTGTTTTCATATAGCAATTTGACATCACAACACAATCTCTATACGCTCAACCTCAGAACGTTATGACGATGGAAACTGCATTCAAATGAGTGGGGATAGACTTGTGATAAGAATGAGAAAAAAATATCCATTGTATGTGTTCAAAAGATATTTTTCAGTCTTAAGTATGTGCACAATTTAAGGTTTTATTTCCTTTTAAAATCAAGGAATACCATTGTAGTAGGTGTTTTTTTGTGGTGGGTATTGTTTTATGCAATTTAAATCTCTAAATTCTTGAAAAAATATCCCTCATTTTCTCAGAGCAAATTTTATTCTGGTGGCAACAATTGGAATGTGCAACTATCTTTGTAAATTTCTTTCAGTTCTCTAGAGTTTCTGATGTTAAAATTTTTGCTCTGACATAGTAAATGAAGAACTCTCTTTAAACTAATTTTTCAATTTTCCTTCCTAAAAGTCTTAGTAGTTTTGAGAGTTTTAAACTACAATTTAATTCTTCCCTAAAAATAGATTTTGGTATTATCTTCTATGATAATTTTCAGTATCTGCATTCTCTGGTAACCAATATATATTCAAGCTACTCATATTATAGGGCTACCCAGGTGGTGCTAAACGTAAAGAATTCTCCTGCCAAACAGGGGAGACCTGCAGGAGATGCAGGTTCAATCTCTGGTTCCAGAAGATCCCTGGAGTAGGGAATGGCAAGCCACTCCAGCGTTCTTGCCTGGAAAATGCTATGGACAGAGGTGCCATGTCTACAGTCCATGGGGCCATAAAGAGTCGGACATGACTGGGCACTCATATTATATGAGGCATTTATTGGAACAGAGAACTAAAACACAGCAAGAAAATGGGTGGAGTTGGCCTTAAGGGTGTTACCAACCAGAGAATTGAACGTTCTCAAGCTCTAACTAGTTCTCACATCACTTCTGTCATTTCATGGTCTCTTATTTCCATTTAAGTAAATGTGGAAGGAGGAAGAGAAGTGACTGCTAACAGTTTCGTTCTTGAATCTGTAGGTTCTATGACTAGAGAGGAAGAATTTTAAAAAGTCTTCCTCAACCTCTGACTGAAATACCTCAGAGAAGAAACCTCTCATCCAGTCTGTGTTACCTGCTAATTATCAGATTAGTCACTGTGGGATACAAGATCAGACTGGTCTAACTGGGTGACCTATCACTCCCATCTTTGCTTCCCTGGTGGTGCAGAGGTTAAAGCGCCTGCCTGCAATGTGGGAGACCTGGGTTCGATCCCTGGGTCAGGAAGATCCCCTGGAGAAGGAAATGGCAACCCACTCCAGTATTCTTGCCTGGAGAATTCCAAGGACAGCGGAACCTGGTTGGCTACAGTCCGTGAGGTAGCAAAGACTCAGACACAACTGAGTAACTAACACCTTCAGTTCAGTTCAGTTCAGTCACTCAGTCGTGTCCAACTCTTTGCGACCCCATGAATCGCAGCATGCCAGGCCTCCTTGTCCATCACCAAATCCTGGAGTTCACCCAAACTCACGTCCATCGAGTCGGTGATGCCACCCAGGCATCTCATCCTCTGTCGTCCCCTTCTCCTCCTGCCCCCAATCCCTCCCAGCATCAGAGTCTTTTCCAATGTGTCAACTCTTCGCATGAGGTGGCCAAAGTATTAGAGTTTCAGCTTCAGCATCATTCCTTCCAAAGAAATCCCAGGGCTAACTTCCTTCAGAATGGGCTGGTTGGATCTCCTTGCAGTCCAAGGGACTCTCAAGAGTCTTCTCCAACACCACAGTTCAAAAGCATCAATTCTTCAGGGCTCAGCCTTCTTCACAGTCCAACTCTCACATCCATACATGACCACAGGAAAAACCATAGCCTTGACTAGACAGACCTTTGTTGGCAAAGTAATGTCTCTGCTTTTCAATGTGCTATCTAGGTTGGTCATAACTTTTCTTCAAAGGAGTAAACGTCTTTGAATTTCATGGCTGCAATCACCATCTGCAGTGATTTTGGAGCCCCCAAAAATAAAGTCTGACACTGTTTCCACTGTATCCCCATCTATTTCCCATGAAGTCATGGGACCGGATGTCATGATCTTCGTTTTCTGAATGTTGGGCTTTAAGCCAGCTTTTTCACTCTCCTCTTTCACTTTCTTCAAGAGGCTTTTTAGCTCCTCTTCACTTTCTGCCATAAGGGTGGTGTCATCTGCATATCTGATATTTCTCCCAGCAATCTTGATTCCAGCTTGTGCTTCTTCCAGCCCAGCATTTCTCATGATGTACTCTGCATAGAAGTTAAATAAGCAGGGTGACAATATACAGCCTTGACGTACTTCTTTTCCTATTTGGAACCAGTTTGTTGTTCCATGTCCAGTTCTAACTGTTGCTTCCTGACCTGCATACAGGAAGAGGCAGGTCAGGTGGTCTGGTATTCCCATCTCTTTCAGAATTTTCCACAGTTTATTGTGATCCACACAGTCAAAGGCTTTGGCATAGTCAATAAAACAGAAATAGATGTTTTTCTGGAACTCACTTGCTTTTTCGATGATCCAGTGGATGTTGGCAATTTGATCTCTGGTTCCTCTGCCTTTTCGAAAACCAGCTTGAACATCTGGAACTAACACCTTAGCCTTATGCAAAACATCCTTAAGAGCTGAGCAATATGAAAAAGGCTATTTCTGAATAAGGAAATAGGTAGAAATAAGGACAAATGTTCAATATGATATTACATTCTCCTGATTCACATGTTACTCTGAACTTTTTCCTAGTGTTTTCTACTGTCTTTAATGTGTTCAGTTGGTTATGCTCTATGATTTCACTGTTAGTACATTCCAAGGCACTTCATTATAATCTTTTTCAATTATCAGTAACTTGGATCTAGTTCTCAGTGGTATACTGCCATCTCTTCTTTTCACAACCTAGACAAGAACCTATTAGGATGGCCACCATCTACTCAAAGATGAATTTTGTTTGGGGAAGAATCTGCTTTGAAATCTCTCTAAATCTGAAATTGTTTGGGCTGTTTTATCTCTCACTTCCTTTGAATTAAGAATTTAAAACTTATATGTTATCTTTTTCTATGGAACAGTTTATTAAACCTTACAACTAGTATTAAACTATTCTAGAATAATTTTAAGTGCTTTCTTATTTTATTCTACAACATTCTTACAGAGACATCTCACAATACTCATTTCATATATGAGTAGGCTATTGTCCAAGGAGATTAAGTAGTTTGTTCAAAGACTCACAGTGAGTTTCGTAGTGTCTTGGTCTCCTGATTCTTAGTACAACATTCTTTGCATTATATGGCACTGCAATTGTTGCATTGTTAAAATTCATCATTAGTCTTCCATTCATCTGCATTTCTGCAAATCTCTTAAGGTACTCCATTTCAAGCCTATATTGTTTAAAAAAGATCGTAAGTGTGACTTCAATTATGCACTTACTTTGTTAACAAAGTTCAATTTTTTATCCTTAACAAAAGTGAAGCCCCAGTGAGTAGGTTCCAGTCAGATATCAAATGTAAAAGAATAGAATTTCATGAACATGGCAGAAAAAAATAAGATATTCATTACTTCCTGACTGTTGAATCTAAGTCCCAAAGTCAACTCTTGGTACTAATATGACTTTATAAATCAGGCAGGCAATATAAACAAGAGAAGAGTACCAGAGTTGCTCCAAAACAGGATCTCAGTAATATACATTAGACAGTAACACAACTCAAGTATTAGACACTTAAGAATAGGCTGCATGAGGTATGTGGTCTCTTTATTCATTTCTCTGTTTAGTATCAAGAGAACAACAATCAAGCCGACTAATGAACAGCAAGTAAAACTTGGCCTCAGTTTTAGGAATATTAGAGAAACACTAGGGAAGAGTAGATATTATGGGGAATAGAATATATATATATATATATATATATATATATATATATGTATATGTATATGTATGTATGTATGTGTGTATGTATTTGTTGTTGTTCAGTCGTTATATCATGTCTGCCTTCTTGTAACCCCATGGACACCATGCACATCAGCGCTCCATTCTCTCCCAGAGTTTGCTCAAAGCAATACTATCTAACCATCTCATCTTCTGCCACTCTCTTCTCCCCCTGCCTTCAATCTTTCCCAACATTAGAGTCTTTTCCAGTGAGTTGGCTCTTTGTATCCTGTGGCCAAAGTATTGGAGCTTCAGCTTCTGCAACAGTCCTTTCGGTGAATATTCAGGGTTGATTTCCTTTAGGATTGACTGATTTGATCTCTGAGCAGTCCAAGGGACTCTCAAGAGTTTTCTCCAGCACCATGATTCGAAAGCATCAGTTCTTCAGCATTCAGCTTTTTTGTTTTATATATATATATATATTCAAAAACAACTCAGTCCCAGTTGATTGCTTCCATGTAAGAACTCACAACTACTGTGGCTAGATAGTCAGATTTTTCAAGGGTAACAATAAATTCATATATTCAGATAAAATCTTTAGATCTTTAAATTTTGGTAACCAATGTACAATGATCAAAAATGATGTTCAGGCTCCTGGGAGATCCCCATGTCCTCAGCTGAATTAGAAATACATATAAAGGAAGCTGAAACCTTGATGTAACATGAAAATTCTGAAAAGAAATGTATTTTAAAGATTACTGTGAGAACTCTGTCAGTTTGAAAGTTCATAAAGTTCAGAGTAAGGGTTAAACCAACCTTTCATCAATTAAGTAAAAGTGTACTTTTTCTTGCTTAGGCTGACAAATCTCTAATTTAAAACAAAGGCTAGGGAACTAATTGAAACACTCACAGCTTAGACTGCTAAGTAAACCAGTAGATTGTTTGCTAGGAGACTTTAGTTTTCCAAATGACAAGACCTGAGCTTTAAGTAAGAATATAGGCTCAAATAAGGACGTAGAGAGACAGTGTTAGTTGCTCAATCGTGTCTGACTCTTTGCGACCCCATGGACTGTAGCCTGCCAGGCTTGTCTGTCTATGGAATTCTCTGGGCAAGTACAGTGGTGTGGGTAGCCATTCCCTTCTCCAGGGGATCTTCCTGACCCAGAGTTCAAATCTAGGTCTCCTACATTGCAGGCAGAATTTTTACCATCTGAGCCACCACGGAAGCCCAAATATATAAGGATAAGGATATAACATGAAATTGTTACTTCTAATGGTAACCATTTGTCCAGAGGAATATGTAGGAAAATTCATCCCCCCAAAATGTGTCTCTTTGGCATAAGAATTAATTTAGGCTGATTATTTTTAAGAAACAAAAGACTCAGGAAGCTTTCCTTGTAACTCTTCCTATAACTGCTTTAAAGAATCTAGATAAAGGGTCTGTTCCCAGAATAGACCTTTCACCAGAGATACCTACAAAGAATATTAACCAGGTGTGATGGGGAAAGCTCAAAGGTGCCTGGAAAACAAAGTCCAGTCTTTTCCATCATCTCTGCTTGACCTAGTAAATATTTATTTATCAAACATTTGCCTCTGCATCTCCTTGTAGATTACCTTCCTCCTTTATTAAGCCCCAAATCATTACCTTCAATATCTCATATTTTTATTCAACTGAAGATGGTATTTAAGGTGAAGGTTTCAGCTATTTTGGTGAGATACTCAGTTTTCCTGGGTCTCTTCCATATATGAAGTTATATATATATATATAACTAAACTTCTAAAACTTACAAAAAAATTTCTCTTGTTAATCTGCTGCATATCAGTTGAATTCTTAGATAAGCCAGAAGACCTTCGGATAGTAACTGAAAATTTCTTCTTACCCCCAAATATGCCTCTTGATGATTGTGGTAATTGTACTGTACTTAAACCACACAGAGGAAATGGCTACCTTAATGCTATTCCAGAAATCCAAAGTACATTCTATGGCTTTTCTTTATCTCCTTCATTTTCTTGTACAGGAAACTTCTAAGAACATCTTTCTCCAACAAGAGGAGAAAATTATTATAAACAGTAATAAACTAAAATCATTAATTAAAGCAAGGTTAAAGCAAATCCCAAAATTCCCATAGTGACCCAGTACAACCAGCAAAAGACCTGATATCATTTATTTGAATCTGTGCTATACACATAATTTGCCTATTATGTGTAATTGTGTATTAGATAGACATAATTATGCCCAAGTGTCTTCCATTGAATTCTTTGTTTCTTAGGACAAATATCTAATGAGATGCTTAGAGTGGGTTAAGGATTGCACATCCTAATCTTTTTTAGAAATGCTGCCAATTCACATTACTATATGTGATAGTTTGAGAAGTTCTCCAAATATAAAACTCATTTAATTCTGTTTGTCTTAGTTCTCCTCATTTTGTGTGATCATAGAAAATCTTTTTGTAAAGGACCTTGTGGGGACTTCCTGAGCCAGACCCCTCCCCCATATCCTCTGCTGTAGCTCTTCTCTGAAGTACCCAGGCAATAGTATCTCATGTATATTTCTTGAGTTTTTCACATAGTAAAATATAGCAAAAAATAGTATAAACTTAATAACTATTTGATCATGTGTAAGTAGCCCTCAGACTTTCTGACACTTCAGGATTGATCACCATCAATCAGAGAATTGTGAAGGAGCTGATCACATACACCGGGATGCTCTACCCTCACTCTGCCTTAAAAAAGCTTTGCTGAAAACTTTCAGGAAGTTCAGGATTTTGCAGTGTATGAGCCACAAATTCTCCTTGCTCAGTGTTGCAATAAATCTTTTTTTGCTCCAAACTCTGATGTTTCAGTTTGTTTGGCCTCACTGTGTGTCTGGCACACTAACTGTGCATTGGGTATGTTAACACAAATTTGTATGCCTGACACACAATGAGACCAAGCAAACTGAAACACTGGAGTTGATAGCAGAGAAAAGTTATTTCAGGGCCATGCAAGGACATGGGTGGCTTATGCCCTAAAAGCCCCTAACTCCAGAAAGGCTTTGGGTGAGCACTGACAGTAGCAGGATGGTATCACAGAGGTTAACATTATCAGTCTCTACAAACCTAGACTGTGTTTAGGTTAAAAGCAAAGACATCACTTTATTGACAAAGGTCCATATAGCCAAAGCTATGGTTTTCCAATAGTCATGTACTGATGTGAGAGCTGGATAACAAAAAGGCTGAGCACCAAAGAATTGTTGCTTTCGAACTATGGTGCTAGAGACGAATCTTGAGAGTCCCTTGAACAACAAGGAGATCAAACCAGTCAATCCTAAAGGAACTCAACCCTGAATATTCATTGGAAGGACTGATGGCTGAAATTGAAACTCCAACACTTTGGCCACCTCATGTGAAGAGCTAACTCATTGAAAAAGACCCTGATACTGGGAAAGAATGAGAGCAGGATGAGAAGAGGGTGACAGAGGATGGAATGATTGGATGGCATCATTGACTCAATGAACATGAGTTTGAGTAAACTTCAAGAGATAGTGAAGGACAGGGAAGTGCTGAGGTCCAGCCTCAGCAGAGTCCAGGGATATCCTCAGGATGGACGTTGGCGAATGAAGAAAGATAGAGAACGAGATAAGGAAAGAATGACACGGGGTGACCAAACTTCAGTGAGCAAGGCCCGTTTACTTTATTTCCCTTGGGGCTTTTATACCCTGAGTTATATATACAGCAAGGTGAAAAATGCAGTCAACTCAACATTCCATCAGTAATAACTTTTATCGATATCAGGTTCCTTCCTGCAAGAGTCTTATTTTTTGTACATTATCTTCTGGCTCAGAGGCCTGTTGATATTTTATGACCTCTTTTTGATAAATGTTGGTCAGCCAGAACAATAATTTTCACTAAAAGTGTTTCTTCTTAAATTCTTAGCCTGCATCACCCTTAAAGTACAGAGTTACATTTTTATGGAACAAAGATTCAGTGGGTTACAGCAAAGAAAGAACTTATTAACTCAAAGTCTAATGTTGCTAATGCTAAGGCTATTACTTGTTTCTACTACATCCTGACTATATGCACTCCCAGGAACACAATGGATAAGGGATGTGAGAACTTGGCAGCAAGCATAGGCTCAACAATGTTGCAAGAGTCTGGATAAACCTGCCAAGTAAGCTAGAATGCTAACAGGGGGTTTGAAACACTCCTTTCATGCCCAGGAGATTTATCAACTAGAGCCCTAAGTTAACTCTTTCCAGAGAAAGGTGGTCAGGGGCAGCCCCTTGTTAATGTCAGAAGAGTTGGTGAAAGACATAAAATAGCAAGACAGATTCTGGTTTGGGGGTAGATGCTCGAGCAGGTCTAGGGGGTCCCTTGAGTCCTGATCTCGCCTTTGCCCGTCAGGCCTCTTCCTCATGACCTTTGCCATAGGCGGGATTCTCCACGCTGGCTCCTGGCAGGGAAGCCTGTTGTGCTGCAGTCCATGGAGTGGCAAAGAGTCAAACATGATTTACTGACTGAATGATAATAACTACAGGCTCCAAGAGGCTCAGACTAGGTGCTCAAGTTCATCAAGTAGTTAACATCTTCCATTTGTTGGAGAGGGAGGTGTTTTTACATTTGCAAAACAGCTCAGGAAATATGCGTCAAATACTATTATATAGGTACTTCAGAGAGGAGCTAAAGCAGAGATATGGGGCTAAGCCTGTAGGGGAAGGCCCCTTAGGGTCCTGCACCCTTGCAGGTATATGAACTTATATTCAATAATATTTTCCCAATAAACTTAATCATATGTTTCTCCTATTTTGCTTCACAATATGGGATATTCAGGATAACAGTTTTCTGAAGGAAAAAAAAAAAAAAACATGGTTTGTGCAGTATTAATGGACTTCCCTGGTGGCTCTCTTGTAAAGAATCTGCCTGCAGTATAGAAGATTCAGGTTCTATCCTTGGGTGGGAAGATCCCCTGAAGAAAAAAATAGCAACTTATTCCAGTATTTCTGCTTAGGAAATCCCAACAGAGGAGCCTGGTGACAACAGCGAATGGGGTCTTGAAAGAGTCAGACATGACTTAGTGACTAAAACCAAAACAACAAAGTCGATTATGAATAGATGTCTACTTTAGGTGGTTATAGGATTGTGAATCACCTAGGAGACTATGCTTCAAATTTCAGAGTACTCTTTTTAAATCCTCATCCTTTCTGGATTGATTATAATGATTTAATTAATAATCATAGTATCTTTAATTATGCATATATGTACTACTTAAAAATTATTTTTATATGCTACTTATATGCTACAGTCCCTGTGACAGGAGGAGAATTGTCAGATGAGTATGATAGATTTCCTACTCACAAATGATTTATTTTCTTCAAAATATTGCAAGATCTTTTGGGGTTTTCCCTGGACTACAGTCCATGGGGACATAAAGAGTTGGACATGACTGAGGGACTGAGCAAAGACATAGATAAGAAGGCAGAATTATCAGCTTCAGCAATGTTTAATGTATACTTACTCATATTAAAGACAAACAATCAGGGCAGAGTGATGTTAAATAACTTTCTCAGGATCATGTGTTTGAGTCAAGGCTTGATCCCAGGGTTTTTGACTCCAGAACCAAAGCTCTTAAGTTAAGAAACAGTCAATTAAAGAACTAGGGTTACTGTCTCCCCAACTTTCACACATGTACTCATGAAACTGTGTAGTTGCAACAGAGCTCAGTTACCCAGACTCTTAATTGTTGTTATCACTTAATCACTAAATCATGTCTGACTTTTTGTGAACCCATGGACTGTAGCCCACCAGGATCCTCTAGCCATGGGATTTCCCAGGCAAGAATACTGGAGTGGGTTGCCATTTCCTTCTCGAGGGTATATTCCCGACCCAGGGCTCAAACTCTGGTCTCCTGCATTGGCACGTAGGTTGTCCACTACTGATTCACCCTGGAAGCCCTCTGAATTGTTACAAGCCCTCTGAACTATTCTCAAAGGTAGTGACCTGGCTTTACTCTGCAAGTTGAAGACTCAGTTCCTTAGGAAAAAATGTGTCTATATTTGCTTTCATAATGAAAGAAACACTTGTATCTAGATTTTTTCCAGCATCTCAATAATACTTTCTACCTCTCAGCCAGCTTAACCTTGTTGGAGGCTACAGCGAAGAAAATAAACCTAGGTATTCTGATCATTTCACACTCTACTTTCACATCTACCCCAATCTAATCCTCAAATGGACAAAGACTGATTTGTAGTATGGTTACTTTTAAACACCAAAACACATTAACAAAAAAAATTCAGAATATATATGAAGAAAGTAGGTATTTATTGATTAATAAATTCAGTCTTGAAAGAGGAAATGAACTGGAGTTGTTTTGCTATAAACTTATTTATGAAAATGTTAACAACAGTAAGAAAAATTTAACAGCAAGACCTTAAAGGCCATCTACCATCTGAACAATTCCCTACCAGAGACTGCTTCACAAACAGAAGTATTTTCCTGGCTCAAAAAACATCTACTACAACTACTAAAGGGGTGTGGCAGGGGGTGGGCAGGGGGAGAAATAACATTTTAAACAACATTGGCTAAAGGTAGAGAAACAATCACCCACTGACTGATCTTTAAATTGTTCTACCAAATACCTAATTTCACTTACAAGTAAAATTTTAATATCCCATATACATCCTCATTCTTCATTGTCACCCTATTACATGAGCTTTTACTATCTTATCGATAAAAATGAGGGCGACAGAAATTTCCCTAGCTTGATATATTCATAGGTGATTATTACAACTTCAAGTATTTAATTCATGTATAAGGATTGTGTGTTTTAACAGCTAACATCTATACATTTATTTCACTTTTCTAAAATCTACATACAAATTGTTACAGTGTGTACACTCACAGGACATGTAGCATTTTGGAAATTATTTGGACTCAAAAAACAGCTGTATTCTGGCTTTAAATATATACACTCTTTCTCCCCCCACCACCACATGCTTGCATTTTCCCATGTGATGTTAAAATGAGACCGTACCACATTACATTTCGTCTGTAACCTTCCCAGTCACAGCTATATTCTATTAAGATTTCCCTGTAGCTTTATCCGGACTCTGCTCTGTCTACTGCTTTCAAAGCAAGGTATGGTCAGGTTTACTCCTATTTCAAGGTCATTTATACAGAAGCTAAATGAGATTGGCCCTAGTATAGAACTCAAGGGAACTATATATGTTACCTTTCTTTTTCTAACATCTTCTACTCACAATTGCTGGGGAAGTGTGTGTGTGTGTGTGTGTGTGTTGCTATCTCTTTTGAACTTTGTTCTCTAACACAATTTTCTCAGTCTATCAATACAACACTTTAAGGACATAGAGAAATAACAGTTATAGGAAAATAGCATTTTTATTTATGAAGGGAACAAGCATATCTACAATAGTAATACACACTAAAAATCAAGTTTGGAAAGCACTTATGCAAATCATAAGAATAAAAATAGATATTAAACCTGTGACTGTATGAACATCTTTACATGCAATTTCAAATTTGAAATGGCTATCCAAAATTTACCATCTTCTTTTAAGCTTTCATATGCACCTGATTTACTGTTTTAAACTGAATATTTTATTTTTTATAGTTTTAATTATTTATATTGTTTTTATAAAATTAATGGTGTTATGCTTTATAATACCTCAATAGATTTATTTTAAAGACACTAGAAGTTATTATCACATTTATCCTTTAAAATACTGTGCTATGAGTTTGATCATTTCAAATATGTTATATTTTAGTGGTTGGATTATAAATCAGGAATATCCATTGTTACATGCTTTCCTTAACAAATTAGAATATTTAATAGAAAGCATTTTTATTGTTGGAAAGTTGTAGCATTATGTGAAACTTATTTTGGGACCTCTACCTGCAGCTATAAATGATTCTGAAAATATAGTTTTAGCACATTTACTTATTCCCTGGGCCATTGCTATGAACAAAAGAGACCACAGATTTTTTATTTTTATCACGTATGAATAGGGAATCAAACATGGAATATCTTTCCTTAGAAATATCTGCTCTGCCTCTTAAAGCTCACACATTTGAAACACTCACTCATCTGCATGTAAAAGATCATATGGAGAACCCCTGAGAGAATGAAGAGAAGCAAAAGGATTTGGATGAACTCAGTCTCCCTTTAGCCTTTCCCAAAAATAGTCATTTCGGTCCCTCAGACAGTGCAGTCATCAACTGAACATGCTCAAGTGATCCAAATAGATGCTACATGAAATAGAACACTATCCAGCCTCAGTCAGTCAGTTCAGTCGCTCAGTCGTGTCCGACTCTTTAAGACTCCATGAATCGCAGCAGGCCAGGCCTCCCTGTCCATCACCAACTCCCGGAGTTCACCCAGACTCACGTCCATCGAGTCCGCGATGCCATCCAGCCATCTCATCCTCTGTCGTCCCCTTCCCCTCCTGCCCCCAATCCCTCCCAGCATCAGGGTCTTTTCCAATGAGTCAAGTCTTCGCATGAGGTGGTCAAAGTATTGCCTGAAAGAAAAGTGAAGTGAACGTGAAGTCCCTCAGTCATGTCCGACTCTTTGCAACCCTGTGGACTGTATCCCTCCAGGCTCCTCTGTCCATGGGATTCTCCAGGCAAGAATACTGGAGTGGGTTGCCATTTCCTTCTCCAGGGGATCTTCCCGACCTGTCCAAATCCTTGGTACACAGACTGTGAGCATGTTAAAATGATTGACGTTGTTTTAAGCCACTAAATTTTGGGTGGATTTCTTATGCACCACTACCTTTCAGATTGTATTAAAATAATGATTATATAGGGACTTCCCTGGTGATCCAGTGGTTGAGAATCCACCTCCCAGTTCAGGGAACGCAGGTTCGATCCCTGGTTGGGGAACTTTGATCTCCTATGCTGCCATGGGGCAACTAAGCCCTGCACCACAACTAGAGAGCTTGTGAGCTCTAGAGCCTTTGCTGCACTACTAGAGAAGTCTTCAGGGGCCACAGCTAGAGAAAGCCCTAGTGCCATAACAAAGACCCAGAGCAGCAAAAAAGTGATTATATAAAATACAATTTCCATATCGATGTTTGCTCCTTAAAAGAAACACTACAACAAACCTAGACAGCTTATTAAAAAGCAGAGACACCACATTGCTGACAAAGGTCTGTATAGTCAAAGCTATGGTTTTTCCAGTAGTCATGTACAAATGTGAGAGCTATACTTTAAAGAAGGACGAACAGTGAAAATTTGATGCTTTCAAATTGTGGTGCTGGAGAATCTTGAGAGTCTATTGGACTTCAAGGATATCAAACTAGTCAATTCTAAAGGAAATTATCACTGAATATTCACTGGAAGGACTGATGCTAAAGCTGAAGCTCCAATACTATGGCAACCTCATGTGAAGAGCCGACTCATTGGAAAAGACACTGATGCTGGAAAGATTGAGGGCAGGAGGAGAAGGGGGTGACAGAGGATGAGATGATTGGATGGCAACTCCAACTCAATTGACATGAGTTTGAGCAAACTCCTGGAAATAGTGAAAGACAGGGAAGCTTGGCGTGCTGCGGTTCATGGGGTCAAAAAGAGCTGAGCACAACTTAGTGACTAAATAACAATATATTTACAAATAGTCTTTTCTTTAAAAATTGCATTATTTATTCAACAAAAAGCCAAAAAAATTAGTTCCTTTTTCTGTGTTCTAATAAAAGTTCTGTATATCTCCCATTACAGATTTGTTGCTTTTTAAAATATTGCATTTTAATTATGGATCCATGTGTCTTGTTTCTCAGAGAGCTACCAAAAAAGACACAATACATATATAAAACAATAGTTTTAAAGACATTGAACATCAAATAATAAAGCTCATTAAAAGGCAGGAGAAAAATAAGGTGACTCCAGGATTGCCCTACTGTACATTGAGAAAGTGTTCCTGCTGTGACAAAAAGAGGGGAGAACTCAGGTAAAGCCCCATGAGTTGAGGAGTTAAGAGTCAAATCAAGCTTCTACCATCCACAGCATAAACCACTGGAGAGGAGCTTGATGTACAGAGAGAATTCTGTTTATCCACAGATGGTCCCCTGGAATATTCAGCTAGAAACAGGAATATTACCTAGCTTATCAACCAGTCTAGAAAAGGGTACTGGATAGAATGCACAGATGGATCTTGCTTAAGAGTAGAGAATAACTAACCCTCAACAAAGCACTTCTCCAGAACCACCTAACACATTTTAAAAACAAGAGATGAAATGATCAAACCTTTTCTACACTACTTAACCACATCTGAGAACAGAACCTGAGAAACTTTACAGAAATAAAACAATATCTAGCACCCAACTAGGCAAAATGCACAAAGCATGAGACATTCAATAAACTTTTGTATTGGTTGCAAACAAGGAAATACACCCTATAGTGAGAAGGGAAATCCATCAATCAAAATGAATCTTAAACTGACACAAAAGTTAGAATTAGCAAAGGATATTAAAACAGTTATAGCTGAATTCCACATGCTCAAAATATGAAGTAGAGATATGCAACATCTATATTTTTAACAGACTTAAATAAAACTTCTTGACATGAACACTTCAACATGGGAGATTTAAAAATACGCTAGATAGAACTGACAGAAGATTAGACAGAAGAAATTACACTTCCATAGTTAATATGCTTCACATATCTACTGACAAATGTTTGGAAAAAAACTAAATGGAATATGTGCTTAGAGTTAAATAGGAAAGAGTAAGGGAGAGAAATAATATTTTTCTGTAGTTATACAATGACCTGGGCAGCTTACCCACATCTTATTCTCACAATATAATAGTCCACACAACAATAACAATCTCATTTGATTCTCACTGTAACATTATCCTGTTTTCAAAATAAGAAATTCAGGAACTTGTAGAATATTACACTGCTTAAGATGGTAAGAGCCAATATTTGATTCCATGTCTATCTGATTCTTCATACCAGATTTCTTTTGCTTTATTTCTTTGACCTCCTGAACATCAGTTTCCTAGAACAAAATGACTGTTTCATTTCTTACCACCCTATCCACATTACAATCAGCCTGAAAGAAGAAAATAGGCTGAGGAGGCAAGTACCTTACTGTATAGAGTAGGACTATGAAACTTGCACACATAACTACTGCTCATTTTTCACTGAACAAAACACAGTCATATATCCACACCTATATAAAAGGGAGGTTAAGAAATGTAATCTTGTAAGTAAGTTATTTGTATCAAGAATCTAAAAAGATTCTTCATGTAAGGGTTGCCATTCAATATTTCTCCATCTCTGTCTGACTTACTTTACTCAGTATGACAGTCTCTAGATTCATCCAGTTTGCTGCAAAAGGCACTCTAATTCTTTCTAATGACTGAGCAATATTCCATTGTATATATGTACCACGTCTTTCATCAGACAGAAACAGACTCACAGACATAGAGAACAAACTTATGGTTGCCAGGGTGGGAGAATGGAGGGAAGGAATAGTTAGGGAGTTTGGGATTGACATGCACACACTGTATATTTAAAATGCTTAAAATGGAGAGCCAACAGAGCTCTACTGTATAGCTCAGGGAACTCTGCTTAATATCATGTGGCAGCCTGGATGGGAGGGAGTTTGGGAGAGAATGGATGTGTGTGTCTATATATGGCTGAGTCCTTTTGTCGTCCACCTGAAACTATCACAACATTGTTAATCAGTTATACTCCAATGTAAAATAAAAAGTTTAAAAAAATAAAGGACATAGAAATGTAGTCTTGAATTGGGTGTCCAATTCTTCCTATGGGTCCTTCTGTTGATTTACCTAGAATGCTATTCAGTTCAACAAGGCCATGTTTATTGATTCCCAGAGTAAGAAGCAAATTAAAAGGAAGGAGAAAGAGAAGGAAAAGGAGAAAAAGAAGAGGAAGAAGAATTTGTTTCCTGTCATAGTCAATGATTAAAAAGTACTATTTTTAAAATTTTGAAATACTTAACATATGGTTCTGTTTAACTGATAGATTTGCAGTATTATATAGATATGTAGCCCTTGGTATTCACTCAAACATTCACCAAACATTTACAAGCTGCTGCATGTCATGTGTTAGAGATGTGAAATTAAAAGATGCTTACTCCTTGGAAGAAAAGTTATGACCAACCTAGATAGCATATTCAAAAGCAGAGACATTACTTTGCCGACTAAGGTCCGGTCTAGTCAAGGCTGTGGTTTTTCCTGTGGTCATGTATGGATGTGAGAGTTGGACTGTGAAGAAAGCTGAGTGCCGAAGAATTGATGCTTTTGAACTGTGGTGATGGAGAATACTCTTGAGAATCCCTTGGACTGCAAGGAGATCCAACCAGTCCATTCTGAAGGAGATCAGCCCTGTTCTTTGGAAGGAATGATGCTAAAGCTGAAGCTCCAGTACTTTGGCCACCTCATGCGAAGAGTTGACTCATTAGAAAAGACTCTGATGCTGGGAGGGATTGGGGGCAGGAGGAGAAAGGGACAACAGAGGATGAGGTGGCTGGATGGCATCATGGACTCGATGGACGTGAGTCTGAGTGAACTCCGGGAGTTAGTGATGGACAGGGAGGCCTGGCGTGCTGCGATTCATGGGGTCGCAAAGTGTCGGACACAGCTGAGCGACTAAACTGAACTGATGAGTACAGTTATGAGTTAGAAATGCTCCATAAGCCTGATCATTTTAATGGAGAGAAGAAGATTTTTAAGTGAAAGAAAGCTTTTTTCATGTTGTGCTAACAATCTATATAGAGTACAATATGGGTATAGAGATTTATGTGACCAGTCTTATCAAAGGCAGTCCAGAAAATCTTCATGGAAAACTAACATTTAAATTGATTTTGTAATTGAACAGAAAGGGCAACATTAGTATACATGTAATAGCACATCTTCTTTGCGGATCTGCCAGCTCTTTATAAGTGCTAAAGTGTGAGTGGTAGTGCGGCATGCGAACCATGAAATAGCAGGCAGAAAACGAGTAATGGAGAGCTTTGTCTATTTTAGCATGTATTTTAACTTCTTCTTATGTGCAATGAGGTAGTAATTAAAGAAGTGTTTCTTGACTTAAGGTCTACTTTGTCTTTTATTAATAGAACTTTCATTTGACACATTTATTTGGTATAAATTTTTACATCTTTCCTTCCAATCTTTTTGACCTTGTTATCTTGGGTGTGTGTCATATGACTAACATATCAGTAGATTTTGCTTTTATATCCAGAATGATGGTTTTTGTCTTGAAAGAGTTTATACATTTACAGTTAATGTAATCTTTCATATAAATTTGTTTATATTGAGTATCAAGTATTTTCTATTTCAGACATCTGTTTTATCAGTTTTTTTTCTTTTTGACTATTTCAATTAGCTTTTTTTAATAATCATACATTAACTATTTGACTACATAGATTTTATTGAAGCATAATTGACATATAGCATTGTGCTAATTTCAGATGTACAATATAATGACTCTATATTTGTATACATTGCAAAATGACAACCAAAATAAGTCTAGTTAGCATTCTTCATCATTCATATTTTAAAGCAAAAATTATTCTTCTTGTGATGAGAACTTCTAAGATCTACTCTCTTCAGTTCAGTTCATTCGCTCAGTCATGTTTGACTCATTTCAACCCCGTGGACTGCAGCATGTCAGGCTTCCCTGTCCATTACCAACTCCCAGAGCCTACTCAAACTCATGTCTGTCAAGTCAGTGATGACACCCAACGATCTCATCCTCTGTCGTCCCCTTCTCCTCCCGCCTTCAATCTTTCCCAGCAGCAGGGTCTTTTCCAATGAGTCATTTCTTCATATTAGGTGGCCAAAGTATTGGAGTTTCAGCTTCAGCATCAGTCCTTCCAATGAATGTTCAGGACTGATTTCCTTTTGGATAGAGTGGTTGGATCTCCTTGCAGTCCAAGGGATTCTCAAGAGTCTTCTCCAACACCACAGTTCAAACGCATCAGTTCTTCAGTCCTCAGCTTTCCTTACAGTCCAACTCTCACATCCATACATGACTACTGGAAAAACCATAGCTTTGACTAGACTGACCTTTGTTGGTAAAGTAATGTCTCTCTGCTTTTTTAAAATGCTGCCTAGGTTGGTCATAACTTTTCTTCCAAGTAGCAAGCGTCCTTTAATTTCATAGCTGCAGTCATCATCTGCAGTGATTTTGGAGTGCAAAAAAAATAGTCTCACTGTTTTCACTGTTTTCCCATCTATTTCCCATGAAGTAATGGGACCAGATGCCATGATCTTAGTTTTCTGAAATTTAATTTTCTGCCAAATTTTAAATTGGATTATTTGGTTTTACTGCTATTGAGTTGTCTAAGCTCTTTATATAGTTTGACTATTACCCCATTAACAGATATGTGATTTGCATTTTCCCCCATTCAGTGGGTTGCCTTTTTACTTCACAATCAAAAACAAATTATTTTCTCTGTTGTGCAGAAACTTTCTACTTTGATACAATTCCATTTTATTTTTTCTTTTGTTGCCCTTGCTTTTGATGTTAACTTAATCACATATTTTACTTTCATTTTTCCCCCTATATTTTTGGGGATTATTAAAATAGTTATGCATTGACTCTCATATTATTCATATTTACCCATGGATTTTCCTGGTGCCTCAGATGATAAAGAATCTGCCCTCAATTCAGGAGACCTGGTTAAATAATTGGGTCAGGAAGATCCCCTGGAGAAGGTAATAGTACCCTATTCCAGTATTCTTTTCTGGAGATTTCCGTGGACAAAGGAGCCTGGCAGGTGGTTGCAAAGACTCAGACACTAACACCTTCACTTTCTTTCATGTATATCATTTTCTGGTTTTCTTCACTCTTTTCTTGCTTCTCACGTTTTCATTGGAAAACATTTGATTTTAATTTTTAAAAAGTGATATGTTTTTCCTGTTTTTGTATCAGTTTGTCTTAATGTGGCCTGGCCAGCAATATCTTCACTCAGTTTTTATTTATTTGAAATCATCTTTAATATCATTTTAGAGAATATGTTTCTGAAAACAGAAATCTAGATTGATCTTTTTGTATTTCAATAGTTTACATTTGACCCTCTTCTGGCTTCCATATTTTCTGTGAAGGATCAGATGAGAGGAAACTAGCGTTTTGTTTTCTTCTCTAGCTCTTTTCATGTTTTATTATTATTATTTTGGTCTCTGGTAGTTAGAATTTAATGGTCCGAAATTGTATTTTCTTTGTGTTTATCCTGCCTGGGCTTTACTGAAATTCTTAAATGATGAGTTGAGGAATTTAAGTGGTTTTTGAAATTTCTAGGTTTTATCTACTTCATTCGGTTATCTTCCTTTCCCTAGCATCTGTTTTTCTCCTATTATATTTTCTGTCTGTGCTTCAAAATTAGTTTTCTTTGGTATGCATTCCAGTTTACTAATCCTGTTCTCTTTTTATGCAATCTACTGATAAACCCAACAATTAATCTTAATGTTAGATATTTTATTTTTCAGTTCAATAATTCTAATTTATTTTTTAATATATACTCTCATTCTTTGTTGCAATTCTTCATGTTTTTCTACCTTTTTTACTCCATATTTTTCTACCTTTATCTCTAGTTTTTAGACATAATCATAATTTAAAGCCATTTGCGTTAACTACAGCATCTGAGTCACCTAATGTTATGCTTTTATTGTATTAAATTTTTTATTGGCTGAAAATAATTAAACTCCCACAGAAAGAATTGGCCCATTCCTCTGTTTAGGGAGAAAAAGTATTGGTCAAACCCTGAATCAACATATGAATTGAACTGGATCAAATCTGAGCTCCAGTTTTAGCTTATTGCAGGTGACTTCCAGTTTGCCCTATTCATAGGGCATGTCCTTCCACATGTTTCAGTGAACACCTAGCATGAAATTACCTCCTGCTGATCAACTAAAAGAAATATACTGTCAAAAATTTTTGATTCAGTACTTTGGCTTCCTAACTCATACATCTTCAGAACTTAAGATTTCTTTACAATAGCAGTATGTATGATGTTCCTTCAGTCTCCAATTTTTTTTTTCCCCTTAAGCCCTGTATAATCACCAAAATCTCTTCTAGTTTCTCCTCAATTGTTGCTGTTCAGTTGCTAAGTTGTGTCCAACTCTTTGTGACCCCATGAGCAGCAGCATGCCAAGCTCTCCTGTCCTTCATTATCTCTTTGAATTTGCTCAAATTCATATCCATTGGGATATTTGTCCTCTATCTAAACCCATCAAAGAATCTTAGTCTCTTTGTAGCTGGAATTAGCAGATTCCCTTAGCGACAGCTGAAGATTCTTAGTTTTTTGGTTTGTTTTTTTTGAGAGTTTCTCTGTTCTCCACTCTCCAGATTGTGTTCCTTTTGTTCTTTGTGCCTCCACAATTCTATAATAGCTGTAAAATAAGGTGGCTGCAAGATATCACTTTTGTCTATTTTTATTTTTGACAGATTGGCATGTGATAAGTAACATATTTTACTTGATAGGCAAACCTCTTTCTTCTTTTAAAATTACCAAATATTCATCGGGAAATGGCAACCCACTCCAGTGTTCTTGCCTGGAGAGTCCCAGGGAAGGGAGAGCCTGGTGGGCTGCCATCTATGGGGTCGCACAGAGTCGGACACCACTAAAGCGACTTAGCAGCAGCAGCAGCAGCAGCCATAGTTGTAGAGTTTTTCTTAAAGTAAACGCAATAATAGTAGGGAAGAAAAGAAGAAAGAATACTCAAATGATAATTTTTTTTTTTTAGCTCCATTGCACTACACATAAACATTTTCCTGTCTCAAATTACAAAGTGTGAATGCCCACTGATTTGGGCAAAATAATCAGTTTCAAGCAGCTCTCTTTCTATCCTCTATGTCTAACTTAAATGTTAATACTGTTTCTGCTTATTGCCTTAAGACTAAGCTGTCTTTTTGAAAGAATCTTGTGTTCAACAGAACTAACAGCACTTCATTTCATTTACACATTGTCTTCACTATAAAGCTGCTGTACTTATGCGAGTCAATAGTAAGCATGTCTGTTTGTAGCTACAGAGTCTCCAAGACTCAATCCACATAATTTGTCTCCAAGTTTATCTCCTTTGTACAAAAAGGGCTACCATTTCACAATCAAATGTTTTGATCTACTCATCTTCTTTTTTACTTTTTCACTAAGGCAAAAGAAAAGAAGAGCAACATGAAGCATAAGGCATTTCCATTATTGTGCATATAAAGAGTCCCACATATGTCAAGTGGTGTGTGAGATGGCTTTTGAAAAAATTAAACATTACTCAAAACATACCTTATAGTACAACAACCTATATTTCTGGAAGATTACAGATCAACTTTAAGCCCAATATAAAGCTGGATATAATGAGAATAAACAAAGAAGAAAAATGATTTAAATAGTTTTTCCCCAAACAATTATGAAACCAAGGTGAATGTTGCACTGCATAAGGTAAAAAGAAATGAATCATATATTCAATTTCCCAAGAATAAGTTAAAATGACATTTAAAGTATTTTAAAATGGCACATTGTGCATTGACTTTGAAGATATTATTCCAAAGTTCTAATAATAGAGCATAATCCATTTCATTTAGACTTCAGTTAAATGTGTTTTTGATGTAATAATACATTAACATAATATTCTAATATTTTAAATTATGACTTCAGGTCATGACTAATTAATCTATGAGGTCTTATTAGACTCTTTCAAAACCTAGAAATAGTTGGTAAAAAGAAAAATGATATTTTAATGACTATTTTAAAGCGGTTTAGTCTTTAAAAAGAAATCTGGCTCTAAAAGTTCAAAATTAAAATTAAAGTATGATTTAAATGTTCAACTTCTTTCATTTGTTTGGGCTAAGAATTGATAGGGACATCTAAATAAGTGGGTACAAAGAGGTTGATTTATATAGTATCACAATTATTATACTAATAATTTTTCTTTATTTTGGGAGTCATGAAAAGGTGAAGGAGATTTTAACTTTTCTAGATGATAGAATATTGACAACTCTACCTAGAAACATTTTTGCATATTTCCTATACCTGATCAATATTGATTATGCTGAGGTAAATCAATTAAAAATCATGAATGAGGACTACAATTTGTTTAGAAGCAGTTAGTTTGATGCAATATATGAATATATTTCATGGCAAAATGCACATCTACAACTTTCCAAAATGAACGACTACAATGAATAGTCCTAGATACAGTGTATTCTCTCTTGAAAATAAAAACGTATACTACACACTGTGCAAAAAGATACCAGATGTTAGTGTCTTTTAGCTGACCCTTTAGTGGAAATGAGCCATTAAAAATTGAAAGAAAGGATCATTTGTGACTTTGCAGAATAATGCCCAAATCTTGAAGGAATTTATTCACTTATTCATTGTTTCAAAAAACAAGTGATAGTTCATGAAATTTTCCAGTTTATCTACAGCATGAATTTTTTATATTTATCAATTCTTATTGATTCAGTTCAGTTCAGTTCAGTTCAGTCGCTCAGTCGTGTCCAACTCTTTGAGACCCCATGAATTGCAGCACACCAGGCCTCCCTGTCCATCACCAACTCCTGGAGTTTTAGCATTAAATTGAGTCAAGACAGACTTTAGAAGCTATTTTGAGTTATGTACCTACAAATGTACCAACTTAGAGGTGGACAAGCAAGAGCGGTACAGCAAAACCTGGCCTCCCTACATTTCTAAGCTCAACATCTAGGAAAAGTTTTTATATTTTAAATGGCTTAAGAAAAATTTTAGAAGAATCTGATTTTTTAACATATGAAAATTAGGTTAATATTAAATTCAAAGTCCATCTCTAAAGTTTATTGAAACAGATTTAAATCAAAAATTATGAAGAGTATGAGACTTTAATATGTTGAAGTGATAATACTATTTAGGATCTATTGATTTAAATAAAATAGACTATGAGAACTAACTTTATCTCTGTTGTCTAATGGGGCTAATTGAAAATTTTCAATAATCTCATTCTTCCCAGGTGGCTCAGTGGTAAAGAATCTGCCTTCAATGCAGGAGCCACAGGAGATGTGGGCTCGATCCTTGGGTCAGAAAGATCCCCTGGAGGAGGGCACAGCAACCCACTCCACTATTCTTACCTGGAGAATCTCATGGACAGGGGGGCCTAGAATCCCTCCAGTTCATAGGATCACGGAGTCGGACACGACTGAAGTGACTCAGCATTTAGTGCACACACACACACACATACACACACACATTTTTATTGGACAGCACTGTTTTGATGAAATGTTTCACTAATGATCTACCAGAGAGGTGTGAACAAGAGTTTCTTGTCTCTTTTAATAGGATTAGATGATCAATACAACAGAATAATTTTCAGATTGTATAAGAGAATGGAGTTACTAGTACCAACAGTAACAGAGAGTATGACAAAATGATAAATGATGATATCAGGAAAATAAGGTCTATCTAATTTAAAACCCCAATTTCCCAATATTTTCTTTTCCTTAAGAATTAACAACACTGCAAGATTTAATAGTTTTGGAAAAGACATTCATCTTTAGATAAGTGGAACCCTTAGGTAGCTCACATCTGGCCACCCCCCCCCCCCAAATATTTGTTATATTACTATTTTCTAAGCTGCAGAACACTTTTTTCTCACAACAAATTTCACTTCAAAATTCAAATCTTTATAGAAACAGTATTACTCCGATTAAATTTCAATTGCGTGTCCTACATATCTGTTTACCCATCTCAGCCTTGCAATATCATGAGACAAACTTACAGCTTGCCTTGAAGATAAACATGTGAAGACACAGTGAAGCCAGAGTATGAGTAGGCAGAAGTCCTTTCAGTAGTATTTTACAGTACTAAAATCAATGGCTATTTCTAAAATTTGAAATACAAAATACAGTACTGAATATTTTTGAGGTTAGTTCTCAAATTGTATATTAACGTGTGACCTTGAAAATAAGTATGCATAATTTATGATTCTCCATAAATAAGAATGTACTTCCTAACTTTTAAAAAATCCACACTTAACTTTTAATTAATTTGAACCATGTGAAATGGTCAACTCAACAGCTACATCTGTTGCATTTCTACAAACAGTATCTCACCCATTCTTTTAAAATTATAGCCCTGATTAAAAACAACCTCAGAGATCCTTAGTAGAAAAGTAACTCTATGTCAGGAAGCTGCTTCTAAATTGTCTGAGAAAAGCCCTTCAATTATGCAGAAGAAAGAATCAAGTTGGCTAACTGATGACCATCAGCTGATAGATTTCATTCATTATTGTCTATTGTGGAACAACTTCTTACTATATAGCCAGATTATATATCTTAAAGAATTAGCTATTAAGCAAAGGGGATTTCAAGTCAAATTCTCCTCTCATGTTTGGAAATCAAATCTCAGATTATCAGCTGATTTATTGATAACCATTTAACGCTGCAGTTTTCTAAGTCAAAACCATTATAAAGGGTTTCAGACTGTGGGAGAGATTTTATATATAAATACATATATTATATATATGGTGTGATTGTGTGAAGTCGCTCAGTCATGTCCAACTCTTTGCGACCCCATGGACTGTAGGCTACCAGGCTCCTCCCTCCGTGGGATTCTCCAGGCAAGAGTACTGGAGTGGGGTGCCATTGCCTTCACCAGGGGATCTTATATAATGTATACATATATGCCAAATTATTCTTCCAAGAACTAGAAAGAATATTCCTTTAATATTATCTGCAAGCCCAATAAACAAGCACATGTGTTTGAAAAAGACTGTACTTCTTATTTTGGAATCTACAATCAACTTCTCACACCTCGGCAGTTCCAACTGTTACAGGATGAGATTCCTAGTAAGAAAATTAAAACAGCTCTCATCTATTTCTCCCTTCTTCATGGAGATAATATTGTGAGAGGATATAGGAGCGTTGGAGTTTAGTGATAAGAAACTTGGGATATCAACTCATCCAACACCTACTGAACACATCTTAATAGTTGGGCAGGATATAGGGAATAAAGAGATTATTTAAATCCTAGTCTGTGTCTTATTAAAATTCACAATTCAGTTGGGAAAAAAAAAAACAGTGAATAGTATTTAGAAGATAATTTTAAGTCCTAGGTATATGTTTTTGCAGACCATCAAAGTTCTTACGAAATTAGAAAAATGCATCTTTTTTTGTTGTACAACGGAGATTATAAATTTTGTCTTTACTGTTTGTTATTTGGCTAAAAATGCAAGGATGTAGGAGAAGGCAATGGCATCCCACTCCAGTACTCTTGCCTGGAAAATCCCATGGATGGAGGAGCCTGGTAGGCTGCAGTCATGGGGTCACTAGGAGTCAGACATGACTGAGCGACTTCCTTTTCACTTTTCACTTTCATACATTGGAGAAGAAAATGGCAACCCACTCCAGTGTTCTTGCCTGGAGAATCCCAGGGATGGGGGAGCCTGGTGGGCTGCCGTCTCTGGGGTCGCACAAAGTCGGACACGACTGAAGCGACTTAGCAGCAGCAGCAGGGTAAATTATTGCAGTAATAATGTAGATGATGTGGTCTTGGAATGAAGTTTTTGTTTGTTTTGTTGTTGCTGTTTTCCTGGTCATGCTTTACCCCTGGTATACAGATCTTATTTCCCTGACCAGGAATCAAGCCCATGCCCTAACCCCTGGACCATCTCCAGGGAATTCCCTGGGAGGAGTGCTGAGACACTATGCTGCAATGTACTCTAATGTTCTTCAGCTACACATTTTTGTTATGTCTTTTTCTTTGACCAATTGTATAGCTAGAGGTAAATCATCCTAGTTAAGAATCCCAAAACCCAATACTTGGAAAATATTATATATTTTCTAATCAGTCTATAAATCATCTTTTTTTAAATACCTGTATAAAGGGGTGGTGGGAATAGTGAAATATAAACAACAATATGGTTAAGCAAAATAAAATTGAGTGAAAGCATTTTTCTTAATGAATTTTTCAGGTCACTGATCAAGTTTATTGATGAAGATTTTGAAAACAACTCATAGCAACAAAACTGCCATTAACACCTTGATCCGAAGACAAGTGAGCTTGTGCTTGGATAATTTCTTTATTCCATGTGTACAGAGGCCTCTGGAGTGTCAGATTCTGAGTGCTCATGATTTTGACAAATTCATAGACTTTTCTGCCCTGCTTCTTCATCTAAAATAGCTAGATCATCTTTGTTGAAATTGAACAGCTTTATCACCCCTTTCCATTTAACAGTTTTGAGCAAAAGGAAGCAAGATAAGTTGGGGAAAAATAATTGATCTTTCACTATAGTCATAAATGTAACAAAAGCAAGGTGGCGCTGTTGGTAAAGAACTTGCCTGCCAATGCAAGGGAGGCAAAGACACAGGTTCCCTCTCTGTGTGGGAAGATCCCCTGAAGAAGGAAATGGCAATCCACTCCACTCTTCTTGCCTGGAGAATTTCATGGACAGAGGAGCCTGGTGGGCTCCAGTCCAAGGGGTTGCAAAGAGTCAGACACGACTGAAGAAACTTAGCATGCCCATAGTCATAAATGGAACAAAACCAAATTATTTCAAGGCTGATGGCATTCAAAGTTAAATTTTGTCAGAAACCCAAACGAGCTAACTTTTTGTATTTAGAAATCCTTCTGAAGGATTGAACCTGACCTTGTTCTGATCAACTTTCCATTAAACTGAAATTCATAAATGCTAAGTATCTTCTGTATTTGTGCATGTGTGCCTGCTGGATCACTTAAGTCCTGTCTGACTCTTTGTGACCCCATGGACTGTATCTTACCAGGCTCCTCTGTTCATGGGACTTTCCAGGCAAGAATATTGGAGTGGATTGCCATTTCCTTCTCCAGGAGATCTTCCCAACTCAGGGGCTGAACCCTCCTTTCCTGCATCCCCTGCATTACAGGCAGATTCTTTATGCTGAACCACCCAGAAAGCTCTTCTGTATTTGTGGACCAACACAGAAAGTTTGTTATGAAAAATTCTGGGAATATAAGAGAGTAAAAATATTGTAGACTCTTTGCTCTCACAAGCAAAATAATATAATTTAATGTGGAGTGTTTTCTTATTTAAAAAAAAGCTTGAAAGTTGAAATTTTAATTTTTTTTTCTATTTTGAGACAGACTGTAATAAGATAATTCAAATATTAGAAAACACTTTCTTTCTTTCTTTTGGCCATGCCCATGTCATATGGTATCTTAGTTTCCCAACCAAGGGTCCAACCTTTGACCCCTGCAGTGAAAGTGCAGAGTCTTAACCATTGGACTGCCGGGAAAGTCTCTAGAAAACACTTTTAAAAGTCCTTATGATCATTGAATTTAACCAAAACAAATCAATAAAAATATAAAACTATACACCTGCTGAATGAGGAGCACAAAGTTTGTATTATAAGTCAGTCATTTCTTAAGGTTTATGACATTTCTTTATTTCTTTCAGGAAAGGATATAGATTGTTTATTGGATTATGGGCAATTTAGGATTTGAAACATTTTACTTTAAAAGTGAAAAAAAGCAAATATCCCTGGTTAGTCGACTTTAACATTCTTAGTCTTAGATATAGATGAGTTGTTATTTTAACATTTTACATTTTTGATGCCAGTTTATATGCCAACTTATCCTTAAGCTCTTCCTTAACTCTCCTTATAAAGAAATTATTGCTACTTTAATTCCACAAATCCTTGTTAAAATACTACTATGTGGCACGTTTCAAAGACCCAAGGATATAAACATGGGAAACTCGTAGTCTTCGACTCTCCCATAGGGAAGTACCTGTATTTTCTTTTAGCACTCAAATTATTCTGTCTGTATTTCCCATTAGTTTCTAATGAAAGGCTCGTGTTTTATTCATCCCCTTCTCTCCAGCACCCAGGTGAATGCCCACCTCGTAGATATATTTGATGAATGAAATTGTTGAAATGAAGTATATCCTTTTTCATAAAAATTTAATATCTTTTGCCTATTAAAGAGGATCACTTTCTATTTTTCATGACTAAAATGGCTTTCTAACATGAGGGATTCAATGTAACCTGAATAGGAGAGAATAGTACAAAGAAAAAATGCAGAATTTGGCTGCTGACCTGTAAATTCCATTGTAAAGAAAACCTTGGCTGTCTCTTCACCTTATATTCCCATGTTTTGGCACAGAATCTGGCCCAAAGTAGATTCTAATAATGTTTTTATCAATCGATTGATTTAAAAAGTGGGACCATTATGGGTGGAGTTGGCTCTCCACCCATTACTTGATGTGTAATTTGGCATCTACTGTTTAATCTCTGGAAAACAGATTTAATATTAACAACAAGATTGAGTGTGAAAATTACCTGAAGGGTATGCTTATGACAATGTTTAGTAAGCTGTAAATCACTAAATCATGACATCGATATTAATTATAATCTTAAAATAAAAAATCACACTTATTTTTGCATTGCCTGATAAAGAGAAAAGCAAAACAAAACAAATAATGGCATCTATTTTAATGATGTGATAGGGTATTTAGAGTTTTTTCCTTGGCGTGTCTTCTGTACTGTTAATGGTTTTGTTGAGTCTCTGCCATTCAAATTATAGTTTTCAGTACTGATAGATTTACATAATCATTCATAAGGTAATTAACATTTTTGTTCACAAGAATTTCCAGTATAAGCCAGTGTTCAGTTCAGTTCAGTTCAGTTCAGTCACTCAGTTGTGTCCGACTCTTTGCAACCCCATGAACTGCAGCACACCAGGCCTCCCTGTCCATCACCAACTCCTGGAGTTCACTCAGACTCACATCCATCGAGTCAGTGATACCATCCCGCCATCTCATCCTCTGCTGTCCCCTTCTCCTCCTGCCCTCAATCCTTCCCAGCATCAGAGTATTTTCCAATGAGTCAACACTTCGCATGAGGTGACCAAAGTATTGTGTAGGGAATGGCAAACCTGAAAATATTTTTGGTGTATATTTTTAACCAGAGAAACTATCCTATTAAGAGCCTCGATAGTTTAAAAACTACAAATGTTTAAGTTTATCCTGTACTTTGAATTACATGATTTCATGTACCTGACCTCTCTTTGCTAAATAGATCTATGAATATTCATAGAGATAATTATAAATGTAACATCACAAAAGTTTCCAACACTTAATTCTATTCATTTTTCACTGTCATAAGTATGAGGAAGCCTTCAACATTTGCCAAATAAAACTTATCAGAAATATCAACTATGTTTTGAGTGCCTACTAAGTCTTATAACAAATTATAATTTAAAAATTACAAAGGCCTCTTTTTTAATTTTATTTTTAATTGGAAGATAATTGCTTTATAGTGTTGTGTTGGTGTCTACTGTACAACATGAGTCATCTATGCATATATCTCTTCCCTCTGAACGTCTCTCCCACCCTGCTCCCCTCCTCATCCCTCTAAATTGCGACAGACACCTGGTTGTGTACCTTGTGTTATACAGCAGCTTCCCACTAGCTATCTGTTTTATATACGGTAATATGTATATTTCAGTGCTACTCTCAATTCATCCTACCTTCTCCTTCCCCAGGTTTGTCCAGAAGTTAAAGGCTTCATTTTCATGTGCATTGTCTATTTGTAGTAAAAGTGAGGCAGGAGACTTTCTAATGCCCACAGGGATATTTCCCTATATGAAAATATCTTAAAACTTACATTAAGGGGATGGTAATCTATTTTTTTAATGATTATTTATGGGCTAGTGACAAGATAAAACAATTTATCTACTTGTACTCTAGCCAATATGTTTTGCTTTTCTAATGCCAGATGTTATCGAAGAATGTTATTAGTATACACAAATAAGAAAGTTATAATAAAAGCTTGGCAATGTTAGTAAAGTAATATGTGACCATTTTGGAAAGTACAACAAGAATTCAAATGCATATGCTGTATTTTATAAAGATTTATTTATTTTACTGGCACAAATCTTAATGGTCCTAATTATTTTGAATAGTTGCATGTGGTCTTCTGTCTTACTGATATTTATCAAACAATTTATTTAATTATAGGTAAGGATGGCTCAGAGGTTAAAGCATCTGCCTGCAATGTGGGAGACCTGGGTTCGATCCTTGGGTCAGGAAGATCCCCTGGAGAAGGAAATGCCAACCCACTCCAATATTCTTGCCTGGAGAATCCCACGGACGGAGGAGCCTGGTAGGCTACAGTCCACGGGGTCACAAAGAGTCAGACACGACTGAGCGAGCAACTTAAGGATAAAAAAGAAAATAATACTATACTTATTAAAAGTCTAATAAATTCTTCGCCACCTTTTTTTCAAATAAACTTATAATTAGTGCACGTGCTAATAAAACACATGACTACATTATGTAAATTGGAGTCTCCATTCACCCTATCTCAATCCTTTCTTCTTTTACAACCTATTCCCAATACCATATTTTGCCAACAAAGTCCATATAGTCAAAGCTATGGTTTTTCCAGGGAGAGTTGGACCATAAAGAAGGCTGAGCGCTGAAGAACTGATACTTTTGAACTATGGTGCTGGAGAAGACTCTTAAGAGTCTCTTGGACAGCAAGGAGATCAAGCCAGTCAATCCTAAATGAAATCAACCTTGAATATTTTTTGGGAGGACTGATGAAGAAACTGAAGCGTCAATAGTTTGGCCACCTGATACGAAGAGCTGACTCATTGGGAAAGACCTTGATACTGGGAAAAATTGAAGGTAGGAGGAGAAGGGAATCACAGAGGATGAGATGGTTGGATGAGCATCACCCACTCAACGGACATGAGTTTGAGCAAACTCCAGAGATGGTGAAGGACAGGGAAGCCTGGTGTGCTGCAGTCATGCAGTCACAAAGAGTTGGACACGACTGAGCAACTGAACAACAAAATTCCCAATACCAAATATTAATTTAACTACAGTATGACAATGGTGAATTATTTTTGCATACCTTAGTGGGGGTAAATAGTCTATGCAAAGCTTTAAACTTCATAGCGACGGTTATTTGAGTTTGGAACTAAAGTGCTTAGAGAACTGAAATTAATTGAATTTGCTTATGACTCAGTTTTGAATGTCAGAGGTTTAGCTAATATATGGTGCTTCTCTCCAAAAATTTTATTTTACTAAGGCTTGTACTTCATCCTATTTTAACAAAGCCTCTTTCTTGCCTTCTTCCTTAGAGGGCATGTAAAATGATCTGTTCAACTGACATTACCAGCACTGTTGCTGTTTAGTCATTATGTCATGTCCGACTCTTTTGCAACCCCTGGACTTTAGCCTGCCACGCTCCTCTGTCCATAGAATTTTCCAGGCAAGAATACTGGAATGGGTTGCCATTTCCTACTCTAGGGGATATTCCCAACCCAGTGATTGAACCTGGGTCTCCTACATTCGCAGGCAGATTCTTTATCACTGAGCCACCTGGGAATTCTGTTAGAGGGATGTGAAGCATAGCAGTTAGACCATCAAAAGACAGGTGCTCGACTTGTCTTTACTCTTTCTTTTGAAAGGTACCAAACAACTTTTTAAATGACACTACAAGGATAAATAAGGCAAAATAAAAATGGGGCATCTGGGAGCAGGAATAATATATAATAAAAATGATAAAAATGCAATCTTTATGACGTCATTGCAACTTTCTTTTGCAAAGTATCTGTTGACCTGACCATATCTTGAAATAGGGGTGTGTTAACAAACAGTATTCAATGGTCAAATGAAACAAAAAAAATGTTGGATATATCTCTGTGAAAATAAATAAAGGAATACAATTCAAAATGGAACTGGGAACCCCTGAAAGGTGAGAACTCATGCACATACTACTCCTCTCAATTTGCTTTACAGAAACCCAGCAGGAAGAAGAAAGATTTTCTCCTCGCTCAGTAACAACCCACCCAATGAGAACACACTATAACTCAGCCAGTGGGAAGTCATCATAACTCTGAATTATTGCTGTCCTCCAGTGGACTTTCATTCAAAACATCCCTGCCCAACTTCCTCCTTTCTTCTAAAACAATCTGCCTCTCCTTTGTTCTCCAGGCTTCCATAAACTTCACCATAGTTTGCAATCCCAAATTACCATCCCTAGGCTTTTCTGGAGTAAACTTGATTTTGCTGGCTACACTGCTTACCTTTTTGTTTTAAAGACTGATCACCCCCTTGTTATAGTTTCATAATATATATCTATATTATGTGGGCTTCCCAGGTGGCACTAGTGGTAAAAAAAAAAAAAAAAAAAAAAAAACCCCGCCTGCCAATGCAGCAGACATAAGAGATGTGGGTTCAATCCTTGGGTCAGGAAGAGAGCCTGGAGAAGGGGATGGCAACCCACTCCAGTATTCTTGCCTGGAGAATTCCTTGGACAGAGGGACTTGGCAACTACAGTATATAGGGTCACAGAGAGTTGGACATGACTGAAGTCACTTAGCACTCATGCACTATATTATATAGACTCTGAAAAGCAGTGCAGTCAAAAAATATGTTTTTCTTTGTTTAGTTAGGGAATTCCCAAATTTATTTAAGATGAGAACTATGCACCTAACTCAGCTCTGCAAGACATCAGACTAGAAAAACTGATTTTCCTCTGAATTTGGCTCACATTTCTCATACTTTACAATACTGAGTTGGATGTACATCACTGCTAGTTTCTTAGCAAACTCGGGGACTTGGATGCTTACTTCCTGTAAGAAAAAAAAACAAAAAAACAGCTGTTCACTGTGAATCAGTCTTGAAAACATGAAAAAAAGTTCAACTCAAAACAGAAAATTTCAAGTTAGAAATATTTGCAGACTGTAAGGATACCTGTAACTTGGACTATCACTGCTAGAACATTCTAAGTGCAAAATTAAAGATTAAAAATACTACTGCTAAAAATAAAAGTATATAAAAATCACAAATAAGTGAGAATTTAAGTAACAATCCATAGATTTTTATTTGAATTTTTCTATTTTTAAACTGATATTGACTTTCTATTTAAATATTGATATTTTTAATTTTGATTTTGTTATTGTTCTTGAAAGTAGCCCAGCTAAAGCTTATCAAGCTCTGATGACAAAGCTCTTTCAGAGACAGAATAATCACTTCTTGAATGGCAGTGTACAAAAAATGAACATTGACCCAAACATTAACAGATGATTCCAGTCTTGCTTTCCTACTAAAAACTTAAGTGACTTAAAGTAAGTCAGTTTAATCTTTTCTGGCATTTAATAGCCTCACTTGTAAATGAAAATGCTGAATAACCAGAGATGATGCTTTTATATGTAATATCTTAGGATTCCAAATATAAAAACATCATATTCTGAAGTGTATTGCTAAGTAATAGATGGAACCTCCACACTAGGAATGTGAATAGTCAAAGTGTGAAATTCCAGTGTGGCTTGAATTTATAACTAACAAAAATTAGCATGTGTCAAAAATGTTTTAGAGTTAATGTAAAAATTCTTCAAACCTCACATCAACTCCTAGAACAGTCCTGTGTTTATGATATTAACATTCCCATTGTACGGACAAGGAAGTAATAGTGCAAACAATTTAAATTTCTTGTCTGTTGGTCACAGAGTGAGAAAACTCTGAGCCAAAGCTCAGATTTAAGCATCTTATCCCAAAGCCAATGGCTTTTCCACACTGCTAAGGAGCTTTTCATTAGTGCATGCAACTATTCAGTTGTGTCAAATAGCACTGCGATAATTGTTTCTTGCTTACCTTTCTAATTATTTTTAAATGAAAGCAGTTGCATTTAGCAGGAAATGTGTTCAGCTTTCTCTTTTCCAAAGAGTAAAGGGTACCTAAAAAGCCTTCCTGAGAATTCTCGCTCAAGGTGGAGGTTTCTTTTGTTCTTCACAACTGATACAATCTTGATCTACCAAGTCCACTGCTGTAAATGTGTTACGCACTTGGCAAGGCTTGAGTAGTGCTATATTATCATCTTTGGATTGCTGTCACAGTATTAATACTTATCCAGTTGTAATTATATAGCAAAATAAACCAGTTTCTCTTTTACAGTTGGCGTTTTTATGTGGTAGAAAGTCCACTCAGCTCTGTGTCTTGTTTGGTGATAACCTGCTAAAACAATCTACAAAATGTAGTTGAGAAACCTCTGATTTTTTACCAGCTACTAAGGGTTCAAATGTTACACAGTCAGTGCGCAGTTCCTGTGAATGTCAACCCACTACACTCAGTTCTTCACTTGGGTTCTTTTTGGGTGTCAAAAGAGAGCTTTTAAACAGCCGCTAATGAGTACTGATACATCCCCTGAGATGGGATTTGTGCATACATACAAGACAAAGTAACCATTATATAAATACTTCAGTTACTGGAAGCACTTCATTATTATTTAATCCACAATTTCAATGCATTAATTACATGGCATCCTCATGAAGTTTGCAAATGCTTTGATTTCAACATGCAAACCAAAGTAATTAAGCTAATTGTAAGTAAATTAAATGAAATGAGGTTGCAAGGAGAAGTCAACAATACATTTGCCAAGATCGGAATTAAGGATTTTGGATACCCATTTTTAAATTCAAAAATGTGGTTTCATAGACTATGCAGAGTCCCATGAATATCGTTCACTTAGGAGACAATCAGGGGGCATAATCTGTTTTACAGGATCAACAACCTGATCTTTCCAGAAGACTATTGTGTAGTAACATCAATACACAGAATGGATAAACACGGTACTACTTATATTTCAGAGAATTTATTTTGGGATTTATCCAAACATGTTTGTGCAGATATGGGGGCAGGGTTAAGCAAAAAAAGGAGTCTTACTTTTAAAGCTAAGGAATTAAGCCTCTATTGAAAGATTATTTCACAACAAATTTTATAAAAATGTTCCTGAATAGTTTCCTTTCCTTATGTAAAATTATTTTCTTGTTATCATCATAATCCTGTTAAATATCAAATTTGAAAGCCATCTGGCTATTGGTGGTAAGCATTTTAGCATACAATATTAATATTATATACATATATAGTTTTGTTATAATGTCTATTACAAAATGAAAGAATACTGTAGGATGTGAGATTTAAATAATACTTTCATAGTTTTACTTAACATCTATAATTGTACCTGAATTATCAAGTTTTATTTGTTTGTTCAAAAAAACAAAAATGAGTGAGGAGAAGAAGCTAAAGATGCAGGCAGGTGAAATACAAAGAATAAGTTTAAGTGAAATGCAAACACAAAAGCCATGCTGGCATTTAGTTTGGAGAAATGAGCTCAATCCAGAGGCCATTATGAAATATTCTTAATTAAGTAAACCTCAATTTGGAAGCCTAGAAAGAAACAAGTATGATTGAATTTGGCTGTAAGGAAGATTCAGAATAGTATGTTTTAGTCCATTCAAAACACAAGTTTATACAAATATCTGAAAGGAATATATTTTGATTACAAATACACACAGGGAGGGCTTCTCAGGAGGCTCAGTGGTAAAGAATACACCTGCCTAAGCAGGAGACCCCTGGGTTGGAAAGATCCTGGAACGTGGGTCGAACCCTCGGAAAGATCCCCTGGAGAAAGTAATGCCACTCACTCCAGTATTCTTTCCTGGGAAATCCATGGACAGAAGAGCCTGGCAGGCTATAGTCCTTGGGGTCGCAACAAGTCAGACACGACTGAGTGACTGAGCACACAGCAAACAAACACAACGACTGATGATTTTAAAAAATATTATCAACCAAACAAATGTCTTTCTCATATGCCCCGTTATTTTGTTCTGTTGTTTCCACTGCTTCCGCCAGTACTTATACAAGTTAAAGGTCATTGTCAAGAAATGTGAGCCTACTTTCTAACCTTAGAGACTCAAATGCTAGTTCAAAAGAGCTAGTGATTTCTGTATGGTACCAGACAACTGAACAGCTCTGCTAAAGATGCTGAACCCATGCTGAGAACAAATGCCACAAATCTCAAAGTCAACACAAGTAGAAGACGCAGGAGTAGTAAAACAAACAAGCTCAATTTTTTCAAACTCTCATCCAAATAAGAGTCAGGGCAGTGACTTCTCAATCAGATCTCAGGCTTGGCAAAAGAGTCGTTGGTTTCTTAGACTAAGCAGAAGGAAGAAAATAGGGTTTAAAAAAATCATACTCATTAGGCTGCCAGGGAACATGTGAAAAGATCATTGCCTGAAAAGAAATAATAGATTGTGAAGATGAACATTTTTCTAAGCACCACTCAAATTGTCTCTGGTAGTAGCACATTATTTTGTCTGTTTTAGGCCACAAGCATGTGCTGTAAAAGCAGACTGCATTTCTCCAAGGAGTGGAATTGCTTTTTAATTATTTGTGGCTCAACAGAAGCACAAATAATAGAAGCTTTTTTTTCTTTTTTTTTTTCATTTAATCAAGTGGCTTAAAAGTTGGTGATTAAAATACAATGACATTCCAAACATATAGGTAAAAATACATGGATATTCCAGAATTAAAACAAGATAAAAATAAAAACTTCCCCATCCTCTCACCCCTCCACATCTTCCTGCTGTTTTGCTTTTAATCAAAATGGCTAAAGAACAGATATTTTAAAAAAAGAAAAAGAAAAAGACTCCCAGATATGTAGCTAAAAATATAAAGATATCCAAGATTTAAGTAAGAAGGGAAAGACAAGCTCCCACTGCAATATCATATAAACTTGTTTTACCATTTAATTTATACTGCATCAAAGCTGCTAAAAAAATAGATGGTTTAAAAACAAACAATAGTCTCTCAAGCTTGTAGGTAAAAGATAGAAAGGTATTCAGTGCTTAAAATAAAAAAGTGTAAAAATAAACCCTGCTACCCTTCCCCCATCAGTCTGAATATTTCTCTCCATGTGCTTTCTGTGTTCATATCCATGACACTTTGAATTAATTCTTTCCCCTGAGGGATGGATTACCTTATCTAGTATGGGCATTTCAGTAGTTGACAATGAACTCATGAATTAATCTGAATATAGAAGCTAATTACAATAAAACCTGTTCAGTGTTCTCACTTAAAACATTTCCTCACCCTAAATGTTAATCTTTAAAAGACCACGGCAATTGGCACAAAGGCAATGTTTCCCATTTAAGAAACTTTTTATTCTTCCTATACCAAATGCATTATCTCCAGTGAGAGAATCAGTGAGGTAGCATTATGCTTGAAGGTTATCAAGGTACTGTTTGGGTAACTGCACCCAACATGGTCTAAAAGGTCAAAATGACTAAAAGTTTTAAAGGGAATTCAAGGGAAAAATGTAAACAGAAAATGGTTGATATAATAGGAGGAACAGTCACTAAATTGAAAGAAGGCAACTGAAAATCACCTATCCCTTGGGTGTCTCTTCACATTTTCCTGCAAAGCGAGAAGTGTGTATAGGGTTGATAATCCATTAGGAGTATATATAAATATTTTGGGACAAACACATTTATCTCCTCAAAATAGCATAGAAATTTACTTAATCTTTAGAATGACCAGTTTTTCAAAAGAGTCTACACACTGTTACCAAACTTTTTATAAAGTTAGAAAAATAAATATTCCCTATGCATATTATGGCTCACATATTTGTATTACCAAGACTTTGTAATACTTACATACTCATAGCCTAAGGAATATCAAGCCATCAGCAGTAAAAAGTGATTTGCTTTTTTCCTGCAGAATCCCCAAATATAAAATTTATAAGAAATTTGCAGTAGCCTTCTCACCAATCTTCTCATTACACAGATAAACAAAATAATAATAATAGAAAATACAGTGGATGAATTTTCCTAACAAAGGTCCTAGGGTAGAGACCAAATTTCTTTGTCTCCAGATCAATTCTTCTTCTCACCATGGCTCTCATAGTGTGATATACAGTCTCTCACATAGTGTGATATTCACACAGGCAGTACAGATACTTATATCCAGGAGTGGGAGTGGGTTTGGTTTCACTCCCATGGAAACCTTGGTCTGAAGATGGGTACAGGTGAAGACCCTGCTTCAGCTCTAAGCTTAGCAAGGAAAAAGAAAAGGTCAGGGAGGAAGTGCCTAGGGACTCCTGCTGCTGTTGTTTAGTTGCGAAGTCTTATTCAGGCTCCTCTGTCCATGGAACTCTCCAGGTAAGAACACTGAAGTGGGCTGCCTTTTCCTTCTCCAGGGGATCTTCTCAACCCAGGGATCAAACCTTTGTCTCCTGAACTGCATGCAGATTCTTTACCACTGAGCCGCCGGGGAAGCCCTTAGAGACTCCTGCCCACATGCTGGTAAACTGCTCCCCTAAAACTGAGGGCAAAATAGAAATCACTGTCTTAATTTTTTAGACAGTTGCAGGAGATTATATGCACTAAAGCTCTGTTACATTATGTGTGTCTTTGTTAGTGGTAGATAAAAGCCACTGAGATTTTTTTTCCATTCACAAATATGATCTAAAATAATAAACAACTAACACAATGTTCTCTCATCAACCTTCTGCTCCCACCAGTCAAAGACAGTTCGTCCTTCAAGTCTTTTCCCATTTCCTCTTTTAAGGTACAAAGGTATTTGACTTCTGCATAACATTTGATATTGCTAAATCATAACAATCTTAATGTTTTGCTTCACTTATTTATTCCTCTCTTCATATTTTAGAAATGCCGTTAAAGTGACAGATCTCTAGGATTCACTATGGATTTTTTTTCCCCAGTTTGGTGCTTGAGAAGACTCTTGAGTGTCACTTGGACATTAAGGAGATCAAACCAGTCCATCTTAAAGGAAATCAACCCTGAGTATTCACTGGAAGAACTGATGCTGAAGCTGAAGCTCCAATACTTTGGCCACCTGATGTGAAAAGCCAATTCACTGGAAAAGACCCTCATGCTAGGAAAGACAGAGAGCAGGAGAACAGGACGACAGAGGATGAGGTGGTTGGATGGCATCCCCACCTCAATGGACATGAGTTTGAGCAAAGTCTGGGAGATGGTGAAGGACAGGGAAGCCTGGCATGCTGCGATCCATGGGGCCGCAAAGAGTCAGACACAACTGAGCAACTGAACAACAACAACAAGGTATTATTAGTCACTTATACCCTGAGAGTGGATAAGTTTATCAGATCTTTCCTGAGAACTTGAAAGGGTTATTTTCCAGATCTCCCTTGCTATTTGGAGGTCAGTTGGAGCCATTAGGAAAGACAAGGCTACATCTAATCATAGGTATAGCAGTGCGTGCTTTTAGGACTGTGGTATTAAGAAGGAATGGCGAGAAATTTTTTTTAAGAAAGTAGAATGCTATGAAGATTTGAAGGTTATCTGACTAAGCAACTACCTTCATAGACTGTGGAAATACCTTAACAAGCAAACATTGACCTGAGGTGTCTGAAGTTTCAGATGCCTGAGATTAACAGCTGGCCTGGAAGTGACAGCTCTGAGGACCCAATTGATTCTGAATTCTGGAGCACACTGAAGAGGATCAATCCTTCTCATTTTCCTGTGAAGAAGTAAGAATCAGGCTTTTTGTGCATTTGAACAACCTTGCCCACTAGAGAGCAGTAAATGAAAGCCACATATATGACATGATTTCCCTCAACGTTCCCTTTGCTTTTTCATGTGGATTTTCATCAACTGCCATCACATGTAGGTTATCAGGGTACTTCTTAGCATGCAAAAATTTAATGCATCTTGCAGAACTGATAACCAACTAAGAAAGATGTCAACTAGAAAACTCTGTCTTAAGAACTACAAATTAAACATATTTCAGTTAGTATTTTTGTTCATGGTCTTGTTTATGTAAACACAGAACAAAGATGGTCAATATCATTTCACTCATGCAAAATGGCCAAGAAACTAAAGTGGAACAAGTCATAGGATGAATTTTCTTATTGGGAAAAACAAAACAAACAAGCAAAAATCAGAGTTAGCTGTACTGATTTCTACTAGGTTATTCTAAGCTAAAGAGAGAAACCTTTAATACATTTTTTTCTTTCCTGCCGTTACATATTAGGATTGAGAATTTCCAAGTGCACGTAAGCATTGTGGGAAAATTTCTCAAAAAGACACTGCCAAAAATTTTCATCCCAAAATGTTTCACTTTCATCCTTTTCTATTTTTCATTTTACCAGATGCAAAACCTAAGTGTTGGGTTGTACCCTGCAGGCCTACAAGCCCTCAAGATGGAAGAAAAGAGTGGGTAGTCAGCAACAGAAACATCCACAGTTTAATGGATGCAGAAGCTCACACTTCTGAAACGAGGTCCTGGACCAACACCCCATCTTGTGCAGCTGATAGCAGACAGGATGGGACATGATCACAGTCTTCACATGGGCAAGTGGATACTACCAGTTATAGGGGAATTAACAATTGATGGCATCACGTAGGCTCATTAGTTACCAAGGAAACTAGTAGAAGAACATGCCCTCACTGCCCCTTTGACAAAAACTAGCTGAGGCTTGGATCAAGAGTGCAGGAAGGTACATAAGATTAAAGTGGAGCAGGCACTCATTGGGCAGAGGATGCTTAGAGACCAAGAGACCAGTCCTCTAGAGTGGCCTGACCCTACACCACATCAATTGCAGAGGTGAATAATAAGATTTAGATAATAAATATTGCTAGTTCCTTAGATTAAATCTAGAATTTAGAATTTCTGAGTCCAAATATAAAGAAAATTTAAACTTTAGGTATGTCACCATATATACTGCAGCAGCACATTTTCCTTTTATTCTTGCCTTTACAACAAATAAAATTTTTCACTTTGTTCTTTATTTTTACCAGCTTACTAATTTTAGAACAGTAGTTTCTCACTGACACGAGTCAGGAACTGAACTCTGATATTATGGATCAAGTCTTGTCCGTGACAATTTTTGTAAATGAAGTTTAATCGCAATATAGACGTGCATGGGTGTTTAGTCTCTCAGTCATGTCTGACTCTTTGCAACGCCATGGAGTTCAGCCCGCCAAGCTCCTCTGTTCATGGGGATTCTCCAGGCAAGAATACTGGAGCGGGTTGCCATGCCCTCCTCCAGGGCATCTTCTGAACCCAGGGATGGAACCCAGGTCTCCCACATTGCAGGCGGATTCTTTACTGTCGGAGCCACCACAGACTTGCGTCCTGTCCATAGCTGCTTTCCTGCTACAGTGGCTGAATTGAGTGATAGGACAGAGACTTCGTGGTACACAAAGCCTAATATGGTATTAGGACTTTTACAGAAACATGATTTGGTAATCACTTGTGTAAATGAAAGTTTATTTCCTGAAAGTAGAACAATTACATCTATATTCATTTAACCTTTCCTTCATTTATGAAAGCTATATATTTAGGTCTTTATTTGCCTTTTAAATTATTGATAATGATTTTATCATACTTGAGTTTTAAAACAATATGAATACTCAATCTGCCATGGCTTTATTGATATACTATATTTGTCGTAATAATTTCTGGGTATTTTCTCCTTGGTGCCATCAGTTTGACTCTAGGCACTTTGATGTATGTTTTCATTATAAAGAGCTAATATATTTTGATGTTTACATTTACTAATGTTCTTGAAAACCCAAGAATAAATAATAAATCATTATTTTTAAAATAATGATTTTATATATTAAAGATGGTCCATTCCAAAAATTGTTTAAGTTTCTTTAAAATTTCTTAATTGCAGAGATTAATTTCAGGGAAAGTAACTCTTAATTTTTCAAGTTTTAAGGTCTATATGAGAATTACATAAGGTCATGCCTTGAATGTATCTGTCAGGCCCCTGACACACAGTTCAATTTCATTCAGTCACTCAGTTGTGTCCTACTCTTTGCAACCCCATGAATTGCAGCACGCCTGTCCATCACCAACTGCCGGAGTTTACCCAAACTCACATCCATTGAGTTGGTGATGCCATCCAACCATCTCATCCTCTGTCATCCCCTTCTCCTCCTGCCCTCAATCTTTCCCAGCATCAGGGTCTTTTCAAATGAGCCAGCTCTTTGCATCAGGTGGCCAAAGTATTGGAGTTTCAGCTTCAACATCAGTCCTTTCAATGAACTCCCAGGACTGATCTCTTTAGGATGGACTGGTTGGATCTCCCTAAGCCCAAGGGACACTCAAGAGTCTTCTCCAATGCCACAGTACAAAAGCACCAGTTCTTTAGTGCTCAGCTTTCTTTATAGTCCAACTCTCACATCCATACATGACTATTGGGAAAACCATAGCCTTGACTAGTTGGATCTTTGTTGACAAAGTAATGTTTCTGCGTTTTAAAATGTTGTCTAGGTTGGTCATAACTTTCCTTCCAAGGAGTAAATGTCTTTTAATTTCATGGCTGCAATCACCATCTGCAATGATTTTGGAGCCCCCAAAAATAAAGTCAGCCACTGTTTCCACTGTTTCCCCATCTATTTCCCATGAAGTGATGGGACTGGATGCCATGATCTTAGTTTCCTGAATGTTGAGCTTTAAGCCAACTATTTCACTCTCCTCTTTCATTTTCATCAAGAGGCTCTTTAGTTCTTCTTCACTTTCTGCCATAAGGGTGGTGTCATCTGCATATTTGAGGTTATTGATATTTCTCCCGGCAATCTTGATTTCAACTTGTGCTTTCTCCAGCCCAGCGTTTCTCATGATGTACTCTGTATATAAGTTAAATAAGCAGGGTGACAATATACAACCTTGACGTACTCCTTTTCTTATTTGGAACCAGTCTGTTGTTCCATGTCCAGTTCCAACTGTTGCTTCTTCGCATACAGGTTTCTCAAGAGGCAGATCAGGTAGTCTGGTATTCCCATCTCTTTCAGAATTGTCCACAGTTTATTGTGATCCACACAATCAAAAGCTTTGGCATAGTCAATAAAGCAGAAATAGATATTTTTCTGGAACTCTCTAGCTTTTTTGATGATCCAGTGGATGTTAGCAGTTTTTCTCTGGTTCCTCTGCCTTTCCAAAAACCAGCTTGAACATCAGGAAGTTCACGGTTCACATATTGCTGAAGCCTGGCTTGGAGAATTTTGAGCATCACTTTACTAGTGTGTTAGATGAGTGCAATTGTGCAGTAGTTTGAGCATTCTTTGGCATTGCCTTTCTTTGGAATTGGAATGAAAACTGACCCTTTCCAGTCCTGTGGCCACTGCTGAGTTTTCCAGATTTGTTGGTGTTTTGAGTGCAGCACTTTCACAGCATCATCTTTTCGGATTTGAAACAGCTCAACTGGAATTCCATCACCTCCACTAGCTTTGTTCGTAATGATGCTTCCTAAGACTCCCTTGACTTCACATTCCAGGATTCTGGCTCTAGGTGAGTGATCACACCATTGTGATTATCTGAGTTGTGAAGATCTTTTTTGTACAGTTCCTCTGTGTATTCTTGCCACCTCTTCTTAATATCTTCTGCTTCTGACACATAGTAGATTTAAAATAAATATTAGGCGTTATATGAGACACATATACACATGTATCATAATGATGGATGTTAATTAAATTAAGACAGCTAAATTAATATGGATTTAAGTATCTTTTTCTATATTTATTAACTATGACTTTAAGCAAATGACTAGTGCTCTCTCCGTCTCATTGGTTTTTATCTAGAAAGTAGGGAAAATAAATACCTACTGTGTGAGTCATTGTGAAGACTAAATATAAGAATGCTATTTTTAACATAAATTATTATAACTTATACACTTTAAAGTTTAAAATATTCCTCATATTCTGACTGCATATATTTTGTTATACCTAATATTTTTGTGTTTAATCATTTATCTTATTTTTTATTAGTTTTAACTTTATCAGAATTCTGTAAATTAACAAAGGCTTGTATAAGAAGCATTTGTTCAAGAAAAATGGCTGCGTCATGGTAAGAACAGTGAGCTTAGTAGTATTTTTTTTAATTAATTTACTCTTTATTGAAGGATAATTGCTTTTCAGAATTTTGCTGTTTTCTGTCAAACCTCAACATGAATCACTTGCCCTATTTCAATCAGCCTAATCCAAATTTTCAGTAGCCTTGAAAACCAATAGCCTTACAAGCCACTGGAGAAAACAGAATAGGTTGGAGTTGGAGCTACCCCAGTGTTACATTTCTGGAAAATCACTACTGTTTGACCTGACAGCTCACTGAATACTCCCTTCTCAGAACTAATTTTATTTATCCAATTCACACCTCTGTCAGTGGGAACAACCATTATCCTATATGATTTGTTCAAAAATAATTAGAGAAAATTGTTTAACATTGCAATTGCCTGAGACAATGATACGTTAGGGTTAATAAGAGGCTAACCAAAAAAGGTACAAAAAAACCCAACAAAACTGGGGAGGATTTCCCTGGTGGTCCAGTTGTTAATATTTCATTCTTCTACTGTGTGGGCGATGGGTCCGATCCTTGGTTAGGGAATTAAGATCCTGCATGCTGCACAGCTGTGACCAAAAAACCAAAAACCAACCAAACAAACAGAAAAGAAAATCTGGGAAATAAAATGTCCATGGTAGGCTTTGAAAAAGTAAAAAATATTTCTGGGAATCTAGGAGAAGGCAATGGCACCCCACTCCAGTACTCTTGCCTGGAAAATCCCATGGACGGAGGAGCCCGGTAGGCTGCAGTCCATGGGGTCGCTAAGAGTCGGACACGACTGAGCGACTTCACTTTCACTTTTCACTTTTATGCATTGGAGAAGGAAATGGCAACCCGCTCCAGTGTTCTTGCCTGGAGAATCCCAGGGACGGGGGAGCCTGGTGGGCTGCCGTCTATGGGGTCGCACAGAGTCGGACACGACTGAAGCGACTCAGCAGCAGCAGCAGCAGGAGGCACATGCATGTGCAGGGTGATGCACACGACCAAGGAAAGCCTGAGAAAGGCATAGTCTCACATGCAGCTCACCTCCCACTCTGTGCAAGTAGAACTGTAAACTGCCTTCTGGAATAAGGCAAGGCCCAAAATGCATACGGAACACCTTAGCAAAGCTTTAGGAAAAAAAAAACAAAAACAGAAAATTAAATCCCATACATCTGGGAAAAGCAGAAAATAGAAACTGTACCTGACAAACTGTGAATATTAGATTTACTAGACAGAGAATTTAAACATATATTAAGTATGAAACTATGTCTAAAGAATTAAAGGAAAAATGTGAGAATTACATCCTACCAAACACCGACCAACAAGGCAGAAAAACCAAGTAGAAATTTTAGGTTTGTAAAGTACATTAAATAAGATGAAAACTTCACTTTAGAGGCTCGAAAAGCAGGACAAGAAAATTACATAAAATCAGCAAAGTAAATAACGGTCAGGTGAGACTCTCTAGTCTGAGGAATAAACAAGCAAATAAAATAAATAGAGTCCTCAGAAACCTGTGGGTTGCTGTCAAGTGTTGCAACAAATACCTGATGGGAGTCTAGAAAGAGGACAAATAAAATTTAAAGAAATAATAGTCAAAAACTTCCCAAACTTTATTAAAAAAAATAATTTGCATACCCCAAAACCTCAGAAACATCAAATAGGATAATAACTATATTTAAACTATAAAATTAATTATAGGCTTAACTATAAAAGCAAAGTTATAACTCTGAAGAAAATTTAGAAGTGAATTTCTGTATTCTCAAATTAGACAAGTTTCTCAGATGTGACACCAAATTCATAAGTGACAAAAAACAGATAAATAAGATTTCATTATATTAAAAACTGTTGTGCTTCAAAGGACAAAATTTAAAAAGTGAAAGAAAACCTACAGAATGGGAGAAAAATTTGGCAAAACATATCTGATAAAGGACTTACATTTAGAAATCTCATAACTCAGCTATTAAAAGACAAATAACCCAATTTAAAATAAGCTAATTAATTGAATATTTCTCAAAAGATTATATACATAGATTATATGAATGTGTATAAAAATATTCAACATCATTAGTCATTAGGAAAACACATATCAAAATCATAAAGAGATATAAATTTGCACTCACTAAGGAGTCTACCCAAAAAAGGAAAAGATAGGCAATAGCAAGTGTTAGCATGGATGTGGAAAAATCAGAACAATAATACATTATTTGTGGAATTGTTAAGGGGGGAGCATTTTGGGAAATAATTGGGCCCACCTTCAAAATGTTAAATATAGAGTTACCTTAATGACCAAAATATTCCATTTCTAGGTATATACTCAAGAGAATGGAAAACATATTTCACATAAAAATAGCCTTTGATACTGGATTACACTGAATGTATATATTAATTTAAGGAGAGCTGACATTTTTCATACTACTAATTCTTTAATCAAAGCACATGATATATTTTTCAGATATTATCCTTAATATTTTCTTTTTCCTAGCTTGGAATTATGTTTTCTAGCTAACAATGTTTTAGAAGCATAGATTATTGATTTCTTCCTTTTTTTAATATATGCATTTATTATTTATTATTTATTATTTAACTGGAGAAGGACATGGCCACCCACTCTAGTATTCTTGCCTGGAGAATCCCATCAACAGAGTAGCCTGGTGGGCTATAGTCCGTGGGTCACAAAAGAGTTGGACACAGCTGAGCAACTAAGCACAGCACAGCATATGTCTTAAAGCATACTTTTATCTGAATCTTACATATTTTATTGTAGTTTCATTATCATTTAATCAAAATATTTCCTACTTTCCATTGTAAATTCTTCTGTTAATAATGCATTTAAAAAATAGATTATTTCCCAAGAATTCAGTGATTTTATATTTTTAATTGATTAAAATATCCTAAATTTATAATTGGTATTTTATGTTTATTCAGTCAAATTTGTTAGTCATGTTTTAAAATATCATGAATGTTATCTTTATTTTATTGCTTATTATAAGTTAAAAAGGTTACACGATGCTAAAATATAATTTAATGTTAAATAAAGTCATTAAAATATTGTTATTATTAATATTTTGTAAATGAGCAAGGGGCTTTCCAGATGGCCTAATGGTAAAAAAATCCACCTTCCAATGCAGGAGACACAGGAGATAAGTGTTCGATCCCTGGGTTGGGAAGAATTCCCTGGATTAGAAAATGGCAACCTGCTCCAGTATTCTTGCCTGGAAAATTACATGGACAGAGGAACCTGATGGTCTACAGTCCATGAGGCCACAAAGAAATGGACACAACTGAGCAACTGAGCAGACACACACACAAAGGTAATTCAGAGGTACAATGGAGGAGATGTGGTTTGGATGCTTTAGATCACTAATAAGTTTCAAGCCATAAAAGATAAAAGGAATGATCTCATAGCATAATTCACAGAGAGAACTTAGAAGTCTATGAGTGGATTTCAAACAATTTCAAAAACTAGTCTCTTAGGAGTAAAGTCAGATGAGTATGGTCATTTTTGTCTAGTCGCTAAGTCATATCTGACTCTTTTGTGGCCCCGTGGACTGTGACCCACCAGGCTCCTCTGTCCATGGGATTCTCCAGACAAGGATACAGGAGTGGATTGCTATTTCTTTCTCCAGGGGAAACTTCCTGACCCAGGGATCGAACCCAGGTCTCCTGTGTCTCCTGCTTGGCTGGCAGAGTCTACCACCAAACCTCCTGAGAAGCCCATACATATGTACACATACACAAATGTTACTATGTGCTAGATATGCTACCATATGGTCTTTCACTTACAAATTTAGAAACTTATCTGAATCATGATTCTAGTAAGTAGCAGAGTTCAAATTTGAACCCAAATTTAGCTCTACTGTATAATCACATATATATCATTTTGCTGTCTCTCTGCCTCCAGGATCCATGAGTCCTACTCACTTATTCATTTGCTAGATGAGAAACAATGAGGATCTCAAGTCACATCAGGCGTGATCTTAGGTTTCCTTACACCTAACTTGCATATCTTTTGATTAGTCCAAACCTCTTCACAAATATTTTGAGTTATGAAAAGTTTTAGAATCCTTTAGCAAAAATCAATCCATGTATTATCAAAGTATAATAGTATAATGATTACATAAACTTTGAAGATTATTTTTTGAAAACTCAAAGTGCAAATTGTTTTTCAAAAAAAAAAATGCTGGATAAAAGGCAATGGAAACCATCAAAGGTTTGGCATATTTTATTTCATTTTGTCATTTTGTTCTGGGATAAAGATTTACCATTTGAAAGAATATAATAAATGCATGTGCTTTGGTTAAATAAGTCATGCTATCAAATGCAGACTCCATTATAAGCTTTTTCTTTCTCCAGAAGGAACATCCATGCCCTATAGTGTTTTCAATAGAATTACCGACTATTGTTTGTTTTCACACCAAATATGTGACTCTTTTCAAGTTAATGGATAAATTTGCTCATCTCTTTCTTTATTATAAGTCAAAGATAAATAAGTCTTTTTCACTCAATCTGCTGAGATAACTCGTGCCCATGCCGAAAGGTGATCTGTTCTAATCAACTTCACGAAGTCTGATGGAATTACACTGAACATATCTCATACCTGACACAACTACAGAATGATACAGTTCAGGACAAACATTGGTGACCTGAATAATACATGACAGACAGATGACCGGGTGAGAAAAGTAATTTTTCACCTACACCACTTGAGTTTCTTTATTAAAGGCTGAGACATGTTTGATGGAAAGAAGCCTGCTATGCCAGCTAAAAGCTGGTGTGTTTTATTAATAGCTTGGTCAGTATTCCCCTGCCGTTTTACTATTTGAAACATGTTATTTTGGCAGTAAAATACAATAGACATCTACTCTGCATGAAAACTCGACATTTCAAAGACATTTCATAAGAATATGAAATGGTTGGTAATTAGATATTATTATTTAATATACTTATATAGTCAAGAGTATTAAGTTTACTGAATAGAAATATCACATTTTAAATTGGAAGATAGATTATTTGTGAGTTGATGGTTCAGAGTTGCTTATGTTTTCATTTTGCAACACAATTTATACAAAGAAAATGCATGAGAGTGGAGTATTGATAAAATCTTACATATTTCTAATGCATTATTTTAGACAAAAGGAAATTTAATTAGATTAGAGAGAATTCTTGACAAATACCCTGGCATCATTACTCAATTGCATAATTTAAAGGTAAGATATGATATAGTGAAATGTTGAATCTTATCACTAAAAAAATACAGCTTTATCACTTTAAATAAAGAAATAAATCAAACTGCTTCATTCCAAAAACTGGTCTTGATAGACAAGTTTAGATGAAGAAACATGTCATCTATAGCTACAATATTTATCTCACATGCATGTAATAAATATACATAGCCTTTTAAAATAGCTTGTTTGCTCAGATTGATGAATGATATGTCTCCCTTGTAATTATTAATTTATACAAGTATCTATAAAATACTTATTATGTTTTAGGCTTTCTTTTAGAATCTGAGGTACAGCAGTGAATAAACGATTAAAATGTGCTTCAATGAGGGATACATTTTAGTGGAAGAAAACTAATAAAGAAATTTTATATTGTGCCAGTTGGAGAGGTTCAGACGGTAAAGAATCTGCCTGCAAAGCAGGGGAGCCCGGCTCAATCCCTGGGTCTAGAAGGTCCCCTAGAGAAGGGAATGGCTACCCACACCCGTATTCTTGCCTGGAGAATTCCATGGACAGAGGAGCCTGGCAGGCTACAGTCCATGGGTTCGCAGAGAGTCAGGCGCATCTGAGAGACTAACATTTTCACTTTTCACTGTGAAAAAAAAATAAGGCAGAGAAGGAGGAAGAGGAGGAGTAAAGCTGTTATAATAGAAAAAGGGAGGTCAGGCAAGGTCTTAGAGATAAGACTATATTTAAACAGCTGAATATTTAGATGAATTGTGTGATATATGTAGAAAGAATATTTGACATAGATAAGAGCAAACAAGTAGGCTTTGTGTCACACATTGTTGGAGTGGGGACAAAGTTAGTAGGAGGTGAGGTCAAAGAGTTATAGGAAGTGGTAGGAATGACCATCTAGACCATGGTAAGGATTTTGGCTTTAATTCTGTCTAATTTGGAAAGCCATTGTAGGACCCTGAGCAGTGAAAGACACGGTCTGACTTTATTCTAAGATAGTTAGGAGATAGAGATGGACAAGGAAGCCTGGCGTGCTGCAGTTCAAGGGATCACAGAGTTGGACATGACTTAGCAACAGAACAACAGCAACAACAAAGTTAAAGAAACAGATCCATCATGGAGTCAGAATTGGCTCTTCCCTGCAACATATTTAAAAGGTTAAACCACTGGGATTTGTTGATGGTTTAAACATGGTAAATGTAAAACAGATAATCAAACATGAGTTCAAAGTTTTGATGCTAAACATATGGAGGGGGGGAATCGGAGTTACTAAATTGAAGACTAAGAGAGGAGCAGGTTTGGGGAAAATGGAAAATCAGGAATTAGACTGTTGTATTGTTGCTCAGAGGATAAAGCGTCTGCCTGCAATGCAGGAGACCCGGGTTCGATCCCTGGGTTGGGAAGATCCTTTGGAGAAGGAAATGGCAACCCACTCCAGTATTCTTGCCTGGAGAATCCAGTGGACAGAGGAGCCTGGCGGGCTACAGTCCACGGGGTTGCAAAGAGTCTGACACGACTGAGCGACTACATCATCATCATTGTTTTACTAGGAATGCTGTGACAAAGTAGTACAAATAGGGTGGTTTAAAACTACATAAATATATTTTCTCACAACAATGGAGGCTAGAAGTCTGAAATCAAGGTATTAGCTGGGCAATCCTCTCACCAAAGCCTCTATTAGAACTTTTTTGCCTCTTCCAGCTTCTGGTTTCAGGCATTCCGTTTGTGGTACCAAAACTCCAATCTGTCTCCTGGCATGTGGCATTCTCCCTGTATCTCTGTGAGTTCACATGGTCATCTTCTTATAAGGAAACCAGTCATACCACTATAATAACTTCATGTTACTTTTCCCTACTTTAACTGATTTTATGTGCAGCAACCCTATTTCCAAACAGGAAACATTTGTGTGACAGACTCAGTGACATTCTGAGTGTGACCACATAAAGATATATATACACACACACGCATGCATATATATCTATACATATCCGGTCCTATGGCATCTGGTCCCATCACATCACTTCATGGCAAATAGATGGAGGAAACAATGGAAACAGTGGCAGACTATTTTTTGGAGCTCCAAAATCACTGCAGATGGTGACTGCAGCCATGAAATTAAAACATGCTTGCTCTTTGGAAGAAAAGCTATGACCAACCTAGACAGCATATTAAAAAGCAGAGACATTTCTTTGCTGAAAAAGTCTGTCTAGTCAAAGCTATGTTTTTTCAGTAGTCATGTATCAATATGAGAATTGGACGGTAAAGAAAGCAGAGCACTGAAGAACTTATGCTTTTGAACTGTGGTGTTGGAGAAGACTCTCCTGAGAGTCCCTTGAACTGCAAGGAGTTCAAACCAGTCAATCCTAAAGGAAATCAACCCTGAGTATTCATTGGAAGGACTGATGCTGAAGCTGAAACTCCATTACTTTAGCCACCTGATGCAAAGAACTGACTCGTTGGAAAAGACTCTTGATGCTGGGAAACATTGAAGGAGGAGAAGGGGATGAGAGGAGAGAGGATGAGATGATTGGACGGCATCACCGACTCAATGGACATGGGTTGGAGCAAGCTCTGGGAGTTGGTGAAGGACAGGGAAACCTGGCGTGCTGCAGTCCATGGGGTTGCAAAGAGTTGGACAAGACTGAATGACTGAACTGAGCTGATATATATATATATATATATATATATATATATATATATATATACACACACATATACACACAAACACACACACACACACACACACACATATATATATATATATATATATATGGCTTTCCTGGTGATTCAGATGGTAAAGAATCTGCCTGCAGTGCAGGAGAGACTGGTTTGACCCCCAGATCAGGATGATTCTCTGGAGAAAGGAATGGGTATCGACTCCAGTATTCTTGCCTGGAGAAATCCATGGACAGAGGAGCCTGATACAGTCCATGGGGTCGCAAAAAGTCAGACATGACTGATCAACTAACACTTCCACCTTTGTCATTTTTATATGTATTGGGTTGGCCAAAAAGTTTGTTCCATAATATCTTATGGGAAAACCTGAACGAACTTTCTGTCCAAGCCATTTATATATATATTTTTTTTTGGGGGGGGGAGTGGGACAAAATATAACCTATAACAACTGCAAATATGTTACTTTGAAAATACAACACTCATGACTGTGTATTAAATGAACAGTTGGTTACACTAGCTTGGTGTTACCTGATTTGAAGGTATCAATTTGGAAACCATCATTATATAAATGGCATCTAAAGTCATGAGCTGGAATAAGTTTATGTAAGGAATATTCAAAGACAGAGCTCTAGAATATTTTATTATAAAGTAGAAAAAAGACTTCCTTGGTGTCTCAGATGATAAAGAATCTGCCTACAATGAAGGAGACCCAGGTTCAATTCCTGGTTCAGAAAGATCCCCTGGAGGAGGGCTGGCTACTCACTCCACTGTTCTTGCCTGGAGAATTTCATGGACAGAGGAGCCTGGCAAGCTACAGTCCATGGAGTCACAAAGAGTCAGACACAACTGAGCAACTAACACACACACACAAAGTAGGAAAATCAAGCAAAAGTAGTAAAAGGGAAACATCAATGATATTTACAATCATCAAAAGAGAGACAACCAGACAACATGTGCCTAAACATGTAATACACTTTCTGTCTGGCTGTTCCTTCTCATTGATGATCGTTGCCTACATGCAATAATTCATTTAGAGTTGCAAAGTGGTGATATTATAATTATTCTTTGCCTATAATCTGAGATATATAGATAGAGAGAGAGACAGGCTTCCCTGTTCACTCAGCGGTAAAGAAATTTCTTGCCAATGCAGGAGACGCAAGTTCGATTTGGGAAGATCCCCTGGAGAAGGAAATGGCAACCCTCTCCAGTATTCCTGCCTAAGAAGTCCAATGGACAGAGGAGCCAGGTAGCCTGCAGTCCATAGGGCAAAAGAATTGGATATAACTTAGTGACTAAGTGAAGTCAGTCACTCAGTCGTGTCCGACTCTTTGCGGACCCCATAGACACCAGGCTCCTCTGTCCATGGGATTTTCTAGGCAAGAGTACTGGAGTGGGTTGCCATTTCCTTCTCCAGGGAACTTCCCAACCCAGGGATCAAACCCAGGTCTCCCACATTGTAGACAGACACTTTACCGTCTGAGCCTAAAGTGTCTGCCTACAATGCAGGAGACCCAGGTTCAATCCCTGGGTCAGGAAGCTCTCCTGGAGAAGGAAATAGCAACCCACTTTAGTATTCTTGCCTGGAAAATCCCATGGACAGAGGAACCTAGTAGGCTACAGTCCATGGGTTCGCAAAGAGTCGGACACAACTGAGCAACTTCACTTTCACTTTAGTGACTAAACAACAAGAAACAAATATGGCTAGATATAGATGTAGACATAGACATAGATAAGCTTTCCTTGTCATCTCTTTAATTACCTGAGTACAATTCCTATAGGAGTGGGGGGGAAAATCTTTGCTTTGTCCTTTATCAGTTTTCAAAATAAGAGATTAGTTCTCTAGCAACAGAGATTACTGACTGTGGGATTTTTAAAATTTATTTTAATTTTCTTGTGGACTAATAATTTAAATCTATTAAATTTTCTTCAATCCATTTCAGTTATTATCTTTACTGAAGCTCAAGTTGCCCCATTTTTTACTAGTAGGAACCTATCCCGGCTGGCTTTGGAGTCCTTTTGATATAACTCTTCCAATTTTTGATAGATTCCTTGATCTTTATTAGTTCCTATAATGCCTTTTTAAATTATTGTGTCAGATCTGGAAATCAGATATTTCTCCAGAGCTCTGTTTTCTCTTACCTGGAAATAATAGTAGAGACCACAATTTCTGTAGCAATAGTGCCTTTAGTGATACTTGGTCAAGCTCTCTAGACATTTTAAAGGAGAGAGTTAGGAAATAGTATATCATAAATTCATACTATTACTATCAATTAAAATTCAAGACCACTGGATTTTACTTAGCTACATCAATGTGAGTTATGTATCCCCTTTCTTCCATATTGAAATATAGCTTCTCAATAGCAATATAACTGAGCCTTTGTAAAAACAAACTTGCAACAGATTAAAAATAACAATATTGATACCATTTACAATATGACAACTAACAAGATTATTTATGTATTCATTAATTTAATGATTCTTTGTGTTTTAACATATGCTTCATCACTTGAACTTTACAGTCACGTCACTGTGGCTTAAAGTCATTCAAAACAGTTCCTCTCTGTACATGTTTTTCTGCCAACTAATACACAGTGAAATTTACATTTTAAATTTTACTTTTGATTTTGTGGATTTTTAATTTGCCTTATGTTAATGTAGAATATTTGCAGAAATTTAAAATTAATTTTATATAAATTATAGACTCAAAGAATCTTTTACTCCTGTCTTTCCACTGGATTCCCTCTCTACCCACTTGTGTAAATCTTTATCTGTTCAGGTTTTATAGTTTTTCCTTCCTAAATCAACCCATTTTTGGGTAAGTAAATATATTCAAACATTCTTTTTTTGATGACTGTTTCATAATTATATACACTTAACTTTAACTTGACTCTTACTTATAAATATATCCTGGTGATCAATTCATAGTTATCTATTAGAGATATTCTCATTGCTTTTTATACATGTATGCTACTCCATTTTGTCAATTCTTTATTAAGTTCATTTTTTGATGGTGAATATCTGGGTTATTTGTCTTTTGCTTTTAAAAGAATACTGTAATGTGCTTATGCATACATCTTTTGTATTTTTGTATTTTGTATTTTTTATACTTAGAAAAGTATATGTATTCTCATATTGTATATATGCAAATACTTCAGTGAACAACTCCTTACACAAATTGTTTTCCTGGTATTTGAGAGTTATGGCAAGAGATTAACAAAATTAAAAAAATTATGGAATAATTTATGAATTTTTTTTAGGTTTTGCCAAAAAAGGTTGGACCAATTCGTAGAATTGGTTTGAATTCCACATTTATCACATTCATGTCTTCATAAAATTTTGTGATTGGGGATTACAACTCAGTATTTATAATAAAATTGCATTTTACATTTTAAAATATTAGTATAACTAAGCTTTTTCTTTCTTTTTCTTTTGACTACAGCATGCAGCTTGTGGAATCTTAGTTCCCCAACCAGGGATTGAATCAGGGCCACAGCAGTTAAATACCAAGTCCTAACACTGGACCACCAGGGAACTCCCAGCATTTTTAAGTTTAGAATACTTTTTTTAGTTGTAATTTCTCCAACCATATCTCTAATACTGTTATTTATTTGTCTTAGCTACACAAAATTGTGGTATTATTTTTTGTACAATTTTCTGGAATATACCAATGTAACTTTACATTTTTACTCATAAATTAATAATCATATATAAATTATACTTTCTTCTTTATATTTTTTCTTTTACAGTAACTTGAAATGTTTTTTCTCCCCACCTAGATTCTGTGATCTATTTTTATTCAAAAATTATATAAATTATTAAATTAGTGGTAATTTCTCAATTAATTCCACATATTACATTAATATTCTAAGGTATCTTTTAGATCCATGTCTATTTCGTTATACCCATCAGTGGTTATACAAGGTACTGTCATGAAATGAATGATTTATATAAAATAATTTAATTAACTCATAAGGTCAATTTACAACCAATTTAACCTCTTCCAATGAAGCTTTCTTTATTGAAAAATACCTTATTACTTCTGTATATATTTTAGACATACATCAGAAGACAGTATAGTCTATATTTACCATATTTAGCATTTTATTTTAATTATAAACTTTTTAATTTTTAGCTTCTAACATAACTATATTTTAAAATAGTATAATACATGCAATTTCTCATCAGTTTTTACTAGAATTTCATATTTAGCTTTTATTGTTTTTGCTGACATGTTAATGTTTAGTACATGTAACAAAGAAAACTAATGCTCACTAATATCACTAATTGCAGTTTTCTCATTTTATTCCTAAGATACTGCTTAACTATATTTGCCTTGCTTTTGCTAACACTGTGTAATGAGCCTCTCTATCCAATAGAATATGTAGGGAAATTATTAATGCCACTTACAACTGATCTCTAACCTTCTTTTTGTAATTCTTCACAGTTTCTCTTCATTTGTGTGTTGTTCATATTCTGAAATATTGGTAGAGAATAGGAAGGCTTTAGAAAATAATAAAGCAACTAAATTGCAGACTATTTCCTAGAATGGAGTAGAGAATTCCCAGTACCTGTATTGAAGTGCAACATTAAAGAGATTTATTACATTAAACCATTTAAATGGTTTGTTATAGCATGAATAATATAAGACACCCTTTTTCTCACTGTGATTGAATATTTTAGTAAGATTAAAAAATTCCCTTTATTCTGTTTCATACCTCATAGTTTAAATTTTCTATTATCTCTACCCTATCTATAATCATAATTTATTTGCTTTCAATCATGTCGCTACAGAAATCATCTGAGACAATTAATATTGCTATTTTTGATGTTTTGAGAAAAATCTAACTCATGAAAATTTTCTCATACTTGCATGTGTAATTTCTATATGTTTCATACATTTCCTTTTAAAGTTACTCATTTCTACCTGGATAGTTATAATTTTTTTCTTTATATTTGGAACCCTAGTCATTTTTTAAAACCTAAACATGGATTTCTTTTTAGTAATTTTTCCCAGATAATAATGAGCCTTTGAGTCAATGGTCTTACTACTTTAAAAATTAATATATTTTAATATATTTTTATTATTCCTTATATGTGTTGTTTCCTTCTTTTGAGAAGAGTCATTACTTGTAGGTTAGACTTCCATAATTACCCCCTATTTATGTAATCTTCTTCCCATTAATTTTCTTCTTTATAATTTCCTGTGCTCTTTGAATACTTGTCTTTTCTACAGACAATTCACTGTGTTCTATAGTGAAGCATACAATATATTGTTTTGTTACTTATTTTATTTAATTGCACCCTCTCTTCACATATTATGTTGTTCTTTTAAATGGTCCTCTCCTGCTTAATCCATTCATTTTACTGTTCAATTTATTTAAAAATTAAAGAGTATATCTTCTCAAAAATTTTTTTCATGATTAATTTGTATTGAAGAGACTGTCCCTTGAGTCCTGATGATATTCTTTTTTTTTCCATTTAGCCATGCATGAAAGGAAAACTCTTAAAGCTTAGGCTGGCGAACCAACAGGACTAGGGATTGATTTCAGATCATTCACATACTCTGCTCAAGGTATATTAGGATATGTCTCTGTGAAATGTGAACCTGGAGGACAAGTGAAGAGAAATTTGCAGAGGAAAAGCTGACCTGCACAATTCTCATCAAATTTACAACATACTTCAAATCTTTCAAAGTCCTTCATGGGATATAATTCCATTTCAGTCTTCCAGGCAACTGAAAGAGGTGCATTTAGTCCAACTGGAAGGATTACTTCCTTTTTCTAAAGTAATAGTAAACATAGCAAATAAAGAGAGAGAGAGAATGGACACAAGACTAATTTCCAATGTTTGTGAGTTTCACAAAATTTCATTATAAAAGGTACAGAAACTTCATAATTGGTATTGACTTAGAATTTCTCTATTCTGTAACTAAAAATCATTTCCCTGTTTGACGTAGCTCCATGTTAGTTTTCCATAACTGGAGGCATCTCAGATTTAGCTGGGCTTCATTCACACAGGGTGAATGGCTGGTGAACTGACAGTCAGATTCATTTTAGAGTTAATTTGCATGAGGATGTTAGAACAAATAAAGAGAGAGCAAGTTAGCATGTGTGACCTGAGGGTAAAAATGGCATTGTAAGATCAACCAGTGATGACAGTATAGGTTCTCTTGGTTTATGCTGGGGTATCTAATGGCTGAGCCTTATGAAGATGAGATTTTAGAATATCTTAAGGGCTTCTGAATGAGATCGGAATACCAAACCACCTGACCTGCCTCTTGAGAAACCTGTATGCAGGTCAGGAAGCAACAGTTAGAACTGGACATGGAACAACAGACTGGTTCCAAATAGGAAAAGGAGTACGTCAAGGCTGTATATTGTTATCCTGCTTATTTAACTTATATGCAGAGTACATCATGAAAAACGCTGGGCTGGAAGAAGCACAAGCTGGAATCAAGAGTGCCGGGAGAAATCAATAACCTCAGATATGCAGATGACACCACCCTTATGGCAGAAAGTGAAGAGGAACTAAAACGTCTCTTGATGAAAGTAAAAGAGGAGAGTGAAAAAGTTGGCTTAAAGCTCAACATTCAGAAAACGAAGATCATGGCATCCAGTTCCATCACTTCATGGTAAATAGATGGGGAAACAGTGGAAATAGTGTCAGACTTTTTATTTTGGGGGCCTCCAAAATCACTGCAGATAGTGATTGCAGCCATAAAATTAAAAGATGCTTACTCCTTGGAAGGAAAGTTATGACCAACCTAGATAGCATATTGAAAAGCAGAGACATTACTTTGCCAACAATGGTCCGTCTAGTCAAGGCTATTGTTTTTCCAGTGGTCATGTATGGATGTGAGAGCTGGACTGTGAAGAAAGCTGAGCACTGAAAAATTGATGCTTTTGAACTGTGGTGTTGGAGAAGACTCTTGAGAGTTCCTTGGACTGCAAGGAAATCCAACCAGTCCATCCTAAAGGAGATCAGTCCTGGGTGTTCATTGGAAGAACTGATGCTGAAGCTGAAACTACAATACTTTGGCCACCTCATGCGAAAAGTTGACTCATTGGAAAAGACTGATGCTGGGAGGGATTGGGGGCAGGAGGAGAAGGGGATGACAGAGGATGAGATGGCTGGATGGCATCACTGACTTGATGGACATGAGTTTGAGTGAACTCCAGGTATTGGCGATGGACAGGGAGGCCTGGCGTGCTGTGATTCATGGGGTCACAAAGAGTTGGACACGACTGAGCAACTGAACTGAACTGAACTGAACTAAAGGGCTTCCCTGATGGCTCAAATGGTAAAGAATATGCCTGAAATGTGGGAAACGTGGGTTCGCTCTCTGAGTTGGGAAGATCCACTGGAGAAGGGAATGGCATCCCACTTTAGTATTCTTGCCTGGAGAATTCCATGGACAGAAGAGCCTGAACAGCTACAGTCCATAGGGTCTCAAAGAGTTGGATGTGACTGAGTCAGACACTTTCACTTTAGGATATCAGGAAAAATAAGCAGTCATGCTTTCAAATTTAAATGAGAAGTGCAAATCAGAGAAGGAAGAGGAGCAATATCTTCACATCTGTGGAAAATAAAAGAGTCTTGTGAGAGTAATTGTTCATTGCTTCTTTCCTGGCCTTTGTGCTGTCATTATCATACATTTTACTCCTCAATATGTTGAAAATCCCAAACTTTAGTATTATTATTTGTTTTAAATGGTCAGTTATCTTACAAAAATATTTTAAAAGAAGAAAAAAAAGCCTTTTATATTTACTTATATATATGCTCTTCCAGTATTTTTCATTCCTCTGTCTAGATCCATAGCATATCTTTTTGCTTCTTACACGTCTTGAAAGATCACATTCAATTTCTTCTCTACTTTCCTGAACATATGGTATATGGTTATAATTGTTTTATCTCTTTTTCTACTAATTATATAATGTTTATCATATTTCACTATGTTGTTACAATTTAATTTTTCTGTATTGTGGGTTGTATTTCCAACATTCCTTTATATCTCTAGTAATTTTTGATTGAGTGCCAAGCATGTTTTACATTGCATTATTGAGTGTTGGGTATTTTTGTATTTCTATAAATATTCTGGAGCATTGTACTGTAATGCAGCTAAGTCACTTAGAAACAGCTTGATCCATTTTAGCTTTGCTTTTAGGTTTTATTATGCAAGATCAAATCAGTCTTTAGTCTAAGGCTAATTTTGCTCCACTATTGAGGCAATATCTTTCTGTGTACTCTACCTGATGTCTCATGAGTTACTAGGATTTCTACTCTGGCTGGTGGCAATGTAAATTCCCTGCCTTTAGAGAATGATAGGAATTCTTTCCTTTGTTACTGTTGTTCATTTATTTGTTTCCTGGTCTTGGGTACTCACATGTATGCACTGGCTTGCACTCAGCTAAAGAGTTAAGAGTGGTCCCCTACTGGATCTCTGAAGTTCTTTCTTTGTTTTCAAATTTTATTTATTTATTTATTTATTTATTTATTTATTTATTTATTTATTTATTGTTCTTGGCTGCACTGGGTCTTCATTGCTGCCCGGGCTTTCTCTAGTTGCAAGAAGCAGGGCTACTCTCTAATTGCAGTGCCTGGACTTTTCGCTGTAGTGACTTCCCTTGCGGTGGAGCACAGGATCCAGGGTACATGGGTTTCAGAAGCTGTGGCATGTGTGCTCAGTAGTTGTGGTATATGGGCTCAATTGCCACCCAGAATGTGGAATCTTCCCAGACCAGAGACTGAACCCATGTCCTCTGCATTGGCAGGTGAATTCTTTACCACTGGGAAGTCCTGAAGTTCTTTCTGTGTGCAATCCTCTCCTCTATGACAATCTGGCCTGGGGATTCGAGGTGTTACGGCCTCCTTGGACTCCCAGCTCTATCTCCTTAAGAAAATGGGTAAACTCCATCTTGTACTCTGTGTCCTGGAATTTCTCTCTAGGACATAACCTGGGACTGTTTTGGGGCTTGTCTCGATTGATAATCTGGTCACAGAGGTCACTGTCAGGTGTTCAATCTGCAGACCATCTTGCTTGGTTTGTAATTATTTCAGGTAGGAAGGTATTTCTGGTCTCTATTATTCCATGTTACCTAGAATTCCTTCTCTCTCTCTCACTTTGCATATATATATTCCCTTATTAATGTGAAATGTTGTCTGTATCAGATTTTATTGTTTAATTTCTGGACTCTTTAGTCTATGGATTTCAGTGTCAGAATTATACAAAATTTGTGGGTATCATGATATATCTATTTGTTAGTCCTTATTTACAATGATGTAATCTTTTTCCTTTTTTATAATTTTATAGCTTTATTCTTCTATGTAAATTTTACAGTCTTTGCCTGAGATCTTCAGAAGTTTTGTTTTGTCATTAACCTTATATTGAATTAAATATTTAGGTTGATTTTGAGCTACCTGATGTCTTTATAGTATTTTTCTTCCTGTTTTATTATGCTGTTTATTTCAAGAATAGAGCATATCTTTATTAAAATCTATTTATTTATGTCTTTCTATTTTGATCTCTCAGTAGAAATATACAGCTTTCTTCACACAGTTCCCCTACATTCATGATGAGGCTTTTTAAGTATTTTATGATATTTATTGCTATTTTTATTTATTTTTAAATCAATATTTATTTGTTTGTTTTGTTTGTTTGTTTTTGTCACATTGTGCAGCCTGTGAGATCTCAGTTCTTTGACCAGGAATTGAAACTGTGCCCCATGCAGTAGAAGTGCAGAGTCAACCACTGGCCTGGCTGGGGAATTTCCTATTTCTGTCTATTTTCTCCAGTGATATATTTCTCCAGTGATATATCTAGTGATATAGCCAATTGGCTAGAATTTATATGTAGAAAAGTTTTGTTTTTGACATTTGGCATTTTAGCTGATCACGTGACATATTGTCTACCAGTTTCTAATGGTTTCTTTGTTGATTCTCTTGGATTTGCATTTTATGTTATTTTTGAGTTCTCCTTTCTAGCTTATAAAACTTAGTTTATTCTCATGATCACTGCAGTAAGTAGCCCTTCAAAATGATATCAAAATATAGATAGTAAGCTAGTTTGTCTTCTTCATGATTTTCTTGGAAATTCTCCTATTTCATCATTCCGTATGATGCTGAAATTTGTTTCTGGTATGTATTTGGTAATTCTCAAGTCAAGAAAATAATCATCCATTCCTATATATTTAGGGGAAAAAGAGATCTTTTAGAAGCCTAAACATTTTTCAGAGCAGAAGGTCAAGAATAAATATATCTTAAATTATTTATGGCTATAAATCTTTTTGCACAATGATATTTGCACTAAAACTTTATAAAAGAAATAAGTAAATTTTCTTTGCTTTACAGAGAGAGAGAAAAAAAAAAAGGACACACTTAGCCAAGTTTTAAACCTCCATCTCTCACTCATTTTACTGTCTCTGGGACTTATTGGTATCCTCTGGGGGCCTCTGCTACGCACACTAAAAGCTGATGGTGATCATCTAACCTAACCATGCATGAGCATCTCTAGAAGACATCTTTGCAATGCAGAGTCCCAAAGCTGACTTCCCTGAAATTCTACTTGGGCAACTCTGCGGAAGACAATGGGAATCCACATTTAAAGCATTCTCCAGGGAATATTTTGGTTGAGCCTTATTTAAGTCATTGCTCTGGACCATATGAGTTCTATTTTGTATTATATGCTAAGCCTTGTTGAGTTATGCTATCCTATAAACATTAAGAATATTGACATATGGGAATTCCCTGGTGGTCCAGTGGTTTAAGACTCATCACTTTCACTACTGTGGACCTGGGGTTCAATCCCTGGTCAAGGAACTAAGATCTCACACTCACACAGACACACATACACACACACACAGATATTGACATAAATATAACCATATCATAATGTTTTGAATGCAAACTATATAAAAAATGAAATAAAAACACTTATATAGAGGTAGTCAACTATGCTACTTCTTTTTGTTACTGTATGAAGACAAAATTGACATACAGTTTGGTCAGTGTTAATTTTTGACCAAAGTCTCTGGGAAAACTTTGGAAAATTATTTTTAAAAATTTAGTTTGTTTTATAAATCTTGACTAGATGTGTTCTAGAGAACTGTGATCCTTATGGTTAAGCACACATATCTTTTACTAAAGAGAGAACTGACAGTAATGATAGTATTATTCAAATGCATTGTAATGCTAAAAGGATTCATGTTGTCCAACTTTCTGCCCAGAATCAACAATTTATTTTGCCACAGGGAACAAAGGAACATTTTTTACTTTACTATGGGCTGTTAGAGGCCCTGTAACTAAGTCACATAAAATGTTGCCCTAAACCAATGTAATTAAGAGTCATTGGTGGAACTTTTCTTTCTACGTATCTTTATAAGATAGAAAAGAATTGGAAGGAACATATCTATTGAAAGTTTTATTTAAAATAATAAAAATACGTTTTGAAATACATAGAAAAACTCAAATAGTTTACTTACAGTCACTCAACAGGAAAGAGAGGCCAGAAAAAAGAAGATTGGATTAAAAATATATCAAAACAAAAAATCAATAAATCTTTTTAATTTCCAATGGTTAAGCACATCAAAGCTTGTCAAAAGGTTTATTTTTTATAAGAACTCTATACCCTCATGCTTTTTTCCCCCATATTTCAACAACTTTTGTTGTTAAAAATTATAATATCCAAATTCAGCTATTATACTGTTAATAGCTTCAAGAATTTGGTGTGATGAAATCCAGGCTCTGTTTTTTTTTCTTGCAAGACATGGTAACTGAACTTTTTACTGCATACAGATGCTTACTTTTCTTAATTTTTGTGACAAATATGTCTTCTAGTACATGTGGATTTTTTTTTATATAGATGCTTTTCTCAGCCAATGAACAAATATTCAATGAGCTTCTAATATATGCCAGATAGAGTCTTGGGCTGTTCTTCTAAGAGTTCTTATAGAAAGAGATGTTTGTCTGTCACACATGCTTGTCTGTTGTATTTTATATCTCATGAGAGGGCATATCAATTTTACAGATACAAACAGACATAGAAAGGAAAGGCACAAATCTCACAAATTTATTACTCATTTCTTAGCACCTACTTATCCTACTTATCTTTATATATGTTCTTTTCACAGAAGATATTTTCCAAGTAAAGTTACTAAACTAATTTCAAAATCCAAAATTAACTTTCAAAATATATTCTGGGCTAGTGTTTTAGTTTTCAGATAGTTGTACCTTTTGTAAAATGAAAACTAAACATTACTTCCCTAGTCATCTCAAAAGGAGAAATAAATTTTAGTTTAACCAAATGTAGTAATTTAGGAATTTAGGAAAATTCAGGAGCCCTCAGGCAACAAACCAAAGTAACAGATGTTAAACATAGCAAAACTTTTATCGCAAAAATACCTTGAATTTTCAATGGCAATAACATATAAACTCTACCTATTTAGAGAAAATATTTGTCGAGAGACATGGGAAAATTCAGCAAGCACCAAGAAATATGGCATTTTTAGAGATAATCATGAAAATAATTGCCTTGATTCATTGACTTACAACTCAATTAGTCTATATGATATATGTTTTTAAGTCTTTATACCTAAATAACTTACTCCCTGGATCAAAGCAGATCAGGATTCAGTCTTCTGTTAAAAGAACAATCATATGGAATAAACCTGCCTTACTTAGTGACTGAACAACAGCAACAACAATCACTTTATTTAAAATCTTAGAGGAAGTACTTCACAATTTCTAAATGATCACATATTCCAATATGATGTCCATTTTGATTTCAATGCTTTATTTAAGGTCTGGTATTAAAGTTAGAAAGTAAAACATTTTCACTTTGAAAGACTAAAATTCTAACTAGGTAAGTGTCCAACTGTACATGTGTGCTGTGCCAAGTCGCTTCAGTTGTGTCTGACTCTCTGCAACCCCATGGACCATCGCCTGCCAGGCTCCTCTGTCCATGGGATTCTCTAGTCAAGAATATTGTAGTACATCTGTGTCTCTTTTGCTGCGAAGGGAGGTGGGAGGGGGGTTCAGGATTGGGAACACGTGTACACCCGTGGCGGATTCCTGTTGATGTATGGCAAAACCAATACAATATTGTAAAGTAAAAAGTAATAATAATAAATAATAAAAATTTTAAAAATAATAATAAACAAATAAATTGAAAACAAACAGAAAAGAATACTGCAGTAGGTTGTCGTACCCTCCTCCAGGGATTCTTCCCCGCCCAGGGATTGAGCCCGTATCTCTTCTGTCTCCTGCCTTCACAGCATGTTCTTTACCACCAGGGCCACCTGGGAAGTCCTGACCTGTACATATCCTGTGATAAATATGTTTGAGATAATATTTTGCAGGCTTTTATGTCTGACTTTCTTACTCTGGCATTTTCCTGCAATTCAGAACCATGACCTTAAATTCTGTGAATGTAGACATCGAGTATACGTTAGCTATTTAGCACAAAACTGATGACATAGCAGAGTTAAGCCTATTAAAAAGAAAAATGTTTGCTAAAGAGAGATGCAGATTTAACTGATATTGTAAATTATTCCTAGTTATAGCAAAGTTGTGTGTTTTTATCTGTGGCATTTAGTTTCAACCAAAATAAGGAAAAGTGATATACAAAAGTAAATAATTGATAATAACAACAACATTATCTACAAGCCTTAAAATTGTTGGAGGCAAAATAGCTCAAATAATTCTTAATGCCTTTCAGGCACATCTGAATCAAATAAGGTAATTATTCTTTAAAATGCTTACACAAAGTCTGATTTGCATGCTAGTAATTGCTATGCCTTGTGGCATCTAGCAATTGACACAGCAATGATTTTAATTATTGTAATTTCATCAGTATAAATACTTCAAAGTTATGCAAATACTCTCATAATCCACATAGACAGCTCCGAGTATTTGATTTACTAGTCTTGTAAGTCTCTTTGTCTATGTAGTTTACTCTCAGATGTGACTCTGCATTGCAATTGAAGCCTTTCACTCACATCAAAGGTCTAAATCATAACAAGATGAGCTAATTTTACAAAGACTGACACTTCAAACATTAAGTTGCAAATACAATTATAAGATGAAATATAAAAAGAACTTCGCTTGGATATCATGAAGCACAGATACCTGCAGCTAATCACGTTTAATGTTTTCTCTGACATGAAAAAGTAAAGCTACAACTCCAACAAATGCCTTTGAATGAATAAGAGCAGGAAAGAGCCTCCCTGTTACATGATTAATTTAAATGCTACAATAGGAAAATATTAGTTATGCAATAAATTATCATCAGTATTATATCCACTCAGACCCTCAGCCAATAGAGGGTACTGAGCTACAAATAGGGATTCCATAATGATATATCACTCCACTGCTAGTAAATCTTAGACTCTGACTTTTGAATTCTCAGGGAGTAGAAACTCTTACAGTTGGATATATCTACAAGGTGGGAAACTGTGTTTTCTTCAGAAGTGCTATTATTATGGGAAGTTAACCTATTGTAGTCTTGGCTAAAATGAAAGACATTTTTCAGGAAAAAAGTACATAAGGTAATATTTAAGAATATTTTAAACCCACCACACTCTAATTTTATATATTAACATTAAAAAATACTTACTGGCAAATATGATTTTAATGTTTTACAGTTGATGAACTTTTATTCTCATACTAAAAATATATTTTGGCACTAATTATTACTTTTACAGTGTAGTCACATCATCAGAAATGCATTAGGTTGCAAAAAGAAGAGAAACAGCAAAGAACAACAGCAAGATAAATTTCTCAACAAAGAGCAAAAAGTGAAAAGGAAGCCCCATCAACCACTACAGCAGCCCCCTATGAGGTATCTGAGGGGACTTCTGGCTGGAGAAAGACAAAAGCTTGGAGTTGACATGTACACATTGGTATATTTAAAAATAAAATGCCTTTCCAAAAAAAATATAAATAACATGTTAACATTAAATTTCTTACAGGTGAAATAATGATCATAATAATAATAATAGACAGGTATAACTTCAGTGGGCCCTGACTCTTGCCATACATAGAGAATCTGAAACACTAACTTCAGATGTCTGATTTTTGTGGTAAGCAGTAATCTTTTGATATCCAAATACTTGCTTTTTTTTTTTTTTTAGCAAAAACTCCTATTTATCCCAGCTCCTTCCTGACCTCTTTGCAATAGTTTTTCAGAGCTGTGAGGCTGCCTCCTTTGCTTAAATCTTCAGTAAGTCTACCAACTATAACATAATTCTCAATTTTTAGGTTATGCATTTTTATTCAGTTGACACAAGACAATCTCTGGTCCAGAAAGAAAAACAATCCAGTTGCTACCTTCATTGCTTTGAGATGCAGTGGAGCTCTTTGGAGATCCTGAGCTGAAGACCCAGATTAGTCTGTTTAGCCTCCTGGTCCACAGAAACTGTGAGAAAATGAATTCATACTGTTTTACGCCACTAAGTTTATGGTCATTTGTTCCATAGTGATAAAAACTGATATCAATGAAAAGTGATGGACTGGATTTTGAGCAATATATGTGCACATGCATGTGTTTGTGTGAGATATTCTGATCATTTTTGTATCTATCTCAATCTGCAGCTGGCCTCAGTGGTCACTTGGAGGTAGATCACTGTGTGTGAGTCCAAGTTACTGATATGACCACAGATTCCCTGATGCAAAAATAAATATTAGACAAGTGGATTTAGAAAGGATGTTATCTGGAAGTCCTGTTGGTGATATACTGCAGTCACTATTTCTTATTTTTTCTTTTTAACTGAATGTTGTTGTTCAGACACTCAGTCATGTCCGATTCTTTGAGACCCCATGGACTGCAGCATACCAGGCTCCCTGTCTTTCACTGTCTCCCAGAGCTTGCTCAAACTCGTGCATTGAGCCAATGATGCCACCCAACCATCTTTTCCTCTGTCGTCCCCTTTTCCTTCTGCTTTCTGTCTTTCCCAGCATCAAGGTATTTTTCAGTGAGTCAGCTCTTTGCATCAGGTGGCTAAAGTATTGGAGCTTCAGCTTCAGCATCAGTTCTTCCAAAGAATATTCAGGGTTGATTTCCTTTAACTGAATAGCAGTCATGAAATAGGTTTACTAACTGTGAAACAAAGTGATGCTGAACAACTTCTCTAAAATTTCATTATTTAGTTCACAAGAAATCATACTCTCAGACACATGCAGAACAAGTTAAAATGCAAGACTAGTGGGAACTTCCTGGTGGTCCAGTGGTTAGGACTCCCCTAATTCACTGCCAAAAGCCCGAGTTCAACTCCTAGTCAGGGAACAAAAATCCTGTAGATGAGCGGTGCAGCCAAAAAAAGAAAAAACACTAGTGCTTTTAGTTTCTGAGATAATAACTTTGGACATGATATTAAAACTCTGACACCTTCTTCCTTGTCTATAAATTGTAATTAATTATGGTTCTAAGAATGAGAAATAATATAAGTATGGTAGATGGCAAATTGTAGCTGTTATGATAATGGTGATAGAAAATATGGATGATTTTTTACTCAAAGTCATTAAGGCAGGTACATATTTTTACACACATATGAATGGCTTTAAATTTTGGTGGAAAAGCAATGAATTATGCATAATTATAGTGGATCTAAGTATTCCAGTTTCAAATCGTTTTATACTATGTGACCTGGAGAATGTCCAAATACTTCTAGAAGACTTTATTCCATCAATAAATAGGAGGAACAATATCTGCTTTAACTATTTCACAGAGAATGCCTGAATCTCAAAGATGATATAGTGAAACTTTATCACAATTCTATATGAATACAATAAAGTAAAATTATTTTACAAAAGCATATATTTATATATATCAAGAAATCAAACAAATATTTCATGAGAATTTAGCAGGAAATTCATTAAGGTAATATTTTGGTTCAATTATCTATTATGCAAACATAATGGTTCTCAAAAATATCTATGAAAAAAGTTCAAAAATTTGACATGACCAAGAGATGTGAATATCATGTTTCAACCTCACAAGTTGCAACTCATGCCTAATAAAATGTTGCAGATTCATCTTGAGCAAGCTGCTGAAAAAATAAAGACTTTAAAGGCAACAGGAACATCAGAAAACAGACAGCAGCATGAATAGCTAAATACATTCCATGCAACGAACAATGAAACAGAAAGATAACATCACTAAGCCACCTTGCACAGCTGTCAAGTGACAGGAGTGACATAACAATGGAATCACATGCAAGAAATTGAAAGCACTAAAAATGCAGAATTAATTTTGCACTACCTCCTAGCAAGGTTATGATTTCTCTAAGGTCTCCTCAGACAAGCTTTCATTTACTGGACACACATCAAACCTCTAGTTGTTAGCATTGGAAATATATCCACCACAGAAAATTCTAGCTACCCATACGCATCACTTCCAAGCCTAGAGTCTTTCTTTTACCATGTATTGTATGTTATATAAACATTTGCTTTCCTTACAAATATATTACTGACCTCCTTTAATCCACCTGCTCTGCATCTTGTGAAAAACAGTAAATTTTTTATTTGAAAGAGGGGAGGTTGGATAACAGCCAGGAAACAGTGGCAGGGAAAGAAAGATAAGGAAATAGATATGAGAAGAACTAAATGCAGGGACAAAGGTATATAATAAACAATGAGAGACAGAAGGGGAGAAAAAAATGAAGGGGAAATATAGAGAATAAGGAAAGTGGTCAAAGAAGAAAAATGCCTAGAAAAGTGTGCCTGGGTTGATGGAGAGCTGACAAAAATAATAGACAAAGCGATGATTTTAGGGGCACTGTGAGTGATCAAAGACGACTGTAGTAGAGGTCAGACAAGGCAGCCATGGGAATATTAAATTAGCTAATTTAAGAAGAAGAACAGATATGGAGATTCCATAGATAAAATAAAAGGATTTAATATAGAGACAAAGGGGCAAGATGTCAATCTTTGAATAATAAAATTTCTGCACTGGAAAAGTATTTGGAAATGACCATGTTCAAATAATATATGAGAGATTACTATACAACTGCAAGGGTGAATTAAGAGAAGGAGAATATTTTTTCCTGTCTAGAAAATAAACAAGCACTGTTTTCTAAATAATCAGCAAGCAGCCATGACATTGTGTCAGCAAATAGCACTTGCAGAATTAGAAGACAAGAAGTTAAAAGCTGTTTTCTGGAGACACTCTGAATATCAAATTACATATAAATTTGGTGACATTCTTTTTGGCGCCTAATAATAAAATATCTGATATTTGCATTGAGCTTCATACTTAAAAAAAAAATGGAAGAAAGGAAGGAGCCAATATTTACTGACTATCTACTGTACACTAAACATTATACATATTCTACCTGGATATCCCTTATTTGACATAAGAAAACTAGTTCAGATGGCAGAGTACTATCCCCAAAGTCACATACATTGTAACAAAATGGAGTCCAAAATTGAAGCTGGATGTCTATTTTACTCTTTTATGCCAGAGAAAGAAGATGGGAGTGAAGAAAAGTAGAAATGAGGGAGAGAAAAAACAGTAATAAAGCAATTTGCATCCTTTAGTACCAATTGCTGGGCAGCAGTTATGCTTATTACCACTTCTGGGAATTTGGCCAGGATTTATAAAGAGGAAATTTACATCCAAAAAAGTAAAGCAACTGGTCCACATTTGCATGTGTAGGGGATACATCCACTTTATTTGACTCTGAAAACAGGATTCAGTTTTTGTAAATGTTTCCATCATTGAAGGAGAAACCAAGTTATATTGCTGAACTGTTACATGCTAGTTAGGTAACTATGAGCACAACACCCGTCTCTGTCTCAGCTGCTCTCTCATCAGTGTTGGTTAACGCATGCCTTGCTTACAAGGTGTTGCAAGGATTGCATCTATTATAAAGTATATTGAACATTGTTGCTAAGTCACTTCAGTTGTGTCCGACTCTGTGTGACCCTATAAACGGCAGCCCACCAGGCTCCCCCATCCCTGGGATCCTCCAGGCAAGAATACTGGAGTGAGCTGCCATTTCCTTTTCCAATGAATGAAAGGGAAAAGTGAAAGTGAAGTCGCTCAGTCATGTCCGAATCAGCAACCCCATGGCCTGCAGCCTATCAGGCTCCTCCATCCATGGGATTTTCCAGGCATGAGTACTGGAGTGGGTTGCCATTGCTTTCTCTGATATTGAACATAGATTTTGGCAATAAGTCTGCATGCATGCATCCTCATTTGTGTCCAACTCTGCAACCCCATGGACTGCAGCTCACCAGGCTCCTCTGTCCATGGGATTTTCCAGGCAAGAATACTGGAGTGGATTGCCATTTCCTCCTCTAGGATATCTTCCAGACACAGGGATCAAACCCATGTTTCCTGCTGCTCCTGGACTGACAGGTATATTCTTTACCACTGAGCCCCCAAGAAGCCCCACAATAAGAATAACCATAGTAATGAGTTGATATATGTAGGTAGAGTCTAATCAGACTAGAATATGTTCAACTGACAATCAGGAATATGTGAGATCATATGTGTTTTAGAAGACTTCAGTTCAATTCAGTTGCTCAGTCTTGTCCGACTCTTTGTGACCCCATGAACCACAGCATGCCAGGCCTCCCTGTCCATCACCAACTCCTGCAGTCCACCCAAACCCATGTCCATTGAGTCAGTGATGCCATCCAGCCATCTCATCCTCTGTCATCCCCTTCTCCTCCTGCCCTCAATCTTGCCCAGCATCAGGGTCTTTTCAAATGAGTCAGCTCTTCGCATCAGGTGGCCAAAGCATTAGAGTTTCAGCTTCAACATCAGTTCTTCCAATGAACACCCAGGACTGGTCTCCTTCAGGATGGACTGGTTAGATCTCCTTGCAGTCCAAGGAACTCTCAAGAGTCTTCTCCAACACCACAGTTCAAAAGCATCAATTCTTTGGCACTCAGCTTTCTTTACAGTCCAACTCTCACATCCATACATGACTACTGGAAAAACCATAGCCTTGACTAGATGGACCTTTGTTGGCAAAGTCATGTCTCTGCTTTTGAATATACTATCTAGGTTGGTCATAACTTTCCTTCCAAGGAGTAAGCGTCTTTTAATTTCATGGCTGCAATCACCATCTGCAATGATTTTGGAGCCCAGAAAAATAAAGTCAGCCACTGTTTCCACTGTTTCCCCATCTATTTGCCATGAAATGATGGGACCAGATACCATGATCTTAGTTTTCTGAATGTTGAGCTTTAAGCCAACTTTTTCACTCTCCTCTTTCACTTTAATCAAGAGGCTCTTTAGTTCTTCTTCACTTTCTGCCATAAGGGTGGTGTCATCTGCATATCTGAGGTTATTGATATTTCTCCCGGCAAACTTGATTCCAGCTTGTGCTTCCTCCAGCCCAGCGTTTCTCATGATATAGTCTGCATATAAGTTAAATAAGCAGGGTGTCAATATACAGCCTTGACGTACTCCTTTTCCTATTTGGAACCAGTCTGTTGTTCCATGTCCAGTTCTAACTGTTGCTTCCTGACCTGCATACAGGTTTCTCAAGAGGCAGGTCAGGTGGTCTGGTATGCCCATCCCTTTCAGAATTTTCCACAATTTATTGTGATCCTTGAACCTAATTGATGTTGCCAATAAATAGGGGGAAAAATGAGTCAAGTGCTCTAACTAAAAGCAAAACTAAAAATATAATCATTATCATATTATGCTATGAATTTTAGTTTGTATTATCGAAGAGATCAGATTTCCTCTTGTATGAGGAAGAAATTGTACTCAAGATAATAGCAGTATTTTGGGTATATGATGACCACTTAAAATAAGGGTGAAAATAAAAATATAGAAAAATTAATAAAAGTAGAAGAGAGAAAATTGTATAACCACATTAATCAATATACAGTGAACATAGTACTACAATTTCTATACTAACACTACTTCAAGAAGTTGGAAATTTTATGTAATGGCAACCCACTCCAGTATTCCTGCCTGGAGAATCCCATGGATAGAGAAGCCTGGCAGACTACAGCCCATGGGGTTGCAAGCACTGGACATGACCTAGCAACTAAACCACTAACCAATTCCAGAGGCTCTTATATATATGACAGAGGAGTGTGTAATTTCCTCAATTCTGTCTCACTGCAGCAAAAATCTGAAGTGCCAGACCAACCAGTGTTATAGCTCAGTTTTATTGGCAAGCAAAGGAAAATACATCTTGGAGATACGAGGGCAGGCCAACCCAAAAGATGCGAAGAGAATAGAAACTTCTGGCTCAATTTTGACTCCTCTTTTTATGTTTTTCTCCTCCGCCTGAACCTGCCCTATGTAAATTGGGCTAGTCAGAAGGGGTGTTCATTTTACCTGAGGTCCTTACTCTGGTCCTCAGATCTTCCTTTGTTCTATTTTCATGGGCTTTTCCCTTCTTTGTCTTCTAGCCACTGCTATTTTAAACTCCTTTTTTCCTAACATTCCACCCTCAAGAGATGGGAGGCTCAATTCTTGGGGAATAGCAGTATTGAAGTCTCTCTGGCTACTTCCTGCTGAACTGGAATGGCAAGGGGCACTGGGCCTTCCTTACTTGTTAGTCTCAAGTTCTTATAGTGGTGTCCATCTAAGTGTGAGTGTTATTTCCTGTGGTCAGCTGTAGTTTTATGTATCCTTGTTGAATTGACACAGCATGTTGTAGCTTGTTGACTGGGGCAGAGAAAAAAAAGGGTTAGCCAATTGATCATACATGGAGCAATCATAAGCAGCATCAATATGGTGAATACAGAATATAGTACAGGCATTAGCCAACTCTAAATTTCTCATCGCCAGGAGGATCCCCCACAGAGAGATTGTAGTCACCCTGAGAATTCTCCAGCTCATTCTTTTAGATCCTGTAGGGTCTGAATGTTTTTCCTGAGGACTGTGAGACTTTCTTTAACTAAGCTGGAGATATTTACCCAGAAACAACACATCTCATTCAAGATAGCTCAAGTCCCTCCTTATTCAGGGTTCAGGAGATTGGTCTCCTGTTTATTTTGGAGTACAACCTCTGCCAAGCTGTATTGGCTGTCGTGAGAAATCTAAACATAATTTTTGGGTGTTCATTAGAATGGCACTCATTTGTAGTCCTGAATAGGTATCTGAGATCTCCCAGGGGCTCACAGGTGTATTGAGTGTTCTCTTCTGTTTTCTTCCATGGCTTGACTCATAGTGAAGCCATGAGTAGTGAATCCAGGATTCATGTTCTGGTACCTTGACTGCTTGGGGGATAGAGAGTATTACAGGGTAGGGGCCCTTCCATGTGGGCTGGAGATGAGCCTTTGGAGACCCATCTTTCCAAACTTTAATTGGGACTTGAGTCCCTGGAGCAGAGAGTGATGGCTCTTTGGAATCTTTTGGTCCTGGCTGACACCCCACAAGTGTATATCCTGTTGGAATTGCCCAATGGCCATGGTATAAGACTGGAGAGACTGAGCCTCTGGATTAAGGAAGAGGTCATTGACATAAACAAATTTAAACAAATTAGTCTCATAAGGACTAAGACCAACCTGTTCCTTAGGGGCAATACAGGTGCAGAGGAGAGCTATTGGTAAAGCCTCTTCCATCCAAGGAGGTTTCCTGGGTTATCTTTTTTATTGCTGCTTTTAAGAATTGGTTGGCTCTTTCTACTTTTCCTGAAAACTGAGGCCTCCAGGCACAATGGAGATAATAAATAATGCCCAATGCTTTAGGTCACCCCTTGGGTGACCTTAGAAATAAATGATGTCCCATTGTCAATTTGTAGTGACCTGGGCAGACCAAATCTTGGAATGATTTCATGGAGCAGTTTTGTTTTGTTTTGTTTTGTTTTGTTTTGTTTTGTTTTGTTTTACCACCTCCTCAACCTTCTCAGTCAGGGTGGGAAAACCTTCAATCCATCCTGTGAATGCACCTATCATGACTGATAGGTATTTATACCCTTGAGAAACTGTCATCTGGGTGAAGTCCATCTGCCAGCCCTCTCCTGGGTAGGTCCCACAGTGTTGGATGGGCTGGGCCAGCTAAGGTCTTCGAGCTCCTTGGAAGTTGTTTAATTGGCAAGTGGGGCAAGAGGAAACCACTTGCCTTATAGTCATTTGGAGGCCTTTTCCTCTGAAGGACCTTTCTAGTAATCTTTGGAGGGCCTTCTCCCCTATGAGTGGTGGCGTGTAAGGAGTTAACCAACCTCCGATGGAGATTCCCAGGCAGAAAAAGGAGTCCCTCCTTGTGGAACCACCGCATATGATCTTCTTGAAAGCCCTCACTCTTAGCTTTAAGAGTCTCACCTTCAGTATATGAAGGAGTTTCAGGCACATTAGTCTGTGGAACTAGGGTGGCAACCCCTGTTAGGTCTTTGTTCTGTAATGCTGCTCTCTTAGCTGCCTAATCAGCTACTTGGTTCCCTCTTGCCACTTCCGTGCTCCCTTTTTGGTGTCCTTTACAGTGGGAGACTGAAATCTCGGTGGGCAGATGTACTGCCTCCAAGAGCCTAAGGATTTGATCACCATATTTGACTGGGGATCCTCGGGTGGTCAAGTGGCACTTTCTTTCCAAATAGCAACATGTAAATGTAGCACCAGAAAAGCATACTTGGAGTCAGGGTAAACAGCTACCAGTTTTCCTTTTCCCAGCTCTAGACCATGAGTCACAGCTATGAGCTCAGCCAACTGGCTTGAAGTACCTGGTGTCAAAGGTTTAACCTCTGTGGCCTCAAAATTGGAGACTACTGCATATCCAGCCCTTCTTTTTCCATCTAAGACAAAGTTGCTTCCATCAGAGTACCAGATTTCCTCAGGATTAGTCAAAGGATCTTCTGACAATCCCTCTCAGGGGTTTTGTCCAATGGTCCAAAGTTTCTAGGCAAGAGTGAAAGGGGAGAGAGCCCTTGCGGGTAGGCAAGAGAGTAGCTGGGTTAAGAACCTTACAAGGGGATGTAGTCAGGTCTGGATTTTCCATCAGCACTACTTGATATCTGAAGGTTCTTTGATCAGGCGTTCATAGACAGCTTCTCCCATTCAGGAGTTGTTTTGTTGGTGACTGGTAAAAATAGTGAGTTTGCCTCTAAGAGAGTTTTAAAGCATCTTCTGTCAGGTCTGCAATAGCTGCAAGATTTCAAAGGCAGGGAAAGATCTCTTCCCAAAAAGGGAGTAGGATACTCAGGGACCACCCAGAACTGATGGGAAAAAACTTGTGCATACCAGCAACAAAAAGTGCTCAGGTGAATCTTTTTGTAATTGTTTTTCCTATAGCACAAAATGGTATAGATTTGTGGGGAGAAGGCTCTGGAGTAGTAGGTCAGGACAGAGTAGGTAGCCCCTGTGAGAAATAGATTTAAGGGACTAGATCTGATAGATAGAGTGCCTGATGAACTATGGATGGAGGTTTGTGACATTGCACAGGAGACAGGGATCAAGACCACCCCCAAGAAAAATAAATGCAAAAAAGCAAAATGGCTGTCTGAGAAAACTTTATAAATAGATGTGAAAAGAAGAGAAGCTAAAAGCAAAGGAGAAAAGGAAAGATATACCTATTTGAATTCAGAGTTCTAAAGAATAGCAAGGAGAGATAAGAGAGCCTTCCTCAGCAATCAGTGCAAAGAAATAGAGGAAAACAATAGAATGGGAAAGACTAGAGATCTCTTCAAGAAAATTAGAGATACCAAGGAAACATTTCATGCAAAGATGGGCACAATTAAGGACAGAAATGGTATGGACCTAACAGAAGCAGAAGATATTAAGAAGAGGTGGCAAAAATACACAGAAGAACTATTAAAAAAAAAAAATCCTCATGACCCAGATAAACACAATGGTGTGATCATCCACCTAGAGTCAGACATCCTAGAACGTGAAGCCAAGTGGGCCTTAGGAAGTATCACTATGAACAAAGCTAGTGGAGGCAATGGAACTCCAGTTGAGCTATTTCAAATCCTAAAAGATGATGCTGAGAAAGTGCTGCACTCAATATGCCAGCAAATTTGGAAAACTCAGAAGTGGCCACAGAACTAGAAAAGATCAGTTTTCCCTTATCTTTGACAAAGGAGGCAAGAACATACAATAGAGAAAAGCCAGTTTCTTTAACAAGTTGTCCTGGGAAAACTGGTCAACTACTTGTAAAAGAATGAAACTAGAACACTTTGTAACACCATACACACACAAACATACACACACACAAAAAAAAAACTCAAAATGGATTAAAGATCTAAATGTAAGACCAGAAACTGTAAAACTCCTAGAAGAAAACATAGGCAAAACACTTTCTGACATAAATCACAGCAGGATCCTCTATGACCCACCTCCCAAAGTAATGGAAATGAAAGCAAAAATAAACAAATGTGACATAATTTAATCAATTAATTAATTTTAATTAAATTAATTAATAATTAAACTTAAAAGCTTTTGCACAACAAAGGAAACTATAAACAAGGTGAAGAGACAGCCTTCAGAATGGGAGACAATAATAGCAAGCAAAGCAACTGACAAAGAATTAATCTCAAAAATATACAAGCAGCTCACACAACTCAATCCCAGAAAAATAAACAGCCAAAACAAAAAATTGACCAAAGAACTAAATAGGCACTTCTCAAAAGAAGACATACAGATGGCTAACAAACATATGAAAAGATGCTCACCATCACTTATTACCAGAGAAATGCAAATCAAAACCACAAGGAGGTACCATCTTACACCAGTCAGAATGGCTAGTATCAAAGTCTACAAACAATAAATGCTGGAGAGGGTGTGGAGAAAAGGGAACTCTCTTACACTGTTGGTGGGAATGCAAACTAGTACAGGCACTATGGAGAACAGTGTGGAGATTTCTTAAAAAACTGGAAATAGAACTGCCATACGACCCAGCAATCCCACTGCTGGGCATACACACCGAGGAAACCAGAACTGAAAGAGATACATGTACCCCAATGTTCATGGCAGCACTGTTTACAATAGCCAGGACATGGAAGCAACTTAGATGTCCATCAGCAGACAGATGGATAAGAAAGTTGTGGTACATATGCACAATGGACTATTTAAAAGATAGTCACTATTTAAAAGATAGTCAGCTATTTAAAAGATGCATTTGAATCAGTTCTAATGAACTGGATGAAACTGGAGCCTATTATACGGAGTGGAGTCAGAAAGAAAAACACCAATACAGTATATTAACACATATATATGGAATTTACAAAGATGGTAATGATGACCCTATATGTGAGACAGCAAAAGACACGCAGGTGTAAAGAACAGACTTTTGGACTCTGTGGGAGAAGACGAGGGTGGGATGATTTGAGAGAATAGCATTGAAACATATATATTACCATATGCAAAATAGATTGCCAGTCCAGGTTCAATGCATGAGACAGGGTGCTCAGGGCTGGTGCACTGGGATGACCTTGAGGGATGGGATGGGGAGAAAGGTGAGAGGGGGAACACATCCTGTGTTCAGGATGGGGAACACATGTACACCCATGGCTGATTCATGTCAGTTCAGCTCAATTCAGTCACTGATTCCTATCCAACTCTTTGCAACCCCATGGACCACAGCACGCCAGTCCTCCCTGTCCATCACCGACTCCCGGAATTTACTCAAACTTATGTCCACTGAGTTGGTGATGCCATCCAGCCATCTCACCTTCTGTCATCCTCTTCTCTTCCTGCCCTCAATCTTTCCTCGCATCAGGGACTTTTGAATGAGTCAGCTCTTCACATCAGGTGGCCAAAGCATTAGAGTTTCAGCTCCAACATTAGTCCTTCCAATGAACACCCAGGACTGATCTCCTTTAGGATGAAGTGGTTAGATCTCCTTGCAGTCCAAGGGACTGTCAAGAATCTTCTCCACAACCACAGTTCAAAAGCATCAATTTTTCAGTGCTCAGCCCTCTTTATAGTCCAACTCTTACATCCATACATGAATACTGGAAAGACCATAGCCTTGACTAGAAGGACCTGTGTTGGCAAAGTAATGTCTCTGCTTTTTAATATGCTATCTAGATTGGTAATAACTTTCCTTCCAAGAAGTAAGCATCTTTTAATTTCATGGCTGCAGTCACCATCTGCACTGATTTTGGAGGCCAAAAAAATAAAGTCAGCCACTCTTTCCACTGTTTCCCCATCTATTTCCCATGAAGTGATGGGACCAGATGCCATGATCTTCATTTTCTGAATGTTGAGCTTTAAGCCAACTTTTTCACTCTCATCTTTCACTTTCATCAAGAGGCTCTTTCTGCCATAGGGTGGTGTCATCTGCATATCTGAAGTTATTGATATTTCTCCAGGCAATCTTGATTCCAGCTTGTGCTTCTTCCAGTCCAGTGTTTATCATGATGTACTCTGCATATATAAGCAGGGTGACAATATACAGCCTTGACATACTACTTTTCCCGATTTGGAACCAGTCATTGTTTCATGTTCAGTTCTAACTGTTGCTTCCTGACCTGCTACAGATTTCTCAAGAGGCATATGGTCTGGTATTCCCATCTCTCTCAGAATTTTCCACAGTTTATTGTGATCCACACAGTCAAAGGCTTTGGCATAGTCAATAAAGCAGAAACAGTTGCTTTTTGAAACTCTCTTGCTTTTTCGATGATCCAATAGATGTTGGCAATTTGATCTCTGATTCCTTTGCCTTTTCAAAAATCAGCATGAACATCTGGAAGTTCACAGTTCAAGTATTGTTGAAGACTGGCTTGGAGAATTCTGAGCACTACTCTACTAGGGTGTGAGATGAGTGCAATTGTATGGTAGTTTGAGCATTCTTTGACATTGCCTTTCTTTGAGATTGAAGTAAAAACTGACCTTTTCTAGTTCTGTGGCCACTGCTGAGTTTTCCAAATTTGCTGACATGTTGAGTACAGCACTTTCACAGCATCATCTTTTAGGATTTGAAATACCTCAACTGGAATTCCATCACCTCCTCTAGCTTTGTTCGTAGTGATGCTTCCTAAGGCCCACTTGACTTCTCATTCCAGGATATCTGGTCCTAGGTGAGTGATCACACCATCGTGCTCATCTGGGTTATGAAGATCTTTTTTGTATAGTTTTTCTGTGTGTTCTTGCTACCTCTTAATATCTTCTGCTTCTGTTAGGTCCATAGCATTTCTGTTCTTTATTGTGCTCATCTTTGCATAAAAACTTCCATTTGTGTTTCTAATTTTCTTAAAGAGATCTCTAGTCTTTCCCATTCTATTGCTTTCCTCTATTTCTTTGTGTTGATTGTTGAGAAAGGCTTTCTTATCTCTCAGAGCTATTCTTTGGTATACTGCATTCATATTTAACTTATATGCAGAGTACATTATGAGAAATGCTGGGCTGGAAGCACAAGCTGGAATCAGGAGTGCCAGGAGAAATATCAATAACCTCAGATATACAGATGATACCACCCTTATCGCAGAAAGTGAAGAACTAAAGAGCCTCTTGATGAAAGTGAGAGTGAAAAGGTTGGCTTAAAACTCAACATTCAGAAAACTAAAATGATGGCATCCAGTCCCATCACTTCGTGGGAAATAGATGGGAAAACAATGGAAACAGTGGCTGACTTTATTTGGGGGGGCTCTAAAATCAGTGCAGATGGTGATTGTAGCCATGAAATTAAAAGACACTTACTCCTTGGAAAAAAAGTTATGACCAACCTAGAGAGCATATTAAAAAGCAGAAATATTACCTTGCCAACAAAGGTCTGTCTAGTCAAGTCTATGGTTTTTCCAGTGGTCATGTATGGATGTGAGAGTTGGACTATAAATAAAGCTAAGTGCTGAAGAATTGATGCTTTTGAACTGTGGTGTTGGAGAAGACTCTTGCAAGTCCCTTGGACTGCAAGGAGATCCAACCAGTCCATCCTAAAGGAGGCCAGTCCTGGGTGTTCATTGGAAGGACTGATGCTGAAGCTGAAACTCCAGTACTTTGGCCACCTCATGCGAAGAGTTGACTCATTGGAAAAGACCCTAATGCTGGGAGGGGTTGGGGGCAGGAGGTGAAGGGAACGATGGAGGATGAGATGGCTGGATGGCATCACCGACTTGATGCACATGGATTTGGGTAAACTCCGGGAGTTGGTGATGGACAGGGAGGAATGGAGTGCTGCGATTCACGGGGTCGCAGAGTCAGACATGACTGAGTGACTGAACTGAACTGAACTGCATTCATATGGGTATATCTTTCCTTTTCCCCTTTGCCTTTTGCTCCTCGTCTTTTCACAGCTATTTGTAAGGCCTCCTCAGACAACCATTTTGCCTTTTTGGATTCCTTTTTCTTGGGGATGGTCTTAATCACTGCTTCCTATACACTGTCAGGAACCTCCATCCATAATTCTTCAGGCACCCTATCTATCAGATCTAATTCCTTGATCTATTTGGGAACAGATACCATGATGTAAAGGAATCCAAGCCTGTGCCCTGAGACTGGGAACCTGATGAAATAGCCATACGACGACTTATTCTCTTATTGCTCTGAGGGAATGTAAATCACTGATTTCTTCGCCTAGTCTGTAAGAGCAGTTTAGGGTACTTCCAATGGTAAACATTTCGTTGTTATAGACCCACTTTAGGTAACAACAGAAATAATGACAAGGGAGTGGGTTATCTGGTCCTGTTAGGGGCATTAAGATTATTTTAATAATAAGTGGGGTGGAGCAATGTTGCGTGCAAGGTGTCAGGGTCCTGGTTGTAGGAGTTAGTAAGTGGCTTAAGAACAAATTGATGAGAGGCCAAAGACCAGATGGTCCATAAAAGTAGAGTGGAGATTTGATCCAGGGATATGTCTGTAACTTTAGAAGAAGGGTAGTAAGGGTTTGGGCCCAAACAGCCTGCAGGGCTAACTCCCAAAGTGGCAAACATTATCCTGAAGCCCAATTGCCCTTGAAGGGGTGCCACCAATAGATAAACTTCTAGCAGACATTGTGTGTCTGTCACCCACCCTAGAAGGTTCACTGACAGATGCTGTTGTTGCACATATTGTAGGAAACATGGAAGATGAAGGCCTGAATATCTAAAGAGATTGGATATTACACAGTATTTCTCTCCCAAAGGCCAGCTACTTTCTGGTTGTCCCTCCAGAAGATTATAGAGGCAATATTGTGGGCCCAGATGGGTCTCAGTAAAAGAGTATGAAACAGGAGGGAAGGGAGCAGGGCAGAACTTTTGAAATTTAATAAACTGATTAAAATCAAATGGGTCCAAGATAACAAGTCAATTCAACTAAACCTTGATCCTCAATCTGCAAGCTAAATGACACAGCCAGAGGCACCAGGACAGCTTCAAGCCAGTGTCAAAAGGAGGAGTGGGTGGTTCCCTAATTGTTGGGATGATCCTCCCATTCATTAGCATATGAAATCACCCACCTTGCAAAAACTAACCACACCACATTTCATGGCTGCGGCACTCATCCTCTGCAATGGCCCACACCTTGTGGAATGTTAGTTCAGTCACTCAGTCCTGTTCAACTCTTTGCAACCCCATGAATCGCAGCAAGCCAGTCCTCCCTGTCCATCACCAACTCCCGGAGTTCACTCAAACTCATGTACATTGAGTCAGTGATGCCATCCAGCCATCTTATCCTCTGTTGTCCCCTTCTCCTGCCCTCAATCCCTCCTAGTATCAGGGTCTTTTCCAATGAGTCAACCCTTCGCATGAGGTAGCCAAACTATTGGAGTTTCAGCCTCAGCATCAGTCCTTCCAATGAACACCCAGAACTAGTCTCCTTTAGGATGGACTGGTTGGATCTCCTTGCAGTCTAAGGGATTCACAAGAGTCTTCTCCAGCACCACAGTTCAAAAACATCAGTTCTTCAGTGCTCAGCTTTCTTCACAGTCCAACTCTTACATTCATACATGACCACTGGAAAAAACATAGCCTTGACTACATGGATGGACCTTTGTTGGCAAAGTAATATCTCTACTTTTTAATATGCTGTCTAGGTTGGTCATAACTTTCCTTCCAAGAAGTAAGCATCTTTTAATTTCATGGTTGCAATTACCATCTGCAGTGATTTTGGAGTCTCCCAAAATAAAGTCAGCCACTGTTTCCACTGTTTCCCCATCTATATCCCATGAAGTGATGGGACTGGATGCCATGATCTTCGTTTTCTGAATGTTAAGCTTTAAGCCAACTTTTTCACTCTCCTCTTTCACTTTCATCAAGAGGCTTTTAGTTCCTCTTCACTTTCTGCCATAAGGGTGGTATCATCTGCATAACTGAGGTTATTGATATTTCTTATCCAGACAAATCCACCTCTTACCTATTGCTGTGTCTCTCACTTAATTTTTTTTCAATAAGATATCAAGAACCTGAGCTTCATTAGGTCCTGAAACCAGGCACTGTGAGTTTTGGCCAGGCTCAAGTCCTGGGAAAGGGGAGCTGAAGGACAGGAGGAAAAAGCAGTGGGGAAAAACGTGCCAAGGAATCCCGTTCATAACTTGCCTAAAAATATGCTAAATACCTGACCTGTGCTCACAGTTTTCATTGGCCTGATCATTAAGGACAGAAGAACCCCCACCCACTTGGGTAAGAGCTACTAGGGCACAGCAGATAGTGAGACTATGAGACACACTGAGGAGTAGCTTCTGCCAGAGTTTCTCAACTGCACCCACTGCTGCTTGCCTCTTTGCAGAGTTTGAGGAAACAAGAAATGAGAGATTGTAAAGGAATTAAGATTTTGTTAGCTATATGTCCTTCCAGCCATAGGAGTGAGGACTTCCTACTCCAACCAGAGGTCTCCTGGAATCTGAGAATGAGCTGCATGAGCTTTCTGCCAACTTTGTCTTTGCTGTCCTGGTTTCCAGCAGGAAACTTCTCGTCATGTCCCCTGGGCTTCGTTTCCTTTGTGTTCAGATTCCACCGCAGAAGCTTTTGCCAAGTTGAGCTTCTGCTGTGCTTGGCTTCTGCCTTGCAGGGACCAAGCTGAGGTTGTTTCAGCCAGGTTAAATCTGAGAAATGGCACCATAGATGACAGGGGAGTGTGTAATTTCCTCAGTTCTGTCTCATCACAGCAAAAATTTGAAGCAATGGATGGACCATTGTTATAGCTCAGTTTTATTGGCAAGCAAAGCAAAATACATCCTCGAGGTGTGAGGGCAGGCTGACCCAAAAGACACAAAGAGAAGAGAAGCCTCTGGCTCAATTTTGGCTCCTCTTTTTGTCTTTTCTCCTTCCTCTGCCCTATGCAAATTGGGCTAGTCAGGAAGGTTGTTTGTTTTACCTGAGGTCCTCACTCTGATCCTCAGACCTTCTTTTGTTCTATTTTTGTGGGTTTTTCCCTTCTTCATCTTTTAGCCACCACCATTCTGGACTCCTTTTTCCCATTCTAACTACCTAAAATTATATATATACTTTAAAAATATTTCCATAGCAAATCTCAATGTGCTTTGATATTGTTGAAGGAAAGGCAGAATTTCAGGAATGAATATATGGGTAAACTTTATATAAAAATTATATATATATATAAATATATATATACATACATAATATATATATGCTGGTAGATTAGGGAAAAGGAGTCCAAAATGAAGGTAGCTAAAAGACAAAGAAAGGAAAAGCCTGTGAAAATAGAACAAAGGAAGGTTGTGACTGGAGTGAGGACCTCAGGTAAAACCAACAGCCCTCCTGACTAGCCCAATTTACATAAGGCAGGCTCAGGGGGAGGAGAAAAAATATTATAAAAAGAGGAGCCAAAATTGAGCTGAGGACTTCTCTCCTCTTCACCTCTCTTGGATCGGCCCATCTTCACATCTGGAGGATGTGTTTTCCTTTGCTTGCCAAATAAAATTGAGCTATAACACGAAGTAGTAATACTGGTCTGTCACTTCAAATTTTTGCTGTGGCAAGACAGAACCAAGGAAATTACAAAGTCCCCCAACATTTTAATAGGAAAAAGAGTGTATATTAATATCCCTTCATAATGAGGAAGCTAATTATATAACATGGTTTGTAGCTTCATTTGAGCCAGATAAAATTAAATGGATAACTTGAGGTTTCCTACTGACCAGAGCCTGTAATTTTTCCAAGTGTATTAATGAATTCACTTTAATTTCTATAGTTACTGTTCCATGCTACTGCCACTGCTGCTAAGTCGCTTCAGTCATGTCTGACTCTGTGTGACCCCATAGATGGCAGCCCACCAAGCTCCTCTGTCCCTGGGATTCTTCAGGCAAGAGTACTGGAGTGGGTTGCCGTTTTCTTTTCCAATGCATGCATGCTAAGTCATGCTCCATAAGGAACCCTAAACAATGAGTGGCATTGAGACCTCTATATGTAGATTTCTGTACTGTTTTAGGAATGATCAGGGGCTTTTAATGAGGGCTGACCATGACACGTCTAGAGATAAGAGCTGTTTGACACAGTAGTTTGACATCTCTCATAACCTTTCACAACCTACCTCTTCCTCAGATTGAAAAGTAAGTTCTGGTATATGGAGACACGTCAGGTAAATGTGTCAAATCAGAATACAATCCCAATTTACATGTGTTTAGAACCTTTGCCCTTTGCAGCTCTTCAAAATGCAAAAAAAAAAAAAAAAAATCAAATTTAATGTTGTAGCAATTGAAGTGATTTGCAAATTGTCATACACAGATCATAAAAGAAATGAGTATGCATTTTTATAATCTGCTTTTAGAACAACTATTTATGGTCATGCCTGAAAGTACTTTAAGCATATTAAAAAGTAAAATTTTCAAATTTTGTATCATTAATTGCTTTGCATCACTACATTAAACAATGCAGGCAGACAATCAGAAGCCATTAGCATCCATTGACTTGTTAATCAATTAAACCTACTTCATGCATTCTTGTTGAGTAGACAAGTACCTTTATAGTGCTTAAGTGAAACACATTTTTTGAAAGTGAATAATCTCTTTCAAAAGTTAAATATGGGACCTAAATAACCTTTATTTAATAAGTTAAATAAAAAACCACATAGAAGGAAGTTGTGACAATTAAGTGCACATATACTTGTAGTTAAGCTGTCTGAAAAAGACTAAACTGTTGATCATAATATTTAATAATTTTTAAAATACTGAGGATTAAAAGCTAGTACTGAATGTTTGCAAAGTATGTGTCATCTAATTCACACAATAAAATCTGAAGATAGGTGATATTTATATTTCCATTTAACAAATAATAAAATTGAGGATCAGAATATGTAAATCATTTAAAATTCACTCAACTAGTAAGTGCCAGAGCTAAGCATCTAATTCAGGCAGTCTGACTCCAAACTTGGAACCCTTATGCTGTGCTGCAGGAAGACGCAGAATGCAAACGTACAGTAGTAATTTAGTTTCACCTGTGGTGCTCCAAGAAACACTGAGAAAAGGAGGTAAACTTAGCTAGCTACCAAGTCAGGAACCATTCCAAGGATATGTTTGATTTTCATTCTGGTATATTTTAGGACTTTTTTTTTTTTCCCCTAGGCAAAGGAAAGTTTCTTCAATTATTTAATTTTTCATGTCTCACATATTTTCTGATCCCCAAAGTTATTTTTGAATGTAACTAACTTGGTCAATATTTCCTTGCTTATCTGAATCTTATTTTCTAATTTATAATTTATAAAATAGTTTTATTAATTCACAGTTTTGAGGAATAAACTTAATAATATACAGAAAAAGGTATGTAAAATATAGTGATAATAGGTACCAGATAAATATTATGGAATATTAGGGACAAATGATGGAGAAGGCAATGGCACCCCACTCCAGCACTGTTGCCTGGAAAATCCCATGGACAGAGGAGCCTGGTGGGCCGCAGTCCATGGGGTTGCTAAGAGTCGGACACGGACACGACTGAGCGACTTCACTTCCACTTTTCACTTTCATGCATTGGAGAAGGAAATGGCACCCCACTCCAGTGTTCTTGCCTGGAGAATCCCAGGGACGGGGGAGCCTGCTGGGCTGCCATCTATGGGGTCGCACAGAGTCGGACACGACTGAAGCAACTTAGCAGCAGGTACAAATGAAATTCCATGGATTATCATATTACTTTCCATAGTTGAGAAATTGAGTAGTTTCTGCACAAAGGAAGAGTAAAATCCAAAGATTCTGAAATTCTTCAATAAATCTTAGATTCTATGCCAAAAATAATAAGGCAGCTTCATATTTTTATTAGTGCTGCTGCTACTGCTAGGTCGCTTCAGTCGTGTCCAACTCTGTGAGACCCCAGAGACGGCAGCCCACCAGGCTCCCCCATCCCTGGAATTCTCCAGGCAAGAACACTGGAGTGGGTTGCTATTTCCTACTCCAATGCATGAAAGTGAAAAGTGAAAATGAAGTCTCACAGTCTTGTCTGACTCTTAGCGACCCCATGGACTGCAGCCTACCAGGCTCCTCCGTCCATGGGATTTTCCAGGCAAGAGTACTGGAATGGGTTGCCATTGCCTTCTCCGTTTTATTAATGCTGGAAGAGTGTTATAAAATGTATTGAAGTCAACTGCATTTTTCTTGTTTGGAAAACCAAACTTGAACTTACTCTGTGCAGTACAGATTTCCAAATGGCTGTGCTCTGAAAACCACTCCTTGCCATTATACTCATTCTGGAAATGGAGTAGTAATCAAATACTTTTTAAAAAATTACATTAACTTGTTAATTTAAAAATTGACTTGAGAAAGAAATATTGTATTTAGAAAGTTTCTTTTTGACACCAAATTCTGTGCATGTATTATGCAACAGTTTTGCTACTTTTGAAAACTAGAATTTGATAGCTGAACTAAAACACACATCAGTTCAGTTCAGTTCAGTTGCTCAGTCCTGTCCGACTCTTTGCAACCCCATGAATCACAGTACTCCAGGTCTCCCTGTCTATCACCAACTCCCGGAGTTTGCCCAAACCCATGTGCATCGAGTTGGTGATGCTGTCCAGCCATCTCATCCTCTGTCGTCCCCTTCTCCTCCTGCCCCCAATCCCTCCCATCATCAGAGTCTTTTCCAATGAGTTAACTCTTCACATGAAGTGGCCATACAGAAAGCAAATAGAAATCATATGTGTACTCTTTAAAATAGCATGTGTGATTTCTTATAAACATCTTATATTCCATAACTTTCTGTTCATTGAGGGCTCTAGGCATCCAACATTCTGAGGCAGTGAATGGCTCCAAAGATGAGTAATGAGGTCAAATACCCTTCCCATCCAGATCAGAGCCTTTCTGTCTGGTCTGTGTCACAAGTGACTAGGAGTCATCATTACCAGTTGATGGGTGTTTAATTGTCAATGAGAAATGTGCCCTGGCATTGCTCCAAGTCCTAACAGCTCAGTGTTCAATGTAACAGAAATCACTATAGTGTACCCACTTCTTTATCTACAAAGCAATTTGCTCTATGGATTTAGGACAAAAAGCTTATTCAGCCTTGAGGAAGTCCATACAGAATGGAGATAAAGAACACTTTCCCAAAATTATGTACCCTCAAAACTTCCCTCATTAAAAGAATAAATTTAGAAGAAGGGGAATAAAATGCAGCAGTAGCTATTCATGGAACAAGTGCTTTATTAGACACCTAGCATGTGTTAGGTGATGTGAACACTGAAATGATAAAATACTACTGCTTCTGTTTCAAACACTATGGAGAGTGATAGGGAATTAAAGGGTTTTGCTTATGGGAGATAACGGCTGTGGAAGAGAGGTGACAGAGACCCTATGAGAGAACAAAGACGAAAGCTCTTCTCTTTAGCTGAAGATACTAAGACAATCTTGAAGAGATGAACCTTGACCTGATTCTGGAAGATAGTGTAAAACAAGAATGGGCCAGTAAGCATTAGGAAAGAAGAGGCCACAAAAACCTGAAATTTTTTAAAAAGGAAAAATGGAATTCCAAGGAATATAGGATAGAAAACTTCAAGAGTAGCTGAGGAAAGAATTTAAGGAAGAAAGAAATGTAGAAGAGAATTTCCTCCAAGGCTGAGATTCACTCTTCAAAGGAGTGGTTGTTGTTTAGTTGCTAAGTCATGTCCAGCTCTTTGCAACCCCGTAGACTATAGCTGGCCAGGTTCCTCTGTCCATGAGAGGGCATGAATACTGCCCACTAGATGGGAGAGAAGGTCACTAGGGACCCATAGGACAGAATGGAGAAGCAGGAAGCCACCTGTGGGAGTGTGAGCAAGACCGGCTGGAGAGGGAACACAGTTGGGCCACACCTCTGACAGCCTTGCCATAGAAACCTGGAAGGCACCTGCAAAAACAGCACTCAGAACCCAGAAACAGACATGCCCCTGATAATGACCTTGCAGTGTCCCTTCAGCACTGTCTGTTCATAATACTTCACAATGCAGCATCTGACAGGTCCAAGGCCAGTATCACGAAGCAGTTCAAAGAAAAGTGGATTTGGCTTTGAGGGGCAATCAATTAACCGTCAGCAAAAGTGGCCATTGGGAAATGAGGCTGTCCAAGGCAAAGAGGGACCTCATTATCAAGGTCTTTATAAATCATGCCAGGTGTCATGGACAGCATCCTCTAGTCCAGGAGCAAAGAACTGTTCCTGGCAAAACAGTCATGAAGGGTGCTTACAATAATACAGACCTAGGCAGATCCTTGGGAATTTTACCTGTAAGGAGGCAGGTATTACTGTTTTTATCCACCATCTCCAAGGATTCTGATACAATACTGTTTCTTAGACTTCCTTTTTAAGAAAGAGAGGTGTCGATTATGAAGAACGATTGAGAAGTTTGAAGCAAAGAATGCATCCATGTTTTCGTGTTTCAGGAAGTGTTTGCAACTGGAGACAGGTGATAGTTTACAGTAGTAAAGGTATAGCTATTAGAATTTTTTGATCCCTGGGTTGGGAAGATCCCCTGGAGAAGGCAATAGCACCCCACTCCAGTATCCTTGCCTGGAGAATCCCATGGACAGAGGAGCCTGGCGGGCTACAGTCCACGGAGGTCGCAAAGAGTCGGACACGACTGAGCGACTTCACTTTCACTTTCACTTTCTTTCGCTCACTTAAGTTATTCTAACGATATACAGATAATTTTGTACGTATATAAAGACTGAACTGAACTGAATTCCTTTTAAAAATATTAGACTTAAAATGACAGAAATCTAACTAAAATGCCAAAACTGTATCAAACAACACAAATATCAAATAACACATTTGTTACAGTCTGAGTTTTTGGCACCACTGATAGCATTAAAGCTATGTAACAATGTACACTATTTTGTGTGAAGCAGATACTCAGTTAATGTTGCTGAGTGATGATCTTGCAGGCATTTCTTATTGACAGACATATTACTGCAAACTAAAGTAAATAAGACTTTTTTCATTTAGCCAGATGGGTTGACTGGGACTCAGTTTGGGGCCATGCAAAGTATAGAATGATTTTCCAGATACTTGATAAGTCTCAATTTTGTTTCTAGGGAATCATACATGGTTTTGTTTGAACGAGTGTAGGAAAGCTCCTACACATTTTCATTTTAGAGTCTGTATAGATAAGTAGATTTCCTGACTCTATTTTGTGTATGCCAAAATCATTAAAATTTGTAACCATATAAAAAATAAATAAAATTTGTGATATATAATTCAAATTTGAGATCAAATATTGATGACAAAGAATCAACAAATCCTACATAAAATACTTACACTAGTGCCTGACACACTATAGGCGAACAGTACTATTTATATCCCATGGAATCAAGGAAGAGTAATAACGACTCTCAGCTTGAAAATCTAGGATTTTCAAGTTGCTATGGAAATGGCATAAACTTTGGATTCACACAGGAAGCTGAAACTCCAATACTTTGGCCACCTGATGCAAAGAGCTGACTCATTTGAAAAGACCCTGATGCTGGGAAAAATTGAGGGCAGGGGGAGAAGGGGACGACAGAGGATGAGATGGTTGGATGGCATCACTGACTCAATGGACATGGGTTTGGGTGGACTCTGGGAGTTGATGATGGACAGGGAGGCCTGGCGTGCTTCGGTTCATGGGGTTGCAAAGAGTTGGACATGACTGAGTGACTGAACTGAACTGAACTATCATTTTTACTTTTTAGCTGTGCAACTATGAGCCATTTGACTTAACTCTCTGCCTCTCACTTTTTAAAATACAGATGTGTTATACAAACATTTGTTTATAATTGAGAGCTTAACTATGCTAATATGTGTCAGACACTGTACCAATCAGTATATTTAATCTCACTTATCTCATTTATTCCTTGAAATAAATCTTTTGCATACAGATGTAGCATAAAGTAAGCCTCAACCAAGTAAATGAAAATATTTACTGTCACAGGGCTCATAAATGTTAGCACTGAGGCTCAACTTCAATCACATTTTCACTGGTGGGTGATTTGGGGTAATATCACTAAATTCACTCCTCTCTGCCCCTTGCCCAGGGGTCAAACCAGGAAACCACAAGCAAACATAGCAGGAGAGGAGACTCACATTTCAACTTTATTTTACAAAGTTCAGGCAACCTTGTTAAAAGTGTACTGTGTATATATTGAATTACTTGAGAAGTCCTGGCAAATATAAATCTACTTTTCATTTAATTTATTATTTAGGTAAAAAAATGCAAATATGTACAGAATGGGACATCCCTGGTGGTCTAGTGGTTAAGAATCCACCTGGCAATGCAGGGGACAGAAGTTCGATCCCTGTTCTGGGTAGATTCCATATGCTGTGGGGCCACTAAGCCTGTGTCCAACAACAAAGAGTAGCCCCTACTCACCGCAACTAAAGAAAGCCCACAGCAAAGACCTAACATAGCTGAAACTAAATAAGAAAAATATGTACAGAATGTATATAAACATATCCAGATATTATTGCATATTTGTGTGTATGCATATCTCTTCTATATATTAACTATCTAAAATATACACTATATGCACACACAGAGAATATCAGTGTGTAACAGTTACACCTCTCTCCTTTCCAAAATTGTGAACTCCTGGTAGGGACACATCTTCTCATTTCTGGAACATAGTACTTGGAAATGAACTCAAAATATCTGTTCTCATAAATATCTGTTGAATTAAGAATTTGAAATGAACCAAGTGCATGATGTATTTTTCTTATCTTCTAAATAAATTAACAAAAACAACATATACAGTCTGATTTGTATAATTCGTGTTGGTTTATATGTGGAGTGAAGTAGGTATAAAATATCTTGATCACAGAAGAACTGTTGACAAAACCTCCCTTGAGATTTTATTTGGGATTAAGTAGTGAATTGGTTCCTAACCCTATTAGGTAGAATTGAAGCCAGTTGATCATTCATACAAAAAGAGAGTTTTAATTCATGGCTTTGTGTCAATATAAATCATTTCTGCAGCTTGCTACAGGGTTTTTATGTGTTCAACACATTTAAAGCATTTTTGCACTATTTTAATACAGCAAATGATAAAGAAAAATTTTAACACATCTAAAAATCCCATCAATGCTAAAGGTAAGATTTCTTCCAATTCTTTTCCATGAATATGTTTTAAATAACTAAGATGATGTTCTACAAACAATTTTGTATACTGAGTTTGTATTTGACACGACATTTTCTGAAATGGAACAGGACACTATGGTCCTTAACTCCATGGCTTTCTGACTTTTGTCTTTGGAAAAACTTTAGCCAAAGTATAATTTTAATCAGAGAAATGGAAAAAATGCAGAAATAAAGGAAACTAGCACCAAATTAAAATAGTTTAGCCACTGAGCATAGTCAATGACCTTGAGTTCCTTCTCAAGGACTAAAGGTAATTTTCTGAGCCATATCCTGTGAGCTGTGTTATAGATACTGAAAGCCCAGGTGGAGAAATTTATGTACAGGATGACCAGACTGTAGCCATGATGTAAGCTGCCACAGTTCCAAGAACTGGCCTCAAGGAAGTGGGAGCAAACCTGACCCTGGAACTGAAGATTGCTGCTGCTGCTAAGTCACTTTAGTCATGTCCGACTCTGTGCAACCCCATAGACAGAAGCCCACCAGGCTCCCCCGTCCCTGGGATTCTCCAGGCAAGAACACTGGAGTGGGTTGCCATTTCTTTCTCCAATGCATGAAAGTGAAAAGTGAAAGGGAAGTCGCTCAGTCGTATCCGACTCTTAGCGACCCCATGGACTACAGCCTATCAGGCTCCTCCGTCCATGGGATTTTTCAGGCAAGAGTACTGGAGTAGGGTGCCATTGCCTTCTCCAGAACTGAAGATTAACTACACTTAAAACAATCAAGATGATTTTGATAGGAGCACAGATAACCAGCTTCAAGATGACTGTTAGAGCTGACTGTGCTGTTTCTGCATGTACCTCCCTCTCCCTGTCTAGGAAACTTCTTGCCCTCAGATCATCGAGGTATGGGTGAGGGTTAGCCTTTACATAGGCAACCACCCTCCAGACCAGTGGCCAGCACCCAAAATAAAGCAAACTTTCCTTTCCACCTACCTGGTCTTTCTATTGCTTTTGAGCGACAATCAGCTAGATCTGGGTTAGGTACCATTTCTCGACAGAACATCTTAAAGGAACAAGTCTGAATTCAGCATGCCAGGTTTGAATGAATCCAAAATGCTTTGCTTTGCTTATGTATGTGAAGCAACCAGAATTGAAGGATGGGAAGCAGCAGGGAACACCTTCTATGAAATCGTATGTTCTGTGCTGGTTCTGTTCCCTTCTTTTTTGAAGGACTTCAGTGTTTAGCCTTACCCCTAAAGATGTATTCCTGGCTAATTGTTTACCTTACCTTCTTTAGGTATGCTTTTTGTTCAATACTATCTACCTAAAATAATAATGAATTTCTTTTCTGTCATGTGAACCAAATAATATGTCATATTACTCTGTAATATTGAAATATCTCTTCTAGCTTATTTATTTAGTGAGACTGAGGCTGGAAAAGTCAATATATCAGAAAAATAACTAGTCTTCACAAATTGAATGAGACATTTCGAAAGACTTTCTGATGAAAAGATTAAAGAGAATTATTCCATGAAGTAAGCTCTTAATTAAATTATCTAATATTTTTATAACTTTGCATTATCAGAAACCAGGGACTTACTAACTTTTCAATTGTGTTTTATGAAACTATATCGTCAAGGGTGTTTGTTAAACTTTAAGTATTTAGACATATATTTCTTGGCTTCTTTTTTGTTCTCTTGCCTGGGATCCAAAATGTTTGACATAGTGGTGAGAAAAACTCATTTTTCTCTGAAACTTTTTTCTTTTATTTCTTCTTTTATATTCTTTATTATATCTGGGTCAAATATATTTTATCTGGAATGCTGTGGTTTCTTTTAGAAGTTTTTCTTATGAAATTTTGACATTTGGCTTTAATTCATCCTTACAAGATGTGAAGAACTTACAAAAATAAATTTTACATGAAAATATTATGTCCTAAGTGGAATTATTTCATTAAAACTTAAATAGTGAAGTGAAGTGAAATCACTCAGTCGTGTCCGACTCTTTGCAACCCCATGGACTGTATCCTATCAGGCTCCTCTATCCATGGGATTTTCCAGGCAATAGCACTGGAGTGGACCCAGGGATCGAACCCAGGTCTCTCACATTGTAGACAGACGCTTTACTGTCTGAGCCACCAGGGAAGTCCTAAAATAATGTACCTAAAATTACTTCCTGTATTTTACTGCAAATATGTATAAAAAATAATAATAATAGGGTTTCTCAGATGGATCAGTGGTAAGGAATCCAGTTGCCATTTCAGAAGACATGGTTTGATCCTTGTGTCGGGAAGATCCCCTGAAAAAGGAAATGGCAACCCACTCCAGTACTCTTGCCTGGGAAATCCCATGGACAGAGGAGCCATGAGTCACAAAAGAGTCAAACACGGCTTAACAACTAAACAAAAACAACACTAAAAAAAAATACTATAAAAACTAGAATAGTTATATAATTAAACCTATATTTATTTCTATTACAATTTTCATTATAACAAATCTTTATTGACAAATTATATATAATATGTCAACTAAAGTTATTTAGGAGTGTATCATCAATATATTTCCCCCTTAATTTTCTTAAAACTGTTTTTATGTATAAATTTTGTCCTATTTTTTTAAAGAATTTTACTCATAGCAATAGTATGCATTCAAAACTTCTACTAAACTTTAGATTGTCAGTTTATCAGATTTCTGACCCATATAATCTGAGGATGAATATTCAGGCATTCAGGTATAAGCAGGTACTCTAAATTACATAAGCTACACCTTGTTTATGTTATTTACTGATGGTATTCTTGGCTGAAAACTGAGGTCAAATTATCCCTAGTAACTATCAATATTGTATTTCTGACAATTTCCTACCTTTTGTCTTTACCTCCTCACAAATTCCAAAACTTTCCTAATACTAGGAAACTGAAAGTGTTAGCCACTCAGTCCTATCCAACTCTTTGCAGCCCCATACATAATACTACAATTCCGCCAGGCTCCTCTGTCCATTGTACTCTCCAGGCAAGAATACTGGATTAGTTACCCATTCTCTTCTCCAGGAGATCTTCCCGACTCAGGGATCAAACCCAGGTCTATCACATTTCAGGCAGATTCTTTTCCATCTGAGCCACCAGGAATTTGGAAAAGCAAGTAGAAAATGAACTTTCAGTGGTTCTACTCAGTGGAGAGGGCCTTATCTCTGAAGGCCAATTTTTGTTCTGCCTTTTTATTCCAGGATTGTGACAATGAGCAAGTCACATCATTTTGTTTTCTTATTTTAAAAGGAGAGTGGCCCTGTAAAGCTTCTAAAACTTCTAAAGCTTCTAACTCTAAGGCTTGTGAGGGCAGATGCTCTGTTTGTCTTTTATCTGCAGTGCCCAGCATGGTGCCTGGCACATTGTAGATGCTGGATAAATCTGTGTTGATTGGCTACATGTCAGGTTACATACATTTACAGCATCAGATAGATGGCCTTAAAAAGTGGTTTTAAGTATTGGCTAATCCAGTAGAAAAGGAAGTTAAAAGAATTGTTGGAATCATTCTGAAATTCTGCATTAACAATTCTGGAAATACATCATTTATTATTGGTAACTAAAAATTAGATGGGAATGCTTATGGCTTTCAGATCCCAAATTTAACTCATTAATTGTCACATTTTTGGGCACTCTTTTATACTATTTTTCAGTTACCTGCAAGAAAATTGAATCCTGACTAGATTTTTTTTTCTTTGAAATTGATATTTACATTATCCAGAAGCAAAATAAAATGATTACCTCTTCCTTTCCCCTGCCCCCAAATCTATCTACTCCAGCTTCGTTTTTCTGAATACCAACCAAAATTTTGCATTTTCATTTTCTATCAGAGAGCTGGCTTCAAGGATTAATTTTGGCTGCTTGAAATCAACGCTCCCCAATCACTTCATATTGGCTAAACTCAGCTCAGAAGTTCAATATTTGCTTGTCTTCTAAAACTGATAATTGTGACCAGGGGTATATATACAATATTACGGAATTATTCAGACATTCAAAAATTTAAAGCACTCTGAAGAGGACAGACTACAAACTCTTCTGAAAACATGAACCACTTGAAGCACTTCAGTAATTTTCAATTGCTTTGTGATGTGCAAGCAAAGAACCTCGATCACTTTCACACTGACGCACTTAAGCTCTCTGATAATTTTATCCCCTTGCAGCCATTTTCCGAAAACCATCATTTCCCTCACTGAAGTGGTTTTTAAAATACATGAAGTGTTTCAATAATTTTAAATTATCTTCTACCTCACAAACTCAGACCCTGATCACCACCAAATTGAACAGCTAAAGAAAATTTAAAGTAGTCTAATCTTTTGTTTTCAAAACCTATGTATTGGATGTCAGTTATTTTATAAATGACTTTAATTTAGGTTGGATAGACTACACAGCAAATCAATTAAGGCAAGATGCATGGAATAAACCTAACTGTATCAAAAGTAAATTAAAAATGCAAATGTTAGAAAATGAACCATCTTCCTGGTTTCAACCCTTAAATAAAATATATGCAAAAAAATATATTTCAATGCTTTGATTTTAAGATAAAAACCAAAAAGTATTTCCAAAAAAAAAAAAAATCAACTCTGCAAATTAGTGCACGATATTGCTGAAGACTGTTCAACAATTCTCATTGGAAAATAAACTGTTCATATTTGGAACTAGAAATAGAAATGTATCCTGTGTAGAAAGTGGCAAATGTAGGATTATGCATAAGCCAATAGTTTCCAAAATGAGGAAATTTTAGATCCTTTGGAATAATATCCAGGAGGAGTATTTTGTTTTTTTTTTTTATATCTTGAGGATGAAATTTTATAATATTAATGATTACAAAAAACTTCTGCCATATATGCATGGATTTACTAAAAAGCATAGCCTTGTTTGAATACTTACAAATATTACTTAGTGTTTGACTCTGTAAATATTTCAATATACTGTTTAAAACCCCAGAATTATATTTTGGAATAGATTCATATTGATACATAAAGTATTCTTTTATTCTCAGATATGTTCTTAACACATGTACAAGAATCTCAGGATACATATGTAAGTGGACTTACTGAACTAACAAGTATATGCATCTTCTTTACCACAAATATTTAAAAAATGTATACACATTTTCTTTCTTTTTTTAACATTTTATTTTACATTGGAGTGTGGCTGATTAACATTGCTGTGATACTTTTAGGTGAACAGCAAAGGGTCTCAGCTATACATATACAGGTACCCATTTCCCCTCAAACTCCTTCAGAAGGAGTATTTTAATCCAAATAATCCATAACTGCAGAAATCAATAACTAAAAATTTTGATATCTTGTTTTTTCATTGTTAATATTTCTTTGATATGTATTTTTAAATAGCTATGTTTCCCTCAAATATTTACAAGTAATATTTCCTCCCATTCTTGTAATACCTGCCTTAAAACTGATATGTACTTATATTTTATGTACTTCCTAGAACATTGCGGGGATTATGACAACACAAAATGAGGAGCAGGGAACTGGATATCAAGGAAGAGAGGGAAAAAGTAAAGCCCATATGGACCCTTGGAGATGTCTCTTGTGTCCACTGTGGTAAATAAAGACCAAGGAGATACACTTACTTATAACCTGGTACAAAAGTTTCCTTTACAGATGTGGAAACTAAGACTCAAATTACCCAGGGACTCACATTTTCATGGCAAACAAACAAACAAAAACCTGTTTCTCACTTTGAGTCTCGCTTGTATGTTCTACGTCATTAACTAGGAACTTAGGGTACTAGACTGTAAAACAAATAGACTCTTCCTTTATGAACAGTATGAGTCAATGGAAAATTATGTGAATTTGGTACTTGAAGAAATGTTGAACTTCATCCAGTGTGCTTCAACCCTTTCATTTTATAGAGAAAAGTCTTAGAGAATTGAAGTGACTCCAAGGCAGAGGTTTGACCATAATCAAGGTCTCTGACCCATTTCTGACCTCTGTTTTATTTTGATGACTGGCATTATAGATGTACCCTGTACCCTACTGTCTTCTGAGCAGTTTCTTTATTGTATATCACTGTGAGTGAGAAGAGAAAAACCATTCACAGCACTTGGATGAGAAACTTTTTTTTTGTAGAAAATGTATTCAAGAGGCTTTTTTACTGTGTACTTTAAATTATTTAACCAACTAAATATTACTACAAAAAGATGAAAAGCAAAAACTTGCAAAATATCATTTTGAGATATACAAAATTATGATACAAATTTTAAAGTTAATGGCACTTAGGGAGTAATATTAATAATACATCTGGGTTTGATACCAGAAGAAATTTGGTAATTAGAAATTTGAAGAAATAAAAATATTTAAAACTGATTCACAGATATGATTAAATTAGTGTTGTAATTATATTGTCACTGTGATTTCCAGTACCTCTACAATTTTATTTTTAGCCTTCTAAGAAAAGCTGCTTGCAGAGTCAAATTATAATCATCATATAAAATAAATATAGATGAGAATTACAGCATTGGTTTTTCCACATGATTTACACACACACACACAAAATGGATTAGGATGCCACTGCTCCTTATAGTTCTAATCCTTTATAAACTGACTGTAAGTAAACTCCACTGGATCATCCCTTACAAGGGACGTCATTTTACTTATTGAGAATTTTATGCTCAAGCTTCCAAAACCCTACTATCTAAAACTTTATTACATAAAAGCAATATGTACTTCTCTTTTGGGTATAGCAAAAGGCAAAATACAGTAAATGGTACAGGTCAGAACAAAGCAGCAGCACATGAACATCCATGTTTATAGAGAAGGCTCAATAGACGAATATGGTGATGAGATTTTGGAGAAGTCAAACTCCCAGAGTCACAGACATCAGGCAACTTTTGGGCTTCCTAAGCAACGTACTCTATAACAGAAGAATGTATGTACTAATTAAGTATAAGGAAGTCTAGACAATGCTGTCTATTCTTTTTTTAAAATTTTAATTGAAGGACGATTTATTTATACGAATCAGCCATAGGTATACATATGCCTCCTCCCTCCCACCTCCCACCCCATCCCACCTCTCTAGGTTGTCACAGAGCCCTGCTTTGAGTTCTCTGAGTCATACAGCAAGTTCCCACTGGCTATCTATTTTACATATTGTTGTGTATATGTTTCTATGCTACTAATGCTGTCTATTCTTGCCAACATCCAGTTAGCCTTTAATTCTTAGAGTCAGCCTGTGAGTCATTCTACTAGGGAAAAAATCCCATTATAGTGGAAATGATCCAGTCCAGAAGCAGAAATAGAGCCTCAGTCTTACATGTATGCTATCACGGTCCCCAATAATCGCTAGATACACATTTTGGGAGATATTCAAAGAGTTTTATCAGACCCCAACTAGATTATACAGTTTGCAGTTTTATTTTTTTTTACTTTTTTTTTTCTTGACTGGAAAAATAATTTTGTTTTGTTTGGGGCAGTGGGTGGGAGGTCCAGACCCAGAACTTCTGGAACTGTTTCTTGGCGCTGGCAGCCTTGGGGACCTTGAGGTGATCCATAAAGGATAAATGAGTGAAAAATTAATTTCATAGCTATAGATTGTGCTAGAGAATTATTTTGTATATATACAGACAATACATATAAAATATATGTAATATTATATAATATATTGATACATTGAGAAAGATTCCTCTTATAGTAGTATGAAATTTTATAGCGTTTGAGACAATTCATACACAAACCTCACATAAAAAAGGAAATGTTGTGTGATGTGGCATAATTCAAATCCTGCCTAAAGCATGCTGCACAGAAATAATGATCACAATATTCAGTTCAATAATACAAAATCAATAGATGTCATTGAGCTGCCATCTGAAGCAATTTTAAAATGCCATTTTGTTGACTATTAATTAAATTGACATATCAAATTAAAAGTAAAACTTTTTCTTTTCCTGAAAAAAATATTGATAGTCCTCTTTTATTGTAAAATACAGATTGAAGTAAAGACAATGGAGACATTAGCAGATAATCCAATCAGACATATTTTTAACAATGAGGTTTGACTTTTCTTATCAGAAAATCTGCTTGTCTGTAGAAGTTCCATAAGCAAAGCTTCTGCAAATGGTCTTCTAACTCATTGATCACAACCTTGGCATTCAAAGTCTAATTATACTAAAAACTGCCCACATATCTTGGGTACTGGTAAGTAATCAGTTCTTCAAACATAACCATTCCTAATTATCATGTGGTTATTGAGATAGTATGCAATTTAAAATATATATGGTACTAATTTCAAATACCTTATTTGTATAAATCATTGTATTAATATGAAGGTAAATGCATAATATATATTTTATCTCTTATACCACAATTACAAAAGACAAACCAACCACCCTTTACTGTTTCTGGTTAAACATTGTGCAAGAATTAATAATAATTCAAAAAATGATAGCAGCTAACATTCTTGAGTTTTTAGTATGTGCCAGTAATGATTTTAATTTTACCTTATTTGTTTATTTATGTTTGACTATGCTAGGTCTTCGTGGCTGCCCTGGCTTTTCTCTAGTTGCTGCGAGCAGGGGCTATCCTCTAGTGTGTTGTGTAGCCTTCTTATTGCAGAGCCTCCTCTTGCTGCAGGCCACAGGCTGTAGGATGCAGGCTTCAGGAGTTGTGGAACATGGGCTCAGTAGTTGCGGCTGGAGGACTCTAGAGTACAGGTTCAGTAGCTGTGGTGCCCCAGCTTAGCTGCTCGAAGGTATATGGGATCCTCCTGGATCAGGGATTGAACTCCAGTCTCCTGCATTAGCAGACTCTTCACCACTGAGCCATCAGGGAAGCCCTGTGCCAGTGACTATTTTAAATGCTCCATTTTCTTTTAACAGTACTTACATAGCACTTGGGCTTCCCCAGTGGTGCTAGTGGTAAAAAACTTGCCTGCCAAAGGAGGCAAGACATAGAAGATGTGGGTTTGATCCCTGTGTCTGGAATCTCCCCTAAAGAAGGGCACGGCAACCCACTCCAATATTCTTGCCTGGAGGAATCCCATGTACAGAGGAGCCTGACAGACTACAGTCCATGGGGTCACAAAGAGTCAGACATGACTGAAGTGATTTAGCATGCCTGCATGCATTATAGCACTTACTATGTTCAAGCACTATTGCAAACACTTTCCATTTATGTGTGTGTTAGTCACTCAGTCAAGTCCAAATTTTTGTGACCCAATAGACTGTAGCCCCCTTAGGCTCCTCTGTCCATGGGATTCTCTAGGAAAGAATACTGGAGTACACTGCCATTTCCTTCTCCAGAAGATCTTCCCAACCCAGGGATCAAACCCAGGTCTCCTGCATTGCAGGCAGATTGTTTACCATTTGAGCTACAGGGAAGTCCTATATTGTATTTATGACCTCATTTAATCCATACAACTTTATGAAACAGAACTATTATTATAACCTCTACAGAAATTAAAGAAAATAAGTATAAGATCAAACTGTCTGTGATCTCATTGTGCATCAATATTATACAATGTTGTAATGTGGTAGCAGAATTCTAAGGTAAATCCCAAGATTCCTGCCCTTAACTGTGGGCAGAACTTGTGAATATGATGGGATTTTACTGCCATAATTTATGTTGTAATGGAAATGGTGAAGGAATTTCGGGGATGAAATTAAGGTCTCTAATCCAATTGTCTTTGATAGTGAAAGTGTTAGTCATCAGTCATGTCTCACTCTTGGAGACACAATTCACTATAGTCCACCAAGCTCCTTTGTCCATGGAATTTCTCAGACAAGAATATTGGAGTGGGTTGCCATTTCCTTCTCCAGGAGATCTTCCCAACCCAGGGATTGAACCTGGGCCCCCTGTGTTGTAAATGGATTCTTTACCACTTGAGCTACCAGGGGTCTTTATGTTCATCAAAAAGGAGATTTTCCTGATTGAGCTGATCTAATCATGTGAGCCCTTTACATCAGAGTCCAAGCCTTGCCACAGTGAAAGTTTTCAAGTAACTGAAATGCTCACCTCTTGGCCTTGAACAAGAAAACTGTCTTGTTGTAGAGAAGATCATGTGGCAAGAAAATGTGGGTAGCCTCTAGGGGCCAATGGCCATTGTCCGATAGTTGCTAACAACTGCATCCTTCCAACAACAGTAACTCAGAAGATGACCTCATTCATACATAGCCTTGGCTTACACTTGGTTTCAACCTAATTAGACCCTGAGTGGAGAAGCTAGCCAAGTCATCTGTGGTCTCTTGACTGTGGCAACTGAGATAATAAATGTACGTTGCTTTGAACTACTAAATTTATTACACAGCACAGAAAAACTAACAAATGTAGTTAACCCAGGTCTTGGATTTGCCTAGTGATAATATTAACTGAGCTATCATCCTTATGTGCAGACTGAGTGCTTTCTTCCACAAAGTGTTTTTGCCAGTAGCAGTGAAATGTGCATGCATGCTAAGTCACTTCAGTCATGTCGGACTTTGTGACTCACTGGACTGTTTCTGTCCATGAGATTTTCCAGGCAAGAATGTAGGTCTACCTAAATACCCTGATAACAAAATTGGCTTCACCAAAAGACTGCTTTAAAATGTTTATACTGTTTAGATCATTCAAGAAACTAAACGAATTCAGCAGTGTTCCTTAACTTTGATGACTTTATAAAGAAGACAACATATTAAATTGACAACAGGTAAGTACAGAGAATGAAACAGACTCCACAGAGTTTATGGATCACTTAGGCCAAATTCCAAATATAATAAACTACAAACAAATATACAGCAGGTCTATTTTCCACAACACCATCTTGCCTCACAGGAAGTTGAGGAATCTGCACAGTCTCTCATGCAAGGCCCTTTCAGAGCCTTTTCTCCATTTATTATTGATTTGTATTAATTGTATTCTGTGCCCTACATTATTCTCATTTTGAAATATCTGCTGATACTAGAGTTTTTAAATGCTTATCACAAAATTATATGCTTTTATTTTTTATTCATTTTTAGTTTCTCTGTGTGTGTTAGTAGCTCAGTCATATCTGACTCTTTGTGATCCTATGGACTGTAGCCCACCAGGCCCCTCCATCCATGGGATTTCCCAGGCAAGAATACTGGAATGGGTTGACATTTTCTTCTCCAGAGAATATTCCTGACAAGGGATCAAATTAAGTTCTCCTGAATTGCAGGCAGATCATTTACCATCTGAACTAGTGGGAAGTCCCTCTCTGCAACAATACCACAAAATCCACACGAAGTACAACAGTCCTTGATGATAACATCTCTCTAGCTCCATGTCTTTTCCAGCTACCTACATGCAGGTCCATTCATCTTGAAGCACAAGAATTTTGTTCTCCTTTACTGCTTTCTCTCAGAAATATTAGAGCTTTGTTGACCAAAGAATGTGTTGACTTGGTCCATTGCTTTTCATTCCATTTTGTCTCGCCCTTTATTTTGTTGTATGTTCAAGAGGAACTTTTCTTTAGTATCTGAAACATTTTGACTCATTTTAATAGAAATTATTAAGGATTTAACCTCGTTTCCACTTGCAGTCATTAAAAATGTTTACCATTAATGCTAGGCACCAATCCTGTGCTTCATAATCGTACTGTCATGTCCAACTCTCTGCAACACCATGGACCGTAGCCCACCAGGCTCTGCTGTCTGTGGCATTTTTCAGGCAAGGACTCTGGAGTGGGTTGCCATTTCCAACTTGAGGGGATCTTCCTGACCCAGGGATCATACCCAGGTGTCCAGCATCTCCTGCATTGGTAGGCAGATTCTTTACTACTGAGCCAGAAGCCCATACACCAATCCTAGTTCTTCATAAAGGAAGTTCTTGGCTAAACCTACAGAGGAAAAGTTTCTGTACTGCTGTGAGACATTGGAATCCTTTTAGAGATTAGCTATACATTGCTTGTCATAGCTCTGCTACTATTATCTTCAAATATTATTTAACATTTTATTATTCTGAGCTCATATATGTTTATGTCAGCTTTTCCCAAGGACATTGCTACGGTTTTAACAACTGGTCAAAGAGAATTCCTTTTCTTTGAAACAAGGTAAAAATGTTTGTTCATTTTTCTCTTCTTCCTTCCATATTTGCTCATTTCACAATAATCATTGCTACTCCAAAAAGACATTTAAAGTTCAGTGCCTAATTGAAAGTGCTATTGGTTTTTCATCTTCATATGTAGGTCTCCGGGTAAAGACAGACTTCCCTGCTGTCTCAGTGGTAAAGAATCTGTCTGCCAATGCAGGAGATGCAGGTTCAATCCCTGTGTCAAGAAGATCCCCTGGAAGAGGAAATAGCAAGCCACTCCAGTATTCTTGCAGGGAAAAGCCCATGGACAAAGGAACCTGGAGGGCTGCAGTCCATGGGGTTACAAAGAGTCAGACACGACTGAGGGACTGAGCACTGTGTAAAGACACTCCTTACTTTTCTTTCTCCCTGATTCTTCACATGAGAATTCTAAGAGCTTTCTTTCCCTATTTTGACCTCTGACCTCTAACCCAGTGAGACTATAAAGACAAGAGCTGCATTTTTCTTCAAGATCTCTGAAGAGAAAAACACTTCATGGAGTTGTTTATGATACCCTCCAGCATCTTTCAATTCTTATAGGCTGGGACTTGGCTGAATACAAAGCAAGGCTGAATCAAGAGTTTCTTGGCAGCCTGGGTCTTTTTAAGACAGGAAGAAGAACACGCTGGAGAGATAATCTCTTCTCATCTAAGTCTTCTCCTTATATCCTGAGAATATCTTAAGACTAGTGCTAAAAGCCAAGAAATCCCAGAAATCAAAGATGATAAAAATGTCTGTTCTATTAAGTGAATGTATCATATTTCTGAGCACACTGAGATTATTATCTGTACTTAGCTTATGGGGTTTGTCATTAAAGAGTGTGTAAATAAAATAGATAACTCATTTATCCCATTGAGTATCAAAATGGGAAATTTGGTACTTTAGGGATGTTTCCAGAACATGGTTTATCCCCCTTACAAAGATAATATAGTAGTTTATGCTATCAACACATCGCAAATGGTTATTAATTCAGTTATCCGTTAATATAAACAAAGTAAAAAAGTCATACTGAGTACTGTATAAAAATGTATAAGGTAGTATCATAGACCTATTAATGACTTTTACCACAATTAAAACTAAGCTCTTTCCACTGTTAAATAAAACAAAATATATTACCAGTTCAAAGTCTTTATAGTAAGTTGAATAGAAACATTTAAGGATTTAATATAATTGATTGACTCTGACCATCATCATAGCTAACACTGTTTAGTACATCTGAATTCTGGCTAACCATTTATATATTTCCTAATGTCAGGTTCACAAAAACTCTATGGGATAATGGCTATTCTCAATACCATTTTACATGTGAAGAAACTGAGGCTTGGAAATGATAAGCAGTTTAACCAAGGCCATACATTTCAAAATAAGGGGTTGGGCAAGGTCTGAACTCCTGAGCCCACGTGCTTACCCACTATGTTCCAGTCATAGGATAGATTTTTATATAGACAAGAGTATTGTAAGTATTTGTATTTTACATAGACTTCAACAAAATTATTCCTTAATATTTGAATTGAAATTTTAATATTTTATAACCTTTTATAATAAAAATCATATTGCAATTTATATTGTCTACAAATATAATTTAAAATAAAGCTCTAAATTAAAACTTACAGGTCTAAGTGCTTGATCACCTAATTAAAAGAAAAAGACTCCAAGTGTCCATGTAAAAAATAGCTAAAATGTTAATCAAATACGAAATATTGGGGATATTTTTTGGAAGGAGGTAGTTTCACCTCTTATTTTTATGTTTGCAGAATAGAACCACTATATAAATAATATTTATAGTGTCAGATTAATTGCTATCATTAAATGTGTCATTTTTGACCACATTTTTCTAACTATATTTAGTTTAATTGCATAGTAGGAAACAAGTTGTAGCAGTTAATATATGATGGTCCATTTTGCATATTTTTCTTATACTGTAGTGAAAATGAAACTGAGAAATCTGCTATACTCACTGTTGTACTTTTAAATGATACAGAAATAACCTCTCTATATATAGATCCCTTCCCAGAACTATAGTTTTGGATACAGAGAACAGTGAGAAGAAAACACTTTCAGGGCTAACATGAAAAAAAAATTATATTGAGAGATTTAAGTTTCTGGTAGTTTTTGTGATCATTGCTACATGTTTAATCCCAGAAATGTTCAATTTTTATTTAAATACCACTTCCCATCTATCACTAGTGCTTTCCTTCCTGGGTCATTGAAAACATAATAATTCATTTTGTCATTTGAAGGTGTGCTGACCTACTTTCCCTAGTTAATTTCAAGAGAAGGATCAGATGTTCCATTGCTTTTTGTAATTGATTTGACGATAGATCTTTACTAGAGCCCACAACATGATCTGAGGGCATTCCAGGCAGCAAAGGCTCAAGGTCATTATTGAAATGAAAATTTCACAAATCAATTATTTCTCTTAACAGCATTGTCTGTTGCTGTTGATTGTTGACTGTTCTAAGTCAATCAGGATGGAATTGGATAATTTTGAATTTCAAATATGGAAAATACTATTTTTAAAAATCAGAACTGAATACCTTTTTAGTTCATACATAATACATGCTATTTTAGCCCATATTTCACATTCTGTTGATTTCCTTACCCACTCTCAAAGAAAATAGACAAATGCTTAGAATATTATTTATTGTATTTTATAATAATAGTCACCCTTTTCATTTCATTTTAAAGAGTTCTAATATAGAGGTCCTTATATTTTGAACATATCTTCATGTATGACTTCATTTCACTCCATAACCCTAAAAACAATGATAGGGGAACTAGTGAAATAATCAGATATTTTATCAGTCACACACACAATCAGTCTACCTACTTTTAAAAACTGTAGGACATCACAATAAACTGTGGAAAATTCTGAGAAGAGATGGAAATACCAGACCACCTAACCTGCCTCTTGAGAAATCTGTATGCAGCTCAGGAAGTAACAGTTAGAACTGGATATGGAACAACAGACTGGTTTCAAATAGGAAAAGGAGTACGTCAAGGCTGTATTTTGTCACCCTGCTTATTTAACATCTATGCAGAGTACATCATGAGAAACACTGGACTGGAAGAAACACAAGCTGGAATCAAGATTGCCGGGAGAAATATCAATAACTTCAGATATGCAGATGCCACCACCCTTATGGCAGAAAGTGAAGAGGAACTCAAAAGCCTCTTGATGAAAGTGAAAGGGGAGAGTGAAAAAGTTGGCTTAAAGCTCAACATTCAGAAAACGAAGATCATGGCATCCGATCCCATCACTTCATGGGAAATAGATGGGGAAACAGTGGAAACAGTGTCAGACTTTATTTTTTGGGCTCCAAACTCACTGTAGATGGTGATTGCAGCCATGAAATTAAAAGACGCTTACTCCTTGGAAGGAAAGTTATGACCAACCTAGATAGCATATTCAAAAGCAGAGACATTGCTGACTAAGGTCCGTCTAGTCAAGGCTATGGTTTTTCCTGTGGTCATGTATGGATGTGAGAGTGGGACTGTGAAGAAGGCTGAGCGCCGAAGAATTGATGCGTTTGTACTGTGGTGTTGGAGAAGACTCTTGAGAGTCCCTTGGACTGCAAGGAGATCCAACCAGTCCTTTCTGAAGGAGATCAGCCCTGAGATTTCTTTGGAAGGAATGATGCTAAAGCTGAAACTCCAGTACTTTGGCCACCTCATGCAAAGAGTTGACTCATTGGAAAAACCTCTGATGCTGGGAGGGATTGGGGGCAGGGGGAGAACGGGACGACAGAGGATGAGATGGCTTGATGGCATCACTGACTCGATGGATGTGAGTCTGAGTGAACTCCGGGAGTTGGTGATGGACAGGGAGGCCTGGCGTGCTGTGATTCATGGGGTCACAGAGAGTCGGACACAACTGAGTGACTGAACTGAACTGAACTGAACCACTAGGCACAAAATATACATATTTTGCTCCCAAGGAGTTGACTATATGATGGGAGAAAGTGGTTTTATAGTTACACAATGTAAAAGATGCTAAGCGTCATAAATATAAGATGGAACTAGTGCCATCTCCCTTCAGAGGAGGGAGAAAGTATTGCCAACTGCAGCATATATACATATACAGATATATGCATAGTCTCTTAGTGCATTGCAGAATACATCTCTACAGCCTGAACATTTGTCTGCAAATGTTACTTTTGTATATGCATTTGTATTTGCAGAGTACATTGATTCCCTCTAAATGCTCAATTCTATCCACCCCCATCATATAAAAGTGCTATATGCATAGGCTGTCTTTGCTAATAAAGAAATATTATGATAAAAAAAAAAACTGTAGGACATTACTAGTGGTGATAAACTGAAGTGCTATTTATCTCGGTTTAGTAAAAGGACTCAGAGAAGGCAATGGCACCCCACCCCAGTACTCTTGCCTGGAAAATCCCATGGACGGAGGAGCCTGGTAGGCTGCAGTCCATGGGGTCGCTAAGATTCGGGCACGACTGAACGACTTCACTTTCACTTTTCACTTTCATGCATTGGAGAAGGAAATGGCAACCCACTTCAGTGTTCTTGCCTGGAGAATCTCAGGAATGTGGAGCCTGGTGGGCTGCCGTCTATGGGGTCGCACAGAGTCGGAAAGACTGAAGCGACTTAGCAGCAGCAGTAAAAGGACTGACATGTAGAGAAATTAGCAAATTATTTCGTCTGGAAATGATAGAACTAGAGAGGATTCCAGAGATAAGTTGGTCTTGATTTTCAAAGAGATAATCCAGAGCATATAGAAAAGATAGATACACTCAATAAAATAAATGTAGGTTGTTTTTTACAGTTTGCTTCTACAGTATTGACCCTGCCATGGTTGATCTTTCTTATGTTCATCCAAAACTTCTTTTGTAGTAAATTAAAAACAACAACAACAACAGCAACAACGACAAAAAAATACCTGTAGAATAATGGCATACTTTTGATAGATCCTCTTTATTTGCTGAAGATAAACCAATTTTTTATTCTATCTTATTTCCCTTAATTCCCTTCCCTTATCTAAATGATATATATTTTCATTTCTTAAATATTACATTTATGTTTCTACTTGGAATCCTTCCTAACTTTCGGAGTTCTTTGTGTGTGTGTGTGTGTGTGTGTGTGTGTGTGTGTGTGTGTGTGTCCAGTCTGACACTTTCGGAGTTCTTTTGAAAGATGAACATCTAACCATCATTGCTCTTTTTTCATTTGCAGCTACTATTTTCTATTTATGATCTTCTTGACAAAAATGTTACAAAAGTTTATGAAACTATTGTTTTTAGTATTACATGTCTCTCACAAAAACATGACAACATATCATCAAGTATTTTATAGCATTTTTAATCTTCAGTTTTTCATTTCATTATAATTTTCATCATTTCATAATTATGATTTACTGTGGGCAGACTGTTAATCTGTTTTAGACTTTACAAAATGAATGTTAAGTGAAGTTTAATCATATCAAAGCTAATGATACATACCTAACTAATAATTATAGTTTTTGGAATTTTTCCTATTTTATCTATTTATTTTCAGCTGTGTTGGGTCCTCGTTGCTGTGTGGTCTTTCCTTTAGTTGCAGAGAGTAAGGGCTACTGTCTAAAATGCACAGGCACTTGTGTGCAGGCTTCAGTAGTTGTGGCTCGTGTGCTCAGTAGTTGTGACTCGAGGGCTCTGGAGTACAAGCTCAATGGTTTTGGTGCATGGGTTTAGTCGCTCCGTTGCATTTGGGATCTTCCCAGATAGAAGATCGAACCCCTGTCTCTCACACTGGCAGGGGGTTCATCACCACTGAGCCACCAGGGAAGCCCTAGGTTTTGTTAAATTGATCATATGTCTTCATACAAAAGTAAAAGTATAATTGAGAAGATGACCCTCTCTGGCACTGGAGTATTTCAAGTTTATATGTGCTCTGAGTCCTTAATTCTCAGAATCAGAAATGTCAATATTTAGTGTAAACTTAAAATCCATGTTGCTATTTCCAGTAATAGTTAGCCTCTACTGTTTACTTCTGTAATTTTTTTACTAGTATCTTTTTGCTTTATTTCACTATACATTTGTAACCATAGAATCCAGCTCTTTCTTGCCCTTTCTTTACATAAGTATGCACATATACACAGAATTTATATGAACACATATAACACATATACTCTTAAACAAGAATATATAAGTATGCACATATCCACTTATATGTGTATCTATGTAAAGACATAGAACTCTGTCTGCAGTTTCCATTGGGAGAAGAGAAGAAAATGTTAGTGCTAGCTAAGGCTTTCAAGGGTTTTGGTAGAGCTTAATTGTTCCTGTCTTAATAAAACCCAATACTTTACAAACATTAGTAGCTCATTTTTTACCACAATCACTCTACAAGATAGTGTTATCTATACTTTGGAGATCAGAAAACTGAGTATCACAGACAAAAAGCAAAATCATTTCAGAGACCAAGACCACTAGTACAGAAACTCAATTGATTCCAAAGATAACTAGCTCTAAGACAAATGGTCTCAACTAGTGGCTACTCAGTTGGTATTCATATGTCCATATATACTTGATTATTTTTCCAGAATGAAACCCACGGATCATTCATGTGTGAAAAGACTACACTAATTTGCAATTTAAAACTCCAAGACTTTTCATCTGTAATAATGGTTTTGCAAACAACTGTATTTTCCAGTTTCTAGACACTTCCTTAAGGATAAGAACTAGTTATTTTAATATATAAAAGTCAAGGTCAAGATACATTAGTGACTGGAATAGGTTTTATTGCACTAACAAGATTAGATAATATTTTTAATGGCTTTGTCTTTCTTATGAACAAGTATTTCTCAAGGTTTTAACATCACACAGGATAGATTTTTCATAAAACCTTGATCTTTGGCTGATGTACTTTTAATAACATATTTCAAATCATCTCTTTTGTCTACATTTTATTTTTCCTACTTCCCTAGCCTCACTTCAAGACCTTTCTCATTTTGATCCTTTATTTCTGAAATCCTTGATTCTAATACATTTGCACACCAAGCCACTTTCGATGACTCTACTAGAGGGTGTTAGAAGTGATTTTGACAATGTTCCTTTACCCTTTTCTTCATTTCATACTTCAGGTTGAAAATGCCCTCCTTGTCCAGTCAAACAAATAACTGATAGCACCAATCAATGATTGCCACACAGTGCTTCTCCTTGTATTACATGAAATGTTGGAGAGGCCCTACTTTCCATATTTCAAATAATTTTTTTTCCCATGCAACACTCACCTCCTAGCTCTTCTTCAATTGTAAGATTTCATGTTTCTCATACTCTTTTTTCCTGATGCTAAAGGCAAATCTTGTAATATTATTTTTCAACTAGAGTGCAGTAGTTTGACATTTTCCTTTTGATTCCTATAAATATTATATGAATTATATAAGCATCTATATAACACATATCCAGTTCAGTTCAGTTCAGTCACTCAGCCATGTCCGACTCTTTGCCACACCATGGACTGCAGTATGCCAGGCTTCCAAATCCATCACCAACTCCCAGAGTTTACTCAAACTCATGTGCACTGAGTTGGTGATGCCATCCAACCATCTCATCCTCTGAGGTCCGCCTTCAGTCTTTCCCAGCATCAGGGTCATTTCAAATGAGTCAGCTCTTTGCAACAGGTGGCCAAAGTATTGGAGTTTCAGCATCAGCATCAATCATTTCAATGAATATTCAGGACTGATTTCCACTAGGGTGGACTGGTTGGATCTTCTTGCTGTCCAAGGGACTCTCTACAGTCTTCTTCAACACCACAGTTCAAAAGCATCAAGTCTTCGGCACTCAGCTTTCTTTAGAGTCCAGCTCTCACATCCATACACGACTACAGGAGAAACCAAAACTGTGACTAGATGGACCTTTGTCACCAAAGTATTATCTCTGCTTTTTAATACTCTGTCTAGGTTGTTCATAACTTTTCTTCCAAGGAGTAAGCGTCTTTTACTTTCATGGCTGCAGTCACCATGCACTGATTTTGGAGGCTAAAACATAAAGCCTCTGGCAGTTTCCATCGTTTCCCCATCTATTGACCATGAAGTGATGGGACCAGATGCCATGACCTTAGTTTTCTGAATGCTGAGCTTTAACTCAACTCTTTCACTTTCCTCTTTCACCTTCATCAAGAGGCTCTTTATTTCTTTTTCACTTTCTGCCATAAGTGTGGTGTCATCTGCATATCTGAGGTTATCAATAATTCTCCCAGCAATCTTGATTCCAGCTTGTGCTTCCTCCAGCCCAGTGTTTCTCATGATGTACTCTGCATATAAGTTAAATAAGCGAGGTGACAATATGCAACTTTGATGTACTCCTTTTCCTATTTGGAACCGGTCTGTTGTTCCACCTCCAGTTCTAACTGTTGCTTCTTGACCTGCATACAGATTTCTCAGGAGGAAGGTCATGTGGTCTGGTATTCCCCTCTCTTTAAGAAGTTTCCACATTTTGTTGTGATCCACACAGTCAAAGTCTTTGGCATGGTCAATAAATAAGAAGAGGCTGTTTTTCATGAACACTCTTTGCTTTTTTGTTAATCCAGTAGATGTTGGCAATTTGATCTCTGGTTCTTCTGCCTTTTCTAAAACCAGCTTGAACATCTGAAAGTTCACGGTTCACATATTGCTGAAAACTGGCTTGGAGAATTTTGAGCATTACTTTACTAGCGTGTGAGATGAGTGGAATTGTGCTGTAGTTTGAGCATTCTTTGGCATTGCCTTTCCTTGGGGTTGGAATGAAAACTGACCTTTTCCAGTTCTGTGACCACTGCTGCATTTTCCAAATTTGCTGGCATGATGAGTGCAGTGCTTTCACAGTATCACCTTTTAGGATTTGAAATAGCTCAACCTGAATTACATCACCTCCACTAGCTTTGTTCATAGTGATGCTTCCCAAGACGAGCCACAGCTGCATGGCCCTGGAGTGGCAAGAGGCCAAGAGGAGATCCCCCACATCCAAGGTAAGAGAAACCCCAGTAAGATGGCAGATGTTTAGAGAGAGCATCAGAGGGCAGACTGAAATCACAATCACAGAAAGCTAACCAACCTGATCACATGGACCACAGCTTTGTGTAACTCAATGAAACTATGAGATATGCCATGTAGGGCTACCCAAGACTAACAAGTCATGGTGGACAGTTCTGACAAATTGTGGTCCTTTGGAGAAGGGAATGGCAAACCACTTCAGTATTCTTGCTTTGAGAACCCCATGAAAAGTATGAAAAGGCAAAAAAGATAGGACATTGAACGATGAACTCCCCGGGTCATTAGGTGCCCAATGTGCTACTGGAGATCAGTGGAGAAATAGCTCCAGAAAGAAAGAAGAGACAGAGCCAAAGCAAGAACAACACCCACCTGGGGATATGACTGGTGATGGAAGTAAGGTCCAATGCTGTAAAGAACAGTATTACATAGGAACCTGGAATGTTAAGTCCATGAATCAAGGCAAATTGTAAGTGGTCAAACAGGAGATAGCAAAAGTGAATGTCGACATTTTAGGAATCAGCAAACTAAAATGGACTGGAATGGGTGAATTTAACTCAGATGACCATCATATCTACTACTGTGGGCAAGAATCCCTTAGAAGAAATGAAGTAGCCATCACAGTCAATAAAAGAGTCCAAAATGCAGTAGTTGGAAGCAATCTCAAAAACGACAGAATGATCTCTGTTCATTTCCAAGGTAAACCATTCAATATCACAATAATCCAAGTCTATGCCCCAACCAGTAATGCTGAAGAAGCTGAAGTTGAATGGGTCTATGAAGAATACAAGACCTTCTAGAACTAACACCCAAAAAAGATATCCTTTTCATTATAGGGGATTGGAATGCAAAAGTAGGAAGTCAAGAAACACATGGAGTAACAGGCAAATTTGTCCTTGGAGTACAGAATGAAACAGGGCAAACGCTAATACAGTTTTGCCAAGAAAATGCACTGGTTATAGCAAATACCCTCTTCCAACAACACAAGAGAAGATTCTACACATGGACATCGCCAGATGGCCAATAGCAAAATCAGACAGATTATATTCTTTGCAGCTAAAGATAAAAATGCTCTATACAGTCAGCAAAAACAAGACCTGGAGCTGACTGTGGCTCAGATCATGAATTCCTTATGGCCAAATTCAGACTTAAATTGAAGAAAATAGGGAAAACCACTAGACCATTCAAGTATAACCTAAATCAAATCTCTTATGATTATATAGTGTAAGTGAGAAATAGATCTAAGGGACCAGATCTGATAGACAGAGCGACTGATGAACTATGGACTCAGGTTCATGATAGTGTACAGGAAACAGGAATCAAGACCATTCCCAAGAAAAGGAAATGCAAAAAAGCAAAATGGCTGTCTGAGGAGGATTTACAAATAGCTGTGAAAAGAAGAGAAGGAAAAGCAATGGAGTGTGTCCATGGGAATTTTTGAAAGAATTTGCCATTATCTGCATTACCTCTACCATATTTTGGCCTCAGGTCAAAAAACAGGAAGAGAACACAGCCCTGCCCTTCAATGGAAAATTGGATTAAAGATTTACTAAGCTAGGTCAATTTTCATTCCAATTCCAAAGAAAGGCAATGACAAAGAATGCTCAAACTACTGCACAGTTGCACTCATCTCACATGCTAGTAAAGTAATGCTCAAAATTCTCCAAGCCAGGCTTCAGCAATATGTGAACTGTGAACTTCCTGATGTTCAAGCTGGTTTTACAAAAGGCAGAGGAACCAGAGATCAAATTGCCAACATCCACTGGATCATGGAAAAAGCAAGAGAGTTCCAGAAAAATATCTATTTCTCCTTTATTGACTATGCCAAAGCCTTTGACTGTGTGGATCACAATAAACTGTGGACAATTATGAAAGAGATGGGAATACCAGACCACCTGACCTGTCTCTTGAGAAATCTGTATGCAGGTCAGGAAGCAGCAGTTAGAACTAGGCATTAAACAACAGACTGGTTCCAAATAGGAAAAGGAGTATGTCAAGGCTGTATATTGTCATCCTGCTTATTTAACTTATATGCAGAGTATATCATGAGAAACGCTGGACTGGAAGAAGCACAAGCTAGAATCAAGAGTGCTGGGAGAAATATCAATAACCTCAGATATGCAGATGACACCACCCTTATGGCAGAAAGTGAAGAGAAACTAAAAAGCCTCTTGATGAAAGTGAAAGTGGAGAGTGAAAAAGTCGGCCTAAAGCTCAACATTCAGAAAACGAAGATCATGGCATCTGATCTCATCACTTCATGGGAAATAGATGGGGAAACAATGGAAACAGTGTCAGACTTTATTTTGGGGGGCTCCAAAATCACTGCAGATGGTGATTGCAGCCATGAAATTAAAAGATGCTTACTCCTTGGAAAAAAAGTTATGACGAACCTAGATAGTATATTCAAAAGCAGAGACATCACTTTGCCAACAAATGTCCATCTAGTCAAGGCTATGGTTTCTCCTGTGGTCATGTATGGATGTGAGAGTTGGACTGTGAGGAAGGCTGAGCACCGAAGAATTGATGCTTTTGAACTGTGGTGTTGGAGAAGACTCTTGAGAGTCCCTTGGACTGCAAGGAGATCCAACCAGTCCATTCTGAAGGAGATTAGCTCTGGGATTTCTTTGGAAGCAATGATGCTAAAGCTGAAACTCCAGTACTTTGGCCACCTCATGCGAACAGTTGACTCATTGGAAAAGACTCAGATGTTGGGAGGGATTGGGGGCAGGAGGAGAAGGCGATGACAGAGGATGATGTGGCTGGATGGCATCACTGACTCAATGGACATGAATCTGAGTGAACTCCAGGAGTTGGTGATAGACAGGGAGGCCTGGCCTGCTGCAATTCATGGGGTCTCAAAGAGTTGCACACGACTGAGTGACTGAACTGAACTGAACTGAAGCTAGGTCCCGCCCATCAGAAAAGACCCAGTTTCCCCCTCAGTCAGTCCCTCCCATCAGAAAGCTTCCATAAGCCTTTTATCTTTCCCCATCAGAGGGCAGACAGAATGAAAATCACAATCACAGAAAACTAACCAATCTGATCACATGGACCACAGCCTTGTCTAGCTCAATGAAACTATGAGCCAAGCTGTATAGGGCCACCTAAGATATTCTGGTCATCGTGGAGAGTTCTGACAAAACGTGGTCCACTGGAGAAGGGAATGGCAAACCACTTCAGAATTCTTGCCTTGAGAACCCCATGAACAGTATGAAAAGGCAAAAAGATAGGAAACTGAAAAATGAACTTTGCAGGTCAGTAGATGCCCAGTATGCTACTGGAGATCAGTGGAGAACTAACTCCAGGAAGAATGAAGGGATGGAGCCAAAGCATAAACAACACCCAGTTGGGGATGTGACTGGTAATGCAAGTAAAGTTTGATGCTGTAAAGAGCAGTGTTGCATAGGAACCTGAAATGTTAGGTCCATGAATCAAGGCAAATTTTAAGTGTCAGACAGGAGATAGCAAGAGTAAACCTCGACATTTTAGAAATCAGTGAGCTAAAATGGACTGGAACGGGTGAATTTAACTCAGATGACCATCATATCTACTACTGTGGGCAAGAATCCCTTAGAAGAAATGAAGTAGCCATTATAGTCAATAAAAGAGTCAAAATGCAGTACTTGGATGCAATCTCAAAAACGACAGAATGATCTCTGTTCATTTCCAAAGTAAACCATTCAATATCACAGTAATCCAAGTCTATGCCCGACCAGCGATGCAGAAGAAGCTGAAGTTGAATGGTTCTCAAAGACCTATAGGACATTCTAGAACTAACACCCAAGAAAAAAATAATGCATATTAATACACATTTAATTAATATGCATTATATAATATACATGTATAATGCATGTATGTATTATATATAATAAATAAATAATTCTCTATATAACAAATATATGTGTGTGCATATACACTACATATACATTTATATCTAAAATAAATGCATTTTCAATCAATAGGAGACGAAGCATATGTGTTTCTATGTAGCATTTGTCTTAGAATTAAACTTCATGGATAGGATAAAGTAATGCTAACAATTGTGGTGGTTAAACCACAAAATCTCAGTTGCTTAATAAAATAGGTCTTTTTTTCTTGCTAATATAAAAGAGAGTCCAGTGCGAGTCTTACCTGTAAGGTGGCTATCATCTAAAACCTTTTTTCATCTGGTATTTCTACCTATAACAAGTTGTTTCAAAAGTCACCATTAGTGTTCTTTCCAGCTCACAATTATGGACAGAGTTTAGAAGACTGAGTAGGAGAAGTCATTCTGAAGAAGCATGGAAGTGGCCCCCATCTCCTCTGCTTGCTTTCTGTTGGTTAGAAATCAGTCACACTGACAACTAATGACTAGAGAGGCTGGAAACCCTAGTTTATTTGCTTAGTTAAATTTCTTCTCCAGGAAGAGAGAGACAGAATTGGTAAAGACCTAGCTTGTCTCTGCAAGAGAAAGTCTAATGACAATGTGCTCTGCATAGAACCTATAAGTCTTCAACTGCTGGACAGAAAAAATTTCAGAACAGGAAAGCAAGAGAAGTTCCTAGAAGTTCTGGGCAAGTCATTAGAAGTTTATTGAGAAGATAGGAAATACAAATGATGTAAGCCACAGTGGAACATCCTATTGCAACTTCACATTGTAGCTTGATACATGCTATCCAAGTGCACCTACGGGAACTCCCTTCCCCCTCGTGGCTTCAGCAGCAACGGCTAGTGGAGAATTCCGGTGTGCCTCTCTAATCTTAACATCTACTCTTAATTGGAGTAGAGATTAAATTTTTGAGACAAAAAGAAATCTACTCTCCAGGAGAATACACTTAGGAAAATATTGTTCTTCAAGAAAAAGAAATTTTAAAAAAGCAAAATGGCTGTGTGAGGAGGCCTTACAAATAGCTGTGAAAAGAAGGGAAGCGAAAAGCAAAGGAGAAAAGGAAAGATATGTCCATTTGAACGCAGAGTTCTAAAAAATAGCAAGGAGAGATAAGGAAGCATTACTCAGTGATCAGTGCAAAGGAATAGAGGAAAACAACAGAATGGGGAAAACTAGAGATCTCTTCAAGATTATTAGAGGTACCAAGGGAACATTTCATGCAAAGATGAGCTCAATAAAGGACAGAAATGGTAGGGACCTAACAGAAGCAGACAGAGAAGGCAATGGCACCCCACTCCAGTACTCTTGCCTGGAAAATCCCATGGACGGAGGAGCCTGGCAGGCTGCCGTCCATGGGGTCACGAAGAGTCGGACATGACTGAAGTGACTTAGCAGCAGCAGCAACAACAGAAGCAAAAGATATTAAGAAGAGGTGGCAAGAATACACAGAAGAACTATACAAAAAAGATCTTCACGACCAAGATAATTATGATGATGTGATCACTCATCTAGGACCAGAAATCCTGGAATGTGAAGTCAAGTGGGTCTTAGGAAACATCACTACGAACAAAGCTAGTAGAGGTGATGTAATTCAGGTTGAGCTATTTCAAATCCTGAAAAATGATGCTGTGAAAGTGCTATACTCGATATCCCAGCAAATTTGGAAAACTCAGCAGTGGCCACAGGACTGGAAGACGTCAGTTTACATTCCAATCCCAAAGAAAGGCAAGGCCAAAGAATGCTCAAACTATCGCACAATTGCACTCATCTCACACACTAGTAAAGTAATGCTCAAAATTCTCCAAGCCAGGCTTCAGCAATACGTGAACTGTGAACTTCCAGATGTTCAAGCTGGTTTTAGAAAAGGAAGAGGAACAAGAGATCAAATTGCTAACATCCGATGGATCATCAAAAAAACAAGAGAGTTCCAGAAAAACATCTACTTCTGGTTTATTGATTATGCCAAAGCTTTTGACTGTGTGGATCACAATAAACTGTGGAAAATTCTGAAAGAGATGGGAATACCAGACCACCTGCCTCTTGAGAAACCTGTATGCAGGTCAGGAAGCAACAGTTAGAACTGGACATGGAACAACAGACTGGTTCCAAATAGGAAAAGGAGTATGTCAAGGCTGTATATTGTCACCCTGTTTATTTAACTTATATGCAGAGTACATCATAAAAAATGCCGGACTGGAGGAAGCACAAGCTGGAATCAAGATTGCCAGGAGAAATATCAATAACTTCAGATATGCAGATGACACCACCCTTATGGCAGAAAGTGAAGAAGAACTAAAGAGCCTCTTGATGAAAGTGAAAGAGGAGAGTGAAAAAGTTAGCTTAAAGCTCAACATTCAGAAAACGAAGATCATGGCATCTGGTCCCATCACTTCATGGGAAATAGATGGGGAAACAGTGAAAACAGTGGCTGATTTTATTTTTCTGGGCTCCAAAATTAGTGCAGATGGTGACTGCAGCCATGAAATTAAAAGACACTTACTATTTGAAAGGAAAGTTTTGACCAACCTAGACAGCATATTAAAAAGCAGAGACATTACTTTGTCAAGGGCTTCCCTGGTGGCTCAGAGATTAAAGCATCTGCCTAGAATGCTGGAGACCCAGGTTTGATCCCTGGGTCAGGAAGATCCCCTGGAGAAGGAAATGGCAACCCACTCCAGTACTCTTGCCTGGAGAATCCCATGGAGGGAGGAGCCTGGTAGGCTATAGTCCATGGGGTTGCAAAGAGTCGGACACGACTGAGCAACTTCACTTCACTTTACTTTGTCAACAAAGGTCCTTCTAATCAAGGCTATGGTTTTTCCAATAGTCAAGTATGGATGTGAGACTATAAAGACTATAAAGAAAGCTGAGCGCTGAGGAATTGGTGCTTTTGAATTGCAGTGTTGGCGAAAACTCTTGAGAGTCCCTTGGACTGCAAGGAGATCCAACCAGTCCATCCTAAAGGAGATCAGCCCTGGGTGTTCACTGGTAGGACTGATTTTGAAGCTGAAACTCCAATACTTTGGCCACCTAATGTGAAGAGCTGACTCATATGAAAAAACTTTGATGCTGGGAAAGATTGAAGCAGGAGGAGAAGGGGTCGACAGAGGATGAGATGGTTGGATGGCATCACCAATTCAATGAGCATGGGTTTGTGTGGACTCCAGGAGTTGGTGATGGACAGGGAGGCCGGGCATTCATGAGGTCGCAAAGGCTCGGACGCGACTGAGTGACTGAACTGAACTGAAGTTCTATTTTGCCTCTGACATTAACACCAATTATTGATGATTTTTTCCTTTCTACTAAGAAAGTAAAAATATTTTCAAGCCTTCATAAAAGTTTCCATAAATATATAATATATTTATATTGTAAAAATACTGTATTTAAAACATTGCCTCTAGATGTAAGTAAGGAGAGGAAAATATTTTGCAACAGCAAATACAAAGTGGATGTTTTCAGTTTTAATTGTGATTAAAAAGCGGACACAAATTCCAGGGGCCAAATGTGTAGTGGTACACTGGCTTGGGCTAGGGTAACTCATTGACATAAGGGGAGGAGAAAGTGAAGAAAGTGCAGAAATTAGCATACAAAGTTCTCCTATGTAACAAATGCTTTACAGTTGACATTTTATAACCACAGAAACCAAGGTTCAAAAAATTTATGCAAGGACACAGACCTGAAAAGTAGTTCACCCTGAATTTGAATTGATGTCTGATTCCAAAGTCCATATTTCTTCTATTTAACAGAATGTGGAGGCATTAGTATTTTACTTACTATTCTGTATTTTAGTAAAATGTTTCTTTCTTGGTATTATAATCTATGTATTTTGTTGGCATGCTCTTTATCCCCTTCTGGTAAGACACATTTTGCATCCTCAAATGCCTAACAGAGTATTATGTAGAGATTATGACTGCAAATTCTTTTTCTAAAAGACTAATTACATAATCTGTCATGGAAGAAGATAAAAGAACTAAATTGCCATTCATATGATTTCCTATTAAAGATACATCACTCTGCTCCTAACCCATAATAACCTCTATTTGAAGTTCCTCATTCACTTTGTTGTATGTACAGGTCAAACTGAACAAGCTACACACAATAAATGCATAAATCAGAGCATAAGAACTTATCAGACTAAATCTTAGAAGTGTATTCTCTTCAATAGAGCCAATTATGTCTAGTTTTTAAACATCAGACAGCATTTGGACCTTTGTTAGCTCTTATAGTAACACAATTCCAGCCATTTTAACATTTTAAAATATGCTGTAATGGCATTTTTCCAACTTAAATGTATTGTTTTTAAATAGAAGCTATTTCCTTCCATTATCAGTATGCATTTAAACTGTTGAACACAAACTAAAATACAGCATTTGTAATTTTAAATGAAACTATCTTTGCATAATTATTTGGTTGACCATACAGATTGTGGAATACAAGTCATTTCAAACTACATAAATATTCATGATCTGTTTATTCTACTTAAAATGTAATCTGAATGCATGTTGCTAATCTTTGTATTGAGAGTTCTTTAAAAATATGTGTCTGTTTTGATATATGTATTTGAAGTTCAAAAAAACAAGAAAGTCATATCCTAAAATGGGTAGCTGTTGTGTGTGTTGGGTTTTTTTGTGTATTCTGTACAGTAAACTTTAATGGCCAGGCTTGACAATATTATTACATCTCATGACATAGTCTGCATTGAAATCATTTCCAAGCTTCTACTATACTAATTTTAATAGAATTATCTAAAAGAATAAGAGTTTAGAAAATGCAAAAGTAAATTAACATATGAAGGAGTATGTGAATATAATTAAAATCAAGTTCCAAGATACAAAGTAATAAACATTCTTAAATTGGAAGCTTTATTAGAAGTCATCTGGTTGCACAATCTGTCCAGTGCATCACTCCTACCAACATTGGGCAGTAATCCCAGGTCCCAGCTCTAGGGATGTTATGAGAAACAGTAAATCCACACTTAAGCAATTTTTAGTTAACTAGAAAACCACTGGTCTCTGAGGGGTTGTTTTGGTTTTGTTTTTGTTTTTCTTTTATGCTCTGGGTTTCAGAACACTAGTCCTTCAATTGAATCAACACTTTTCTAATTGAAATTATCATTTATAAGTTAGAAATATTTGGTCTTGAGCTGTACCACACATATTGAAGATTTGTTTTGCATAATAAAGCCTCCAATGTGATTCATTTATATATTTTTCATCAGGTCTTTGAAAAAAAATTTTCATATGAAAGTAGACAAGATAGGAGGCTCAGATGGTAAACAACAGACTGATTCAAAATTAGGAAGTGAGTACATCAAGGCTGTATACTGTCAGCCTGCTTATTTAATGTCTATGCAGAGTACATCATGAGAAATGTCAGAATGGATGAAGCACAAGCTGGAATCAAAATTGCCAGGGGAAATATCAGCAACCTTGGATATGCAGATGATACCACTTAATGGCAGAAAGCAAGACAGAACTAAAGAGCCTCTTGATAAGGGAGAAAGAGGAGAGTGAAAAACCTGGCTTAAAACTCGACATAGAAAAAACTAAGATCATGGCATTCAGTCCCATCACTTCATTGCAAATAGAAGGGGAAAAAATGGAAACAGTGACAGATTTTATTTTCTTGGGCTCCGAAATCACTGTGGACAGTGACTACAGCCAGTTAAAAAATGATTGCTCCTTGGAAGAAAAACTATGACAAACCTAGACAGCATGTTAAAAAACAGAGAGATTACTTTGCCAACAAAGATCCGTCTAGTCAAGGCTACGGTTTTTCCAGTAGTCATGTACAGATGTGAGAGTTGGACCATAAAGAATGCTGAGTGTCAAAGAAGTGCTGTTTCAAATTGTGGTGCTGGAGAAGACTTTGAGAGTCCCTTGGACTGCAAGGAGATCAAATCATCCAATACTAAAGGGAATTAAGCCTGAAAATTCATTGGAAAATCTGATGTTGAAGCTGAAGCTCGAACACTTTGGCCACCTGATACAATGACTTGACACACTGGAAAAGACCCTGATGCTGGGAAAGACTGAAGGAAAAGGGAAAAGGGGGATGCAGAGGATGTGATGGTTAGACAGAATCACTGAGTCAATGGACATGAATTTGAGCAAACTCTGGGAGATAGTGAAGGACAGGAAAGCCTGGCATACTGAAGTCCATGGGGTCACATAGAGTTGGACATGACTAAGCAATTGAACAACAACAACAATTTTCATGTGAATATGGTGTCAAATTTCCATCATTATGTAAACTCCTTTTGAGGAAAATAATTTCATCAATGGCTGCACATTAGCAGTAATTATCAGAACACTCTATTTCAACTAAGCATCCTAAAAACAAGTAAGAATTATTAATTTCCTTTTTTTTAGATAAAGCACTGCTGTTATGGGTGTTTTGGTTCATTCAATTTTCTGTCAACTGTTTTATACAAATACTGGAGCTTCTACTTAAATAAATTTCACCAATTTTTTTTAGGTTTTGGTCAGCTCTGCATCTCTGATCATCTTGGCAAGGCATTTTTACATATGTTATGAACATATGTTATGTATAAGCTGTTCTAGGCAGTCCTGAACTGAAATAGAATCTGCTCCATGTGATCATTCATCCTCTGGTAGTTTATCTCAGACTTGCTCTCACAAAAAGGAACAAAGATCAAAGAAGAAAACAGGATACTTCACAAAAGACCAAGTGTTATTTAGGTGAAAAAAATTAAAATAAGGGCAGAAATTTATTTATTGCCTTGATAATGTTCTTCTTTATTCAATGGTTACCTTGCTTCAGGATTGCTACTCATACACCTGCATTATAGGGAAGAGTTATTTAATAAAAGTCCAGAGAGTGGTCTCATGCTTCTATTTTGTTTCTGTTCATTTTTTCTTCTCAGGACAAATTGATAGGATTTCTAGCTTTCCTGTGGTGGATCAGCAGTAAAGAATCTGCCTGCAGTGCAGGAGCTACAGGAGAGGTGATTTCGATCCCTGGGTTGGGAAGATCTCCTGGAGGAAGTCATGGCAACCGACTCCAGTATTCTTAACTGGAGAATCACCTGAACAGAGTAGAGTGGTGGGCTACAGTCTATAGGTTCACTAAGAGTCAGACACTACTGAAGCAATTTAGCACGCACACACTAGCTTGTCTGTATAGGACCTCATCAGCACTATGGATTGTTTATATGGTCATTTGCTAAGATAATAGCGGGGATTCAGAAATAGTGGAGGCTTAGAGAAGCAGATCTACAGAAGTGTGTTGAGGAAGTAAAATATCAAATACTAATTTTACGAAAAGTAAGTTTTTTCTTAAAGAGTTGCTCACAATCTCTGGTGAGCCAAAAGGTACTGGTGAAATTTGAAGATATAACCAGATTATCCTAGCTTTTTATTTACCACCAGGACTTCTGGAATGTCTCAAAGTGGAAGAGGAACGACCTGGGACTATGTCCATTTTCAGTTTTAATTTATGTTATAAGCATCCTCTTAACTCTCATGAAAATCTGGAAAATTCCAACACAAGTCATCATCTGGGAAAGATTAAAGTCCCCTGAATTTGAATACCACTTTTTTATATTCAAATGTCTGACACTTGGCAGAGTTTTTGGAGGCTGGGAAAACTTGAAAATCACTACTTTGAAGCACATGTTTTTAAAAGGCTACATTCAAATGTGACTTGTGTTCTTTACATTACATTATAGTGCCCTATTGTTCTGCCTCATACTTAAAATCTTGTAAATTTTGTCTATAATGAAAAATGGGTTTTCTTTACAGATTCAGATTAATGCTTCATAAAAAAATAAATAAATAAGGCAATCCAAAATATCAACTATGTAGTGTAAGTCAATTTCATGTTCTTGTAAAGTCTATTGTTATTTTGAAATCCATTTCCCCATACTTAAAAAACAGTTCTAGGGGTCAGTGGTAGCAACCAGCAGAAATTAACCTTTCCTTTGTCTTTTAAATCCTTGAATATTCTTCTACATTTCTTACTCCAGCTATGTTCTAAGTCAGCTTCTCTTTACCACTAAAATATTGCCCACATAGAGTGATATCTTAGTTCTGTTTAAATTCTCACGAGTATTTTTTTTTTCCTTGAACTGACTCTGTAAAATGTTCACACAGAGCAGACATGCCTACTGCTCCAAGGGATCATTCAAAAAGCCAGCAGACTGTAAACTGAATGGACTCTTATCTTAGAAGGATGAAGGACAGAGCAGGCCTGCTGGGATTTGAAGAGTTGGTTCCAGGGAGTCTAGATATTTCAAACCAGACGCTTACACAACCCATTTCTCTCTGGCCTTATGACTGAATGCACTAATTCATTTACCATTCAAAGTGCCCTTCTATAATTTATGCCACATACTGACATGTATTTAACTCTCTAAAATGCCTTGAATATAATTTGTTTGAAAGATATTATACACAATAAACTATAATGCATTTTAAGAGGCACCTTGGAATAAAAATAAATATAAATTGAAGAAAAATGCTTATTAATAAGCATTTATATGGCACTTCATGTTTACAGATGGTTTTACAGTCATTTTTTATTAGTTTAATGTGCCAAGTCTCTTTGGGATCAAAGTGCTACTTAAGTACATCTCCGGACTTTATTCCCCTGGAGTCTAGACTTGTGGGGTCAAACGTTGTAAAGACAGTCTTTCTGGAAAAGTTGTATCCTAAAGCTATTAAGAAATTCTAATGTGATGAATCAGAGTACATCCAAGACATGGTTTTCACTGAAATGCCTGGTTTTGAGGAAATCAGAAGAAGAAATATGTATGACCTACAATAACCTTATGCAACTGAAGTTAACATAAGGGCTGTGGTAGCTCACCTGACTTCTTGTCCGTATTTGTAGAACTAGATCTTATAGACCAGCATCCATGGGCTCTACGAAGTGTTTCCTTTGTTCGAGTACGAAAGCACACTTAAAGAGCTGTGTCTTTTTTATTTCCATGTCAGGGATCCTCCTGGAAATTGCCACTGTTCCAGAAGTGATGCAGATTCCAGACTGATGCCCTATATTTTCTGGTCTTATGGTTCAACTAATGTGTCACTCCTTCTTCTGAAGATTGTCAATTGCCAGTAGCCATAAACTTACTTCTGTTTATGGCTTCAGGAAACTTTATTAAATAGAACCCGAGGGTGTATGGTAACAGGAGTGAGAGGTAAATGATATGTATATGTTAAGATTTCAATATTTACATGTTATCTATATTCTGATAGGGCTTCTCTGGTGGCTCAGGCAGTAAAGAATCTGCCTGCAATGCAGGAGACCTGGGTTCGATTCCTGGCTTGGGAAGATACCCTGGAGAAGGATGTGGCAACCCACTCTAGTGTTCTTGACTGGACAGAGGAGCCTGGCAGGATACAGTCCATGGTGTCACAAAGAGTCGGACACAACTGAGTGACTAAGCATGCATGCATATATTCTGATATTCATTCCTCGACAATATTATTGGCATCTTTGACATTATTAAAGTAGTAAATTTAAGAGGTTTCCAAATATATTTTGGTTGAGGAAACTTTTCTAAGAAATGTTTCAATAAAGTCAGTATCATTGAATAATATATACTGACTTGGTCTTCTTCTGTTCAATTCATCTTCTTAGATTCTTACAATCACATTTAAAAATTTAAGCAGAAAGAAACATGGATTTTGTGATGAATGAAAAAATAAACCTTCAAAAATGATTTACGTTTCAGGATTGCATTTTAATTTTGTAATTTTTTTCTGAGGATTAAATGGTACCTGATTATCTCTCCATAAACCTTACAACTATACTTTTTAAAAAAATCATACAGGTATTAGCTGTATGGAAATAAGCAATTGAAGGCTGTACAGTTGAAGGATGGAGGTTTAGGGAAACTTGGTAAAGATATCTTTAATTTTAAAAAAACTGACTACAGTCTTTAATATATTCAAATCAAATAAATATTTTTTTATCTTAAATTTGGCAGGTTGTGTGTTCCTGAATATTTGTTACATTCTACATAGAGTATTGGGCTTCCCAGCTGACGCTAGTGGTAAACACCTCCTGCCAATTCAGGATACCCAAGACTCTGGGGTTCTTAGATCTCTGGGTCAGGTAGATCCCCTAGAGGAAGAAATGGCAACCCACTCCAGTATTCTTGCCTGGAGAATCCCATGGACAGAGTAGCCTGGCGGGCTACAGTCCATGGCGTCTCAAAGAGTTGAACATGACTGAAGAGTCTTAGCATGCATGCATGCACACAGGTAGAGTATTACCGCTACTGAAACAAATGGAAAGACAGTGATAACTGAGGAAGGAGTTACAACCCTGAAACAATTGCCCCCATACTATAGACCAACAACCTGAGACCAAGGAAGTTAAGTTGCATCTTTAGAAGTGGGACTTAGCTTTGCTTGATTCAAAATCTGTGACCTTTTTGTAATGGCTGATGCCCTATTCAATTTTGAACTTTTCTCAGGCTACCAGTTCTTCTCAATTCAATACTTTCTAAAGAGACTGCTCCAAAAGATTAATATGAAATTGTGTATGGAAAGAGAGATAGAAGTAATTCCAGGGACTTCAAAACAAAAATGTTGATTCCTTTACTCTCAGGAGAACTCTATAAACATGTGATTTTATGAGCAAGTTTTTAAATTAAGTTTAATTTAATTTAAATCTAAAATTAAAAGGAGAGTCTAATGCAAGTGGTCAGATAATTTCCAGAAATCTTGAGACAGTTTTATTTTTCCCTTTATTTTAATAGTAATTGATAAGTGTTTCAGTTGCTATAGCTGTGTAATAAATTATTCAAAGGCATAGTGGCTTAAACCAAAAACTTATTGCCTGTCGTGATATCTGTTAGAGGCAGTTCAAGAGAGGTTCAGCTGGGTGATTTTAACTTGGGGGTGCCCATGCAGTGGCAGTCCAATGGTGACTGTGGCTAGGGTCCCCTCAAAGGTGTCTCTCCTCACATGACTTATGCCTCATCTGAGAAGACAAACATAAATGGAGCCCTTCCTGTACCTCTCTCTCTGATGTTTCTTCGGATTATCTCTCTAGGATGGCCTCTCCTGGGTGGCCAGACTGAAGTGGCTTCAAGTTTCCAAAGGTTTATGTGTGAAGAAGAAGAACATGCCAAGAGCTGAATCTTTTTTATGAACAAACCTAGAAAGTTTCATGGTATTTCTTCTATTCATTGGAGCAGTCATAAGCCCCTACCCAGATTTCAGTGGGGGGAGCATAGACCTCACCACTCAAACATCATTTGCCAAACCCAATTACTATGACACATTAGAGATAATAAAGTTATTGAATTATTTTATCTAAGATGTTATATTTTGAGATACAAATAAGTTGAGATGAACGAATGAATGCTAATTTTTTATTAGTTTACTAAAGCGAAGTAAGCTGTGAAGGCAAGGGTCCAAACTTTCTGATTTTATGCTTCGTGAAATATAAACATGACTTATAGTGCTTCCCTGTGCACTGCTTTTGATGACAGACCACCTGGATCAATGGAAGAACCACTATGACAAACTTTATGCTCTTCATCAGTTAAGTGTAAACACACTGAAGGCCTGCTTTCAAAGTTTGGCACAAACATATAAGTTAAAGCTTAATGTTATAAATACCCCTGATGGTAAAATTATCATGTCTTCATAAATGAAGAAAATAATTTTGTTCTCAATTTTAAAAAGATAATAGAAATATACCTCAGCAAGCCTTAAGCATGCATAGGTGTGTGTGTGAGAGAGAGAGAGACAGAGACAGAGACAGAGAGATAGATTTACCAGCCTGGATCACAAATTATTTAAATAAAAAGTTTATTGAAGAGACAGTTTACAATAGGGTGTGTAGAGTTAAGGAAATCAGGTAGGGATGGTGAAGCTCTGAAGAGGAGCAAGATGGTGCAGACATTACTACTCTATGCCTGAAGATGTAGACAAGGAAATGACAGCAGTGGAATCCAGAGAGAAATGGAGCCATAGCATTAAGGTCAACAGACAGGGGCTACGGTTCTGAAAGGAGGTCGCCACTGCTCATAACATCAAGGAAGGGACAGAAAGAAGGAATAATGCCTTAGACTCTCCTCCCACCTTCTAGTCTCCTGATGTTGGCCAAACCCAATACAATTACAGATAACAAGAGAGCAAAAAATGAGAAACTTATAAATACAAGCCTCCTGGAGCACATAGTATAGAAGAGAAGAACAATGAATGGTCCCAAGAGACAAATGGAGAATAATCAGCCCTGACCTCTGAGATTCACTAACAGTGAACATATTTTAGATCAACTTTTAATCTAGACTCACATTCTTTCCTGGGAAAGCAATCAAATTAAAAAAGATGACAGCCAATGACAAGATATTCCTCATAGCTTGTAATGCAGCTAAGATTTTTCTTTCCTTTCCTGATAACAATTTGAGGGGATTAACCAACAGCCAGGGCAATCTGATAATTATAGATCTTGCTAGAAACCAAGTAATTCACCAAAGAAATTGAGAAAATGTGCCTGGGTCCAGTATTATAAAGTTGATTTCCCTTTCTCAATGCAAACCGGACTATATATCAAGCCATAGAAAACTGAAGGTTTGTGTTGAGATTCTGATATGAGCTATGAAAGTCATTGCAAGCTGAACCTTATGTTTATTGAAACCAGTACCATTCTTATTGATGTCAGCCTCTATTTATTTTAAAGGGAGAGCTGTTTCTAAAGTTTTGTTCTTATAAAACTTATAATAATTATTATATAATTATTATTATATAATAATAAGTTCTATAAAAGTTTTGTTCTTATAAAACTTATAATAATTATTATATAATTATTATTATATAATAATAAGTTCTATAAAACTTATTATTTTTAAAAAGCGCATATATATGAAGCAAGAGGGGATGAGTCAAATGGTGATATAGGATCCTAGTTTGTGGTCAGGCAAAAGCTAAAAGAGTAAATCCATGCAGTTCAATGAGTAGGACCACAAAAATTTAGAGACCAACACAAACAAAAAATGTATGTTCTGACAAATTTTATCAAGTTATAAGACAATATCCAAAATCTTGCAAATGAATAATTCTTTCAATATAGTGACGGATCAAGAGATAATTTGGAACAAAATAGATGTAATTAACAATGTTTGTGTTGACAGTTTCTGAGAGATGAATGCCCGTTGGCTTTAGCAATCTTGAAAAGTGTTGATTGTTCAGTGTGTCCAACCCTTTATGATCCTATGCAGTAGCTTGCCAGGCTTCATTGTCCACGGGACTCTGCAGGCAAGAATACTGGGGTAGGTTGCCATTCCATTCTCCAGGGGATCTTCCTGACCCAGGGATCAAACCCATGTCTCCTACATTGTAGGTAGATTCTTTCTAGTCTGAGCCACTGGTGAAGCCCTATTTATTTGTGATCTCTTCATAAACTTTGTAGATAAGGCCAATATTTAAAATAAAAAATATAAGCAAATCAGAAGTAAAACAACAATAACAAAAATCTTTCCAAGAAATTTAACTTCACTTCAGTTCAGTTGTTCAGTCATGTCTGGCTCTTTGCAATTCCATGGACTGCAGCATGACAGGCTTCCCTATTCATCAACAACTAGCAGATCTTACTCAAACTCATGTCCATCAAGTCTGTGATGCCATCCAATTATCTCATCCTCTGTCGTCCCTACTCCTCCTACCTTCAATCTTTCCCAGCATCATGGTCTTTTCAAATGAGTCAGTTCTTCACATCAGGTGCCCAAAGTATTGGAGTTTCAGCTTCAGCATCAGTCCCTCCCATGAATATTCAGGACTGATTTCTTTTAGGATGGACTGGTTGGATTTCCTTGCAGTCGAAGGGACTCTCAAGAGTCTTCTCCAACACCACAGTTCAAAAGCATCAATTCTTTGGCACTCAGCTTTCTTCACAGTCCAATTCTCACATCCATACATAACTATTGAAAAACCATAACTTTGACTAGACAGTCCTTTGTTGGCAAAGTATTGTCTCTGCTTTTTAATATGCTGTATAAATTGGTCATAGTTTTTCTTCCAAAGAACAACCGCCTTTTAATTTCATGGTTGCAGTCACCATCTGCAGTGATTTTGGAGACCCAAAAAATAGAGTCAGACACTGTTTCCACTGTTTCCCCATTTATTTGCCATGAAGTGGTGGGACCAGGCACCATGATCTTAGTCTTCTGAATGCTGAGCTTTAAGCCAACTTTTTCACTCTCCTCTTTCACTCTCATCAAGAAGCTCTTTAGTTTTTCCTTACTTTCTGCCATAAGGGTGGTGTCATTTGCATATCTGAGGTTATTGATATTTCTCCCAGTAGTCTTGATTTCAGCTTGTGCTTCATCCAGCCTGGCATTTCACATGATGTACTCTGCATATAAGCTAAATAAGCAGGGTGTCAATATACAGCCTTAGCATACTTCTTTCCTGATTTGAAATCAGTCTGTTGTTCCATGACCAGTTCTACCTGTTGCTCTTTACCTGCATACAGATTTCTCAGGAGGCAGGTCATGTGGTCTGGCATGTCCATCTCTTTAAGAATTTTCCATAGTATATTGTGATCCACACAGTCAAAGAATTTGGTATAGTAAATAAAGCAGAAGTAGATGTTTTTCTGGAACTATCATACTCCTTCAATGATCCAAAGGATGTTGTCAATTTGATCTCAATTCCTCTGCCTTTTCTAAATCCAGTATGAACATCTAGAAGTTCATGGTTAATGTACTGTTGAAACCCAACTTGGAGAATTTTGAGCATTACTTTGCTAGGGTGTGAGATCAGTGCAATTGTGCAGTAGTTTGAACATTCTTTGGCATTGCCTTTCTTTAGGATCAGAATGAAAACTGACTTTTTCCAGTCCTGTGGCCACTGCTGAGTTTTCCAAATTGGCTGGGATATTGAGAGCAACACTTTCACAGCATCATCTTTCAGGATTTGAAATAGCTCAACTGGAATTCCATCATCTCCTCTAACTTTGTTCATACTGATGTTTCCTAAGGCCCACTTGACTTCACATTCCAGGATCCCTTGCCCTAGGTGAGTGATCACACCACCGTGGTTTATGGGTCATGAAGATCTTTTTTGTACAGTTCTTCTGTGTACTCTTGCCACCTCTTCTTTATATCTTCTGCTTCTGTTAGGTCCATACCATTTCTGTCCTTAATTGTGCCCATCTTTGCATGAAATATTTACTTGGTATCTCTAATTTTCTTAAAGAGATCTCTAGTCTTTCCCATTCTATATTTTTTCTCTATTTCTTTGCACTGATCGCTGAGGAAGGCTTTCTTATCTCTCCTCCCTATTCTTTGAAGCTCTGTGTTCAAATGAGTATATCTTTCCTTTCCCCCTTTGCCTTTCACTTCTCTTCTTTTCACAGCTATTTGTAAGGCTTCCTCAGACAACCATTTTGCATTTTTGCATTTCTTTTTCTTGGGGATGGTCTTGATCCCTGTCACCTGTACAATGTCATGAACCTCCATACATAGTTCTTCAAGCACTCTATCAGATCTAATCCCTTGAATCTATTTGTCACTTTCATTGTATAATCGTAAGGGGATTTGATTTAGGTCACACCTGAAAGGTTTATGAAAATTCTAAAGAGATGGAAATACCAGACCACCTGACCTGCCTCTTGAGAAACCTACATGCAGGTCACAATGCAACAGTTAGAACTGGACATGGAACAACAGACTGGTTCCAAATAGGAAAAGGAGTACCTCAAGGTTGCATTTTGTCACCTTGCTTATTTAACTTTTATGTAGAGTACATCATGAGAAACACTGGGCTGGAGGAAGCACAAGCTGGAATCAAGATTGCCAGGAGAAATATCGATAACCTCAGATATACAGGTGACACCACCCTTATGGCAGAAAGTGAAGAAGAACTAAAGAGCCTCCTGATGAAAGTGGAAGAGGAGAGTGAAAGAGTTGAGTTAAAACTCAGCATTCAGAAAACTAAGATCATGGCATCTGGTCCCATCACTTAATGGGAAATAGATGGGGAAACAATGGAAACTGCCAGAGACTTTATGTTTTAGCCTCCAAAATCAGTGCATGGTGACTGCAGCCATGAAATTAAAAGACGCTTACTCCTTGGAAGAAAAGTTATGAACAACCTAGACAGCATATTAAAAAGCAGAGATAATACTTTTGTGACAAAGGTCCATCTAGTCAGAGCTTTGGTTTCTCCTGTAGTCATGTATGGATGTGAGAGCTGGACTCTAAAGAAATCTGAGTGCCGAAGACTTGATGCTTTTGAACTGTGGTGTTGGAAAAGACTTTTGATAGTCCCTTGGACTGCAAGGAGATCCACCAGTCCATCCTAAAGGACATTGGTCCCGGGTATTCATTGGAAGGACTGATGTTGAAGCTGAAACTCCAATATTTTGGCTACCTGATGTGACGAGCTGACTCATTTGAAAAGACCCTGATGCTGGGAAAGATTGAAGGCAGGAGGAGAAGGGGACTACAGAGGATGAGATGGTTAGATGGCAACACCAACTCAATGGACATGAGTTTGGGTAAACGCTGGGAGTTGGTGATGGACAGGGAGGCCTGGCATGCTGTGGTTCATGGGGTCACAAAGTGTCGGATATGACTGAGTGACTAACTGAATTGAACTGAACTGAATGGTCTAGTGGTTTTCCCTACTTTCTTCAATTTAAGTCTGAATTTGGCAATAAGGAGTTCATGATCTGAGCCACAGTCAGCTCCCAGTCTTGTTTTTGCTGACTGTACAGAGCTGCTAAGAATATAATAAACCTGATTTTGGTATTGACCATCTGATATTGTCCATGTGTAAAGTCTTCTCTTGTGCTGTGGGAAGAGGCTGTTTGCTATGACCAGTGCATTCTCTTGGCAAAACTCTGCTGGTTTTTACCTGCTTCACTTTTTACTCTAGGGCTGAATTTGTCTGTTACTCCAGGTGTCTCTTGATTTCCTACTTTTGCATACCACTTCCCAATAATGAAAAGGATACCTTTTTGGGGGTGTTAGTTCTATAAGGTTTTATAGGTCTTCATAGAACCATTCAAATTCAGCTTCTTCAGCATTACTGGTCGGGGCAAAGTCTTGGATTACTGTGATATTGAATGGTTTGCCTTGGAAATGAGCAGAGATGATTCTGTCGTTTTTGGGATTGCATCCAAGTACTGCATTTCAGGCTTTCTTGTTGACTATGATGGCTACTCCATTTCTTCTAAGGGATTCTTGCCCACAGTAGTAGATATAATGGTCATCTGAGTTGAATTCACCCATTCCAATCCATTTTAGCTCACTGATTCCTAAAATGTCGATGTTCACTCTTGCCATCTCCTGTTTGACCACTTCCAATTTGCCTTGTTTCATGGACCTAACATTCCGGGTTCCTATGCAATACTATTCTTCACAGCATCAGACTTTACTTGCATCACCAGTCACATCCCCGACTGGATGTTGTTTTTGCTTTGGCTCTGTCTCTTCATTCTTTCTGAAGTTATTTCTCCACTGATCTCCAGTTTCCATACTGGGCACCTACCAACCTGGGGAGTTCATCTTTCAGTATCCTATCTTTTTGCCTTTTCATACTGTTCATGGGGTTCTCAAGGCAAGAATACTGAAGTGGTTTGTCATTCCCTTCTCCAGTGGACCAAGTTTTGTCAGAACTGCCCACCATGACTTGTTCATCTTGGCTGGCCCTACACGGCATGGCTCATAGTTTCATTGAGTTAGACAAGGCTGTGGTCCATGTGATCAGATTGATTAGTCTTCTGTGTTTGTGGTTTTCATTCTGTTGGCCCTCTGATGGATAAGAATAAAAAGCTTATGGAAGCTTCCTGATGGGAGAGACCTTCTAAGGGGGAAACTGCACCTTGTTCTGAAACTTACCTTTATCTATATCTAAATCTGATGGAAATGTAATAACCTAGATTTTGACTTTGAAATTAGTTTATCAAGTTAGTGGAATTTGTTTTAAAAAGAGGTATAAGCTTGACAGTTTGTTATATATGATTCTCATTAATTAAGAATTCTTCAGATCATGATGGCACATATATATATTTTATGTACGTAAGTATGCATACATTATTATATATTTGCATACAGAAGACTGATATAAAACTAGCACATACACGCATACCAAAAATGCATATAGCATTATTATGGGCTTTACATAGTCAACTTCATGTCACTTTGATACCTTTAGCAGGATTGATGGCATGAGTGGGGGAGGGGCATCTATACTCTTCTAGAACAAGTCCCAAGAGGGCAGCCTCTACAACTTCTAACACTTTATTATTGGTTAATTTGGGGCTTCTTTCACTCAGATGACATAGTTAGAAGGATGTCTCTGCACAAATCAATACCAAGTGCCTTGCCATTAATGTGCCCGCTACCTTAAACAACAGCTGTGTCTACAATCATCTTCTGAGTACTCAGGATACTAATTATTGAAAGCATGCTATACTTGAAAAGTGACTCTCCAAGAAAATTCTGACCCTTTCATGTAAAACTCGGACAGATTGCTGCACACTCAGCAGGCACTTCCATGGTTTCTTTTCCTGACAGTCTTGACTTTGTCTCTCTGCTGTCAAGGGTATGCAAAAGATCCCATTCACAGTGAAATTAAAATGCACATGTAATGCACTTTTAAGCAAGAAGAATAGATGATGAATTTATTAAAAATAGATGATGCCTGCAGTTTTGAGGTTTTCTAGTTATAGTTATGTTAACTTTGACCACAAAAGCTTCTAGTTATTTTCTGGAATTGACTTTTACCAAAAAATAGCTTACACATATTTAAGGAGATATCTGAAAAAATATATTGTATATCACTCCTTTTACTAATTCATAAGAACTTAATCAATCAGATGCAACAATGTCGCTTAAAACTACTCCGATGATTCCATTCACAGCTACCTATCTTGCTTAAGACTGTATCTGTGCTATGTTACATTCTGTTAAGTGTGAGGTAAACTGAAATAAATATATTACTATTTATCTTAGTTCAGTTCAGTTCACTCACTCAGTAGTGTGTGACTGTTTGCGACCCCATAAATCACAGCACTCCAGGTCTCCCTGTCCATCACCAACTGCCGGAGTTCACTCAGACTCACGTCGATCGAGTCAGTGATGCCATCCAGCCATTTCATCCTATGTCAACCCCTTCTCCTCCTGCCCCCAATCCCTCCCAGCATCAGAGTCTTTTCCAATGAGTCAACTCTTTGCATGAGGTGGCCAAAGTACTGGAGTTTCAGCTTTGGCATCATTGCTTCCAAAGAAATCCCAGGGCTGATCTCCTTCAGAATGGACTGGTTGGATCTCCTTGCAGTCCAAGGGACTCTCAAGAGTCTTCTCCAACACCACAGTTCAAAGGCATCAATTCTTTGGTGCTCAGCTTTCTTCACAGTCTAACTCTCACATCCATACATGACCATTGGAAAAACCAGAGCCTTGACTAGACAGACCTTTGTTGGCAAAGTAATGTCTCTGCTTTTCAATATGTTATCTACATTGGTCATAACTTTTTTTCCAAGGAGTAAGCATCTTTGAATTTCATGGCTGCAATCACCATCTGCAGTGATTTTGGAGCCCCCAAAATAAAGTCTTACAATGTTTCCACTGTATCCCCATCTATTTCCCATGAAGTGATAGGACCAGATGCCATGATCTTCATTTTCTGAATGTTGAGCTTTAAGCCAACTTTTTCACTCTCCACTTTCACTTTCATCAAGAGGCTTTTTAGTTTCTCTTCACTTTCTGCCATAAGGGTGGTGTCACCTGCATATCTGAGGTTATTGATATTTCTCCTGGCAATCTTGATTTCAGCTTGTGCTTCTTCCAGTCTAGCGTTTCTCATGATGTACTCTGCATAGAAGTTAAATAAGCAAGGTGACAATATACAGCCTTGACGTACTCCTTTTCCTATTTGGAACCAGTCTGCTGTTCCATGTCCGTTCTAACTGTTGCATTGTGACCTGCATACAGGTTTCTCAAGAGGCAGGTCAGGGGCTCTGGTATTCTCATCTCTTGAAGAACTTTCCACAGTTTATTGTGATCCACACAGTCAAAGGCTTTGGCATAGTCAATAAAGCAGAAATAGATGTTTTTCTGGAACTCTCTTGCTTTCTCCATCATCCAGGGGATGTTGGCAATTTGAATCCTGGTTCCTCTGCCTTTTCAAAAACCAGCTTGAACATCTGGAAGTTCACGGTTCACGTATTGCTGAAGCCTGGCTTGGAGAATTTTGAGCATTACTTTACTAGCCTGCGAGATGGGTGCAATTGTGCAGTAGTTTGAGCATTCTTTGGCATTGCCTTTCTTTGGGATTGGAATGAAAACTGACCTTTTCCAGTCCTGTGGCCACTGCTGAGTTTTCCAAATTTGCTGGGATATTGTGTGTAGCACTTTCACAGCATCATATTTCAGGATTTGAAATAGCTCAACTGGAATTCCATCACCTCCACTAGCTTTGTTCGTAGTGATGCTTTCTAAGGCCCACTTAACTTCACATTCCAGGATGTCTGGCTCTAGGTGAGTGATCACACCATCATGATTATCTTGGTCATGAAGATCTTTTTTGTATAGTTCAGCTCTGTATTCTTGGCCACCTCTTCTTGATATGTTTTTCTTCTGTTAGGTCCATACCAGTTCTGTCCTTTATCGAGCCCATCTTCGTGTGAAATGTTCCCTTGGTATCTCTATTTTTCTTGAAGAGACCTCTAGTGTTTCCCATTCTGTTGTTTTCCTCTATTTCTTTCCATTGATCACTGAGGAAGGCTTTCTTATCGCTTCTTGCTATTCTTTGGAACTCTGCATTCAGATGCTTATATCTTTCCTTTTCTCTTTGCTTTTTGCCTCTCTTCTTTTCACAGCTGTTCGTAAGGCCTCTTCAGACAGCCATTTTGCTTTTTTGCATTTCTTTTCCATGGGGATAGTCTTGATCCCTGTCTCCTGTACAATGTCACGAACCTCCAACATAGTTCATCAGGCACTCTATCTATCGGATCTAGTCCCTTAAATCTATTTCTCACTTCCACTGTATAATCATAAGGGATTTGATTTAGGTCATACCTGAATGGTCTAGTGGTTTTCCCTACTTTCTTCAGTTTAAGTCTGAATTTGGCAACAAGGAGTTCATGATCTGAGCCACAGTCAGCTCCCGGTCTTGTTTTTGTTGACTGTATAGAGCTTCTCTATCTGTGGCTGCATAGAATATAATCAATCTGATTTCGATGTTGACCATCTGGTGATGTCCATGTGTAGAATCTTCTCTTGTGTTGTTGGAAGAAGGTGTTTGCTATGACCAGTGCATTTTTTTGGCAAAACTCTATTAGTCTTTGCCCTGCTTCATTCTGTATTCCTAGGCCAAATTTGCCTGTTAGTCCCGGTGTTTCTTGACTTCCTACTTTTGCATTCCAGTCCCCTATAATGAAAAGGACATCTTTTTTGGGGTGTTAGTTCTAAAAGGTCTTGTAGGTCTTCATAGAGCCGTTCAACTTCATCTTCTTCAGCATTACTGGTTCGGGCATAGATTTGGATTACTGTGATATTGAATGATTTGCCTTGGAAACGAACAGAGATCTGTCTGTCATTTTTGAGATTGCATCCAAGTACTGCATTTCAGACTCTTTTGTTGACTATGATGGCTACTCCATTTCTTCTGAGGGATTCCTGCAGTAGTAGATATAATGGTCATCTGAGCTAAATTCACCCATTCCAGTCCATTTTAGTTCGCTGATTCCTAGCATGTCGACGTTCACTCTTGCCATCTCCTGTTTGACCACTTCCAATTTGCCTTGATTCATGGACCTGACATTCCAGGTTCCTATGCAATATTGCTCTTTACAGCATCGGATCTTGCTTCTATCACCAGTCACATCCACAGCTGGGTATTGTTTTTGCTTTGGCTCCATCCTTTCCATCTTTCTGGAGTTATTTCTCCACAGATCTCCAGTAGCATATTGGGCACCTACTGACCTGGGGAGTACCTCTTTCAGTTTCCTATCATATTGCCTTTTCATACTTTTCATGGGGTTCTCAAAGCAAGAATACTGAAGTGGTTTGCCATTCTCTTTTCCAGTGGACCACATTCTGTCAGACCTCTTCACCATGACCCGCCCATCTTTGGTGGCCCCATGGGCATGGCTTAGTTTCATTGAGTTAGACAAGGCTGTGGTCCTTGTCTAACTGTGATTAGATTGACTAGTTTTCTGTGATAATGGTTTAAGTGTGTCTTCCCTCTGAAGCCCTCTTGCAACATCTACCATCTTGCTTGGGTTTCTCTTACCTTGGGCGTGGGGTATCTCTTCATGGCTGCTCCAGCAAAGTGCAGCCGCTGCTCTTTACCTTGGACTGGGGGTATCTCCTCACTGCCTCCCCTCCTGACTTTGAACATGGAATAGCTCTTTAGATTCACTCATATAGCCATTTCCTCTCATAACATGACCAAACTGCTAGAAAGCTCAACCAAAAAAAATGTTATTCCATTGACTGTATATTTATACAATGACCTCATTACACTTTCTGGCTACTTTTAAGCAATGTGTGTCTCTGTGTGTGCACTTAGTCATGTCCACGTCTTTGTGACCCTATGGACTGTAGGGTCACAAAGCCCTACAGCCCTCCCTGTAGCCCTCCAAGCTCCTTTGTCCATGGGATTTTCCAGGCAAGAACACTGGAACAGGTTGCCCTTTCCTTCTCCTTCTCCAGGGAATCTTCCCAACCCAGGGGTCAAACTTGTATCTCTTGTGTCTTCTGCATTGCCAGGTGGATTCTTTACCACTGCACCTCCTGGGAAGCCCCTTTAAGTAATGCTTCCATAATATTAAAGTTTGAAATCATTCATCCTTGGGTATTTTGCTACACTGAGGGGAAAACCGTTGAATCTGACACCTGAATATTGATAGGAATTAGTCAGAAAAGGGGAAAGAAAAAGGTATGTAGGGAATACCTACATATTGAGATTGAGTGAGTAAAAAAATAGAATCAATTAAGGAGCCATGTAGAGGGTGGAAACAGAGGTAGCAGTTGGCATTCTGAAATGTTTTGAAAGCTAAAGGAATTCAAATCAAGACTAGGAGTGCAAGGTCAATCATACCAAAGTGCTGAAACGAGGTCAAGGGGCAGAAAGTTGTGAAAGAAAAATTACATTGTGCCATGATGAACACAGTTAAAATTTTTAAGAGGTTTATTTTTATTTAATGTTTGAGCTGAAGCAAGATTACAAATGCTACTTGTAGGTAGAAAAAGGGTTGAGTATAAATTACTCTTCGAAAAATATTGATGGGGTTCCCAGGTGGTTTGGTGGTAAAGAATCCACTTGCCAAGCAGGAGACTTGGGTTCGATCCCTGGGTTAGGAAGGTCCCCCAGAGAGGAAAATGGCAACCCACTCCAGTACTCTTACCTGGGAAATCTCTTGGAGATTGGAGACTAGAGGGTTACAGTCCATAGAGTAGCAAAAGAGTTGAACATGACTTAGTGATTCAACAAGACTAACATATTTTCAGGTTAGCTTAACTAGTTAGATCATGGTTCTCAGCTAGTAGAGCACAGTGGTTTTCTTAGAGTTCACCTGCCTTTGTTCATATCTAAGTTCTGTCTGCTACTGCTTATGTGAACTAAACCTCTCAGTTCTTCAGTTTCTGCATTTGTAAGGTTTAAAATACTGATGAATGAATGAATGAAGTCACTCAGTCATGTCCGACTCTTTGCGACCCCATAGACTGTAGCCTACCAAGCTCCTCTGTCCATGGGATTTTCCAGGCAATAGTGCTGGAGTGGATTGCCATTTCCTTCTCCAGGGGATCTTCCCAACCCAGGGCTCGAACCTGGGTCTCCTACATTGTAGACAGAAGCTTTACCGTCTGAGCCACCAGGGAAGTCTAAGGTTTAAAATACTGATAGTGTTTATCTTCTAGTGATACTGTGACGATGAGATCAAGTATTCATGCAAATCATTTGGGAAGATTACCTGAAATAAAGCATGTGCTCATTTAAGTATAAACTATTATTATCATCAGTTATATTAATAGCTACTCTGTTCTCTGACTCAAATCAGAGCTCTAAATTTTGACACAAGTATCAAATTTGTTTTCAGGGAGTCTAAATGGGCCATGATTGAATCACTATATTCATCTCTAATATGTCAAAATAACTTAGACTATAAGAACTACAAACAAAGTTTCCTAGCAAGAGGGACATATATATCAAGATAACAAATATTTATAATCATATGACCTATAGCTAGATCATGTTTGATCATTGTTAATCAGAATCTTGAATTTTTAAAAATCTTACCAAACTTGAAATCCATGTTCAATAAGTTACAACAGGTATTTTACTTATTATCATAATTACTAATTAAAATTATAAAAGGAAAAATAAAACAAATATGCTTCTTTGAAATAATTATGAACCACAATTATCAGTTTCATCCTAAAAGAGGCTGAATGAAGTTCATTGACTTACCTATAGACATAAAACAATTAAGTGGTAGAAGGGAAATTTGAATTTTAAATGACATGAGCCCCTAGTTTAGTGTTCTTCTAAACATTACCATCTAAATAGCAAGAAATTTCATGTGCATATTACTTTAAAATTTACAAAATTATCTAACACGTGATCTCATGATTTTCACAACAAATGTGATATATGTGTCTGCCAGGGTTTCTTGCTAATACATGCAAATTTTTAAAGTTCAGCAATGAAAACTCCCAGGAGCTAGTCATTTTACTCTAACTCTGTGTGTGTGTGTGTGTGTGTGTGTGTGTGTGTGTGTGTGTGTGTGTGAGACACTTAGTTATGTCTGACTCTGCAACCCCATGGACTGCAACTCACCAGACTGCTCTGTCCAAGGAAATCTCCAGGCAAGAATACTGGAGTGGATAGTCATTCCCTGCTCCAGGGGATCTTCCTGACCCAGAAATCAAACCCAGGTCTCCTGCACTGCATGAAGATTCTTTACCATCTGAGCCACCAGGAAAACACTTTAGTATGATAAATGACATATCCAATTAGTTCTATGCACAGGCACAGAGAGAGAGAGAGCGAGCTCTGGTTTGAATGTTTGTATCCCCTTAAACTCACATGCTGAAATTCTAAAGTTCAATGTCATGATATGTGGAGGTGGAGATATTGAGAGATGACTGGAGAATGAAGTCCCAAGAATGGAGCCCTCCTAAATGAGATTAATGACTCTATGAAAAGAGACACTTACCTCTTGTCATGTAAGGATGCAAAGAGAAGTCTGAGACCCAGAAGAGAGTTCTCACCAGACCTTCCTGACATTCTAATCTCAGGCTTTCATCTTCTAAAATTGTAAGAAATAAATTCCTAGTCTTTATAAGCTACCCAGTCTATGTGTGCATGCTAAATTGCTTCAGTCCTGTCCAATTCTTTGGGACCCTGTGGACTGTAGCCCACCAGGCTCCTCTGTCCATGGGATCCTCCAGGAAATCATACTGGACTGGGTTGCCATTTCTTTCTCCAGGGGATCTTCCCAACCCAGGGATTGAACCTACATCTCTCAGGTCTTCTACACTTGCAGGCATTCTTTACCGCTAGCGCCACAAGGGAAGCCCAGTCTATGTCACCCTGAACAAAGACACACATACACACACAAACAGACAAACATAATTAGTAAAATGACTTGATCATTTGATTCCAAATAGACAGACTTTTGCATTTACAACATGGCCTTAATTGCTATACAACGCTTGGGCATCAAGAATTAAATCCTGTAATAAATAAACATCCATGAAGCCTGAGCAGCTGAATCAAAAAAAAAAAAAAGAAGAGTGCTGAAATTTATAATTCAATGGAATTTCAATAACAGCTGAGGCCTGTAGGCTGTCTCTTCACATCTGAAACAATGATTCCCACTGTTTTTCTGGTTGACACAATTTATTAAAACCTCTCAACATATACAAAATAAAATTATGATTAGCCTCCAAATCCAACACAGAAAGCCTAGCATAAGACGTTTAAGTCGTAATTTACCTCAGAGAATCAGGAAAAAGAAACCTGAGAAAAAATGAGAAAAAGTTCAAAAAAGTCATTTCAACATCCCAATAGAGTTAAAGATCATTTTCAAGTGTCCTGTTCAGATGTTTTTATAATTGTGTGGATCGTGCAGCGCTACACATTCTACTAGTACTCAAGTGGCTGAACCCAGAAGGTGGTGACTATTTTTAAATGGCTCCTTGCTCGCTTTTATTTTCATTTCCTGTGCGAGAGTGAAATTGCCATTTGGGGACAGTTAAATCTACTTCAAGCATAAGAATCATTTGTCCCATGTGGAGGCAGCTTCGATGAATAGCTTTTCATTTCTTCTTATTCATCCTGACTTTCATTATGATGCTTAGCATGATAAGATTTCACTTGATTCCTCCTCTGCTTCATATGGCTTTCTTCCTTCACGGTTACTCGGACCAAAATTTGGAGCATCATGGTTCAGACGGCATTTTGGCAGTGACTGTCATCTGTAGACTGAATGTGTCTCGACCTAGTATGTTTCTTGATTATCTGTTTGTTGCTAAGAAAGGGTTGTAGCTTTCAGGTGCGGGGGGGGGGGGGGGGGGGAAATAGCGTCAGTACAACATTGAGAGAAGGCAAAGCTTGCGTCTTTTATTTTCTTAGCAAGATGAAATAAAGAAAAAAAATAGATCAATTTCTTGATAGAGATTTCATAGTTTTATTTCCAGTCAAGAAATGCCTCTCTATCTAATGGCTGAGCATCTGATACAAATTAGCTCTAAGCAAGGCATTATGGTACAAATGTATATATTTGGTTTTTCCAAAGCTGTGGATTTTCATTTAATATTAGCAGTGAAACAAATGCAAACACTCATTGAAAAACTAATAAGGTTAAAAAGCCAGACACTATATCGATGAGATAATTCAGAGGGAAGAAAAAATAACTAGAGGTAATTTTCTTTTGAACAGACAACCTTTATTAAGATCACAATTTAAATGGCTGTCACAGATATAAGTTTGTAAGAATGTATACCTTGTAACTACAGACCAGAGGCTTTCATCTTTGAAGAGCTGGATTTAACACTTTTAAATATGAAAAGATTTCCACAAAAAGAGTGACATTTAGAACAATTCTTCAAGGATAAGCAGATAGTCTCCCAAAAATAACTTTTAGTATACAGGGGAAGAAAATTTCAAGATAAGAATACAGATTCTACAAAGGCATGAAACTATAATAAGGCATGTTTTAAAAAAAATTGAGAATTTTTCTATTTATTTTTGTGATGTGGAAAAAGGATTTAAAGATGATACTAAAAGGTTGCCAAGGGTGAAGAAAGGTAGAAGAGGGATAGACTGGGAGTTTGGGGTTGGTAGTTGCAAATTATTACATTTAGAATGGATAAACAATAAAGTCCTACTGTATACACAGGAAACTATTAATAAATTCAACATCCTGAGATAAACCATAATACGTGTATGCTCAGTCTCTCTCAGTCGTGTCTGACTCTTTGCAACTCCATGGACTATAGCCTGCCAGGCTCCTCTGTTTATGGGATTTCACAGGCAACAATACTGGAGTGGGTTGCCATTTTCTTCTCCAGGGGATCTCTCAGAGCAGAAATCAAACCCGTGTCTCCTGAATTCCAGGATTCTTTACCACTTGAGCCACCAGGAAAGCCATAATGGAAAAGAATATAAAAAAGAATGGAATGTATGTGTACAACGGGGTCCCTTTGCTGTAGAGCAGAAATTAACACAACATTGGAAATCAACTATACCTCAGTAAAAATAGATTAAAAATACATTTGCAGTCATATTTTAAGGGTCCATGTTTAAGACATTAATGAACTTGGAAAATTTTTTCTGATCTTTGAGTTAAGAACTCTTTATTTATTGCTTTTTTAAAACAGATGAGTTCGTTCAGCACTATAATCATAAAAACTATCTCTAACAATCATATGAAGGATATTTTGGGTTAGGAGAAATTGTGGTAAATATACCCATTTGAGTCTACAGCAATCATCCATACAACACATGCTGAGGAACTGAATGAAAACAGTGGAAATAGAGATGGTCATGGAGAAAATGTAAGACATTTAGAAGGTAAAGCTGATGAGACTTGATGACTGAGGTGAAGTCGAATATAACAAAGAATACAAGAAATGTAGTTCAAACTTATGAAATAAAAATGATTGCCTTGAACAAGATCTATAGAATACAGAAGGAATAGGATGAACACATTTAGGAGGAAGGGGGTTTTCATTTTGGAAATGTGAATGTGGTATAATCTTGCTGAAACCTGGATTGTAGAATTGGAGAACAGTAAGCAAGAGGGCTGGAATATAGACTTGGCAGTCGCTATGCTATAAATTATAGTTCATATGCTAGAATTGGAAGTAATTTCCTAGGGAGACTGGACTAAGTAGGAAGGGAAATGGGCATAGGATGGAACTGTGGACCACAGCAGCACATACACAGCTGTTAGAGAAAGAGGAAGGGAACACTTCAGGCTGTCAAAAAGAAGAAAGAAGCAACTTCTGTCAAGGAGAGAACGGTCACAGTTTAGTGCTTACAGAAGTCAATTAAATAAGTAAATAATCCTGCCTTCTTAAAAAATTCTCCCTTAAATATTACTTTCCTTTGATTCTTTTATGATGATACATTTCTTAACACCCTTCACCATTTTATTTACTTATAACTCCTTTATTCAACTTTGTTTCCAGATCTCTTTCTTCTTTACTCTAAATTTGGACACACTCTTCTGCCACAGCTTTGACTACTATTTCAAACTGTTGCTGCTGCTGCTAAGTTGCTTCAGTCGTGTCCAACTCTGTATGACCCCATAGACGGCAGGCCACCAGGCTCCCCCATCCCTGGGGTTCTCCAGGCAAGAACACTGCAGTGGGTTGCCATTTCCTTCTCCAATGCATGAAAGTGAAAAGTGAAAGTGAAGTCGCTCAGTCATGTCCAACTCTTAATGACCCCATGGACTGCAGCCTACCAGGCTCCTCCGTCCATGGGATTTTCCAGGCAAGAGTACTGGAGTCGGTTGCCATTGCCTTCTCCAACTATTTCATACTAGCTATTCCTAAATATTAATATTTTTATTCATTCAAAAACCCTTAATGATTACTGCTCTAGAATCTAATTATGAAAAAACAATTGTTGCTCCTTCTTTCATAGTTTTATGTATGAAGAGAGTAATAGAGACATAAATAAATTGCAATGTGATTAAGTGGGATATGATCATGTTGCCATTTAACCTTTCACTCAAGTAGTTGTTTAGGAAATGGATTTGGCCGATAACTGGGGCTTCCCTGGTGGCTCAGACAGAAAAGAATCTGCCTGCAATGTAGGAGACCTGGGTTTGATCTCTGAGTCAGGAAGATACCCTGGAAAATGGAATGGCTACCACTCCAGTATTCTTACTTGAAGAATTTCATGGACAGAGGAGCCTGGCAGGCTATAGTCCATGCGATCACAAAGATTCACTTTTCAGTTTTCTAGAGGCAACAGTTTCTGGTAGAAATCTCAATAATTCTTAAAAAGAATTAGGGCAATACTAGTAATATCAAGATGGAGAGGAGTCTGGGGTGATTCACACGTTTGTGCTTGTATGTTTTGTTCTGTGTTGCTGTAGTTTAAGTGGTTGCCAGGTGGGCTGATAGTAATGGCATTCACTAGCATGGTCGTTTCTTCAGAAACTGGAACAGGTTTGGCTGCAACGATAGAAATGATGACATCAGTTTTAAACATGCTGGTTTTGGTATTTCTTTTTAAAAATATCTCAGTGGGGGCAACAAATAGGTAAATGAAAATGTAGGCCTGACTTAGCAGGTACTTACTGGAAGTCACTCCTGTAGGCAAGGATGGGAATCCTTTTGGCAGATCATGAACTGAAGACAAAAATCTAGCAACTGTTGTATTTGCAAGACAGCCACAATTATACCCCCTGTCCTGAGTTGCAGACTCAAGAAGACTTTGGTATACAGTACCCATGTATATTTCCAGTTCAATGTGTTAAACCAATCGCCCTCTTTGAAAATTTATTTCACTTCATCTATTTTTGTCTATTAATATTGCTGTCATTTTCAGTTATGAATTTCTGAAGCTTTGAAATTTGCTCTGTGAGCTGAAGCATGATGCTTTCGAACTGTGGTGCTGGAGAAGACTCTTGAGAGTCCCTTGGACAGCAAGGTGATCAAACCAGTCAATTCTAAAGGAAATCAACCTGGAGTATTCATTGGAAGGACTGATGCTGAAGCTGAAGTTCCAATACTTTGGTCACCTGATGAGAAGAGCCAACTCATTGGCAAAGACTGATGCTGGGAAAGATCGAGAGCAGAAGGAGGAGGGGGCAACAGAGAATGAGATGTTTGGATGGCATCATTGACTCAATGAAGATGAGTTTGAACAAACTCCAGGAGACAGTGAAAGACAGAGAAGCCTGGCATGCTGCAGCCCATGGGTCACAAAGAGTTGAACACGACTGAGCGACTGAACCACAGCAACAACTAGGGACTCTCTTAGTTACTAAATATTACTGATCCAACTCTTAGAATGCTTCTCTTATTCATCCATACTTTCCATTAACACCCACAAGACTTTGTCCAAACATTCAAAATTCCTAGACTGGTGAATATCTAGTTTCTCCCCCCAGTATACCTTCAAGATACTCACACATTTATCTTTTCAAAATAGAGGTTGAATAGCACTGGGTAGACATTCAACATCCTGAAATGGTGCCTCTTTACCAAAATAACACAGTCCTGTAGCTTCAGGGTCCAAATCCCATGTTTTACATCCCAAATTATCTTCCCAGACATGTCTCACAATTCATTCCATGAGGAATTATAAACTCAACTCCATACCAAGTAGACTCTCTAATGCCCACATTTTGTGATTTTGCTTATGTTGTTTTCTCAACCTGGTAAACTCTTCCTTTAGTTTTTAACCCAAGCTAAACATTTCCCATGTTCTAATCCATGGCTTAAATGTGATTTCAATTAGATCTTCCCCAGTGCTTTTATCAGAAGTAATTGCTCCTTTTGCTGTATTCTGATAGCACCTCTCTTTTAGTACTTATTTAATTCTGCATCATATTATACATAGTTCATTATATATGTCAATCCTGCTAACTAATAACTTTATCTTTTATCATTCCTGTTAGGAACAAAACAGAGTCAAGCTATTCAAGGAAAACTATTTCTATGGTTTAAAGTAACCTGGTTTAATCCTTTATCAAGAAACTGAGTTAACTTCCATTACAGTGGTAACAGCTACAGCTAGTAAGGGGGGAAATTCTGAATCCTGTGTATTTTCAAGGAGCAACGGGCATTTTTTAAATTGCTTAGCTGCCTCTATATTTAGACAATCAGGACTATGTTAGATAGAGATCATTTAAGAGATCTAATAACTTGCATTGTTTCAACCAAATATGTAATATATCTGTTCAATGTTCCAGAATATTCTGTGGGTTAAAAGTTAAATGTTATGATTTTAAAAGATGGTTAAAATTTACAAGTAGGGAGGCCAGAAGAGTCCTTGGCCCTCAGGAATCCAGCTATGTATCTTAAGCTACATAGCTGACAAGTCACAATAAATTAAGAAGAGATTTTGTTTATTCTATATTTCACCTGATTCTAGCTTCTGCTTCCAATCCTTGGATGAAAAGTCTTTGGGAAAATCAGGTTACTCCTACACCAGTCATCTTCAGTATAAGTTGAATTATTCCCTATCCTAGCATATCTAACCAAAATTTATTCCAGATACATACAATGTTTCTTGGTAGGGTTTCATCATCCTAGTTTTAAGGAGAGTTTATATTTATCTTTTCCAACTCAGAAAATGAAATGTTTTGATGAAGTTCTCTAGTTTCCCAAGTTCTTAAAGCAGAACTGTTTACCTGGGGAAATGGAATCAACTTATGTTCTCTTTCCTGGAGTTGGATACTTTGTACAATCAGAGCTCACAGGCTTGTTATAACTAAAATAAGAAAGTCAAAGGAAATGTTGGTCAATGCTCCTCCCAGGACAAAATGCAAATACCTGGTTACAAGCAACACTTGACCACAGTGGTCGTGGTTCTGGGGAAAATAATAGAAAAATAGTCTGGGGTCTGAATATGTGTACCTAGAAAAATCATAAGACACAAAACAAAAGGGCTCCACCTTCATGGGTGATTATAGGAGAAAAAAGTATGTTTGATCCCCAGTTCGGTGGCCTCCATAAATAGGAAACAGTCCCAGGTTGTTTAAGTTCCTGTTAAGACTAAGGGCAAAAATCACAAATCTCCAGTAATTGGAAAGTTCCTTTTGATTCCTTATTCTAATCCCCTGACTTTAATGTTTATCCAGCAGATCCCTTCCTCCTCCTGTTACTTGTTTCCGTCAGGACTTCTGGGATTTTGCCTTTGCCTTCAGTTCATCCATATTCACCTGGATATTCACACACCCCGGAGTCACATAGTATTTTCTTAGTTTAGGACCTCTTACATTTGCCTAAAAATGTTTGCTTTACCATTGTTGTTTAATAATCCATTAAATTTATCTAATATGTTTTGCAACTAAAATACCTTAAGCTTCTAATTAATAATAAGACAATTTTAGGGCATAAATGATATAAATAATGAGATACACTGGAAGGGTAAACACCATCAAAGATTTTTCTTTATTCCCTTACGTTCAAATAATTAATTAATCTGAACCCATACCTACTCATTTAAAGAATTCATAGCAGAGAAAATGAAGAGTGAAAACCCAAGTTTCAATTAACTGATGTATGTAGGATATTATATTTGTGTTTTCATATGCAGCTTTCATTTAATCCCCCAGAATACTGTTAGGTTATTGGCAAAGAAACAGACGCAGAGAAGTAGCTTCTCCAGCATCACAGAGTCAGTATTTAAACCCACATCTATGGCACTTTCTAGCAGTCATGGTCCAGGATACTCTATAATCTAAGGGGACTTGATACAGAAAAATGGATACATGAAGAATGGAAATGCTCAGGAGCCAAAGCAAAATTCAAAACAGTTATTTCTGAAAATACCTTTCTCTTAAAGCTGCTGCTAGTTGCTTCAGTCGTGTCGGACTCTGTGCGACCCCATAGACGGCAGCAAGATAACCCTACCCTAAAGTTGGAAGAAAATTTAAACAGATAGCTTAATCAGAGCCTAAGGTACAGAATGTTCTATAGAATCTAAGACCACAGAGAAAGAGGTTAACAGCTGAACCAGGGAACATGAAGGAAACATGAGTACGGTTACAAACTCTGCCTGAGGGACCAGAAAAAGGAAGAGGGGGGAAGGGAGAAAATACTTTTACTTTACTCTTTCTTTCACATTCCAGTTTTCTTTAAGTGCCTCCCGCTGATTACTTTTTTTCAGAATTGAGCTCCTCAAGGAACCTAGGAAACACAGTTCTCTCTGATGCAGGTACAGAAGAGAGGAAAGGCAGGAAGTTGATTTGAGACAAAAAGGCAAATGTCACCACAGAGTCCATGATACTACATGGCACGCTAGCTTGAAAAGTGTTAACAAAGACATTCGGGTGAAACAGGATGAAGTATACATTCTGGAGTAAACAGCAGTGCAATTTGGTTGTTACATTGGGAACATGTGGAAAGATTAATCTGGAAAAAAAAGCTAATGCAACTGCATAGGGAAATATGATGGCTAAGTTAAGCTGTTAACATTTAATTTAATGAGAAGACAATTTGGACCAGGGACATGATGCAATTAACATGTTGTTTGGAGAATATTAATTTGAAAATTGCATGTAGAATACAGTCGAGAAGACCGTAGAACACTGCCTAGCAAGGAAGCAATTGCAATTGTTTAGGCATAAATGATCATGACAATGTGATAAAGTGCTATTATTTATTGTTCATCTGCTTTGTAAGGACTGCCATTCTATATAATTTATATACAAGCATACAATTAACCCCAAAGTTATTCTCAGAATCAAAAAATTAAGTAAAATTCTCCTGATATAAACTACTGATAATGAAGTAGAATTATTTTAGATGATCCCAAATCAATATGTTAATGAACACAAAGCATTTGTTAGTTACCATAGCAAAATCAATTATGCGCATTGTTAACCTTAATTTCTCTAAATGTTAATGCTGGAAAACATTTATTAATAATTTTTTTAATAGTAGAACACAGATATTATTCCAAATTGCCATAGACTTTTAACCTATTTCCATTGTAGGTTGAATTATTCTTTAGTAATTCAAAACTTCTGTCATAAAAAAAAATATTTTATTAGAAATATATTCATGTTAAAGTAATATCTTCAAGGTCTGTATTCAAAGCTTTCGCAATGTCAGAAGAATGTTAGCACAAATATAGAACATATTTTCCTTGATGGCTCACCAGATAAAGAATCTGCTTGCAATGCAGGAGACACAAGGAGATGTGGGTTTGATCCCTGGGTTGGGAAGATGCCCTGGAGGAGGAAATGGCAACCCATCCTAGAATTCTTCCCTGGGAAATCCCATGGCCAGAGAAGCCTAGCAGGCTATAGTCCATAGGGTTGCCAAAGAATCAGGCACTACTGAACACACACACCTACATATTGTATGTCTTAATTTTATTTCTATATCAAAGTGCTTTATATTGCCTCCACATGAGTATTTAATATTTTCTCCAGTTTTTCATTAACTGCTTTTTTTGTTAATCACTCTCAACTACTGGCCATTTATAGATCTTTGAATTTCAATATGTTAATTGCCACTAAATGAACGTATCTATCAAGGTGAGTTATGCGTTCAACATTTGTACTGATGTGTGTTCACTCATTTCAGATTATCTTTATACCACTCCTGAAATTTTTAATAACTCTTGAAGTGATGGTAGCTCAAAAAACCATAGAGTTTGTTATCTAAGTGTGTAAAATGAATAATATGAGAATAATTTGGATATTTTTGTTGAAGGCAATGGTCATTACTATTTGGCCTAGTTTTAATTTTTTGTCATTGTTATTTTGTCAATGGATTTAGAATCACTAATGACTAAATCTCCCTAAAATTGGAGCTAATATATAGAGATCTGAACTTGGAAGCTGTTTAATCTATAAAAACAATTAGACACTATTCAATCTGCTCCCACCCTACCTCTTCTAATATTAATTGAAAGTTGATCTTGAAAGCTCATGGCATTTTAATAATATAAATCTGAGACTGAGTCAGAAGTATTGTTATAATCAGAATGGCTCATTTTTAAATTATCATTGCTTGGTTCAATCTGTAATGACCCAGTATTTACAATCTTGGAAGAATTTCCAATATACTAGTTTCTTCTCAGAAGGTTAATCTAATGGAAAGAATAAGTCATCCCTTCTAAAGGGGATGGTAGTGCTTATAGATAGTAGACATATTATTCTCAATACATTCGACTCATTGCTTCCCATATGGCATAAAAGCACACATTATCGCTAGTTTAAGGATATTCATCCTTATGAAACATTAGTTCAAACCAGTAAAATCTATTATTATATTGATTTGTACCAAAAATTATTCACTCAGACAGAGACCTATACTTCCCAATTGCTAAATGCTTTGGTTGTTCTAACAACCTCTTGTTCAGAATTTTCAGTGGGTGACATTTCTATAATTTCTATCTATACAAGTTCTTTCTTCCCTATGACATTTATGACCTTCCCAAATATTTACCAAGAATTTCAACTACCATTTAAACTGGTAAGAACTAAAGTGGAAAGGTATCTTGTAGAGTATGTGAGGCCTTAGGACCTTCAGGCCCTAGAGCAATAGATTAAATGACCTCTTAAGACCCCCTCTGTTCTATAGTCTATGGGGACTGATAAACCACAGAGATAGCCAAACAAAGAGGATACAATGAAACTGGTTCTATTATCCCAGCATTTAATGGTTTTCTGTGTATGAAGTTCAAAGCTGAAACTTTCAACAAAGATTCCACCAACACAGTGTTTCCTGCACTTACCACTTTTCTGCTTACAATATTTTCTTACATTTTTCAAAGGCCAAGAAAATGTGCTTTCTTTGTAATTCCGGAAGTAGTTTAAGTAACAGGAGATATTATTACAGATAAAAAAATATGACAGTGAAATCAGGGTAATAAAGTTGGGTTTTTGGTTAAGTCATAAGAGCAACCAAAGGAATATGAAAAAGGCAAAGGTACGATTTTTTAATAGAAAGAAAAGTAAATTTTGAGCAGAGACACTACATGCAAACCAAATGAAAAAGAAAGGGGTAAAGTTAAGGCACTTTGAGAAAGAGTAAATGAAATATACCAAAAGGTAAATAAAGTATGTTCAAGGGCTCTGCGTATCATCTAGAAATAAATATGGTTTTAGTTAGAATAAAAGTCATTGCAGAGAAGAGTCTAAAACTAATCAAAGCCAAAGAAGAGAAATGCACAGGATAAAACATGAGGTATAGAGAAGCACCATGATGATGGAATGAAGTCAAAAGTGTAAAAAAAAAAAATATGATAAGAAAATTAACGGTAGAAAATGAAAGGAAGATTGCACAAGAGTTTGAGATAAATCAGAACCCTTTCAAGTAGAGAAGTAAGAAGGGGTCAGGGCTGGAGATAATGGGACCTCCGTGAAATGGAAAGCGTAATTTATTCACTGAAGTGGTGGATATTGCTATCAATTTTAATGACTTCTTTGCATCAGCTTTCAGACTAGAGAACTGAGAAAAGATATTAGCAAAGAGACATACATTTGCATATCTCAGGGAAGGAGAATGAAATAAATATCAAGCTAGGGGAATGATTAAGTTATTAAACTATTTAATTTCTGGCAAACTACAGAAAAATCAACTGGATTTCAGAAAGCAATATTAATAAATAAGAAGACCTTTATCAGGTACTTTTCAAAAACTTTATAGCATTTAAGGACTAAAAAAAAAAATAGCCAAGCTTTCTAGACTCACTTATTTTTATAGCCACAGTCTGAAATAATTCTTAAAAACATAATACTCCAGCAGCTATGTATATACATTTAGTCAATCACAGAAAGCTTGATTAACTTTCTCATAGAATGTTGGTGTGAATACGCACACAATGCACACATACAAACACACTTGCATTCATTTTAACTCTGTTTTACTCTGCCAGGGGAAAGAAGAATTTTCTCCTCCAGGAAGTCTTTTCACCTCGACAGAGTATAAGAACTCATGGAAGTGCTCAGAGGCAGTCATTCATATACCCACCACTGTGTGAATGATGAAAACACACACAGAGACAAGTGATGGAATACAGAGCATGCTGTAGCCATTGCCGCCTCACGCTGCCTAACAGATTGAAGAGACCAAAAGCCTCATGTCAAATTATCCCAGCCAGAACCTCACACTTACCATCTCCTGATACGGAATACAGATAAAAATCATCTTTTCCCCATCCTAAGCAGTGTACAGCCAAGTGGTTTATTAATGGGCATGAAATCCAAACACCATCTGTGTCAACCAGAAGAACGTTCTAGTTATGATTTCTGTTAAAATTTTGCCTGATTTGATCTCAGAAAATCATCTGTGAAAAATCACCTCTGAAGGTCTCATCAAAGGCTGAAGTTGGAATTGATCTCGGCACTGATGAGTTTGACTTCACAGGTGAATGTCAGATTGCCTGGGAATTACTGCATTGAAAGTTGCTTCAGTCACTTCCGATAGGCATTGAAGCTCGAGTTCCATGGCTATGAAGGTCTTGTTTCTCATACAATGTGATTTTGACTTCTCTCTAAGGCACAAGGCAACCAAGCCTGTGTTTATCCAGACAGTAAAGGTTCAGATAATTGAAATAGTAAATCAGTGTGACTCAGTGTAATTGATATGCACAGACTCAGGAGAATACAGAATTCTGCCACTAAGCAGACAAACAAACTTAAAGGAATGTCTTGTATGTTTCTAATGCCATGTGTCCCCAAAGGGGTATAGAGAATGAATATTTTAGAGACTGTGAAAGAAAACAGAGTTCACATCTGACTGGGACAATCAGGAAATTATTGATTTTTGTAGATGGGATTTAAGGATAGACCAAATTTAAATGTAGAGGTGGAAAGCTGGACAAAATTCCAAGTAGATCAAAGAGCATGAATTAAATCACAGAAACTGGGGAAACCTGAGATATTCAGGATAAAGTCCTGAACTAAAAAGAAAACCAGAAGAAAGAGGTAATGAGGCTGAAATTTTTGGAGAATAATTTATAGTGGGAATTGTATATCAGGGTATAGTCTCTAGAATTGATTCAATAAAATTGTTGGACATTGAATTTTGAATAAATAAGTATCTTGTTCTAACAAAACTGACTTTGGATGATGTGTAGGATTGGTGGAATTATTCTAGGGCTTAAATTTAGGTAGTATAATCAAGAATGGAGAGAGACTGACAATGCTGTCATTGTGAAGGAAAAAGCCACAGGACATGGGAAGTGACTGGGTAAAAGGTAAAGAGATATTAGATAAAGGAGTTGAAGTTTACCTGGAAATAGGGTGATGTTATTCATACAAATAAGACTACTATGAAGAGGAACATGATGAGAACAAATAATAGGCTTGATTTTAAAATCCTGAATTAGAGGTGATTATCATATGCAATAACATAAGGAGAAGGGTACACTGTTATGCTGTTATATTATTGACAAGAATTGTCTAACAGCTATTTTTCTCAATACCAACCAAACTAAAGATCCTCTAAATTATAAAAGTAAATGAAATTTTAAAATGTTATTAAATAACATTCTGTCTCTTTAAGCTGGTTGAGAGATTAAGACAAAATTCTGAGGAGAAAAACACAAATTTCAAAAGCATTCATAAGAAATACTTGAAAGTTGAAATTAAAAGAATGTGATACAGTCATTTGACTAAATCTATATTCACAAAAATAACATAAAGTCAGGACTATTAGGAAGTAATCTAAAACCCACTGCTCTTGACACATACTCTCAAGTTCAAATGTAATTGCTTTGGAACAAGATTCTGGAAAAAAAGATTACCTCCTTCTAAACTCTGACCCAACTTCTCACATCTCTATATGTTTTCTGAGTCAAGCATCCAAAAATCTGAAAGACTCCAGAACTTAGTAAAAGGTTTCCTCTGCATGAGTCTGGCTGTAGAAGTGCCTCTATTTGTCAATTTAAGAAGCTGAGAGGGGGGAAAATGGCAACAGTTTTCTACAGAAATTAAGTCTAAAAATAACTTTAGCAGAATTCAACATTCAGTATGTCTGTAAAGTAAACCTGGCAGCCTCTCCTCATTTTATTTTCATGCTAATTCAACTGTTATCAATTTACAGAAATGATCATCACCTTTAAAATGACCATTCACTGACATAGAATTCTCCATTTATTTTGTTTGTGATGACCTAGTTGATACCAACTCTAGCAATGTTATTGCTCTATTTTTCTTATTATTTACTCTTAACTCTTATAACAGCCTTGTTGGTTAGTCGCTCAGTCATGTCCAACTCTTTGCAACCCCATGGACTGTATCCCACCAGGCTCCTCTGTCTATGAGATTCTCCAGGCAAGGATACTGGAATGGGTTGCCATTTCCTTCTCCAATTACATAGTCTAAATTTAAAATTATCTCTAAAAAATGTCTATTATGGAATATGCCTGTAGGTCATCTTTTGTGCATCCTGTTTTCTTTTGGGGGTACCTGAAGACCAGAAGAAAAAACAGGGGAACTTGAAAACAAAAACCACAGCAACTGAATTACTCACAAACTTGATCAGCTTCTCTAAGACAGGCTTCAATTAGTATTTCTCTTTTGTAGATGAGAACCTCAGAACTTCCTATTCACTGAATGAGACTGTCCCAAATCAAGCTACTCTGATCCAGTGTTAATCAAGGCAATTCTTAACATATCTGAATATGACCTCCAGTAAGACACAAGCTCTCTGAGTCTCTGGTTTTCTTATTTATATACAGGCCTGATAATATTTCTGTGATAGAATAACTGGAAGCTAAGATAAGCTAAAGAAATACAGAACCATACCTACTACAATGTAAGTGTTCCATAGTAAGTAAAACCAGTTAATAAGTAAAACTTCTGTTAATCAACTTGTCACTTTTTGATGCAATGCCAAGTAAACAGCTTCATATATTTGGTAGCAAATGTACTGATTTTATTAGAACTGATGAGCTGTTTAACATAGTTTATAAAGGGCTTAAGTATATCCATAAGTTTTGAGGGCAATGAGACATTTAAAAAGAGACAGAAGAAGGCAATTTGCCCTCTTCACTCTACTCACATTGATAAAATCGATCATGGACTAATCAATAGCATTTCTGACAGCCTTTAGGGCACTTTGGCTACTGATCCATCTCCTAACTTGTCAGCTGCTGCTGCATGGCCTCCATTTATCTGCTATAAACTGTGGCCTTTATGCCATGCTTCCTTACCTTCTATTCTGGCCCTCACCTTGATGCTATTATACTTTTTATATTGTTGGCAATAAATCACATTTCCTTCATAATTATTACTTGTACTTCAAAACTACATTTTTTACTTTGAAGACCCTTTTCACCTCAAGAAAGAAAATGAATCAAATGAGTGATTCATCTTGGGACACTGCATTTTCACACAAACGTAAATGGTACAACTGTTACGTAATAACAGAACTCTGAGTGAGTGAGTGATAGTCACTCAGTCATGTCCGACTCTTTGAGACCCCATGGGCACTGTAGCTTGCCAGGCTCCTCTGTCTATGGAATTTTCCAGGCAAAGAATACTGGAGCGGGGTGCCAAATAGTCTCATAAAAGAAAAAAATTGCACAGTCTGGAGTTGCCACTAGAGTGATAGTCCTCTGGTTTGGCTATTGACATAATTCCATGTTGCAAACTCCAGAAATGCATAGGAAATTTGAGGGAAAGTCACAGTTTACTTATTGTGAGCCCTAAAAAAGAGAGAAAAAAGATATAGTGAAGTTTCCCCGTGATTGGTATTCATTGTACGGGTAAGTATTCTGAGCTGTTGCTAACAGCTAATGGCTACCCCATGTAGAGCATTTGTCAGCCTGTGCCTCCCTTATAGCTCAGTCAAAAAAGAATCTGCTTGCAGTGCAGGAGACCTGGGTTCGATCCTTGGGTTGGGAAGATCCCCTGGAGAAGGAAATGGCAAACCACTCCAGTGTCCTTGTCTGGAAAATCTCATGGACAGAGGATCGTGGTGGGCTGTAGTACATGGGGTCTCAAAGAGTTGGGCACGACTGAGGGACTAACACTTCCTTACTTACTTCCACATGCTGGTCAATGCCAAGGGAGAATACTCATGGATAGAACCAACTCAGATAGTAGATTCTGCCTCTTTCCACCTGCCTAACTGAGTCCATCACTAGAGAGGTAAAAAGTAAGACTCTGACTACCTCACTCCTATGCTTTTTATTGCAAGTGTCTTCATTCTTACCTCTTCTACCATGGTCAAATTAGAAAACTAAGAACAATTTCCCTACTTTGTTATTACAGCAGTCTTGTTTAAAAGAGACCCTGATTCACTTAACTTATGGCCTGTTGAGCTCTCGCATATCCCTTTCTATTTATATTGCCTTTACCTGGTGGCTCAGACAATAAAGAATCTGTCTGCAATGCACTAGACCTCGGTTCGATCCCTAGGTCTGGAAAATCCCCTGGAGAAGGGATTGGCTGCTCACTCCAGTAGTTTTGCCTGGAGAATTCCATGGATAGAGGAGCCTGCTGCTAAGTCACTTCAGTCGTGTCTGACTCTGTGCGACCCCATAGATGGCAGCCCACCAGGCTCCCTCATCCCTGGGATTCTCCAGGCAAGAACACTGGAGTGGGTTGCCATTTCCTTCTCCAATGCATGAAAGTGAAAAGTGAAAGTGAAGTCGCTCAGTCTGACTCATGTCTGACTCTTAGCGACCCATGGACTGTAGCCCACCAGGCTCCTCCATCCATGGGATTTTCCAGGCAAGAGTCCTGGAGTGGGGTGCCATTGCCTTCTCCGATAAAGGAACCTGGTGGGCTACAATCCATGGGGTCGCTAAGAGTCAGACATGACTGAGCAACTAACACTTTACCACATACATACTATTCTACTTACTTCTAAGATCTAATGTTGGGCAAAAATCAGACACTGTCCATAACCTTATGGAGTGTTATCCCTAGCCAAGAGGACAATTGAATTAGCTCACAAATAAATTGAACTGAAGCTCTAATAAATGCTACAGAGTGAAGGTGCATGATCCCCTGAGAGCACATAAAGTGGAGTTGCCCTGTTTATGGAGACCAGGGAAGAATTCCACATGAAAATGATAATTGAGCTGAGCCTAGAGGATGGACAGGTGCTAAACAATGCTGCAGATGCTCTAGGGCCTTGCCCAGCCCACCTCTTCAGGACTAAGGCAGTAATTCCCACCCATGGGGGAAAGTCAGTGGCTAATAATTTGCAGCTAAATTGTTCTTCAACTGGAGATAGAGAGCGATGGGAAGGGTGGGCAGGGCAAGTTCAAGACCTGACTGATATCTTTGGTCATTTCTCATTCATAAAATAACACTACTCCAATTACCTCAAAAAGAACTAAATTAAATCACATATATGAAGAACTGAGCAGAGAACTATGCTCAGAGAGACATTTTAGGGCAACTGAACATGGACTTGTTGACAGACCATCCTGGCTTCAAATTATAACCATGCTATTATTCAATGTGTGAAAGCAAAGATAAATGGTTACAAAATTTTCAACCACATAAATTTGCTGAAGGTATTATGAAAAGTGAAAATGTTAGTCACTCAGTCATGCCCAACTCTTTATGACCCCATGGACTGTAGCCTTCAAGGCTCCTCTGTCAGTGGAAATCTCTAGGCAAGAATACTGGAGTGGGTAACCATTCCCTTGCCCAGGGGTTCTTCCCAACCCAGGGATCAAACCTGGGTTTCTCTAATTGCAGGCAGATTCTATACCATCTGAGCCACCAGGGAAGCCCCAAAGGTACTATAACCCAGCACTAAGTAAAAATGTAAGCACTTCATTTTCATATTAATACTAGTTAATACCAAGTATCTTAAATTGTCAAGGATAATTGTTATTTATTATTAGCCTTTTATTTTAGTGCCTAGAATAGCATTAGAATTTCATAAATATTTCAAATGAATAAATTGCAATTTCCCAGTATGTAATTTATTCAACAATACTCACATCCATTAACCACACTTGTTAATTGCTTTCTGTGTATGGAAACTGCTGTAGGTAAAATTTGCCTGGTATGCTTGGAGAATTGGTAGATATTTATGACTGTCAAAGAAGATTTAAATAGTAATATAAAATTTTGATTTCTTTTAAAGAATATAGGCTTCTAAAAGAGGTCAACTCTAAGATTTGAAAAATAAGAATATTCTTACCCATTCATATCCCACACAACTCTGTAGGCTTTTTTCATATCCCTGTCTTTCTTTCTCTTGTTTATATAGAAGTAGTTTTAAAAAATCTGTGAATTATTAGTTATTAACTTCTCACAAGTTGCTAGGTGTTGATATATATCTACCACAGACTGCAGATGAAATGTTCAGAGCCATATCTATTAAAAAGTTTTGTGTCATAAATTTTGCGTAAAATAGAACAGTATCAAATCAGAAAGACTCTCTGTAGCCTGTCTCCTCTTATCTACAATCATTCCTTTATGAAGTTGTCAGCCTGAAGAAAATTGTCAAAAGAATACAGTAAGAATCAGCCCTCACTGTCTCCTATAGAGACCCATTTAAAACAAAGTTCAGATCACTACTTTTCTTTCAGATAAAGGTAAAGGAAATAGACTATTTGAATAAAAAGAACTTTGAGGTCTTCATAATCAAGATGAAGGGGGTGTATCGGAAGATAATATGATGTAATTTTTAAAATATCAAAAGGAAACATATTATCAAGATTAGTCTGCAATTCATTTTGCCCAACACAATTACAGAGCTCCAAATCAGCCATCCTTAATTTGAATGAGTTTACTTTCATTTAACTTCACAGATTCAACATTGAGAACAGTGACAGCTCACCTTCAGTATTTAGTCCCTACTACAGTTTGTAACATTAATGTTTTAATGCTGGGAACAATTGCCCCATCCCAGAAGCTAGATCTTACATTTGATACACTAGTAATGTTTATCTTTTGATAGCAGGTTATTGCTGGGCCTCCCCCCAGTATCTCAGTGGTAAAGAACCGACCTGCAATGCAGGAGACTCAGAAGACGTGGATCATGAAGATCCCCTAGGTCATGAAGATCCCCTGAAGGAGGAAATGGCAATCCATGCCAGTATTCTTGACTTGTGAAATCCCTTAGACACAGGGGACCAGCAGGCTACAGTCCACGGGAGTCACAAAAGAGTCAGACATAACTTAGTAACTAAACAACAATGATAACATGCAGGTTATTCTTAGGGCAATATTAATATGATCACATAAGTAAAATTCAAGCCATAATGTCTTTGAAAGAGGATGACTAACAATGCATCACTTATTTCAAAGTCTACACTTGAGAGATAATGATTTTTAATTTCTTATAAAAACCACAGAAATCTCAATAATATTTCATAGCATTGTTTAGAATAATGAACACTCAGGAAAAGTTAGGATTCTCAGGCACCATTTTAAATGTTTTACATCCCTTCTTCCTTGCCACCATAGTAGCACTAAGGTAGGCGCTGCTATTATGATCATTTTACAGACAAAAAGACTTCCCATGGAAAACTTAATAATCTGTCCAATGTCATTATTTAAGTGGCAAACTAGGATTTGAACCCAGGCTGTTAAACCCCAGAGTTCTTATCGTAATTAACTTTTAAAAATTAATAAGGATTTAGCATATAAAATATGATAGTATTGTAGGCTATTAAGTTCAAAAGTCCACATGCATATCATTTGTTGAAAAACTCTATTGAGTCAAATTTTCAGCTTCAATTCAGAGAACCACCTTGAGAAAAATATGTTCAGTACATCTTCCCAAACATCTCTCCAGATTTATTTTTCAAAGTCAGATTTCCAAAAAGTAGAACTATGTCAAAATTTTAACTTAGCAAAATAAATTCCTAAGGAAAAATATCTATATAAATGCTCATTCTTGAACACAGTTTTTAAATATTTCTGACTGCTATCTTCCAGAAATATATTTTTGGCAATTTTTCTCAAGGTTATCTATTGTAGCAATCATATACAAAATAAATGACATACATAGGAAAATTGTTTTCCATTTAGTTAAAACACTAAGTAATTATTTCATTCTCTTATACCAAATCTACTCAGTAAGGCTCAACTTGATGAAGTATGTAATTTGAAATTCTTAAGTTTGTCATTTGAATGATTACTTTCTCCCATAAGCTTCTTAGGGATTTTTTTTTTTTTTTCATTTGTAAAGCTAGAACATTTGGCTACCCAAACATAGCTTCAACAGAACTTGTCACGCAACCCATTGTTTATTAATCATTTTCTACTGATAATCTAAATGATGATTAGTCTTGCCTCAGTGAATTCTCTACTCTTTTAATATACATTGAGTTTAACCCTGTTACATACTCTGATTTGTCATAATTCTGAGAAGTGAAAGTGGAGAATGTTTCTTTAAAAAACAGATGAAAGCGAAAGAAAATACTCTAAACGTGAAAGAAATTGCAAAACTAATGTTTTTTATCAAGGCCAGATGTCATAGATAACACAGGAAATGCCTACATATTTTACAGTTACTAATCCAAAAGAAATCACAAGTTGAAAGCATGTTTCAACTGGGAGATTTCCTTTTAATTTAGATATACAAGCTGTTCATTTATGAACCATTTATGAATTATACTAAATAGTAATAAAACTACCAAATGAGTATGGTAAGCTATTTTTCATGCAAATGACATTTCAGAAGATTGAGGTAAACAAAACTTCCAAGAAATATATTCTATTACATGCTTTTCAAAAAGTCACCATTGTTATTTGTTAAAAGGGCATAATAGGCAGAATTGGACAACTTTCAGACAGATATAAATTCAATCTGGCAAACCAAACTTTTCACTCTGGAGTAGACCAGCCTTGCATGTACATGGCTAAATCAGCTTTTGACTCCTCCGTTCTCAACACCCCTTTTATCTATGCAGACTCATTCATTATACTTTTAATCTCTCCAGACCAACTCTGTATTGCTTTCTATTTTTCTAGTCATGGTTGTAACAATCCATCTTCCTCTTCTCTACTTCCAGTCTATTTTTATATTCCCTTAAAAACAGTCTCTTCACAAAATCAAATTTTCTATGATTCTTGTTGGAGGCAAGGCTTAACTTCTTTTTTCATTCCGGAAAGAACGAAGTATGAGAAACAAAAGTATAGAATGACAAAATAAAAATATACAATTTTTTAAAAAAAATTTGGAAAAATCTCTGTTTTGAAGCTAATCATCTGCTTGACTAATACAACTATCCATGTCTATTTGATATCATCTCTGAGTCTCTGGAACAAGGACAAAGTACTTCAGTGCAAAGCCTAAAGTACTGGGCTCACCAGGCATTCAGCAAGTGGGAATAATGAGGACCTTGACCTTTAGAAGTTCTTTTACCTTTACTATTTGCCAGAATTCACTCCATTGCTATTACTTGCTTGAATGATTTCACTGAATTTGGAAAGGGTATATAGAAAACATTGTATTTTCAATTCTCTAACTGCCATCTCATACCATGCCTTAGTCAGCTCTAGAGAATAAATGAGTATAAATATTAAAATTTATTTCAATTTATTCTTTTTCATTCAATGAAATTATTCAGATAAAAGTTTTGGTTCCGGAAAGAGTTCTGATGTCTTAATTACACTGATGCTGGTTGCTCGATTAATTGGATCATGGTGATAATGAAGGCAAAATCTTGTGCTGAACAATGGCTTTGCTTTTCCTAAGCTGCCAGCTCTGCCCATAACAGAGGTAGATGCTTAACACACATCTCGATTAGTCAACCGAGCAACAGAGTGCGAATAGATCTGCAAAATCTGTCATCGTCATTGAGGAAATTGTTTGGTATACATGCACAACCAATAGTGAGAGAAAAGCATCTATTTGGTATAAAGATCTGGTTTGTTAGCTTTCAATTATAGTTTAGTTTGAGCAGAGCAATGCCAATGTCCTTGCCATATAGCACATAAATTGTTTAAAATTCTAAGAACCCTTACATAACAGCAAACATTTGGGACATCAATACATAAAAACATTAGGGTCATATTTCCAATTAAAATGTTTACACATCTTTAAATGAAGAAGCATTTTTGTCTATTATGACCAGTAGGAATACCCTTCTGCAATTGATAATAACCAATAGTCAAATGGTCCAATAAAGATTCATTGCTTGTGCTGGTGTTGCCTGATTATTTCTAATATTATTTGTTTCACATGGTGGTGGTTTAGTCACTAAATCATGTCTGACTCTTTGCGACCCCATGGACAGTAGCCCGCCAGGATCCTCTGTCCATGGGATTTTCCAGGCAAGAATACTGGAGTGGGTTGCCATTTTTTCTCCAGATGATCTTCTCTACCCAGGTATCAAACCTGGGTCTCCTCCATTGCATGCAATTTCTCTACCAACTGAGCCACCAGAGAACCCTATCTTTATGATTATATTATATTGATAACATTAATATAAAGGTATCTTTCACTAGTTATTTTATACCTTTGATGCAAATAAGACATAATAGTGCACCACAACCTTGAGAATATTTCTGTACAGTTTTATAATCAAGTAAAATCCTCCAAGGACTGTTTTATGTCTCACTGGGACCCTGAAGCCTAGTTCAATGCCTCACACAGAGAAAACTCATGGAGCATGCTTGTGGAATTTCACAGATCCACTGAAGCATCATTGTACGCTTACAGATCAACAGCATACCTATGAGCTGTGTGTCTGATACTTCTTTGCAGTCCTAGATCCCCAGAAATGTGAAAATTCAGCCAAATTTCTCAAATTTTCATCAGCTCACATGAGAATCATTTGGCTATAGAGAAAGAAATCATAATAAAATTCCTGCAGGGGGACAGGCAAGTAACATAAATCAATAATAGAGGAAAGAGTATGAAATAGTAGAGAATCATTGAAAATGGCCAATTGGAGAGACCAGTCTCTTTAATGTGAGTGCTTCTTAGATTTAGCCAAGCACTGTCAAATCATGAGCATCAAGAATTATCAAATAATCTGACTTCTAAGAGAATTTGGAAATCCAGAGTTCTATATGAAATCTCAGATTATTCAAGTTTGGAAACAACTAAAAATATTTAAAAGCATGAAGGTCAAACAAAGCACATTCAAGCCATAACTTTATGATCTTTTGTGAACTGCAAAGAAAATGGAGTAAGAGTTGTGAAGATCTGGTTCTAAAATATAGCCTAAATTCCTTTTTTATTATGTAAAATAAAGATTGAATTACATTATTTTTAAGATCCCTTTCTGTTGTAACAACTTACCTCTTTATTACACGCAGAAAGATATATGAAATATTGACCTCAGTCATAAAATAAGATGTGTGCCTGAATAATCCTTGGAACATCCAGAAATATACTGTGTAGTCTATCAAGGAAAAAGTCAGGGGGAAGTTATGGGGAGAATGAGAAAGAAGAATAAATAGGATGGCATTACACAAGGAGGTTCTGTGGTAAGTATTCACAAAACATGACTGAACTCGGTTTGCCTGTGGCAGGCGTAAATTTATACAGTCAGTGACAGAAGAGATAAGATTACTTGGAGGGCTGGTGAGAGTCTGTTTTGGTCATTAGACTTTAGAAAAAGAAGGTCAGAGGATTTATTTTGAAAAAGAGGTTTAGGGAATCGGCAATGAGGCTCAATAGTAAGAGATATATTGTCAACAAAAGAAGCAGGAGAGAAAAGTTAAGAACAGGATTGTTGGAAATGCTGGAGCCAAAGGAAGCATTTTAGTTATGGGATAAGAAGAGTCTTATTTAGAAGCAGTGTCCACAGATAAATCAGAGGTAGAACAAAACAATGGGAGCTAGCTAAGTGATTTTAAAAGACTCACTCAAAATTGGCAGGCCTACAAAAATAGTCTGCTTTGGCGGTTTCTTAGAAAAAAATTTGATGAATCTATATTATTTATTCCCAAATGTAATCATTTCTTACACAGGCCTGAAATATGCTGGATACTTTTCTTATGAATTTGGAATAATAGTAAGAATGATTAAGGATTGATTAAGGATAATTGGAGAACAAACAACATATTCCCTTCTTATTGGCTAGATTTTATTCTTTATAATATTATTTATCTAATTTTGATTTAAGAATGCAAAAAAAAGAGTTCACTGTAAAGATAACTATACATATTGTGGGCTCAGTTACTCGGTTGTGTCAAACTCTTTGCAACCCCATTGACTGTAGCCCACTAGGCTCCTCTGTCTATGGGATTGTCCAGGCAAGACTAGGAGTGGGTTGCCATCTCCTCCTCCAGGGGACCTTCTCAACCTAAGGATCAATATGTCTCCTGTATTGGAAGGCAGTTTCTTTACCACTAGAGCCACCTGGAAAGCTCCGAAATGTGCAAACATACTATTTGAGGATTAACAGACAAAAACATGCTGGGTTGGTAAGTAGCAGAGTTCCACGCTGCAGAGGAGGAGATGGATCTGGAAAAGGTAAAGTAAGCTTTATTCACAGCCTACATATATGCTGGGAACTCTGTTAAAAGTTCTATCACTGTTACATCTTAAACAAATGACAGAAATTACTTGATATGTATGGTGAGTGTGTGTGTGTTAAGTCACTTCAGTCTCATCCAACTCTCTGTGACCCAATGGAATGTAGCCCACCAGGCTCATCTGTCCATGGGGATTCTCCAGGCAAGAATACTAGAATGGGTTGCCATGCCTTCCTCCAAGGGATCTTCCCCACCAAGGGATTGAACCCATGTCTCCTGTGGTTTCTGAATTGCAGGAGGATTCTTTACCGCTGAGCCACCAAGGAAGCCTGCTATGTTAGGCATCACCACATTTTTGAGAAGAGAACATTGAGGATTATCATTCTTACATAATCTGCCTAAGGTCCCTGGCGGCTGACCAGAATTTGAATTCAGATTAGGTGGATACCAGATTCTGTACTCAAAATTGCTCCAGTGTGTTATTTACCTCCAGTGGGTCAAGAGTAATCATTATTGCCATTCTCAGAATGTTTTTCTATTAAAATGCCTTCAGGTGGTCCACTGACTAAGACCCTGAAGTATTTTCAGGGTGGTCCACTGGCTAAGATTCTAGACTCCTAATGCAGGGGGCCTGCATTTGATCCCTGGTCAGAGGAAACTAGATCCTGTATGCCTCAATGAAGATCCTGCATGCTGCAACTAAGATCTGATGCAGCCAAATAAATACACAAATAAATATTTTAAACAAATTGCCTTCAGGCTTTTGTGCTTACTATCCCTTTTTCCTGAAATGCCAGTCCTCCAAATCCTCAAGTAGCTCATTTCTTTTTCTCAACAGGTGACAAGTCATTGGCCTCCTTCTCTGGGAACCTTCTCTATGTGAGCTATGCCAAGTGGCTTCTTTCTCCAAGTCACTTTCCCTACTCTGCACTGCTTTTTTTTCCCACCATGGCACTTTCAATACCTTACATTAATTTAGTCATAGTTCATCTCTGGAAACTATCTCCTTCACTTAAAATGTAATTTGTATAAGAGCAGTCTTCTCATATATAGATATACATATGTATATATTTTTAAATTTTTAATTAGAGGATAATTACTTCACAATATTGCGATGGTTTCTGCTACACATCAACATGAATTAGCCATAGGTATACATATGTCCCCTGCCTCCTGCACTCTCCTCCCACCTCCCTCCCCATTCTACACCTGTAGGCTGGCACTAAGCACCAACTTTGGGTTTCCCTGTGTCATATAGTGAATTCCCACTGGCTATCTATTTTACATATGATAATGTATGTGTTTAATTTGATCTTGTAAATCTAACACTTAAAACCATGACTTGCATATATTAGCCACTTGATAAATCTGTGCTGAATTCATGAATAAGGACTGATTGTCTAAGCTTGATTTCTGATTATTTTTGAGGAATAACTTAACTGATAGTTCTGTGAACTTTTTTTTTTTAAAAAAAAGGCCTTCATCTTATCATGTCAGATCCTCAGTTCTTACAGAAGTAAACACGAATAAACAAGGTATACAGTAAATATGTAAAATAGTAAATACAGTAAAACTTCCCTGGTAGCTGAGAGGTTAAAGCATCTGCCTGCAATGCAGGAGACCTGGATTCAATCCCTGGGTAGGGAAGATCCCCTGGAGAAGGAAATGGCAGCCCACTCGAGTATTCTTGCCTGGAGAATCCCATGGATGGAGGAGCCTGGTGGGCTACAGTCCACGGGGTCGCAAAGAGTCGGACAGGACTGAGCAACTTCACTTTCTCTTTCACAGTAAATATCCTTAAGGAGCTTCCTTCCATCTACTGCCACGACTCCGCCCATCAAATGTAACGTGACATTCATGAACTGTGAGTCCACGTCCCCATAGGTCTATTGATTTTCTCAACTTCTCTCACAGCCTTTCCTTCCTAGTGCTTTGCACATCACTCTTCCTGAAATACCCCTTACTCTCCATTGGCTAAATACTACCACTAATTTATACCTTGGACTGCAAGGAGATCCAACCAGTCCACTCTAAAGGAGATCAGTCCTGAGTGTTCTTTGGAAGGAATGATGCTGAATCTTAAACTCCAGTACTGTGGCCACCTCATGCGAAGAGTTGACTCATTGGAAAAGACTCTGATGCTGGGAGGGATTGCGGGCAGGAGGAAAAGGGGACGACAGTCGATGAGATGGCTGGATGGCATCACCGACTCGATGAAGGTGAGTCTGAGTGAACTCTGGGAGTTGGTGACGGACAGGGAGGCCTGGCGTGCTGCGATTCGTGGGGTCGCAAAGAGTCGGACACAACTAAGTAACTGAACTAACTAACTAACTAATTTATACCAACAGATTCAGTTTTTCTTTCCTTTCTCCCACAACTTTGCTTTCTTTCCAACTACAGACCTTACTTCATAACACTGTATTGGTTATTTTCATTTCTACCTCTCACACCAGATTTTGGGATCTTAAAGGCTAGGAACATGAAATAATTGAATTTAAATGACTGTTTTACTATGTCATGCCATTCCTAATGACTAGTTCATTTTGTCTACATTTCAGACTGAACTGATCTCTAAGAATGGTAAGCCAATATTTGTTTCCATAATGAATTTTCTTTTTTGTGTGTCTGATGGGAATTTAAACCCTTTTCTGACTGCTATTTACCCATGATTTTTAAAAAATCATGAAGATTGCTACAATCTGGGTGAAGTGAAAACAGCCAGTAGCAATGTGCAAATAACATTCATGAGATGGGTTAGTCATGGAATTTCTGGAAGCCTTTGATATACAGCAGACCACAACTCAAGATTAAAACCACAGTAGTTCTAAAATATCTACAAAAACTAATGCAGGACAACCAGAGTCCTGAATTATTGTGTGTGTGTGTGTGTGTGTGTGTGTGTGTGTGTGTGTAGTGTGTACATCAAATTTATAGGTACACTAATTTAGCTTTTAATTTAGAAAAGAGTTTCTCTCCTACCCCTAAAGTAGCTTTAAGAAGGATCTTGTCTGTGGCTAATAATCTTCCTATTACTTTATCTTCAAAGAATTAGAGTGACCCCTACTGTCCAAGTTAAGTAGATAAAGTCTTCCACTTTTCCTAAGGAACTTTCAAATGCAAATTTTAACTTACTGCTTACAATTTCTAATCAAAATCAGAATCCCTTATTTCACCTTAAACCCATTATTAAAGCAGAATGAAAAGAGACATTTGATGAAAGTTTTTCACCAATAAAAAATGTATGCACTTAATTTAGCCTCACTGCATATTCTACTCTTTCCAGCATGGCAAGCTTTTTTTTTTTTTTTTTAATTATAATAAGCAAAGAAAAGAGGAACTGAGGTGAAATGTCAGCTTGGTAGTAGAATAGGCATTTGAACAATTGCAATTGATTTGGGATGTAAAAGAAATGCAGAAAGACCTGATTTTGTCTAAAATCGAGATTTCAGTAATTCTCTATTTTAAAAGACTAGATTAGAAGTACTGGTTTTCTTTCACACTTTTGGTTTTAATAGACATTAAAAGTTAATAGAAGGCTTGGCTGTAGATAATAAAGATTCCTGTCATTTGTCGAAGTACTACAAATCAATATAAAAGCTAGAGACCCGCAGTCACAACAAAGACCTCAGTATGGGGCTACCAAGAAAGATGACATCTCAAATTTTCACAGAGAAAAAAAAAATTATAAAAAGAAGTTGTTCTTTGAACTACTAAATATCCATTCTACTTTTTTAAATAATGTGTCTTAATTGAGTTTTTATTGAAGCCACCTTTGGAGACCTTAAGAATTTTTTGGAACTCACTTAAGTTTTAGTACTGAATGTATTTTTTTACAAAATGTAATGTACCACATTGACTTGCATTAAAAATTAAAATACTTTGAAAACTTTTTAACCATTTCAGTCAAAATGGGTTCCAAATGAAAACAGAAGGGCTACAAAATATTGCTGTAGAAAAGTATGTCTGTATCCATGGTATCAATAAAGTGTTGATTAATGTTCAAATGAAATTAGATTTGCAAGATCAAAAATGATTTTTATAATTATAGAAGTAACTAAAGTTTGGATGTAATTTTTCATAGTTATTTGCATCATAAGATAGTTGCACCCCAAACTCTGTGATGGTTTAACATAATGATATTGAGATTAAAAAGTATTGGTATAGAAAATTCTTAACACATAACATCTCAAGCTAACTTTCTCATAAGTATTGTTGATTTCTGCATGGGTCCTCCCTAATTAAGGAGCTGCTTTTATTTTTTCTATCTCTTAAATTTTTAGCCTTGATGTTTAGAGATCAATTTGCTTCAGAAGACAATTCTGAAAAATCCATGCCACAATGAATGGGGCCAAAGTAGGTTCTGGACTATTGAAAACACATAGCTTTAAGGAGAAAAAATGGTGACAGAGGTAGGAAATGCTGAAAGACAGAAATATTAATGTACTCTATATTACTGTTACTAAATGTGTCTGTTCAGCATGGTTCATTTGGTTTCTGCTTAAATTATATTGACTGTTATAAATATGTTATTGTATAATTCTTTTTCTTCTTACCATCACTAAATAATTTAAGACCTGTAATAAAGAAAAATGCTGACTCCTCAAACTGAAGACAGTTTTGCTTTTACAAAATTAAAATAAATTTCTTATTTAACAACATATTTTAACTAGAGGAATATCATGAAATATTACATTATTTCATGAAAGTTATCAAATGCTTTTGTTAAAATTTAGATCTATAAAAGGAGGCTCAAGAACAGGAAATTCACATACTTGCTTTCAGCATAAACTTTAGTTAAAAAAAAAATCCATAGACAATATACCATCTGTCTCCTTTACCATGTGAAAAGAAAAGCTTTGAAAATCCAGCGGCTGCTAATGTGACATGTTGAAACATTAATCACCCCCTTAGGCCAATATAATTGTAGCTCCATGTTAATTACCTAACAATTAACAGCAGTAATTTCCAAGAGGCAATCAATGAATTAGCTTGTGATTTTCCCACAGATTTCAGTCCCACACTGCCAATCTGAATGCATTTCAAATTCCTCACTGTGGTTCATCAATGACACTTCTGGTGTATGAAATAAAAATTCATTTGCACCCTTACTAATTAGGCTCAAATATGTCCCTATGTGTATTGCAAACTCTATTCACTAGCACAAAATCTCTGCCACAGGCATTTTTTCCCATTTAAAAATTCATTTTCTATTAAATTAGAAGGTCACCTAGCAGGAAAATGTACTAATCAAGATTTTATCACTAACGAATTAAAGGTTTTTAATAAGCAAGTTTAATTAAGTTATCCTAACAAGTGATAACAGCTATTTACAACTTATGGGAACATGTGTGTATGTGTACACTAGAGTATTGAGAGTTTGAAATCATATTTCTTGAATTCAGTAGATGTTATGTATTCCATACACAGAAGGAAGTTGACTAGGTACATATGTATAAGACTGAAATCGTTTCAAATATAACAATCTCTTGAATTGTTAAGAAGGGAGTTAAGAATGGGGTGCTTGCTTGAAAAAATTAGTTTTCTATATTTTAAATAATAAGAGACTGAGAATATTCAATTCAACAGAAAATTATCTTCTTTGCTTGACCCTGTATTCGTACTGGTGTGAATTATATTTATGTGTTGTTAATTTGCCTTATATTCTAAATGCACAAATATTATAGCTGATTTTTCTCTCTTGAGATAATGATAAAATTTTTACTTCCAGCCAGTTATATATCATTTGAATAGACAAAAACATCATCTTAATGGAGATGTGTTAAGAAGCACAAGTTTCTTCTTAAAGTGTGTTACTCTCCATAGAGTAAAAGTGAAACTTAGATATGATAAATAACCACCTATCTGCTCAATTTCCTAACACTTTGTTTTTACCTTTTAAAGGAAGAAAAAACACAATTGTGGAATTGCAAAACTGCCGATAGATGTCTTATGGGAACTTCACCATTGCCAGTCTTCATCACTTATTATAAAAGAGGATATTCTTTTAGAGGAAGATATCTTTTAAAAAGGAAGATATCTGTTTAATTTCTTAACACTTTGTTTTTACCTTTTTTATTGTCAGGCACATATACAAAGATTCTTGTTCTCTGAAGAATATCTCCTTTTATAATAAGTGATGAAGAGAGAGCAGAGGAAAGATTAACAATATGGCAATGGCAAAGTGCCAACAGGACACCTACATTTTTCTTACTTTAAAAGATTTGCCGATCAGATTCATCAACCCATAACTCAATTCATTCACTCATGAAGCACACACCTCTTTGAATACTATATCTAATATAAATCAAAATGAATATTTCACGTTATTTAATGGTGTCTTGAAATCTGCATGAGGCATGCGGAAAAGTTTTTTAAATGGCGAGAAGTCAGAATTAGCAGAAGAAAGACCAAATCCACTGTCTTGTATGTGGCTCACAATGATTATTAATGAACACATGCACTGGGATATAGATAATTTAAGGAGACTCAGAAAATACAGCCTAGAATATTATCAAATGCAAATCCTTTCATTCTCAGATTCTTTTTTTTTTTGAGCAAGTTTTGACACAAATTATAACTAAATCTTATTACAAGGCACTCAACATTAAATCATACAATTTTTAAACTCAGAAGAACCTTAAAAGGTTAATTTAAAAATGGAAGAACTGAAGTTAAGTGATGTAAAGTGACCTATTTATGGTCACACAACCAGTTAATAGCAGACATAGATTTACTGACCTGTTAGGCCTATGCCCTTTATACCACATTATGCTGCTACACTGTTAGTAATGTCATTATTTTTGTCATTAATGTCATATTTAGCAATAATTACCACATTTTATAAAGAATTTGGGGAGTTTGCCTCTTGCCTTCCTGACCCATTCATTCTTTCCCACCATTAACTGTTAAGTGGTAATACGAAGAACACAATAATACCTCTTTAGTCCTATATGATAATAAGCACCCAAGAAACCCTCATTTACTGGCATTGAAGGCACCCATTAAACTGATTTTCAGTTCCCTATTATCCATCTCTATTTCCTACCACTCCCTAATAATCTTATATATGGGCAGAGATTTGACCCTTCAAATGAAAGAAAAAAAAAATGGTACTATAGTCATTTTTAAAATTTTACATTTTACAAAACAAATATACAAAATAACAGTATTGGGGATTGCCAAATCTACAGTGACAATTTTTCTATTCATTTTTTTAATTTACAAAATATCTTGTTATAATATCCAGAGGTATTTTAGCCATTCCTACATTTGTTGTCAGAAAAATTTTGCCTTCTTCCTATTCAACTCCAACATATGATCAAGATGCATGTGCCCCCAAAATCTGCCTTCACTACACTAGGCTTTTCCTATTTTCATAAGTAACTTACAGTTTTTAATGAGTGTATGTCACAAATAAGCTTTAATTACTAAATTTTAATGTTTTCCCTTATTTTTATATAGCTGTATAGTGATATATTTGTATATGTCTCAGCTTAAATATAATTTCCTCAAAGAGATCTTATCTGATCTCATCAAACAATGTAAAATAAAAACTCCAGCCAAAATTTCTATCAATACCATGATACCCTTTTATTTTAATTACATTTCAAACTCTGAAATTGTATTCTCTATTTACTCATTTATTTCGTGCCTTCTCCTTGCATAATGTAAATTTTATTTTAAAAAGTGACCTTACCATTTAAAATAATGTTCCCCTGGATCTAAAACAGGGTCTGCTTCAAATCTTGACTCAATAGTAAAATCTGTTTTTCCTCTAAAACAAGAAGAAAAAGACATAGATATCTACTTTGATTACTTATATTCAACATAGTCACTTATCGCAAGCCTAGACAAAGCAATTATTCAAGAAAAAGAAATAAAAGCCATCTAAGTTGGAAAGAAAGTAAAATTGTCTCAGTTTGTGGATGACACAATCTTATACACAGAAATATTGACTCAGCCAAAAACTTTTAGAACTAATAAATTTATCAAAATTGCAGAATGCAAAATCAATATGTTAAAATCAGTTATTTCCATATGCCAACTATATAAAAAGGAAATTAAAGGAATAATCCCATTTATAACAGTATCAAAGAACAAAATATTTAAGAATAAACTTAAATGAGGAAGTGAAAGTCCTGAGTACTGAAAAACTATAAAACACTGGTGAAAAAAATTAAATGGAAATAAATAAATGGACAGATATTTAGTATCCATGGATCATAAGATTAATATTGTTAAAATGACAATACTCCCCAAAGAGATATATAGATTTAATGTAATCCTTAGCAAAATTCCATCACAAGAAAAAAAACCTAAATTTCTATGGAACTATAAAAGATCTTTGATGTTGTACAGATCCTAAGTCATGTCCTAAATAGTAAAAAAAAAAAAAAATCTGAACAAAGCTGAGAGCATCACACTTTCTGACTTCAAAATACATCACAAAGCTACAGTAAAAAAAAATAATAATAATATGATAACAGTTTAAAAAGAGACATATTGACCAAAGGAACAGAACAGAGAGTATAGAAATAAATCCAAATATACATGGTAATTGATCTCAACAATGGTGCCAATAATACATAAATGGAAACAAGATAGTCTCTTCAACAACTGGTGTTGGGAAAACTTCATACCCACTTGTAAAAGAATGAAACTGAACTCATATCCTACACTATGTTTGTTCATCCTAAGTTGTTTCAGTTGTATCTGACTTATTATGACGCTATGGACTGTAGTCCACCAGCCTCCTCTGTCCATGGGATTCTAAAGGCAAGAATACTGGAGTGGGTTGCCATTTTCTCTTCCAGAGGATCTTCCCAACCCAGAGATCAAACCTTCTTCTCCTGAAGCTCCTGTATTGCAGGCAGATTCTTTACCACTGAACCACAGGAGAAGCCCCATTTTAATGTTATATGTGGAAATTGACTCAAAATGTATAAAAGACTTAAAAGAATATCCTTAAAATGTGCAACTTATTGAGAAAACACAGAAGAAAAATGTCTTGATATTGCTCTTGGCAATGGTTTCTTGGATTTGATACCAAAACTACATGCAACAAAACAGAACATAGACAAGTGAAATATAAAAGACTAAAAACCTACATAGCAGAGAAAACATCAAAAGACAAGATAACAAACAGATTGGAGAAAAGATTTGCAAACAATCTACCTAATAATGGATTAATGTCCAAAATATGTAAGAATCTTCTACAACCTAATAGGGAAAGAAACAAATAACCTGATTTAAAAAAAATATATACAAATGACTTGGGTAGCATTTCTCCAAAGAAGACAGCTGCTGCTGCTGCTAAGTTGCTTCAGTCGTGTCCGACTCTGTGCTACCCCAGAGACGGCAGCCCACCAGGCTCCCCCATCCCTGGGATTCTCCAGGCAAGAACACTGGAGTGGGTTGTCATTTCCTTCTCCAATGCATGAAGGTGAAAAGAGAAAGTGAAGTCATTCAGTCATGTTTGACTCTTAGCGACCCCATGGACTGCAGCCTACCAGGCTCCTCCATCCATGGGATTTTCCAGTCAAGAGCACTAGAGTGGGCTATCAAATACAAAACAAAAAGATATTCAAAATGCCTAATTAATAGGGAAATTCAGAGCAAAACCACAATGAGATGTCACCTCACATCTATTAGGATAGCTCTTATCAAAAAATAGAAGATACTGTTAGCAAGGAGGTGGGAAAAAAAAAGGAACTCTTATATACTGTTGGTGAGAATATCAAATGGTGCAGCCACTATGGAAGTAACATGAAGTTTCCTCAAAAAAATTGAAAATAGCACCACCATTTGATCCAGCAATCTCACTTCTGGGTGCATATCTAAAAGAATCAAAATCCAGATCTCAAAGGGTTATCTATGCTTCTCCATAAATGAAACTGGAAGACACTACAAAGTGAAATAAGCAACCACTGAAGGACAAATACTGCATGATTCCATGAATATGAGGTACATAAAATAGTCAAATCCATAGAAACAAAGGATAGAATAGTGGTTATTAGGGGCAAAGAGTATGTGTAAAATGTGAAATTGCCTTCTAGTGGACGTAAATTTTCAGTTACATAAGTTCTAGAGAGCTGCTGTACAGCAAAGTACCCATAACAATACAGTATTTTGCACTTTAAAACATAGAGAGAGGATAGATTTTATGTTATGTCCTTACCAGAAATAAAGAAAAGCAAAACATAAAAGAACTCAAGGAAATTTTGGAGGTGATGGTTTGTTAGTACTTTAGTTGTGGTAATGGTATTACAAGTGTAAGCAGATAGTCAAATTCATCAAGATTTTTACATTAAATGTATGCAATTTTTGTAAATCAGTTATACCTCAATAAAGTTTAAAAAATGATGACTAGCAGATCTGGGATGTTCAAGCTCTGCACATTTTTAAGAAAAGTCTGGCCCTTGACCTGTTTCTAGAAGACAATTTCTAAGCCTTGGAATATGTTGCCTCATACAGTATCCTTGTTTAACTTAGGCCTTAATACATATCAAATAGTTTATGATGACAATGTTATCTATGGTGGGAGTCTTAGGCCATGCAAAACCAGTTTGACCTCAGGTGTGACTGGAGACTGAATACCTAACTAAGGTCAGCCAGGTATATCTGATTACTTATCTATAATCAGTAAAATCCCTGGGGAATAACTCTTGGATAAACTTCCCTGGTTGGCTATATTCCACGTGTGTTGGTATACATCACTGCTAGAATCATTAAGTACTATTCACATGACTCCAGTGGGAGATGACCACTGAAAGCTTGTGCCTGGTCTCTCCTGGACTCTACCCATATGCCTTTTTCTTTTGCTGATTTTGATCTGTATCATTTCACTGTTAGTTGTAACAACTTTTCTGAGTTCTATGAATGTTTCTAGTAAACAATTGAATGTGAGGGTGGCCTTCAGGGCCCTGAACACACTATGTTATTAGTATGGTAAACTTTGTTGTTGTTCAGTGTCTAAGTCTTGTCTGACTCTTCACCACCCCATGAACTGCAGCATAGCAGGTTTCCCTCTCCACTATCTCCTCAAACTCATGTCCATTGAGTCAGTGATGCCATCCAACCTTCTCATCTATCCTCTATTGCCCCCTTCTCCTCCTGCCATCAATCTTTCCCAGCAACAAGGTCTTTTCCAATGAGTCAGCTCTTCACATCAGGTGGTCAAAGTATTGGAGCTTCAGCTTCAGCATCAGTCCTTCCACTGAACATTCAGTGTTTATTTTATTTAGGATTCACTGGTTTTATCTCCTTGTAGTCCAAGGGGTTCTAAAGAGTCTTCTTCAGCACTATAATTCAAAATCTTTAATTCTTCCATGCTCAGCCTCCTTTGTGGTCCAACTCTCACATCTGTACATGACTGCTGGAAAAACCGTAGCTTTGACTCTATGGACCTTTGTCAGCAAATGTTGTCTCTACTTTTTAATATGCTGTCTAGGCATCTTTCTAATGTTTAGGAGTATTACAGTGTTCAATAAACTTTTGAAACTTCATAATTTTTTCCCTGCTACATATACATGCCTGAAAATAAAATATGCAGACCCCCCCAAGAGGTCTGATGCAACGGTAGGATGGGGCTAGCCCCTCCATATCACAAGTTCTCCTTCCTGTCCTCAACTGCCTGTCACCTAGTAACATTCAAACCACCAGTGAAATCTTCTCATCCTTTTTCTTGTGTACGCTACTGTGACCTTCAATTAAGGTATTCGTCCATGGATCCTGGATCTGCTTGCACGAGCCCTATTCCTTGGCACCCCAACCCCCACCATGTTTGGTCCCTTGTGGCATGTGGTAACTCTGTTTCTCCAGGACCTAAGACTCTAGTAAACTTTGTTTTCTGGTACTCTTCCTATGTTATTTCTTTTGGGTATAACTGACTGACCATCTCAAAAAAGAAGATATAAAATAGGAGCTCAGAAATGTAATCGCAAGTATTTTTATTTGCATTGTGTTGGTGGAAATTTATTTGTTTGCCTATTTTTTTTTCTGAAAAGGAATTTTAAAATCCTCACTATCGCTTTTGTTTTCACAAGAAAACAGAAGGGAATTGCTTTGAAGCAGCTTATTGTCTCTGACTGCTTATCATAATATGCTATTTGCAATTGTTTCAAATCCTAGAGATTGTTCTTCAGCACACCCCATCTAACAATCCAAGTGTAAATACAGCCTTAGGGGAAGAATGATAATTTAATGAGTGACATCTGAACAAATGGATAACCCTAATTTTTTGTACCCCTGCTCTTCTGTCAAAACCTAATATGAACCTATATAAGAACACATAATATATGCATAAAATCTAGGCTCGTTGAACTTGTAAATGTCAATAGAGGTAGAATCACATATTTCTTTTGTATACAAATTATCTCTCAGTTTAAATAAATAATTGTATTAGTATTAAACATTTAAGCCATCCAAGCTTGTGAATATCATGATGGTTAACACAATTTAAAACATGTTTAATAGAACAAGGACATTATACATCTTTAGTCTCAGTTTCTGTATACTTCAGTAGCAGTTTTTACTATTGCTATTGAGACAGGATCCCTGATTTTCAAAGAATTTATAAATCCAATTATTTTCATCATCAATTTTTAAAATCATCACTCTTTTGAAATATACCCCCAAGATGAGTCTGTTGTTTGGAGGCCAACATGCTAAATAAGTCCATATTTAGAAATGTCAAAGATGGATGAAATAAAAAAAATACATATTTTATGTATTCAAATATATGTACACATTTTATATCACCTGCAGGGATTTCCATTACAATCTGATCAAAGATTACTCAATAAAGCAACACAAGTCCCCAGAGAACTTTCAGCATTGTCTTTGAAAGATGATATTGTAAGCCATGAGAGAAAAGCAGAACTAGATAGAAAGAAAACAAAAATGTAGCAACCAAAACAACCTCTTTAAAATGTAAATGTAAGGAAAGGGGTGAGATGTATATATTAAATGAAAAATGAATCCCTCAATCGACCTTTTTCCCAATTTGATTTTAATTTAATGATTCACAGAATTTCCTTCCACCCAGAAAAGTATACACTACCTCTCTCATGTGTAAAAATATTGCCAGTTCTGAAAAGTCTGTTCAACTCTCTGTTCTTTAATTTTTAAATTACAGATAAGCTCAGAAGTCCTAGTTCATCATCTCTTATTTTCAGCTAGTAGACCCGGAACATGGTTTCAGCCTTTGCATCATGTAATAGTCACAAAATTTTGTTGCTATTCTTGTTTAGTCACTAAGTTGTGTCCAATTCTTTGCAAACCCATGGACTAGAGCCCACCAGGCTCCTCTGTCCATGAGTTTCCCAGGCAAGAACACTGGAGTGCGTTGCCATTTCCTTCTCCAGGGGATCTTCCCAACCCAGGCATCAAACCTGCATCTCCTGAATTGGCAGGCAGATTCTTTACCACTGAGCCACCATGAAAGTCCATGGCTTAGATTAAAAAGTTAAAAATTAGCACGTTTCACTTTCCTCTCCGTTAGAAGTCCTACATAACTAGCACTCTGTCTGTAACAGAAACTGGACCTTAACACCCCAGGTAAAAATCTCTGAAGCAAATAGGGCAAGTTTCCAAATATTCTGGTAATCTCTTTCAACACCTAGGAAAAACATTCTCCTAAAAAGAACTGAGCACATTGAACCAATAGCAGTAGTGATGGGATGCGTGGGTCCCTAGGATAGATTCCATCAATAGAAAAATCCTTAGAAGCAGGATAGAAGTTTACTATAAACTTCAGAAGTTATAGTAGTTAAAATGGATGGTAGGAGAAGGGGGAAAGTCATTAAAAGAAGGCAAAAGAGTGCTAAGTCCACTCAAATCAGGAAATTGTAAAGGACATTATGAAAATTTTTTTTCTCTCAGCAGTAGATGAAAATAATTTGGCAAAACTGGGATTAAATCAGAGACTGAGGAAAATATTGTGATCCAAGAATTTTATACCTATGCAAGATATTTTCATTATTTTTTTATCTTTTTTTCTTAAAAATATATATGGAGATATGAATATCTACAGTGAAAAGGCAAAGAACACTGAAATCAAATACAGTTAAAAGTTTTATTCTAAGGTGCTACTTGTTACTATATATAAAGATATAGATTTACTGTATATAAGGGATAAATACAAATATACTTATTGTGGTGATTTTTACAGTAGTAAAATTACAAAAACAAATTAAATGTCTAATGATACCATACTGGGCTTCTCTGCTGGTTCAGTGGTAAAGAATCCACCTGCAATGAAGGAGACACAGGTTCAGTCCCTGGGTCAGCAAGATGCCCTGGAGAAGGAAATGGCAGCCCACTCCAGCATGCACACCTGGGGAAATCCGTGGACAGAGGGGCCTGGTGGGCTACCATCCATGGGGTCACAAGGAGTCAGACACAACTTAGCGACTAAATAACAACAACAATAGCACACTAGTTAATCTGTGATAAATCTATATACTACAATGAGCATAACAAGATAAAAATTAATAATAGTTTCTTATGTTTGAACATCACAGTCTGTCACAGTATGTATTACAAAATTCTGTATTTAAAGAGGAAATGAAAGAAGTGTCCTAGTGTCCCAGTGGTTAAGACTCTGCCAACCAATGAACGGGACAAGAGTTCGATTCCAGGTCTGGGAAGATTCCACATGCCGAGGAGCAACTAAACCCACGCATGTAGTTGTTCCACACTGAAGTCTGCTCCTAGAACCTATGCTCCACGACAAGCGGAGCCACAGCAGTGAGAGGCCTGCGCACCCCAACTAGAGAAAGTCTGCACGCAGCAATAAAGACCAAGTGCAGACAAAATTAAAAATAATAAATAATGTTTAAAAATACAAAAAAAGGGTAAGAAAGAATTGAGTAATGACAAAGTTCTTCTTTAAAGAATGTCATTTGGAATTATTTTCCTCATATAATAATCATTCTTCAGTTGAACAAAACTACTAAAATAAGTTCTCAAGTCATAAAAAATGATAAATAACCAATTGTTCATGGGAAAACTATAAAGTGGTTGTCAACCTAAACGCAGAAATTCATGGGAGATGTGAGTCTGCTCTGCTTACTAGTGTATTCCGAAATGTCTTTCTCAGGTTTGGACCTAAAAGGAGCATTTTGGAGAGATGATTGAACTAAACTTGGCACCTTATACTAGAGAATGCCTGACATTCTCAATACATTATTGACTCTAGACCAGGCAACCAGTGCCGTTTCTCTGCCCCAGATGAGTATGTGTTCTGCTGTTGACCATTTGTGCTACCATCAATAGGACAGTATATATCCAGTGTTGGCTGGTATCAACATACCATACAGATCCATCCATAAACCAGACCTCCAAATATCTTTTGTTACCTGGCTGCAAGAACTAGCCAAACACCCAAGGAGAGGTCAAAGAAGGGTAACAAACCAACAAAGGAAGGTACTGTGGATGTTTGAGCCAACTATTTGTGCAATTTGCGTGTCCTCCAAATCCATTATAGTTGGACTGCATCTTTCATATATGATCCCAGTTCAATGGTAGTGCATGTCTAATTTATTTATTTATTGGAACAGAAAATGTTGAGTTGGTGAAGGAAACTTAGGCCTAATATTTGGTTGATGTCTTATAGCCAGATGTTCAGTCTTTAGCAGTCATTAGCTAGGAGCTGCTTCTCAAATGGAGAATTGTTACTGACAGAGGATGAAAAGACACTGCTCGAAATTATGGATCTGCCCAATGTTTCCCTTACTGGAGCTCAGCAGAGTCTCCATAAAGCATCCATAAGTACAAAAGACACTTAGAAAGTATCATTGGTCATGATACTCAAGTCTTAGGTGGTTTACACAGCAGCCTGGACTTGAAGAACTCTCTCTTTTTATGAGTCCTACTCCAAACTGGAATCCTTGTAGTTTGCTCAGCAAAATGATCAGAACAGTGTTCCCAAATGTGGTATATGTTGCCTCCAAAATCCAAAAATCCCACTATGCCTCTTTCTTTGTGGTAGACAGTACAAAGTACAGCAATTTACCTTTACATAAGGGCTTCCCTGATGGCTCAGAGATTAAAGCGTCTGCCTCCAATGCGGTAGACCCGGGTTTGATCCCTGGGTCAGGAAGATCCCCTGGGGAAGGAAATGGCAATCCACTCCAGTATTCTTGCCTAGAGAATCCTATGGACGGAGAACCCTAGTAGGTTACAGTCCACGGGGTCGCAAAGAGTTGGACACGACTGAGTGACTTCACCTTCACCATGGCAAGTCTATTTCAAACAAGCCCCAGAAAATGGAACGTCATTGCACTGATGTGAAAGGTGCCTGGAATTTCTTTCAACTTACCATATAACCTTCTAGCATACTTGTACATTGGTGGCTGAGAGGTTAAAGCGTCTGCCTGCAATGCAGGAGACCCGGGTTCGATCCCTGGATCAGGAAGATCCCCTGGAGAAGGAAATGGCAACCCACTCCAGTATTCTTGCCTGGAGAATCCCATGGATGAGGGAGCCTGGTAGGCTACAGTCCACGGGGTCGCAAAGAGTCTGACACGACTGAGCGACTTCACTAAGATATTTAAGATACTTATGAGTTCTTGTTTCTCAAGACAAATTAGCGTATTTTCATAGAAAGGATGAATGAGCTTGGAGATCTGTGACATATCAAAAGTCTCAAGATCCTACCAGTTATATGATGACCAAATACATATTGGTATGAATGTAATTTAAAATAGTGAAGATGTACTACTCTATCCAGGTGAAAGTGATCTACTTCTGATTGTCCTTATTAATATAGATAGAGAAAATGGCTTCTAAGTCAATAACTGCATACAGCATACAAGAGGCTATGGAATATCTATGCTCTCTTGGACCCATATCTGAAATGAAAATCACAGTTGAAATCACTGCCTTCCTAAAGTTTATAATAACCTGCAATCATTCCCAAGACCCACCTAGTTTTTACGCTGGCCATAAGGACAGTGAGCACTTGAGAGATAACATCACTTTCAGCATCCTTGTTTTGCGATGGTGGTACTACTCAATAAGTTCGTTTTGTTTTGGTATTGTATAGTGTAGGAGGAAAGGAAACCCGATGGGGATGGGGTGGAATTGGCTTTGCAGGGTGTCTCCACTTTGGTTCTCTTCCATAACCACTCTTACTCCATGAGCCAGGGGACCATTGTTGAGTTTGTACCAGCTGCCAATTATGGTTATGCCAATGGTACATTCAGGAAATATGGAAATAATCAAAAGATGGCACTGCAGACCTACTGAAACACACTGAGGAAGAGATTCTGTCAAGGCTCGACAAATCGTCATGCTGTCCAGTGGCTCATAGATGGTATTTCAAGTCCCCAGATATCTTTGTTAACTCATTCTTGTGGTTTAATATTTTAATCCAATACTCAGGGAGAATGATAAATGTGTTTTCATATTATGCCAAATAATTAATACTTTTATGGGTTGTTTAGGTTTACTTTTTTAGTTAATTTTTATATCTTAACTGTCTTCTAATAAACATATTATTTTTAAAATATAAATTTTATAAATGCATATAATTAACAGTTTTCTTTTAATTAGCCTATTCACAAATATGCTCACTTTTCTTTCTTATTCAAGTTTGAATCCTTTTCTGGATCTTAAAAATAGCCTAGTAGACATTATGTGCAAATGCAAAAATAAAATATTTAATACTAAAAATATTTTAAAAATCAATATCAGATTCACTTTAACAATATTTAGACACTCACAGAACTAGTATTTGCCTAATTTTAGGATGGCAAATTTCAAATGACAGAATAGAATAGTAATAGTGTCTGGAGTACCATGTTGAGAACAGTTCTGAAAACATATTTGGCTTCAGCTGAAAAACTCTGCTCTGATGATATAGTGCTATCTGTCATGGACACCGGAGACTCTACTACTGACTGATATTCACATATTTGTCATCTAGACCTTAGAAAGTCTGACTGGAAAACTGTCTCTTATGATGTAACATTACAACTATTGTATATGCTATTCTATTTAGAATCAGAGATAGTTTTTTTTTAATTAGAAATATTTGCATGCTTAAAATGCATCACAATATATCAAATAATTCAAGTATATAAAATGTGAGTTTGATTTTTCATTTCTTTCCTGATTTTGTCCAACTGGAGTTTTATGTAGAATCTATATGATGAGCTTCCCTGGCTGCTCAGATGGTAAAGAATCAGCCTGCGATGCAGCAGATTCCCAGTCTCTGGATTGGGAAGATCCCCTGGAGGTGGAAACAGCAACCCACTCCAGTACTCTTGCCTGGAAAATCCTGTGGACAGAGGATCCTGGAGGGCTACAGTCCATGGGGTCGCAAAGAGTTGGACACGACTGAGCGACTAACACACAAACAGATATGATGTGAAAAGTTTTGAAAAACGTGACTGACACAAATTTCTGGTACAGACTAGCAATGATCTGACATAAACCATTGCACAGAGCTTGAATTGAGTGCTTTTTCCCTTTTGGATCAATAATATCAACTTTCATTCTGGATTGTCTTTAAAATGTTATGTTTAGTAATATGGTTGAAATACTGGTTAGTTAGGCTGTCAAAATATCATCTATCAGCCTATGATTTAGTTTCTCACATTGTCTTATGGAAAATGGAGATTTCTTGTGCAGTTTTCAGTGTCAAAATAAATGTAGTCCTGTCTGAATGCTTCAAACACATTTCCTCAAATTAAATAATGTGCTAAACATGTTGAAATCAGGTACCATTTGAATCTGTGTATCTCCTGATTAATAGAAGTATTTTGCTAGAAATGTTTCAGACACACTTTATTAGCATATTTTAATTTTCTTTTTTCTATGTTTGCAGAAGGTGTTGTTTGATACCCTTTCTTCATAACATACTGTGTTATCATAATTTGATTAGGATTTAACTTGACTAAATCAGAGGTTAAATGTTTATTAAATGTATAGGAATCTATAAGAATTAACTACCCACCTTTTTCATAGTCTTATCAAGGATATTTAACAAAGTGTCTTGATCAATAAATATCAAAGCTATTTTCAGGTTGAATTTATCCCCTGGTAATTTAATAAAGCCCACTTGGAAAGTTCAAATTATTTCACAAAAATCCATTATTAAGAACAATATTATTTAGTTTTTTTATTTAAGTGAGATTACTCAAAATATTAGTTTCAAGTGTACAACATGATTTGATATTTCTATTAGACACCACATAAGTTTTTTTAATTGTCTGTATTCCCTATGCTGTAAATCACTTCTGTGTATCTTCTTTATACCTTATAATTTATATATCTCACTTCCTTTCCTCACTTGCCCTTCCCCTCATCTCACTTAGTTTGCCTCCACATTTTGACTTTTGTAAATAATGCTGCTGGGCTTCCCAGGTGGCACTAGTGATAAAGAACCCACCTCCACCTGCCAATGCAGGAGAAATAAGAGATGTGGGTTCCATCCCAGGGTTGGGAAGATCCCCTGGAGGAGGACACAGCAACCCACTCCAATATTCTTGCCTGGAGAATCCCATGGACAGAGGAGCCTGGTGGGCTACAATCCATGGGTTTGCAATAGTAGGACATGACTGAAGTGACTTGGAACAGTACAGCAAATAATGCTACTATGAACATTAAAAGGGATATGTCTTTTCAAACAAGTGTTTTCATTTTCTTTGGATATAACTCCAGGAGTGGAATTGCTGGATCACACGATACTTCTATTTTTAATATTTTGAGGAAAATCTATACTATTTTCCATAGTGGCTGTATCAGTTTATATTCTATCGGTGTTCTGGAGTTTCCTTTTCTCCACATCCTTGTCAACAATTATTTGTTGTCTTTTTTATTTACTTATTTATTTACTACTATTTTGACAGATGTGAGGTGATATCTCATTGTGATTTTATTTTTTATATATTAAGTTTACTTACTTATTATTGGCTGGGCTGGGTCTTTGTTGTTGCAAGCCAGTTTTCTCCAGTTGCAACAAGTTGGGGCTACTCTCTAGTTTTGGTGCGAGGGCCTCTCATTGAAGTGGCTTCTCTTGTTGTGGAGCGTGGGCTCTAGGGCACTTGGGCCTATGTATCTGTGGCACGTGGGCTCAGTAGCTGAAGCTCCCAGGCTTTAGAGCACAGGATCATGAGTTGTGGGGCACAGACTCTGCAGCATGTGTGCTCTTCCCAGCTCAGGGATTGAACCTGTGCCTCCTGCACTGGCAGGTGGATTCTTTACCACTGAGCCACCAGTGAAGTCCTCATTGTGGTTTTAATTTGCATTTGCCTGATGATTAGTGATGTTGAGTATCTTCTCATGTGCTTGTTGGCCATGTGTATCTTCTTTGCAAAAATACATATTTAGGTCTCCTGCCTAGTTTTTAATCAAGTTGTTTGTTTGTTTTTGATATTGCATTATATGAGTTCTTTATATACTTTGGATAGTAACCTTTTATCAACTGTATCATTGGCAAATATCTTCTCCATTCTGTAATTTGCCTTTTTGTTTGTTGATGGTTTGCTTTGCTGTACTAAAGCTTTCTAGTTTGATTAAGTCCCATTTGTTTATTTTTGCTATTTCTTCCTTTGCCTGTGGAGACAGATCCAAAAAGATATTGCTAAGACCTATGTTAAAGAGTGTATTACCTATATTATCTTCTTTCTTTGTGCTTTCAGGTCTTGCATTTAGGCCTTTAATTCATTTTGAGTTTAGTTTTGTATACCATGTGAGAAAGTAGTCCAGTTTGATTCTTTAACATACCTGTCAGATTTCCATAGCATCATTTATCAAAGAAACTTTTCTCCATTGTATAATTTGCCTCCTTTTTTGTAAATTAATTGACCTTATGTTTGTGATTTTTTTTTTCTGGGCTGTATATTCTGCTCCATTGATCTATGACTCTGCTTTTGTGCCAGTAACATATTGTTTTGATTACCGTAACTTTGTAGTATAGTCTGAAGTCAGGGAGCATGAAACCTCCAGCTTTTTATTTTTTTCGCCCCTTCAAGATTTCTTTGGCTACTCAGGGTCTTTTGTTTCCAAATTTCCATACAAATTTTAGGATTATTTGTTATATTTCTGTGAAAGATGTCATGAGCATTTTGATAGGGACTGCATTAAATTTGTAGATTGTTTTGAGTAGTGTGGACATTTTAACAGTACTAATTCTTCTAATCCATGATCATGGATTGTCTTTCCATTTGTTTGTATTGCCTTCAATTCCCTTTATCAATGCCTCACAGTTTTCAAAGAATAGATCTTTTATCTCTACAGTTAAATTTATTCCTAGATGTTTTCTTTTTTGATGTGATTGGAAATGAGATTTTCTTGTTTCCTCTTTCTGATAGCTTATTATTAGTATACAGAAAAGCAAAATGTTTCTGTATATTAATACTTTAATCTGCAAATTTATTGAATTTATTTATTAGTTTTAATAGTCCTTGGTAGCATTTTTAATGTTTTCTATATACAGCATCATGTCATTTGCAAATAGTGACAGTTTTACTTCTTTCCTTCCAAAGTAGATCCCATTTATTTCTTTTTCTTTGTCTGATCACTGTTTCTAGCATGTACAATACAATATTAACCAGAAATGGTGAGAGTAAACATTTTTGTATTGTTTTTGATCTTTAAAAAAATATGCTTAGAATTTCACCATTGAATATGAAGTTACCTGTGGATTCCTCATAAGTAGCCTTTACTTTTTAAGATGTATTTCCTCTATACCAACTTTATCAAGAGTTTTTTTTTTTATCATAAATGGATGTTGAATTTTGTCAAATGATTTTTCTGCAACTATTGAGATGATAATGTGATTTTAATCTTTCCTTTTGTTAATATAGTGTATTACATTGATTGATTTGTGAATAGAGTTTATACCTCATCAAAAATGCTAATTCTGATGGATCCCAGCTATGGCTATCATGGGTGAGAGTAACATTCTGGCTAATATTCTAATTATTCCTAATTCTCATCCCATCTGGAAAATAAAAGGCTAGTGGATTCACGGACCTTAGGGAGGCTTAAGAAATTTCGTGTTTCAGTATCAGATCTCTAAGGTTTAGTTGCAGACATACTATCTAATGCTGTTTGACTTTCTCTATTGGGAGAGAAACTCAATTGATTATCCCATCTTTTCTCCAAGAATAGTCTAACACTAAAGTGCCTCTCTTGCCATTGATGGAAAATTTGCTTTTCTGTGTAGTAAAAGAATCAAACATCATTAGAATCAAGCATCAATTAGTACAAATGATGGTGTGACCACAGATTTTTGAGGAACTAACAATATGTCTGACAAAATAGGAAGAATAAATGAAGGCCAATATTTAGCTTTTAAAAAGCTGTGTAACACATGTCCAAGTAATTTATTTACATCTTTTCTAAGTGATCTAAAATTATTTAGGATACTATTTTCTCATGCTTCAAAGAATGTTCAAATAATCATATAAAGTATTATGTTCCATGTTCTCTTAATTCATCTTCTGGAAGACAGATGGAAACTTGTCTGTTTTTCTTCAGATAGTTTAGAGAATTTTCTTTCAGATTTTAGTTTATGAATGTAAACCCTAGATTGCACTACGGCAACTATAAGTAACCTTCCAATTTATTGCATGTTTAATGAGAGACAAATCTTATTGCAGACACTGGTTGACTACTCCAGCTACTCCCCTTCTTCCTGATTTGGTTCAAAACTTTGTCCTACACATAAAGTCATATACTCCAGGGAATGTTTTCATTCTAAACCTGTATTAACTAATTATGATTGGGATGTTAAGCTGATTGTGATCAATTCATTCACTTTTAGAGAGATTAGTGAAGTAATAATAACTTGATAAAATGTTTGTCAATGAGACAGAAAGGGGAAAAAAAGATCTAGAATTTTGATACAAGTTTCCTTGCTCTTAAAGATGCAAAGGGACAAATGACCCTTTTCTTTTGATGAACATTTTTCAGTGCTAAGTGAACAATATAGCAGGGTCTTACAATCGTTAAGAAAAAACCGATATGCTAAGGAACAAAATGAAAAGATAAAAACAACAAATGGAAAAAATAAAACCATGTATGATTGAATCACTGAATTAAATAAACCTGGAGCTGTCCCAATTTTTTACATTTTTCTTATGATTTTATGAAATTTTTTTATGATTTTCCCTAATTGTAGACAAAAGGCATTCCCGAATATTTTCAAAGTTGTATTTTCTCTAATGTCATCTACCTACTAATAAGTATGATTTGTGGAGTGAGTGTGTAAAGAAGATATGATGACCCAAATTTAACTGTAGACTGTCAGTCCTTTTATCAAATTTCTCAAAACCAGTTTCCTCTTTGACATTTTGATTAATGTAATTTTAATGTATTTACTTAAGAAATTTTGAAATTGCCTATTTAAAAATTTGATGTGTTACATACTAAAATAGGTTTACTTTAGTCTTTTATACAAAAAATACAATTTGATTACTTTTTCAGTATTCTTTGTAAAATATTTTTATATAGCCATTACTCATAATGTTCTGAGAGGTAATATTATTATCTGAGCTTATTTCTCTGTTTTAACCAAAAATCTTCTGGCTTATTAAAAATGTAATTTGTTAAAACATGACAAACATGCATCTAAATTTAACCCTAATTTGTGAAAATTAGGTGTGTTGTTTGACATTCATGTATCAAGCTTTGGAAGTTTCACATTTAAAATGCAAAACTGTACAAGCATCAAAATGCCATTAATCTTCTATATAATGTATATGTTTTACTTTAAAGAGATAGGTGTATGTAATTTTAATGTCAAACTCACAATCACCAAAAAGTACCCTGGCAATCAGTGGAAAGGTTTAATAGGTTTTCTGTCTTGTTCTTAATTTGCTGAAATTACAAAATCAATACCTTCAGTTGTAGCTGCAGTTACCCGTTTTACTGCTTTAAGATAAAGTCTACCAGAAAGTAACCTTCACTTTCAATTTGTAGTTGAGAACATCAGGTTGTTCTTGGCCACTAGTTAAATAGCCAGTCCTCAGCCATCCTGGGAAAGATATTCCAGATGTTCTGTGGTTCCATTTCCAAGAGGATACATACTAAAAGGAACTGTGATTAATATAAAACAAAGAGAAATTCAGAGTTTTACACTTTCGCCCTTCCCTTTTCTCTTCACAACACTGAAAATATCTTCATTTATTTATTTAGCTTGAGCTCATCTGAATTCTCACTCTAATCTTCAACTCTGTATCTTAGATTGGCATCAAATGTCCACAGCACTCTCCACCAAAATAAGAAATAGTCTTAGTGTGTCTGAACTCTGTCTTACCTCTAAGATTGTTGTTACAAGGGCACATTTCTGCCACTTTTAAGATAAGGAAATTCTAGCAAGTAAAGTCAGGTTAATACAAAATAAACAAGTAAGTACATTTCTAAGATTTTAGTTTGGGGAAAATGTGATAGATTAAACAGTCACTTTAAATGTCAAAGATATTGGAAGTGACAAAGGGATTTTGAGTATTAAAGCTATATGTTTTTTCATTGTAAAGTCTCAGTAAACATAGGCAATATCACTACCAAAACTTCAGCTCTACAGTGTTATCACATAATCTTACATGTATACAGTGTTTACACTGTTTTCCATATTAAGATTTACCTTTTGTGTACCAGAAAAGAAGCAAGAATTTGGGCTTAACTCAAATGCAGGGCTTTTTTCAGTCTCCAAATTCAGAGGTATTCTCCAAGCTATTTAGTAGAGATGAAAAATGTCTAAGTAGAAATGAAGATCTTACCAGATTTGCTTCTATATTGATGTTTTACTGTCAACATTTTCTTTGGCTACAAACACATGAGATATTGCTGTTTCATCTCATGACCACTGTGTCTGAGCTACAATAGTAATAATTACATTTTATTTTAATTTACCTCTTTACATGTTTGTCTGTTCTAATAGATTATAGGTCTTTGAGGGAAATGATTACTTATTCATCTAGAACAAACCCCATTAAAATAAGGCATGCAGTATATTGTCTAGAATATCAGGAAAAATTAAAAAAAATGTGAACCAGAATTGAAATCACCATAAACTGCTGATGAACTCAACGTATGAGAAACAGTGACAATTTAAAGGTTGTCACTTCTAAAAGATTCATAGTATTCTGTCTAAGCAAAAGTGAAGGGGGGGAGAACTTTGTTATAGGGTACATCACACAAGTAAATTGTTTTTATCTTATTTTGACACTGGTCCTTAGACTATTGGTTATAACCCAGTAGTGAGTCATGACATTGATTTAGTTGGTAGTGTCCGATATTATTTGTCTTGATAGAGTGGAAAGAATGGAAGAAAGCTAGACAGAATAGAATAGAAAAAAAATTGAATAAGAAAGAAATATAATGCAATGAATTACAATATAGTAAAATAGAACAGAAGATACCAGAAAGTACACACTAAATAAAATTAAAGTTTTCTAAAGATTCTTGATTATATATTTGTGTGTGTGTGTGTGTGTGTGTGTGTGTGTGCTTAGTCACTAAGTTGTGTTCGATTCTTTGTGACCCCATGGACTATACTAGCTGCAATTTTAAATGTGCTTTACAATGACAGTATTGGTCCAAATGTCTGAAAAAACACAGAGTTAGAATATGAGTTTGGCTGTTTTGCCAGACACCAAAGATAATTTTGGTTTAAATTAAAAAGAGGTTGATTTATGTCTCATGTAAGCATCCTGAGGTAAAGAATCCAAGACTAGCATGGCACCTCCACAGGATCAGTTCCTGTTCCCCTCGTACCCTGTTGCTCTGCTCTCCTTAGAGATATCTTTAATCCATGTGATTCAGGATAGCTCACTTCGCTATCCACGTTTTACTCATTAGGAGAGAGAAAAAGGAAATAAGAGAGCATGACTCGGAAGCTACCCACAGTGCTACGTCTACATCAGATGCTATACCTCATTTCAAGACAGATTGGAAATAGGATCTTAATTGTAAGCAGTCATCTATCTAGCTAAAAGCCTAGGTTTCAATTACTTTGTAAGATGGGGAGAAAGGAGATTTGGAGACAAATAGCAGTCTTGCCAGTTCTATGTTTGGTAGATATAAATCAGAAATACACAAATCACTTAACAGACATTTATTAAGCATCTACTTACTAGCTATGGACACTGTTCTAGGCACTGAGGATAGAGCAGTTAACAAAGAATGAAAGGTGTCTGCCTTCATGGAACTTATATTCTTTTATATACTAGGTTATATACTTTTTTTGGGGGGGGGGGTTATATACTTTTTAAACTTCATATTTTCCTGGAAATTCCCTGGCAGTCCATTGCGCAGTGGTAAAGAATTTGCCTGCTAATGCAGAAGACGCCTGAGATGTGAGTTCGATCCTTGGAAAGGGAAGATCCCCCTGTAAAGGAAATGGCAACCCACTCCAATATTCTTGTTTGAGAAATTCCATGGACAGAGAAGCCTGGAGGGCTACAGTCCATGGGGTTGGAAAGAGTTGGACATGACTGAGCTTAGAACTTGGTGCTCTCACTGCTGAGGCCCCAGGTTCAATCTTTGGTCAGGGAATTAAGAGCTCACAAGCAGCACAGAAAGACCAAAAAACAAAACAAAACCAAAAAAGTCTTCATATTTTCCTGATGCCTCAACACCCCTCTAAACAGATGGTAAACATCCTGTCCAGGCAACTTTGCATACCAGTGTAGCAATGATGGTCCTGTCACGTCCCCTTGCTTATCCTATGCTGACTATGACCAAGTGACATGAAAAACACCAGTGAAACCCTCTCATGTCTTTGACTGTGTGCTCCTGTGTGACCCTTAACAAAGACACTTGCCCATAGGTCCTCACTGTCTCTCTCAGCTCTGCGCCTTAGTACATGCGCTCACTCCCCACAACGCCTCCTAGTGGCCCTCTGAATGGCAAGCTGTGCCTCCCTCAAGGATCTGAAATTTCCCACTTTCATATGCTTTTCCGTGGTGTTACTCTGTGTTCACACCAAACCCAGCATCAGAATACTAGTTTTTAAGTAATTATTTCTTACAACTTAAATACCTTAAAAAATAATCACAAATGCTCATAAAGTAGGATTTATAAGGATGCCCACTGTGGTTTTATTTATAATAATGGTAACCTGGAATGCACTGAAATGTCCATCAATATAAGAAGGGCTAAACTAATTACGATTTCTCTATGTTATAGATAATAAGCTTCTGCTAGAAAGAAAGGCAGAGCTATGAATACTAGCAGAAGAAAAGCTCCAAATTATTCCATCAAGTGAAAAATGCAAGTGGCAGAATAATCAATTAAATAACTGCATGTACTTCTCAATGGAGAAGGCAATGGCACCCCACTCCAGTACTCCTGTCTGGAAAATCCCGTGGATGGAGGAGCCTCGTAGGCAGCAGTCCATGGGGTCCCTGAGGGTCAGACATGACTGAGCGACTTCACTTTCACTTTTCGCTTTCATGCATTGGAAAAGGAAATGACAACCCACTCCAGTGTTCTTGCCTGGAGAATCCCAGGGACAAGGGAGCCTGGTGGGCTGCCATCTATGGGGTCACACAGAGTCAGACATGACTGAAGTGACTTAGCAGCAGTACTTCTCAACAAATATTCTCATTTATTTTTTCAATCTTTATCTCCTTGTCCCTATATATTCATTATATTTGTATATTTTACCTTCGTAGAAAAACTCTGAATCTATACATACTAATTAGTCAGTGAGTTAGTAATGGTTATTATAGGGACAATGAGTGGGATCTGGGAAGAAGGAAAATATTACATTTTTATGACATAAATTTTATTGTATTTAAATTTTAAAGGAAAATGTCTACAAATTGTCATGCAAGCGAAGTCAAATAACCATGCAACAAATACTCTCTTCCTGCTGGAACAACAGTCAATGGAGAGAATTGCCAAGAAGAGAAGACTAGCAGGTAAGTAGTTTCCCAGTTCCCGTATGTATTACACTGAACAGAGTTCCATTAAAGGTCTCCATCAGACTCCAGTGAGGTACCCTAACACCTGGGGTGTGTGACTTTTTAGCTGCCAGTGTAGGGAAGCCAAAGTCCCTTACCTGGTCACTCAGGAGCCAGGATATAAGAGAAATGTGCTGTGGCAGAATCTTTAATCCAGCACTAGCCCAGAAACTAATTAACTGCAGTAAGAGTACCACTGGTCCCTCTTTGGCCTGATTGCAGGTTAGGGTTCAAGTCTCGCCATTGCCGTTAAATGACATAGCAAAGTGTAAGTCGCACAGTCGTGTCTGACTCTTTGCGACCCCATGGATTGTAGCCTGCCAGGCTCCTCTGTCCATGGGATTGTCCAGACAAGAATACTGGAGTGGGATGTCATTCCCTTCTCCAAGGGACCTTCCCATTCCAGGGATTGAACCTGGATCTCCTGCATTGGTAGGAGTACTCTTTACCATCTGGGCCACCAGGGAAGTCCAAAAATGATACAGCAAACTGGTTGCCAAATTTGCCACATCAGCATTCTTGCTTAGGGAAGCAGCAACTTCTCTGGCATAATTAAGGAGCCGTGGTCCTAACCTCGAGGTTGGTGACGTTTGATTGCCTTAAGCATGGGGATGTAGCCAGTTTCCATGGGATTTTGTAAAAGATCACATTCTTTTACAGGAAATCAGTCTTGGGCATTATTTTTCACATTTATTTCTTAAGAATCAATATATTTCAAAGTGTAATTTAGAGGTAATATGATAGTTCTTAACATATTAAATTTAGATATAGTAAGGACAATGGTAATCTTATAGAAAGTGGTAGGTTTGAGGCAAAAGACTGAGATCCTAGGAGAAAAAAACAATGGCAAATGAGTGTATAAAACTTTGTGAGAAATATGACTTTCAAAGAGGGGTAGCACACAGCTGAGTGGATGAGAGCAGATCCAGAAAGGCCATTTCAGTTGTGTGTGATGAGGGTGTGGGAGAGGCTGTAGAGAACTTCAGGGAGAATAAAATGAGGAGGAGCCAGAATCAGAGAAGAGAGATCATGATGGGCGAGTGGTGACCATCCATGAGCACGAGAATGTAGCCAGAAGGACTGCCCCTAGGTGGGAGAATGAACTCCTTTTCCATCACACCTGGAGGAAACAGAGAAAGGATGGTGCAGAGGCCAACATTTTGTATATTTTTATGATGAAAAGTGAGGGAGGTCCTATCTTATAGTTTCCAGTTTATCTGAAAAGTTGAATGGAATTCAATTTTTTTTCTAAGAATCAAAAGAAGAATACTCAGCTTGAAAGAAAAAAAAAGAAGAAGGTATTTGAAACAGTTGTCATGGAGGTTAAGAGATGAATTTTTTCAGCAGTGTTCCACATGAATACAAGTGACAACAACTTGCACTATTGTGTTATTTCCCCCAACAGGACTAAACAGGCTGGGGGCAGATGTGGAAAAGACAGATATTTGGACTGATTCAGAATTGGGAATTTTCCAGTTTAGTGTGAGGGGAAAACCATGAGCTAATGCTGTGCCTAGAGCCCAATACATATAAAACATTCAATAAATCTTGGCTATTGAAGCAATCAATGGGTTACAAAAAAGACTCTCCCAAATGATCTGAAACCCAGTGCAGTGGGAATACAAACTAGATTAGAAATTTGGAGATGCGGAATTGGATTTCAAGAGGAGAGTGGTTTCCAATAAAAGCATAGTACAGGCGGTCATCGGATAAGTAGGAAAAATTATGTTGTGCAGAGAGTCACTGAAAAAGAGATTGACTACTCAGTACTCTTAGAACTTAACAGAAATGGACAGGAGGTCTAGCGTCCTCAGTGTGACTCTTCCCTGTTTTTCCAGGTCTTGGGAATTGGTGACAAAGCATAGCAATTGCCAAGGAAATGAAGAGAAGCTCATGGTCTTGGTATTCTGGGATTACCCACTGTTTGAGGGCATTGGATGCAGAGAGGCAGGGTCCCATCTTCCGTGCCTATGTTGTTTGTTTGTTTGTTTGTTTTAATTTATTTTCATTGGAAGCTAATTACAATTTTGTGGTGGTTTTTGCTATACATTGTTTTTTTGTTCTTGGTGGTGTTGTTTTATTGGTGGAAAAGGAAAAGTAGATTTATTCAGAAAGTCAGCAACCTGAGAAGATGGTGCACCAATGCCCTAAGACCATCTCCATGTGGCTAGTTAGGAGAGAGGTTTTAAAGGCAGTGTGAGGGAGAGGGCTGCAGGGTGCTTGAACAGCTTGTGCACAATTCTCAGATTGGTTGGTATCAAGGTAAAGTCTCAGGCATCGGCAATCCTCTGACTGTAACTGGTCTGGGATCTACATGATTCTGGTTAGCAGTTTTCATCTGATGGGAGTTCTGCTTCCTGTAGAAATAACTGAGGAGTGTGTGTTAGACCCTTATCTATATCTTTCAGAGGAGTGGGAGTTCAGTGACTCTGCTATGTGGCAAGCCTTTGTAGTTTATTTTTATGATTTGTACTTTAAATTTGGTTTCCTTCTCAGAAACAGTTGCTTTCTCAGAACATTTGAAGAAGTGTTGTGCCATTTTGAATTGTTTCACATCAGAATATTATTCAGTTCAGTTCAGTTCAGTCACTCAGTCGTGTCCGACTCTTTGCGACCCCATGAATCACAGCACACCAGGTCTCCCTGTCCATCACCAACTGCCGGAGTTCACTCAGACTCACCTCCATCGAGTCAGTGATGCCATCCAGCCATCTCATCTTCTGCTGTCCCCTTCTCCTCCTGCCCCCAACCCCTCCCAGCATCAGAGTCTTTTCCAATGAGTCAATTCTTCACCTGAGGTGGCCAAAGTACTGGAATTTCAGCTTTAGCAACATTCCTTCCAAAGAAATCCCAGGGTTGATCTCGTTTAGAATGGACTGGTTGGATCTCCTTGCAGTCCAAGGGACTCTCAAGTGTCTTCTCCAACACCACAGTTCAAAAGCATCAATTCTTCGGCACTCAGCCTTCTTCACAGTCCAACTCTCACATCCATACACGACCGCTGGAAAAACCAGAGCCTTGACTAGACAGACCTTTGTTGACAAAGTAATGTCTCTGCTTTTCAATATGATATCTAGGTTGGTCATAACTTGTCTTCTAAGGAATAAGCGTCTTTTAATTTCATGGCTGCTATTACCATCTGTAGTGATTTTGGAGCCCCCCAAAAATAAAGTCTGACACTGTTAACACTGTTTCCCCATCTATTTCCCATGAAGTGATGGGAAATAGATGGGAAAACAGTGGAAACAGTGTCAGACTTGGGTTGGATTCTTCTGCCAAAAGTTATAGCTGTGTAGATGTGACAAAACTTAGTGTGTCCTGGAGGTATAAAAGACTGGAGTCTCTGAACACATAGTCCAGACAAGCAATAACATTTTTGATGGACATCTTTAAAGACTGGAAGTAGTTGTGTGGATTGACAAAACTAGTTTTGGACTTGAAGATGACAATACTAAAAATAGACTAAAGGATATAGCTTGGTTCACTGTGCTACAGAATTCCAGAGGGAAAGCAAGTAGCAATGACAAAGTTTATTTGTAACGCCACTTTTATTGTAACTCTAATGGAAACCAGGAATTGACTTGCTTAAGATATAAACCTGATGATTAGACTACATCATCTGGTCTTGACACCACCAAAGCCATTTGTTTCAATTCAGGCTGAGAAAAAGTCAAATCGTTTGTCTAGAGAATAAACAAATGCCAACCAGTTCAATGACCATCCTTCCAGTTTGTTGTGATTGGTCATGTTTTCAGCACACTCATCTCAGCAGGCTCAGAACCCCAAATCTATATTTAATTTAAACATTACACCATCACACAAAAATCTTCCAACAAACTCACTGCCATTTAAAGAGAAAGGACAAAAGCAACTCCTTACCAGAAGTACTTTATTGTCTCAAAAGAAATAATAATAATTACAAATATATAATTTTTAATCCAAGAAAATTGATTTAAAAAAACAATCCTTTCTCTTTCATTGTGCTTCTTAAAGGAGTTAGGAGAAGTTTGCACTGTAACTGATAACTTTAACTTCATGCAGAAAAAGCAAGGAAAATATTACATAAGATTTGAGAACTAAAAATAGACTTAGCTGGCATTTGAATTCAGATTTAAAACCTTCATCAAAAAGACTTCCCAATTATTAAGTGATCGTTTTATCTGTTGTTCATTTCTCTTTCCTGGTAAGAAGGAGCACAACTGGAAGAGATTTTAGAGAAGGATCTATTAACAGAGGTGTAATTGGGTTTAAGAGAACAAAGAGGCCAGTCTAGTTCTGAAAAAGCAGGGGGAGAAAATTGAGTTACTGGAAGCCAGTGGGAACTGAAGGCATGAGGAGGAGCCCTAGACTAGAGAGAGACCAAGTAAGTAACACAAATTGCTGCTCAGAGCAGGAGGAACAGAGAAAAAACATCCAGACTTCTCTTCATCTTCTCCCTCATCCTCCCATCTCACTCTGATTCTTCCCATAAAATGAAACAACCAAAAGTCAGTAGGTGAGGGAGACTAGGTTATGCAAAACAGGTATCACACCTTAGGGAAGAAAGTAGATTCAGGGAGGGACAAGATGGGATCCAGAAGTTCTAGGAGGGGAGAAAGAGATAACCAGAGAATATCAGCCCAGATGGACCAAGTTTCCATGTACCATGAAACAGCCTAGCTGTTCAGTTACTGACTCTGCCACATAGTCATTTCATAGACTTGTGCAATCCACCCCCTTCTCTGACCCCTGATTTTCTTTCATAAAGATACCTGTGAGAGGGTTGCATTCTTACAGGATTTTCAAATTTTCCTAATGTTAGGTTTTAGGGGTGGGTGAGTTAGTATTTAAAAAAAGGAAAGTACTTAAATACTGACCATCTAGGGTTGGAAACTAATTTGAAAAAGAAAATAAGAAAGATAAAATGGTCTAGAGGAATTTCCCTGCTGGGCCAATGGTTGAGAATCCACCTTCCAATGCAGGCAGGGAACACGGTTTCCATCCCTGATCAAGGAACCAAGATCCTACATGCCACTGGCCAGTTAAGCCCACACAGCAATGAGAGAAGCCTGCATGCTTCAAAGAAGACCCAGAGCAGCCCCCCCAAAACGCCCCAAAAGGTCTAGAGATAGAATTAGTTGAGGCAAGCACAAATTTGTCACTGTTTGCCAAATGGCGGCATTGATGACTCCATCAACATTCATGAACACCTTGATGTAGCTACCCAGGAAAATAGAAAGAAAAAGCCCTTTCAAGAGTCCAGATTATGTACCAGAGGCATGACACGGCTCTTAAATATTGTACTCATGTTGTTTAAACCCTTTATATTATTTCTATTTTCACTTCTTGCTTTCATTTGAAATTTAATTCACTAATCTATTCACTAGCAATGGAATTAGCATTTCAGTTCAGTTCAGTTCAGTTGCTCAGTCATGTCCGACACTTTGCGACCCCATGAATTGCAGCACGCCAGGCCTCCCTGTCCATCACCAACTCCCGGAGTTCACTCAAACTCATGTCCATCGAGTCGGTGATGCCATCCAGCCATCTCATCCTCTGTCGTCCCCTTCTTCTCCTGACCCCAATCCCTCCCAGCATCAGGGTCTTTTCCAATGAGTCAACTCTTCGCATGAGGTGGCCAAAGTATTGGAGTTTCAGCTTCAGCATCAGTTTAGTTTGAACAAAATCCTGTACTAGATTCCTAGGACACAAATATGGAAATGACATTATTTGTCACTTGAGGACTTCTTACAGATATAAACTAACTTATAGTTGCAAGGAAAAGATCTGTACTTAATCTGTAAATTCTCTGCCAGCATTAAGGGGAATGTTAATAGAAAACTTGAGTACTGTTGCATTTAAAATTTTTTTCCACTTGCCTGACATATTTCAATATAAATTATTAAATTCATTTACAGTGTGTGTTGGGACTTAAGGGACAAGTTTTTTTTTTTTTTAATTCTATTATAGTATCTTATCTTATTGACAGAATGGTCCAGTTATTGCTGTTTCTGGGATCTAGAAGATCTTTTGGAATATCTCACAATTTCAGAAGAAGAAAAATCTGCAAACAGTCTAGATTTTTAGCTTAACATAAAAATGAATTCTGAGATGGCAATACCTTGTCTTTAATTATAAATAATATTTTCCAGAAAGCATCTTAACTCTCTCCCCACTGTTAAGGCTTTAAAAAGTTGCCATCTGACATAATCAAATTAAATCTGTTCATATAATCCACCATGAGTAAGTTGTCAATATAATAAAATTCTAGATAAATGATTGATCATTGCCCTTTTTACAAAGCATCATGATTTTGTTTATGTTTTGTTGGTTTTATTTGTTATTGTTATGTGCCTAGCTTCGCTTATTTCAGAAAACAAATAAGGCATTTGTAATGATGGCTATTTCCATGAATTTTATTTTACAACATTTTGAATTCATAAAAATAAAACCATTTTACTAGAACCTGAAAATGCAAACAAAATTTTTGTAAGCAATATGATTCTTGTGTGAATGAGATGATAAGTTGATATCTGACATTTTCATTGGATCAAGAATTTAAGTGTATGGATACAGCCAGGCCCAGACAGGGCTGTGATGCTGCATAACTTCACAGGAGCTCCATATTGAACGAGATGGTGCCCAGAAAGGGTCGAACACTACAGCTCAGAGCCAGCATCAACTAGCACAAGTCAGAAATTATACAGTATTTTCATTTTTATTAATCTATGCTTTAATACCCCAGTGATTTGGGGCAGCAAGATTTGTTATTACTGTAAAGGCTGTGACCCAAGGGTGTTTATTTGGCATCTATAGTACAATGGTTGTTACTACCTTGTACTTTTAGATCTGGTCTTAAAGAACTAGCATTCTACCTTGAATTCTTTAATTTACACTCTATTAATTAATATAATCCAGAATCAAAACATATCACCATCATACGTGATGCCATAGGGCTGTGGTGCCACCACTACCACCTTGCTATTTTTATCATTTCAACCATTATCAACATAACTAGCACTAACCCCAAAGTTCAGCAGAGACCTCCTGCTCTCATGCCTTGCCCAGTGGATTTACCTCCTGTGGCTGTTACACCCACTAATCCTATATAAATTTGTCATCACGTTGAGTTGTGTTCCTTTGGCTGCCAGTGACTAGGCTGATTTCCCCAGTACAGTTTTTTATGTGGTTTCAACTTTCTCTGCACCATAGTTCCTAACTGATCCTATTTAAATTGTAAAAGCATTAAGCACCATATCAGATTTAATAGCATTTATAAATGTAAAAAGTGAAAAATCAGGCACTGTAACCTAAAAAGAAGTAGTCTTCAAGTGAATTGGAAATATGATTGTAAAACCAGACATCCACAGACCTTCATTTTGGTCTCTGCTAAGCTCTTTTAAAATATTCCCAATCATAAACCACCTTCCTCTCACCCCTCTGCCATTCACCTCCACTGACGGCACATGCTCTTCTCTACATCCTAATTCTCTGACCTGATGAGATAGTGCCACGTCTTCTCAGACACATCCTGTGCTCCTCGCAAGCAGCTCTCCTTCCTATTTGTAAACTTATCATGTTCTTTCTGACTGTTTTTCAGAAACCCAAATTGGGCAATTGTTGTTTAATATTTTATACTCTGTAAAGGTGGAAAGTATTTTGGGGACATATATTAAGCATTTGGAATGATGTTAAACACTAAGACACAATGAAAGATGTAACGTGTTAGGTAATAATTTGCCTTTGGGATGTTCTCACTCTAGTTGGGGAAATAAAACATGAAAAGTAAATAAGAATAAATTTATAATTTGTAATTAAAGATAATAAAAGAAAGATTCTCAAAAGGCTGCACAGAGTAATCTCTTCAAAGAATTAGGGAATAATTGTTGGGACAGTTGAGATGAGTACAGCTGGTAAGTAGGCTGGGAGGAGAATATTCTAGTGCATGCCATATTACAAGTGCAAGTAATGATATAGATGACTGAAAAGGATCATAATGAGTAAATTTTTTACTAAAGAGAACAATTTAAGAAGGAGGTTAGGGAGATGCCAGAACGCATGCAGCGGGGAGAAGGCAGGATTCAAATTATTCAGAACCATCAGTAATAAGCCAAATCATCTCACCTTCATCTGAGAAACAATTAAGAGCTATGAAAGATTTTGGAAATGGATAGTAATGGATCCACTTATCTAGTGATAGTGTAAAGGATGGTTTGGGTTGCAGAAAACTAGCAGCAAGACAAATCAAGAGGCTATTACAGTAGGTTCTAGTGTGCAGTGATAATTTACAGAATCAACAGAGAAGCAATGGGAAGAGAGAGATGAGCCATCTTGAAGAACTAATAGGCACTAATTTCACTTATTCACTAAGAAAGAAGAAAAAAGGGAGTCAGAAATGATCCTAGAGTTCTTTTGAGTTGAGAAGATGATAGAGCCCTTTTTAACGCAATGGCACCCCACTCCAGTACTCTTGCCTGGAAAATCCCGTGGATGGAGGAGCCTGGTGGGCTGCAGTCCATGGTGTCTCGAAGAGCCGGACATAACTGAGCAACTTCACTTTCACTTTTCACTTTCATACATTGGAGAAGGAAATGGCAACCCACTCCAGTGTTCCTGCATGGAGAATCCGAGGGATGGGGGAGCCTGGTGAGCTGCCATCTATGGCGTCACACAGAGTCGGACACGACTGAAGTGACTTAGCAGTAGCAGCAGTATAGTTGCTGGAGAAGGCAATGGCAACCCACTCCAGTACTCTTGCCTGGAAAATCCCATGGATGGAGGAGCCTGGTGGGCTCCAGTCCATGGGGTCGCTAAGAGTTGGACACAACGGAGCAACTTCACTTTCACTTTTCACTTTCATGCATTGGAGAAGGAAATGGCAACCCACTCCAGTGTTCTTGCCTGGGGAATCCCAGGGACGGGGGAACCTGGTGGGCTGCCGTCTATTGGGGTCGCACAGAGTCGGACACGACTGAAGCGACTTAGCAGCAGCAGCAGCATAGTTGCTTTACAATGTCTCTACTGTTCTACAATGTTCTACAATGTTTCTTCCAGTGTTTCTACAATGTTGTACTATAGCAAAGCAAATCAGCTATATGTGTACATATATCCTTTCTTTTTTGGATTTTCTTCCCACTTAGTTCACCATAGAGCATCGAGTAGTTTCCTGTGCTATATAGTTAAGTTCTCATTAGTTATCTCTTTTATGCATAGTATCAGTAGTGTGTTGAGTTGAGAAGATGATAGAGTTCTTTAGACGCCAGCTTTGGAAAGCCATTTTAGAGGAAAATATGAATTCAGTCTTTAAAAAGATACATATTCAGTTATACATATGCATCAAATTTACAAATGAACTCTGAAGTTTAAGAGAGTTAAACTCTCTTAAGGTGCATAGTTCGTACAGTCGACAGAGACGGAGTACTTAAAAGTACAATATGACATGCTGTAAACTCAAAGGGAAGGAAGTATAGAGAGATACTCCAACTAGCGTCACAATAAGTGCAGAGTGATACTTAGTATGAGTTACTTGATGATCACACAGCAATGTGAAAACAAAGCTCTGAAAATAGTCTATCATAGATGGCTTCCTTGATAGCACAGTTGGTAAAGAATCCACCTGCATTGGAGAAGACCCCAGTTTGATTACTGAGTATGGAAGATCCCCTGGAGAACAGATAGGCTAACCACTCCAGTATTCTTGGGCTTCCCTTGTGGCTCAGCTGGTAAAGAATCTGTCTGCAATGTGCGAGACCTGGGTTCCATCCCTGGGTTGGGCAGATCCCCTGGAGAAGTGAAAGGATACCCACTCCAGTCTTCTGACCTGGAGAATTCCATGCACTACAGTCCATGGGGTCACAAAGAGTCAGACACAACTGAAAGATTTTTACTTTCACTTTGAACAAAATCCTGATCTCTGTTAGACCACAGACTACGACCTCAGATCACATATGATTTATGACAGCATCTACTACAATTTTGTATGTAGTGCAATAAGTATGCATTCTAGCTGTGGAAAGCAGGGCTTCTAATGAAAACATGGACTTCCCAGTTGGCAGTAGTGGTAAAGAGTCTGCCTGCCAATGCAGGAGACATAAGAGACGCTAGTTCAGTCCCTGATTTGGGAAGATTCCTTGGAGTAGAAAATGACAACTTGCTCCAATAGTCTTGCCTGGAAAACCCCATGGACAGAGGAGCTTGGAGGGCTATGGGCCATGAGGACACAAAAACCTGGACATGACTAAGCAACTGAACACAATGAAAATATAATTATTTATCTAATTTAAATTTGGAAAACTCAGCAGTGGCCACAGGACTGGAAAAGGTCAGTTTTCATTCCAATCCCAAAGAAAGGCAATGCCAAAGAATGCTCAAACTACCGCACAATTGCACTCATCTCACATGCTAGTAAAGTAATGCTCAAAATTCTCCAAGCCAGACTTCAGCAATACATGAACCGTGAACTCTCTGATGTTCAAGCTGGTTTTAGAAAAGGCTGAGGAACCAGAGATCAAATTGCCAACATCCGCTGGATCATGGGAAAAGCAAGAGAGTTCCAGAAAAACATCTATTTCTGCTTTATTGACTATGCAAAAGCCTTTGACTGTGTGGATCACAATAAACTGTGGAAAATTCTGAGAGAGATGGGAATACCAGACCACCTGACCTGTCTCTTGAGACATCTGTATGCAGGTCAGGAAGCAACAGTTCGAACTGGACATGGAACAACAGACTGGTTCCAAATAGGAAAAGGAGTACGTCAAGGCTGTATAATGTCACCCTGCTTATTTAACTTATATACAGAGTACATCCTGAGAAACGCTGGACTGGAAGAAACATAAGCTGGAATCAAGATTGCCGGGAGAAATACCAATAACCTCAGGTATGCAGATGACACCACCCTTACGGCAGAAAGTGAAGAAGAACTAAAAAGCCTCTTGATGAAAATGAAAGAGGAGAGTGAAAAAGTTGGCTTAAAGCTCAACATTCAGAAAACGAAGATCATGGCATCTGGTCCCATCACTTCATGGGAAATAGATGAGGAAACAGTAGAAACAGTGTCAGACTTTAATTTTGGGGGCTCCAAAATCACTGCAGATGGTGACTGCAGCCATGAAATTAAATGACACTTACTCCTTGGAAGAAAAGTTATGACCAACCTAGATAGTATATTCAGAAGCAGAGACATTACTTTGCCGACTAGTGTCCGTCTAGTCAAGGCTATGGTTTTTCCTGTGGTCATGTATGGATGTGAGAGTTGGCCTGTGAGGAAGGCTGAGCACTGAAGAATTGATGCTTTTGAACTGTGGTGTTGGAGAAGACTCTTGAGAGTCCCTTGGACTGCAAGGAGATCCAACCAGTCCATTCTGAAGGAGATCAACCCTGGGATTTCTGTGGAAGGAATGATGCTAAAGCTGAAGCTCCAGTACTTTGGCCACCTCATACGAAGAATTGACTCATTGGAAAAAACTCTGATGCTGGGAGGGATTGGGGGCAGGAGGCAAAGGGGATGACCCAGGATGAGATGGCTGGATGGCATCACTGACTCGATGGACGTGCGTCTGAGTGGACTCTGGGAGATGGTTATGGACAGGGAGGCTTGGCGTGCTGCGATTCATGGGGTCACAAAGAGTCGGACATGACTGAGCGACTGAACTGAACTGAATTCAAATAGTCAATATATACTTGCAGATGTGAGGCAGTAGAACTAATATTGTAACCGCAGCTGTAAGGTATGTTATTGAAATAACTATTCTATCATTCCCAAAGAAAAGCTGTATTTTTATAAAGATGTCATAGGGTGGTAATGGCATTGTTATCCTCTGATACGTTGATTTGAAGCATATGAAAATTGAAAACCCCAAACAGTAGAATACTGCTAAATTTATATATTCTACTTATAGCTTACACTCATATCTTAAACAGGTTTCTAATTTTTAAAATTCAACTTTAAAACTTTATAATTATCCAGTATAAATTAGCTGATTTTGCTTTCTTTGACTTACAAATATTCTATTTTCCGTTATATTTGAATCCCAAAAAATTTCTTATATTTTATTTACAAACATAAGAAAAAGATCATACAATGATCATTCTACTACAGAACCTAAAATTAAATAAAAATCTGGTAACTATTTGACTATTTGGACAAAATACACATTTTGACAAGTAGTAAAAACAAAAAGGTATACCTTTGTCCACTTAACATAGTGTCTGCACTGATCCTATTAACAAGATTCTTCCAAATTCTGTTTTACTTTCTATTCCTTGGAAACAAAGCCAGTTTATTTAAATGTATCAAAATGCTAAACCAAGGGTACAAAAATTGCTTCTAAAATATTGATCTATTTTTAAAGTAGATTGGACAGTTCAGCATCGGTACATCATGAAGCTCAGTACAAAACGGATTTTCTTCTTTCAAGGCAGGCACTATCATAATGTACTTGCTAAATGCATGCATTTGATATAAGAAAATTATGGTAATGTGACATTCCTACTACATGATGGAATATTCTTTTAGATAGTGAAACATATTAATAACACACATGATAGAGTTCTTTTTGGTTCCTGACATTTAGAACCAAATTTTTCAAAGGTTGTCTTCATTATGTATGTATACAGGAAATCTAAACCACACCACGCATACAAACAAATGCCTCAGCCTTTGCTTCAGTAGAATTTTGCCCAAGTCAACAGGTGATCAAAATTCTCTAGTTCTTTTAAATACAGTTCTTAAAGAAAACTAAAGGAAAGCATTTCTTGAGAAATTATTTGCACTGACACAATCTTTGGAGATAAGCTTGTCTTACCTTGTGATAAAAGCATTTGGGATAAAAAAGAACATTAAATCAATGTCTCCTGTTAAAATTCTGCCAAATAACATGTCCTAGGATTCTGTATGTTTGTTTACATCTGCTCATGAATATGCAGGTGCCTTTATACACAGATCTAACTATTATGTTTACATGTATGTATAGATACGTAGTGGTGGTTTAGTCGCTAAGTTGTGTCCTTGCTTTGCAACCTTATGGACTGTAGCCCACCAGGCTCCTCTGTTCATGGGATTTCCCAGGCTAGAATACTGGAGTAGGTAGCCATTTCCTTCTCCAGCAGATCTTTCCAACCCAGGGATGAAACCTCAGTCTGCTGCATTACAGGCAGTCCCTTGCATTGCAGGTGGATTCTCTACCAGCTGAGCCGCCAGGAAAGCCCATGTACAGGTTTATATACATATATATCTTCGTGGCTAAAGTTAAATAACATACTAGGGAAGTCATTGCAAAAGTTTTCATGTCATCAATCTGATCACTTTGTCTCAGATTCTAACATAGCCACTCCCCACAGATAAACCTGTGTGGGCACACCTGCAGCCTCTGTGTGCCATTTCCGGGTTCAGTACAGCTCTGGTGTCTAATCACAGAACTTCCCAGCTGCTGCTGTCACTGCTGTGACTTAGCAAACATGTCTTCGTAGATTTGTTTTAGACGACTTTGTTACTTTTTAAAGGAATAAATAAAATTGCCTCATGTAAACAATTTTGACATATTCATTATTAATACTGATTCATAATTCCCAAGAGGCAGCCATTATACAATATCACAGAGCCCCAATTTGGAAGTTAGACCTCATGGATATTTGAACTCCTCTCTCCCAGTGCTGGCTTTATTGATAAGGCACTTGACTTCTCTGTTCTTGGTACCTTATCTTCCAACTATGAATACTAATAATCATATAACATATTCAGCATGGAAAAGTGCCTATACAGCACTTAAATGTGTGCCTGCACTTGAAAACATTAATTATAGAGTGTTATTATTATTTTCAAAGTCTGTCTCTTAAGGCATTGATTTGCTCTGTTTTTGGTTATCATTGGACTATCCTTTTTCATATTATATGTATGAAATATGTAATAGCCTTTTTCATATTACATTGTATCCATTGCACTAATTTATAGACTATTAAAATTTCCACTTGCAGTGACTGGAAAAAAATGGAGCCTTTTGGGTTTTTTTTTTTGCTTTGTTTTACTTTGCCAAGTATCACTCCATGAAATAAACTCATGACCTGAATGAAAGCACAGTAGAAATTGGCATTACCATCAGACTTATTCCACTGCAAAATGTGGCAAGGTGAATTGGAGGTCAAGGCCCATTCTTATACATTACTTTCACTATCCAAAAAGATAGTTATGTTTTATAATTTAAGACGTAAGACACTCTCAAACATATAACATGATGCTTATGCTTTATCTGTTTCCTGAATTTAAAACATTGGAAAGTTTAATAATACCTTTGCCAACATTTGGTAAAAACTTGAAATTGGCTACTGGGTGTTAATTACAAGAAATTAGAAAAAAAACTATCTTAATTTATTCACTTGGATTTTGTTGTAGATTCTATATGATTAGTTAGCACAATATGGAATACAATGATGCTGAAGCCAGACAATTTGGCTTCAACAATATATATCTAGGAGCATAGCACAACACAAATTAATCTATAAAATAATCATTTTCATTCAAAAAAAATTTTGGTAATGCTGTGCTTTGATAGCACAGCAGCACAAATACTGGTACAAAGGGAGGTAAAGGAAGGAAACAGATTGGAAGATCAGGACACCAAAACCAGTTTGTTTGTTTCTTTGTTTTTCTAGGCAAGGGTTTTCATTTTTCTAAATCTCAATTTAGCACCTTCTACTACAAGATGATATAATTGGACTAGATTTGGAGAGGAAAGAGGGCCCAATGTCGACTCTGAATGGTAACTCCCTCAAGTTGTATTGAGACTCATTTTTAGACTCTATTTCTATCTTGCCAAAGGGGGAATGATGCAGTGGAAGAGGATGAAGGCAGTGACAGATCATGTATTTTTAGGACTGCATAATTATATAAATAAATAAGATTCTTTATAGCTCTAAAAAAGTATTAATTACTTATGGCCACTCTGAAAATCATTTAAAATATCACTTTCAGGTGTATCCTTTTTTTGAATCGCCAGTCCATGTCTGACGTAGGGTGCAGGTGCTTGGGGCTGGTGCATGGGGATGACCCAGAGAGATGTTGTGGGGAGGGAGGTGGGAGGGGGGGTCATGTTTGGGAACGCATGTAAGAATTAAAGATTTTAAAATTTAAAAAAAAAATAAAAAAAAAATAAAATAAATTTTAATATATAATCATGACATTCAACTGAAATGTATTTGACCTCATAAAGGAAGAAGTATGACTCTGTTTTTAAGTATAAATTTTTTAATTAAAAACATCCAAATTACTCAATATGACTTGGTTTACATCACTTGAAAAGTGTTGTATGCTTGGAAAATTGTTTGTGCTACACAATAGATGTCTGAATCTCCTTAAATAACAAAGCAGAAATGAATGTGGGTTGTGAACAGTGGAAATGCTGTAGATTCAGTAACTTCTTGAGAGCAGAGGCAATGTCTTAGTTAACTTTGTGTCCCTCCCTAGAGCCTAATGTGAATAATATGCCATAATCTTAAAAGATGATGCTGTGAAAGTGCTGCACTCAATATGCCAGCAAATTTGGAAAACTCAGCAGTAGCCACAGGACTGGAAAAGGTGAGTTTTCGTTCCAATCCCAAAGAAAGGCAATGCCAAAGAATGCTCAAAACACCGCACAATTGCACTCATCTCACACGCTAGTAAAGTGATGCTTAAAATTCTCGAACCAGGCTTCAGCAATACATGAACCGTGAACTTTCAGATGTTCAAGCTGGATTTAGAAAAGGCAGAGGAACCAGAGATCAAATTGCCAACATCTGCTGGATCATCGAAAAAGCAAGAGAGTTCCAGAAAAACATCTATTTCTGCTTTATTGACTATGCCAAAACCTTTGACTGTGTGAATTACAATAAACTGTGGAAAATTCTGAAAGAGATGGGAATACCAGACCACGTGACCTGCCTCTTGAGCAACCTATATGCAGGTCAGGAAGCAACAGTTAGAACTGGACACGGAACAACAGACTGGTTCCAAATAGGAAAAGGAGTACATCACGGCTGTATAGTGTCACCCTGCTTATTTAACTTATATGCAGAGTACATCATGAGAAACGCTGGGCTGGAAGAAGCGCAGGCTGGAATCAAGATTGCCGGGAGAAATATCAATAACCTTAGATATGCAGATGACACCACCCTTATGGCAGAAAGTGAAGAAGAACTAAAAAGCTTCTTGATGAAAGTGAAAGAGGAGAGTGAAAAAGTTGGCTTAAAGCTCAACATTCAGAAAACTAAGATCATGGCATCTGGTCCCATCACTTCATGGCAGATGGATGGGGAAACAGTAGAAACAGTGGCTGACTTCATTTTGGGGGGCTCCAAAATCACTGCAGATGGTGATTGCAGCCATGAAATTAAAAGACGCTTACTCCTTGGAAGGAAAGTTTTGACCAACCTAGACAGCATATTAAAAAGCAGAGACATTACTTTGTCAACAAAGGTCCATCTAGTCAAGGCTATGGTTTTTCCAGTGGTCATGTATGGATGTGAGAGTTGGACTATAAAGAAAGCTGAGCACCAAAGAATTGATGCTTTTGAACTGTGGTGTTGGAGAAAACTCTTGAGAGTCCCTTGGACTGCAAGGAGATCCAACCAGTCCATTCTGAAGGAGATCAGCCCTGGGTGTTCATTGGAAGGACTGATGTTGAAGCTGAGACTCCAATACTTTGGCTGCCTGATGCAAAGAGCTGACTCATTTGAAAAGACCCTGATTCTGGGAAAGATTGAGGGCAGTAGGAGAAGGGGACCAGGGAGGATGAGATGGTTTGATGGCATCACCGACTCAATGGACATGGGTTTGGGTAGACTCCGGGAGTTGTTGATGGACCGGGAGGCCTGGCATGCTGCGGTTCGTGGGGTTGCAAAGAGTCAGACTCGACTGAGTGACTGAACTGAACTGAAATGTGGATAAAATTATACTGTTCAACTGCTCTAACTTCCATTCAAACATTTACTGAATATTCAGCTATTCTAGTACTAAGCAGTGTTATTTGCTGATATAAAAGTTTTAATTTTTTTTCCTTAAACCAGTTATTCACGCTTTGAGATAATTTTCACAGTAAAAACTCATTTGTGAAATTTTTTACCAACACTGTGGTCTAGTTTCTGGCTATACAGCACAGAGGAGAGAACTTAACATTTCAAGATCCTCTTGACTCTAGTTTAGTATGTATTGGATCTTAGCTTTGGGCACAAATTGGATTCCCAGGAAATGGGCTTGGAGATAAAGATTAGTGTGCAAGAAGGTTCTCAGCAAATGTCCGAGGAATAAAACTCTGGAAAGGGAAAGTAGGAAAGCAGGATTGAGAAGTGGGAGAGAGAAGCTCAGATGTGACACATTCTCAATGAGGATTTCAACCATTTATAGCGGACGTTCAGGAGCTAGGAAGATCCTTAAGCGTTGTCTCAAGTTGAGGCTAAGCTTCCCTTGTGTTTTTCACTAGGAGTGGGTCTCCCCAGAAACCCAATTTGTACTTGGGTCAGACACTTCTGTTCAGCTCCTTAGGGGCTGGGCAGCCGAGACCTGGTTCAGGTGTCATTTGCTGCCGAGAAGGAAGTAAGTCCTTCATTTCCGAAGGGACTTTGCCTCATGCACCACACTGTCTATCTCAGTACAGTGGTTCTCTCTTAAGACAGAGGAAATTGTCTAAGCACAAAACAACACAGGCATAAAGACCATCCCATCATACGTTTGGCCATCATTTCTGAGAATTTTGAGAGAAGAAATGTCAGTTAGTAGTAGGTATAACCCTAATTAATTTGGAATGTTGGCTCCGACTGTGGCTTGTGCTGGGCCACGTGGCCAGGGGGGCAGGAGGCATAGAGGTTGCACTAACTTTGCCAGCCTTGCCTTGGTGAGAGGCTGCATCTGCCCAGAGGAAGGAATTGTCTTATTGCAGTCTGCTTACCATCAGGTCAATGTATTCAGCTTTTACAGAGGTGCTGGGTGTTTTAGTAAGGGCTCAATCTTTATTGATATTCTCACTCACATATAAACACTGTGAACACAAATATAGCCTACTTTATTCCTTTGTTTTTCTCTTTCAGATGTAAATAATGATTGTGTTGGCAGTGGTAAAAGAATTCCATTTTTCTCCTATGAGCCTAATGGGTTGCATATTGTCAAGAAACACTATTTTTAACATACATACGTGTCACATGATAGCCTTATTTACATTGCTACACAAAACAATGCCAGAAGAAACATGGCAGTACAAAGTAAATTGTATTACTTAAGCATTTTGAATGATTGCTTGATTTTTAGAACACCTGAACACTTCCAATACTAAATTCCATAGGATTTGAAATTTAAGAGGAAAATTTTGAAAGAAAAATATTAAGTGGTTTATTTTTATATGTAAAAAGGCAACATCTTTATGAATAGACTAAATGTCTACCTATTAATAATATTTATTGTCATAAATTTTAATCTGCATTTCTACTATTTGACATATTGCTGGCTGTATACATAAAATAATACTAAGTAATAATGACAACAAATATCCTTAGAATTTTTGAAGTTTACATCTGTGTTCTCATTTGTTTATATATGTGAGATTATATACAGAGACGACCCATTTCCACTGTTCTTCGAGTCAGATCAGAGTATTTAGGTAACAGTGCCACCTATTGCTATAAAATTGAAGTAACCCTGTTTGTCATCATTCTCGTAGTATTTCATACTACAATTCTTCTGTTTCCTTTAGCCTAAGTTTGCATTTCTATTTTAAAGTAATAGACAATTTCATGTAATTTAAATATATATGATACTTTCAGGAAAATTACATTTAGAACAGTTTTCTTTTGAAGGTTTAAGTACACAAGGGTTCAAAAACAGTATAAAAATAATTTAAGCTTGAATTTTTTGTCTGTCTTTGAAAAGCAATATTATAGCAGTATAGGTCAGAAATTTGTATTTTAATTAAATTTTATGTCATTATCAAGCATAAATAATGATCTTTTTTTAATTTGTGACAAAATATACTAAAATAATATACCAAAGACAGATCTTTAGAAACAGAAGATAAATTTACTTCACTCTGCTAAAAATGAATTTATTTTCAAAAATTTGTCCACAGTATTAATTTGTATTTAGATAAGAATATGTAAATTTGCACATTTGATTTCATGCTTCTATTTTGCAATAAGTCCAAAATTCACTACAAACATACATTCATGTAATTAATATGTAATAAAATTACCTATTCTCAATAACATGTATGTGAATATATTTTTGGATATAACTACATTTTTAACATCAGTAAAATTAAAAAGTTTGTTTGCTTGATTAATTCTTAAAGACTATGAAAGGTCATTTAGATATATTGTGAGTTTTTTGTTTATTGTTTATTTTATTTTAAAAATAACTGTGTAAGGTTTTGTAAGTGATGAAATTGTCTTAAAAAATGTAAAGAGAAGTTATGAATTTTCCAGTAGCAAAATCATCAGTGAAATAAAAGAAAAGCAGAATTTCCTTTACCTCCTCAAATGGATTATGATTTAAAGTCATATTTATAGAGTTTAAAAATACTTTAGATGAGCAGAAGAAGGGTTGATTTTTAATTTGCTTCTCAGTCTTTAAGGAAGATATTATAAATTATGCTTTTCTAAAACCTAATTGTACAAATTTTATGATTTTCAAAATAATCACTGCAGTTTTATATCATCTTTGTAATTAAACAAAAATTTTTTCAATCTTTCAATTATACCTTTTAATTTTTATTTTCAATTGCAATGAAATGTTTTGTTGATTGTGCAAGCTTATATAAAAACTATATTCTTGAATCACTTCAAATTGTGTCATTTAAATTAAAAGTAAACGTCATGAATGCTATTTAAATTCTGAATATGCGGAAATATTGAATCAGTTTAATATCACTAAGTGGTAATACACTGCGGTATATGTTCAGAAGACACTCAAGTTTAGTAAAAATATGGCCAAATTCATATCTAAGTGACCAGGAAGTATTTGTCTCTTTTTTTTGGATTCTTAAATAATTTATGCTGTTGGTAAAAATGCAATATAGTATGATATAGACCAGGAATTTTGTACATAACAGCTAGCACAGTTCTTGGCACATAGTAGGTGTTAAAGAAAGTGAAAGTGAAGTCGCTCAGTCGTGTCCAACTCTTTGTGACACCATGGATTGTAGCCTAACAGGCTACTCCATCCATGGAATTTTCCAGGCAAGAATACTGGAGTGGTTGCCATTTCCCTCTCCAGGGGATCTTCCCAACACAGGAATCGAGCCCTGATCTCCCTTATTGCAGGCAGACACTTTACCCTCTGAGCCACCAGGGAAGCCCCCTAGTAGGTGTTAAGCAACTATTTATTCAAAGTTAAAAGAATGAACACAGTTATCATTTGTCCTAGAAGGATCAAAACACATTTTTCTAAATTTTAGCTCCCTTGTGTATAATTGCTATTCTTATTCAACATAATTGATTATTTTAAGCACCATTCTATTCAAGTAGATTGTTTTCAGAAGTATTTTAACTCAGATTTTTAGAAGACAATATATATTTTAAGGTCAGAAAAAAATATTGGAAAAAACCTGACTATTGTTTCAAATATCTTTGTTTTATACAATATTAAAAAAAGACTTTAAAAATTATTGTCTATTAACATCTTCACAAACCTTTAAAAATTCCTCATTCTCAGAATAATTACTTACTGTTTGTCAACTGGAAAAAATAGAAACAAACAGCATAAAATATAAAGGATAGGCTAACAGTGAAAATATCCCAAGCAACTGTTTTGAGATAACCTCATCCTGTAATATAAGAGGGCAGAGGAGATTTTGTTTATATAGAACATGCTATTGTCTATAAGAGTAAAGAATACTGATATATTGAGAACAAAAACATGTTGCTTGAGAAAAATAAGCTTACTTTAATGTATATACACTGAGCTTGATAATTCTTGGAGTCTGGTTTGACTTGTTTTGTGCTATTGGAATCAAAACAAGTGTTTTGTATAAAGATCTCCAAGTTATTGAATTTAAATTTTGAGATCATGGTCTTGTTTATCAGATTATTATTAGAATATAATTCAATCTGGGATAAAAATGGGGAGGGGTGGATATTTAGGCCTAACATTTAATTATTCATCTTAGCTTCCCCACATACTTTTCTAAGAATGCAGACTTTGAATGCAAAGATAAGATGGCTATATCCCAACAGCTAACATCATCATTGCTTTTACGTCTTGGTTTTACTAGATCATTGCTTTAAATGAGCATCACAAAACCAATGGAGGTTTAGTGTCTGCATTACCTTCTCCTCATAACCGTTTTCAATTTATTTTTTTTCTTGCATGTCATCATTTTAATGTAAATCTTTCTTTTTCTTTCCAATAAACTGAAATGATTAAGTAATTCTGCCTTTTGCATGATTAAAGATGATGGATAAGCTTGGGTGGATAAATATCAAGGCTCCTAACAGAATCTGTACACCTCACATGTCAGATTTCTTCTAGCTTGCTCACTGTTAATGACAGGAAAAATTAGCATGTCTGTGGATAGCCTAAGAAGAATCCAAAGATACGGAAACTATATCACTTTTTCTTACTAAATTTTAAATCACTTTCATTTTTTGCAGTAATTAATCTCTACTGTAAAGAGCAGAAATTGAATTGCATGTAAGTCCTAACCACAATGCAGGTTCACATAAAACTAAAAAATCAGTAGTTATTTAATAATGTTTTTGTAAGTACACAAGTATAAGCATATAAAGGATAAAAAGAAAATATTAATACAAGGATAGTTACTAAATCATTGATGATATGAAACACTTATAATAGCACTAGTTTGGTCACTTTTTCATTTAAATGGTAAATAACAAAATTTATATTTACCACTTTAAATATCATAACTACTTTATCTTTCATTTTTTTCATAATTTACTTAGATATATATCAAAAAGAAACTATTGCAAGAGAGCATATATTAGCTTGTCATTGCTTCTATATATAAGTTAAGTGATGTTAAGAATTAGGTTTTTGGCCCAGCACCATCTTCTTGTGATCAATTCAGATTTTTAAGAAATTCATGCTAAAGACCAAGATTACTCTTTTAACACTTCTTAAGGATACACCATATTTTCCTCAACCACTCTTAGTTTTATAATATATTGATAAAAATCACCATGTTCTAAGCAGAGGCCTGTGACAACAGCAACACCCACCCTGCGCTAGCTTTGCCACCCAGGACCACACATTTCCTGACCTGAGTTTTATAGATGTCTGTATCATGGTAGCCCTGATTTTTTTCTTTTCTTTCTTTTTTTTTTTTTGACAGAATAATGAGTATTCTCTGATTTTTTTTTTTCCTGCGTGTATTCTGGATGGCAAAATTTGGGCCACAAAATGCTAATTTCTAACCTAACACTATGACAGCAATCACAGCCTTCACAAGGATGGAATAAAGAGAGCAATCTAACATCCAGGGGTATGAGTTTCTCATCAGTGGCTGGCAGACTGCCGTGAAGGCTTACAGTAATCCCATTGGACAGCCCCGGTTGATGAAGCCTGGGAACAGGCAGCCACAATGTAGGGAGTTCACAATTGCAAGCATTTGTCCATAATTTAAAGCTATACGAGAAGTGGAGAGCATTCATCTGAACAACAAGCTGTAATTTAACTGGAGTAACATTTACACAGTTTTTAACCCATTAACTCCTCCTTCCCTCATGCACGCTGACTTTGTTGTTTTAGAAAATATATCTTCCCAAAAAAGCAATGTGCAAACACCTAACACAAGCTTATCTGTTAAGCTGTGAAAACCTGCCATAAGAATAAAAGCTTTTTGTTTGGAAACACAGCTGTGAGTGACATTTCTAAATCTCAACGTTGGCAGTTTTTTGATAGTTTCCTCTTACGCAGTGCTTTTAGTACTTGAAATTCATTTTTAGTATATCACACGCATATCTAGGCTGGTATTTAGCTTTTTTTTTTTTTTAATGTGAACTAAGTCTGACCACTTATTCCTCCAGCCCAGGATATTTCCAAATATAAATGTAATAATTCAGGTAACTCAGTTTTGCCATTCACACAGAACTCTGTGTAGTGTGTGTGTTCTTCCTTGCTATTGCCCCGAATTATAGACTTTTGCAATATATGCCTTATTTACTTCTCACATTCCTCTAGAAATTGGACATTATTTCAAGAAAAAAAAGATGCATTTTGTTATATCAATAATACAGACTGATAGTTATGAAATATACAAAGCACTTCTTTTTTTAAGAAAGTTAATGGTTAGATTGTCTATAGGTCATTTTGCATAAAAGTCTGCGATCATCTAAAATTCAGACCTGGAAAGTTAATGCTGGTTTCTCTTCTGATAACTACTATTACAGTCTTTAACACCTTGGTCTTCTGGTCCCAATTACTTTCTCTCTCAATAAATTCTTTGAGGGGTATAATATATCTGCTTGTTTACTAATCCAATCATTTTAAGGACAAAAAACTCCTACTTTTAAAATCAAGATCATTACCTGTTGTGTTGAAGTAGTGTAGGTTGCACTAGTGGTAAAGAAACTGCCTGTCATTGTAAGAGACACAGGAGATTTGGGTTCAGTCACTAGGTCGGGAAGATCCCTTGGAGGAAGGCATGGTAAGCCACTCCAGTATTCTTGCCTGGAAATCCCATGGACAGAGGAGCCTGGCGGGCAAGAGTGTGTGGGGTCACAAAGAGTTGGACACAGTTGAAGTGATTTAGCACACAAAAAGAAAGAAAACCAGTAATTCTTTTAAAATTTAGACATTTTATTAGGCACAAATCAGATTCTCTACTATCTATTATTGTTTTTGTCCAGTCACTGTCTTGTCTGATTCTTTCTGACCCCATAAACAGCAGCATGCTAGGCTTCCCTGTCCTTCACCATCTCTTCACTATGCTCAGATCTATTGTTATAACAAGCCAAAGCGTACCCTGGCATTGAACCCAGTGGGGCTGGTGTGCCTAGGTTTTCCCTCTTTCCTGAGCCAGCTGGCTTTTTGTGAAACTGTCTCAGATACACTATGTTATTACACCACAATACCTGTGGTGTCTGATGAATGAGTTTCTTTTTCAAATACAATCTAGAATCCTCAAGAATAACCAAGTATTATTACCAGATGGCCCTATATGTGACATTTCTATTCACCTAGAAGAAGGACATCTATTCTCAGATTATCCTTTGTAATTCAGATTAAAGCCTACATTTCTCCAAAATATGTTCATTATATTAAAGACAATCAATAAGTAATTGCACGTTATCAAATTCAGACTCCTTTCCTTAGCACTCAAGGTCCCAACTTTCCTTGGTGGCTCAGATGGTAAAGAATCCGCCTACAATGCAGAATATTTCAGTTTGATCCCTGGGTCAGGAAGATCCCCTAGAGAAAAAAAAATGGCTACCCACTCCCGTATTCTTGCTTGGAGAATCCCATGGACAGAGGAGCCTGGCTGGCTACAGCCCATAGGGTCGCAAAGAGCTGGACATGACTGAGTGACTAACACTTTCACTTTTTCTAAGATATTAAAGACAATCAATAAATAACTGTATATTATCAAAATTAAATTCAGACTGCTTTCCTTAGCACTCAAGGCCCCGACCTCAGTTTATAATCTTTTTCAACTTTTTTATCGTAAAATAAAACACAGATCTGGAAAGCCACACTTACACAAATAGTATGGCTTAATGAAATATTATAAGGCAAAGGCTCTTGTGACCCCACTTAAGTCAAAAAACAGAACTCTGTCTCCCAAGCAACCTCTCCACAGGGTCCGTCCCAGTGGAAGTTTACTCTGTTTGCATTCATTTACAGTTTCATCACCAATGTGTGCAGCCCTAGTCATAAAATATACAGTCTTGCCAAAATTTTAACTTGATATCTCATCCATTAAAAAATGAATCTTTAGATTCTCCTCTCCTATCCTTTTCTTTCCATATAATTTTTCAGGTGAAGAACACACAACTGGTAGTGTCTTAAAGAACATACAAATAAATGAGCTGAGTTTGTCAGTCCAGATTTGCTGATTGCATACTCTTGGTACAATTTGCAAGTTCTTCTGTCCTTTAGTTCCTGAAAATTGGCATTGCATTCAAAGTCTCAATCTCAAGACTGATGCCATGGATGGTGTGTTCTTTCATCAAGAGACACAAAATGTTTTCTGTGATGTTTACAAATGGAATGCAAAATTCCCAAATCTGTTAATTCATTAGTAATCGCAAACTCATGATATCTGATTCTATCATTTTGCCTTTATTTATTAGATGGAACAACTTCATAAGGAGGCTCTGTAGGATAGAGTTAATCTACAGCTGGTCTTGGAAAACTCTCTCTTTATCTCCAGGGATGCCTAGATGTCTGGCTTGACTCTTGACCAAGATAAGTGCACTGAAATTTATGATGTTTGGTTTAAAATCCAAAACTCCCCCGGTGAGCTCCAAATCTCAGAGCCAGTTTGTTTATGGATAGTTTTCTACTGGCATAACTGGTTACACAGCTGGATGATTATGTAACCAGAAGGGCATAAAAGACCTCCTGGAAGCTTCTGCCCTGAGCTCTTTTAAAACCAAAATTCATTGCCCAGATCAAGTCAAAGTGAACGAAAACCATGGGGAGATTTCACCTGAATATCTTTTGGATCCCAATGCCTACCTGTGCTCCTTTTCTTTTGTTGTATTATCCTCTTGGACTTTAGATAATAGCCTTAAATGAGCATGTTCAATTGAGTCTTATAAGTCTTTTCAAATATCCCAAACTAAAAAATACTTCCAGAGACAATTCCTCTCAACTACCAATTTGTTATCCAATAGTTTAGTTCATATAAATAGGCAAGATAATGTTTATTTCTTTACTCTGATTTAACCAGTTTTTCAAAAGAATCAACTCATTTTCTGTTATCTTCAGCAGTAACCAATTATATATATTTTTTTTACTATACTTTTTAAAGTTGTTTGTTTCAACAAGTTTTAACAAGTTCAAACATAGCCAATAAGTTTAGATTAATTTCAATGTTTATGAAGTTCAGATTGTCCCATTTGTCCCAGTAATCTTTGACAACTTTCCTGCTTGGTATGGCAGCATGGTCTAGAGTCACCTTTTGCATTCCCACCCACCCCCAAACTGAGGTTAATAATATCCATTATTCCAAAAGCACAGTCTCATGCTGGGAATGCTCATTGCTGCAGAGTCACTCGTTGTCTTGAGACCTTTTCAGTGAACAGAACTAACTCGTAAACAAATATTTTAGAATATTTTAAGAGTTTATACTCATGTTCTGAGTTTAAATAAGCCCTATCTTGCACGCTCGCTCAGTCACATTCAACTCTGTGCGACCACATGGACTGTGACCCACCAGGCTCCTCTGTCTGTGGGATTTCCCAGGCAAAAATACTGGAGTGGGTTGCCATTTCCTCCTCCAAGGAATCTTCCTGACCCAAGGATTGAACAAGTATCTTTTGCATCTCCTGCATTTGCAAGCAGATTCTCTATCACTGGTGTTACCTGGGGAACCAACAGGATGTTTATTTAACTTCTTCTATATATCTTCTCCAGATTGAATTCACAATGAACTCGAATAGAAATTTGAGGAGGTCTATTTTTAAAAAGGGAAGTTACAAATGTTTGGCTACAGAGGTAACACAAAGGTTAGGACAATAACCTAGAGCTTATCACAGGTGAGCTGCTACCAACCTAAAGTACAAATGAATGAGTGGAACCTAGAATGATCAAGAGTTGTGTAGTCAGTCACCTTATCAGGAATCATGAGCACAGTCAGTGGACATGATTCAAGAAAAACATTGCAGGGAGGGAGCCAGAAATTAACTCTGATCTCATTCTCTTCCCTCCTTCTGATCTCCTTCTAGTGAAATTCATGTTATACATGTTGTTTTGTAACCTGTTTTTTATATTTACTCTGTCAATAACTAGTCTTCAAGAGTAATACTTCAATTACCAAAAGATATTCTATTGCACTGTTGTTGTTGTTCAAACACTCAGTCATGTCTGACTCTTTGCGACCCCATGGACTGCAGCACACCATCTTCCCTGTCCTTTACCATCTCCTGGAGCTTGCTCAAACTCATGTACATTGACTCAGTGATGCCATCCAACCACCTCATCCTCTGCTGTCCCCTTCTCCTCCTGCCTTCAATCTTTCCCAGCTTCAGGGTTTTTTCCAATGAGTCCGTTCTTTGCATCAGATAGTCAAAGTATTGGAGCTTCAGCTTCAGCATCAGTTCTTCAAATGAAGGTGAAAGTGAAAGTTGCTCAGTCAAGTGTTGGACTCTTTGCAACCCCATGGACTATACAGTCCATGGAATTTTTCAGGCCAGAATACTGAAGTGGGTAGCCTTCCCCTTCTCCAGGGGATCTTCCCAACCCAGAGTCGAACCCAGGTCTTCCCCATTGCAGGTGGATTCTTTACCAGCTGAGCCACAAGAGAAGCCCAAAAATACAGGAGTGGGTCAGTCAGTCAGTTCAGTCACTCAGTTGTGTCCGACTCTTTGTGACCCCATGGACTGCAGCATGCCAGGCATCCTTGTCCACCAACTCCTGGAGTTTACCCAAACTCATGTCCATTGAGCTGGTGATGCCATCCAACCGTCTCATCCTCTGTCATCCCTTTCTCCTCCTGCCTTCACTCTTTCCCAGCATCAGGATCTTTTCAAATAAGTTAGCTCTTTGCATCAGGTGGTCAAAGTATCGGAGTTTCAGCTTCAGCATCAGTCCTTCCAATGAATATTCAGGACTGATTTCCTTTAGGATGGACTGGTTGGGTCTCCTTGCAGTCTGAGGGACTCTCAAGTCTTTTCCAACACCACAGTTCAAAAGCATCAATTCTTTGGTGCTCAGCTTTGTTTATAGTCCAACTCTCACATCCATACATGATTACTGGAAAAACCATGGCCTTGACTAGACAGACCTTTGTTGGCAAAGTAATGTCTCTGCTTTTTAACATGCTATCTAAGTTGGTCATAATTTTTCTTCCAAGGAGTAAGCATCTTTTTATTTCATGGCTGCAGTCACCATCTGCAGTGATTTTGGAGCCCCCCCCCACAAAAAAAAAAAAAGTCTGCCACTGTTTCCACTGTTTCCCCATCTATTTGCCATGAAGTGATGGGACCAGATGCCATGATCTTAGTTTTCTGAATGTTGAGCTTTAAGCCAACTTCTTCACTGTCCTCTTTCACTTTCATCAAGAGGCTCATCAAAGTAATGTCTCTGCTTTTTAATACATTGCCTAGGTTTGTCATTCTATTGCATACATATGCCACAAATAATGCACTCAAGTGGTAAATATTTAATTTCTCTTTTCTGTTAATTTTCTACTATTATAGAAGGATTTTTATGGAAGTTTGTGTCACATATATTGCTTGCACAGCTTTGTAGCTATATCTTGGTTGTGCTGTGCTGAGTCACTTCAGTCGTTTCTGACTCTTTGAGAGACTATGGACTGTAGCCCACCAGACTCCCCTATCCAAGGGATTCTCCAGGCAAGAATACTGGAGTAGGTTGCCATACCCTTCTCCCAGGGATCTTCCTGACCCAGGAATGGAACCCACATCTCTTATGTGTCCTGTATTGGAGGCGTATTCTTTACCACTAGCGTAAATTTTGGGTAAATATATTTACCCAAATTGGGTAAATATATTTTTCTATAATATATAGAAATAGAAATGAAATTCTAAGTAGCAAGTATATTTTCAGTGCTCTGGGGATATTTTTTAAAAGTGCTCTCTACAAATATAGCACCACACTATATATCCTACAATGTTTTCATATTGTTTATTTAAAATGTGCTCTCTGGGGACTTCCCTAGTGGTCTAGAGGCTGAGACTCTGAGCTTCCAATGCAGGGGCTCAGGGTTCGATCCCTGGTCTGGGAACTAGATTCCACATACTGTAACTAAGAGTTTACATGTGGCAACTAAAGATTCTACATGCAACTGAATATCAAAGATCCCACATGCTGCAACTAAGACCCGATGTGGCCAAATAAATAAATAAAAATACTTTAAAATAATTAAATAAAATGTACCCTCTGATGCCAGATTTTCTGGCATCAGAACCTGACTCAGCCACTGCTTAGCTTTGAGGCAAGTTGCTTAACCAGTCTCAGCGACCTTGTACTGTAACTAGAGTTGATAGTTATCTACCTACTTGTAAGTTTGTTGGAAAGATTAAACAGGATGCTGAACCTTTAAAACAGTATCTGACATATGGAAAATAATAAATGTCAGCTAAATAACAGTAGGCACTGAAACTCTAAACTACACGTTTGACAATTTGATATGTATAAAAGTTATTATTGTTTAGCTTGAAATTCTTTAATAATAGCTTGAATTTTTAAAAATTTCATTATAGGTGTTAATGTTTTTTCTTTATGAATTATTTATGCTTTTCACATATTACTTTTATTTCATAGCATTTAGTTTAAATATTAAATAAGGCATACATATGTTAGATGTAGTTTGGATATTACATATGCTTCAAACTATTCTCAGGTTGCCATATGGATTTTAATTGTACATTATACATAACTGATTCTATCATTTTTTAAACGATTTCTGATTTTCTCATCATGATTGTAAAGGCCTTCCACAACTTAAAATAGCAGAAATAATCTTTGTATTTGGGTTCAATCCCTGGGTTGAGAAGATCCCCTGGAGGAGGGCATGGCAACCCACTCCAGTATTCTTGCCTGGAGAATCCTGGCAATGATTCTTGCCTGGACAGAGGAACCTAGTGGGGTACAGTCCATGGGATCACAAAGATTTGGACACGACTGAAGTGACTGAGCGTGCATGTATGCTCAGTCACGCTCTCTTATTATGTTTATACCGATACCTTTACCATCTTTGCAATTTTAAAATAGAGAATTTAAATATCATTTATCCATGATGACTAAAGATTATTTTAATAATATTTTGTATGTGTAATATATGATTTTATCACTAATTTCAATAGCATTCTTATTTTACATGAGATTATTCATGTAAATATAAATATAATTCAGGAATTTCTGTCATTTCACTCATATGTCTGTAGCTTTCTTATCTATGTGACTATATTATAAGGTAAAGATTCTTTTTAAAATTTATTTTGAATACTTTTTTTAAAAAAGGTCTTCTTTTATCGATTTTTTTATAACTCTTAATCACACAACCCACACAATCACATAATCCATACAACCACATGTTTGGTAAAGTACTATATTTTAAATATAAATGGGTCATAATTCATTTAAGGTTCTGGGAGTTAATTTATCAGAAGTCACTAATGTTTAATAAATAATAAAAATAGAGAAAATGTTAGACTTCATTACATGTATTTGTGGTAAATATTAGTTTACAAAACTATTATTGCCTCTGGGAGTGTGTATGTATATGTGTGCATATGAAATGTCCTAATTCTAAATATGATTTATACTGTATTGTTATTGTTGCTCTTTAGTCACTAAGTTGTGTTCAACTCTTTTGCAACACTATAAAGTATACCCTGCCAGACCCCTCTGTCCATGGGATTTTCCAGGCAAGAATACTGGTGTGGATTGCCATTTCCTTCAGGCAATCTTCCTCACCCATGGATTCATGCTGTAGATTACAATTAAAAAAAAAGATTGAAAGTCACTGCTACAATGTAAATCCTTTAGATACTATTAGAATAATTTTTTTCAAGTTTCAATGTCCCCCACCAAAATTTTTCCATGATATTTACTGGCTTTAAATTAAACATCACTATTTCTACTTTCCATTTTAAAAGGTAATTTTGTCCAAAGTAGTCTGCAAGCTTAATCCATTTCCATTACATTTTAGTATTTATCAACATGTTAAAGAAATCTAATTTGGAACTAATATGGATTTATCTTCTGTAATTTCTTCTCTGCATCTCCCTGAATTTTATTCACTACTTGGTATTGTAACATTTACTCATACTAAATTTACAGCTTCTCTTTGCATCAAGAAAACCTTATTCCATCAGCATGAATGTGAGAGCTTTCTCCCATGCCAAATGAATGGCTAGTATGCCCTCTGCATTAAGTTGCTTCAGTTGTGTTCAACTCTTTTGTGACCCCCATGGACTATAGCCCATCAGGCGTCTCTGTCCCTGGATTTCTCCAGGCAAGAATACCAATGGAGCAGGTAGCCATTTCCTTCTCCAGGGGATCTTCCCGACCCATGTCTCTTATATCTGCTCCGTTGGCAGGCCAGTTCTTTTTTTTTTTTTTTTGGCAGGCCAGTTCTTTACCACTAGTGCTACCGGGGAAATCCAGCATGACCTACCCTGCACCATTTTAATCCTGGCGTTTAAAAAACAATTGCCATATCACTGAAAAGTACAGATAACAATGAAACACTTTTGTATGCTGAGAAACTGAAGGAGTAAAGCTTTTACATGTTACCTGATGTTATATGAGCTTTGACAGGAAAACAGTAATCAGATTATAATCTTTTATAAACTAAATGAGCATTCATAAATAATTGTCTAAATGTCAAGCCTAGATCAATAACAGACAGATAGCTAGAGATATCTATATCTATCTGAAAATGTAACATTCACTGCAAATACATGTAATAAAGTCATGTTTTCTGTATGTTTATTATTTATTAAATGTTAGTGACTTCCCATAAATTAATTCCCAGAACCTTAAATGAATTATGACCTACTTATATTTAAAATATACTGCTGCTGCTGCTAAGCTTGTTTCAGTAGTGCCCGACTCTGTGCGACCCCATAGACGGCAGCCCACCAGGCTCCCCTGTCCCTGGGATTCTCCAGGCAAGAACACTGGAGTGGGTTGCCATTTCCTTCTCCAATGCATGAAAGTGAAAAGTGAAAGTGAAGTTGCTCAGTCGTGTCTGACTCTTAGTAACCCCGTGGACTGCAGCCCACCAGGCTCCTCCATCCATGGGATTTTCCAGGCAAGAGTACTTTACAAAATATTCACTTATGTTAGTAAGAGTTATAAAAGAATTGTTAGCTAATTATACATTCCTGTGTATAAGATCACATTTATACATACTGCATTTCCTTATTTATAGTACCCTTACCAGATCCAAGGCTCCATGTAATATGTGCCTGGTATGGTGCCTTATTCAATTTAAATCCACCCTGTGAAGTTTAAACCCTCATTGCACAAATGGTGAAACTGAGACTTGTAGTTTCAAACTTTGTATGTTTGTGTCCAGATCCTGGGCTGGAAGTCAGAGTTTCTCACTCTGAAGCACTACAAAACAGGTAGAAAAGCTGGGAGGTTTTGTGGGTTCTATCATTTTGGGAACCCATCGGACATAATTTTTTTTTTCTTAAGTCCAGAGTCACTTGCAGCAATTAATCTTATCATTGCCACAGCCTGGATCCGCACTTTATCCCTTCCTCTCAATTTCATTTTGTAGCAGTTACCCCAGTTCTTTTCACTCTAGACATATTGGCTTTTTTTTTCTTTTTTTTTGAAATTCCATTTTTCATGTATAGAACTTTTTGAGAGAATACATGATTCATCTAGTTGAACTTCATACATAGGACAAAGCCAAACAAGTTGAATGTTTTCATTTTTCACTTTGGGGAAAAAAATAAGCTTTTAGTCAAATCAACTTAAGAAACAGCTTGAATTGCAAGATAATACTGCTTCTATAAGTAATTGCTTATGTGCTTGTCCTATTTGGAGTAGAAGAGCTGTGATTTATGAACATTTTTATTTAAAGTATAATCTTGGATTTACTCCAAATAATTGTCATCTTTGAAATGTTGTCAACCTGGGCTAGCCACAGGGATGCCAGAATTAAAGTATTATATCAGCTCACCACATGGTCCACCCATTGGGCTCAAGTATGTTTTTATCCGCCTCCCTTTTATCACATATTTCCTTACTTCACATTTACATTTAATCCATTGACTTCCGTGATTTCTTTTATACCAGAGAGCATGTAAAACACAGGGAAAATGAGTCGACATATTCACTTAGCAGGAGCTTTATTCCTGGTTCCCTTTCTCTCTCTTTCTGGATGAAACTCCATTAGGCAAAAGTGCTCCTGGTATTAATCTAAGATGATTAGCTGTGAAGTGGAATACAAAGGCCAGCCTGGAGTGGAGACATCTGACAGTGGGAAGATACTTTAGAGCAAAAGAATCAAGAAGAGCATGAGTTTAAGAGGCAAAACTCAAATAATACTAGGCACAGGAAATAACATTAGCTACAGCTGCAAACCAAATGGGAAAGTACATTCACCAGTGTGGAGACTGTTACTGGCCTTCCATTAGAGGTGCATAGGGCCCAGAAAGTAACATCGGTGTATTTCAGTTGTTTTCTTCTCTCTCTCATTCTCCATTTTCTTTTTAAATTTTTATTTTTTTAAAATTTTTTTCAACAATTTTTTGATGTGGATCATTTTTTGAAGTCTTTATTGAACTTGTTACAACATTGCTTTGGTTTCATGTTTTGTTTTTTTGGCCATGAGGCATGAGGGATCTTAACTCCCTGAGGAGGGGTCTAACCCACACCCCCTGCATTGGAAGGGAAAGTCTTAACCAGTGGACCTCCATGGAAGTCCCTTCTTTTTGAATTTTTAATCACCTGACCTTGTTCTCCTACACCCCCCAGATCTTATTTCTTCAGCTTGTCTAACCAGCTGTGACTATAACTAGCGTTAGAGGCAGCACTCCTCATCCATAAACTCTGTACTCCCCTAAATAATTCAGCCTCCCTTGCAATTATATTAGGCCAAGGGCTTCTCCAGTGGTTCAGTTAGTAAAGAATCTGCCTACAATGCATGAGACTACCTGCAATGCAGAAGGCGCAGGTTCAAGCCCTGGGTCAGGAAGATCCCCTGGAGAAGGAAACGGCAACCCACTCCAGTATTTTTGCCTGGGAAATCCCATGGACAGAGGAGCCTGATGGGCTCCTGGAGTGCTACAGTCCATGGGGTTAGCAAAGAGTCTGACACAACTTAGTAACTAAACACCACCACCGTGAAGATAGTTCTAGTCAGTACTGATTTATCAGAGGTGACTTGCTGTACTTAGAAGCCAAATATATGAAAGATAGTATGGTACCTCCCTGGGGAAAGGGTGACTGACATCAAAACCTGTAGGGAACCTGGATCCTGGAGTCAACTGATAGAAGAGCATCGCCAGTGACTGGCATTAGACTTCCTATGAAAAATTATTAAAAGCTGTGTATTAACCTATTGAGGGCTTCCCTGGTAGCTCAGAGGTTAAAGCATCTGCCTGCAATGTGGGAGACCTGGGTTCGATCCCTGGGTCAGGAAGATCCCCTGGAGAAGGAAATCACAACCCACTCCAGTATTCTTGCCTAGAGAACCCCATGGACAGAGGAGCCTGGTGGGCTACAGTCCACGGGGGCTCAAAGAGTTGGATACGACTCTTTAACCTATTAACCAATTAACCTACTGAAACTCAGAGATTAATTTTTCCTAAAGCATAGTCTAATTTATAAATTTAGCTACATTTTAAACTAATCTATGCATTGATATCCATTACAGATATGCCAATTAAGTAGAAAGAATGCACAGACCATATATTAGGAGTCTAGAATCTTACTTCTTATCCATTCTACATTCCTTCAAACAATGTGTGGAGTTACTACAGTATTATAATCATTATTTTAGACATGCCTTGGGAATAGTAAATAAGACGGATAAGATCCCTGTTCTCAGATAAAGCGGTCAGACCAAAATTAAGTAAATGAACAAATTAGGTAATTCAGAGGTTAGTAATCACTGTTAAAGTTGATACTAATGCTGTGATAGACAGGTGACGGGGGGACTATTTAATTGCGTAGTTCAGGAAGACCTCTCTGTCTTAGAATTAAGACATGAATGAAATAAAGGAGCTAGGCCAAATATTTCAGAGAAAAGAACTTGGGTTTATCTATTCTTAATGTATAACGAAAAGAAAGAAATCCAAGAGAACATCACAGTAAACCTGGAAAGAGTAATATTATATGGGTCAAGAGTGATATAAAGCATATTCAATCCACAGGAAGGATTTAAAATTTTATTCTAAAGTTATGAGAAAATATTGGGGAAATTTAAGTAAGAAAGTATTTTAATGGTGTTTACATTTTCATAAGATAATTATAGGCATAGTGAAGAAAACAGACATATTTTAATGTAGAACTGACTAGACTCACTAATAAATTAGATTAGCAAAGTAAAGAAATGAAGAAACCAATAATAGCTCCTAGAATCTAGACTTGTGCAATGGGGTATGTAGCAATGATTTTTACTAAGATGAGGAGGCTGGGAGGAGGATTTCCTTCCAGGTGGGATTTTTGACGCCAATTACATATCCAAGCAGAAGTGTTTAAAGGAAATTAGATATAAAATACTGGGGTACAGTGTAAAAAAGCTAAGAAAAAATTTGAAAATATTTTAAGCAAGTATTGAAGGCACTGTATTGGTTCAGATCACTTTGGAAGAGAGGCTAGGCAGAGAAGAGGATGAGAATAAAATACTGGAATATTCCAGTGTTTGGTAGTTCTGACCTAATTCCTCCATCTCTTATTCCTCCTCAAAGTGGATGACTCAAAGTTTCTAAGAGCTTTGCCTTGAGGGGTTCCATAAGGAGTGATTCTAGTGAAATATTCGGGTATAGTGATAAGCCATCGGGAGAAATAATATCAGGAAGAGGGCACTTTGCAAAATATCTATAAATCACATAGCTTATGTAGTTGCTTATTCTATCTGAAACCCTGATTTAATTATGAAATAGCTAACTCACAGAATCCTCATTATATGACTCTACTAGAGAAAGTAAGCACAAACTACTTCCTTTAATATATACTGGGAATACAATCATAAATTTGAAATAAATTATCACCCTGCCACAAATCTTGATTGGATTTCCATGAATAGCCCACTAGTGAAATATTCACTTGGCTAGTCAAGGAAGTGATAAGGGGGCCACAGAAATGAGTAATTGTTCCAAGAGTGATCTGACCTAGTTTGTTCTATGGCTTGGGGACATCACTCAAATTTCCTGTGTGTGTTTTGAAGCAAGTGCTCTGAAATGACCAGCAACAGAAGTTCCATTTACCATCTTCATGGCCTATTTTCACAGGCAAACCACCACCATTGCTCACCAGGTAGCACAGATATAGTTTTTAACAGTAACAAAAGAGGCTTTAGGGATGGGAGCAAAAGATGTCTCCACAAAACAATGATATTTAGCTCTTGAAAAAGCTCTGTTGAATTCCAAAATGCCAGCCGCAGACTTCTATTTAGTACTGTGAACATGGTGTCCAGGCAAACTAGAGGAAGATAGTAAATAAAAGGCCTGTATCATGGTCCTAATCAGCAACCTCATGATCTATCTTAGTGAGAAAGAATTGTTTTAGAAGGAAAAATTAGTCACCTAAATTGTTTTGGTAAATTCCTGGATGTAACTACCAAATCTCATATGTATACACAGTGAAAGTAGATGAACAGAATCAACATGCATTGGTTTGATTACTCATGAGCTATCTCAGGGTCACAGAATAAGTATTGCTTACACTGGATCATTGTGCAAAATGCAGTTGCTACTATAAATCTGAAGAGGAGTAAAGACAAAGAGAGAAGATGGAAAGTGAAGGAGAATAAAGGGGGAGATGATTCCTTACATGAAGTCTCAGCTCTAGGATTTAACAGCTCTCAGCTGGATGCATAACAGGATCCTTGTATTCACTGTCCCTTCTCAAAAGCTTCTTTGGTCCAAACACATGCCTAATTTACCTAGTTATTAACTTTCTATTAGATCTACCAAGTTCTTTCTTCATTTCCCAGTTATACATTTCTTTGCCCAGCAGTCTATTTCACTTCTTTTTTTTTTTTTCAGCATGAATTAAGCTGGTTAAGCACTGGATGTTTTTTTATTTTTATTTTTTTAGAGTATAGTTGATTTACAATGCTGTGTTAGTTTCAGGTGTATAGCAAAGTGAATCAGTTATACATATATATGGGTGCATGTGTGTGTGTACACGCGTGCATGCGTGCAAGCACACCGATTTAGTTGTGTCTGACTCTTTGTGATCCCATGAACTGTAGCCCATCAGCTTCCTCTGTCCATGGAATTCTCCAGGCAAGAACACTGAAGCAGGTTACCATTTCCTACTCCACAGGATCTTCCTGACCCAGAGATCAAAGCTGCGTCCCTTGCATCCCCTGCATTGGCAGGCAGATTCTTTACCGCTGTGCCAATTGGGAAGCTCTACACATACATATATCCAGTCTTTTTTATTGTTTTCCCATATAGGTCATTACAAAGTACTGAGTACAGTTCCCTGAGCTATAAGGTAGGTCCTTATTGGTTATCTATTTTATACATAGTTGAGTGTATATGTCAACCCCAGTATCCCAGTTTATCCCTCCTCCTGACTCAAGAATTGGGTTTTTGGGGTACCCCATAGTTTGCATCTGTTACCAGTGGAACTTCTGAAAAACTAAAATAATACCTGGGTTTAGGCTGATGAGTATGGTATATTTTTTATCTTGCATTTATATTTTTGTTTAATTTTTCCTGAATGTTCACATATCAAGCACTTTCATATAGTCATCAATTTATTTATTAAATATTTATTGAACATTTACGTATACTAGAGATCCCTTTATGACATACTAGATACAAAGCAGTGACCAAGATAGACGTGTTCTATGCCCTCAGACAACAGATGATCTCATATGGAAGCATGCATTCTATTAAAAATTACAATGAAATTTGATGACTTCTGTACAGAGCAATTTTGGAGCTCATGACAGCTACGACCTGGAGTATCATACAAATCATGTCTTATTTTAATCTGTAGAAGACCTCTAGGAGGAATGACCTTACACTGTCTCCTGAATTCTGATTCACAGGGATATTTCCTGACTTTCGTATAATTAGTACCATTGATTGTCTTTGTCTTTGTCTTCAAAACAATTTACTAAGGTATTTTCCTGATGTACTAACATATGTATTCTGTGTTTCACATCCATGTAAATCCTGAATACATAACATCAGACACAGTAGAAATATCGTAGAATAAAGGCCATAAGCTAAATCAGAGATAGTGAAGTGGTTTCAACACAAATGTTGATGTACACTGTGTTGAGAAAGATTCCGGCGTCACATCTGAGATCAGCAAGAAAAAGGACTAATGAAAATACCTGGAACATGAAAATAAGAAGAGGAGGCATGGCTCCATTTGCTCTCTGTGCTAGACTGTGTGCACCTGGCAGCCTCTTTGACTAGACTGAGACCTCCTCCACAAAACTGAATTCCCTGAGGGCTGAAATTTCTACATTTATTTAGGGGCTGAGTCATTATAAATGAGACAGGAATTTTATGTCGCCTCCTTCTTTCTACTGAAAATTATCAGCTAGAAAAATTTTTTGTAATTTAACCCTATACCACATTTTTTAATCAATTGGAAGAGGATTTATAAGGAATTTTCTTGGAAAATGACCTATTTCTATTCTTTATTATGGGGTATCAAACTCTGCCTTTCTAATTCATATAATGTCTTTCACATTCATATGCTGATATTATTATTTTCTAAATTCATACTCCACCCAGAAAAGATGGAAGTGCCAAATGTAAAAAAAAAAAAAAAATTATATCAAATTAGCAAGGTACGACACGCAAATGACAAAAAGGGGACTTTTTTTTTCCTGCTTTTCACTGTTATTAAACAACTCAAGTACTTACAGGATGAAACTTCATAGAATGAAGAAAAAAAAGTAAAAAATACATTAGTACCCTATTAACCCATGTGTAACTCCTTATGAAAATGTTTGTCTCTCAGTCATGTCCGGCTCTTTGGAACCCTATGGAGAGTAGACTGCCAGGCCCCTCGGTCCACGGAATCTTTGAGGCAAGAACACTGAGTGTTCCTTTCTTTCCATTCCTTTCTCCAGGGGATCTTCCCAACTCAGGGATCCAACCTGGGTCTCCTGCATTGCAGGCAGATTCTTTACTGTCTGAGTAACCAGGGAAGCCCAGAAAAGCTCTCAAATTCTGTTTCCTTCAGTAAAATCAATAATATGTACCTATAATAACTGAATTTTTCACCTGCACAAAATGGCAAATTGTTGTAACATTTGTTCTAATAATATTTTCCTTTGTTTCTTAAGAAAAAGGTGTTTTCACAATTTTCTCTTTACTGGTGCGTTTCTTAGGTCTTTCTCTCCCGGAGCCGCGCCCCCACACACCCGCCCCAGGCACTACTTGTGCTGAGTAACTTGTGATTTCACATGCTTATTTGGCACTTTCCTAAGTGCTTATAAAAAGCCTTTCAAATAATCATTCAACCAGATTAAAATTTTAGAAGAGAATGAGATTGGTACTTTTGCCAGGCATAGGGTGGGCAACATTAAAAGAAAATGGTTAATGTTGTCTATACTACTTACAATGATTCATGGTGAAAAATGTGTCTTAGTTTATTGCCTCCATCTGAACAGCAAATCTATGTAGAAAATCTGATCAAAGCACACTCTTTAATAATGCATCATCTCTTACTATTGACATTCTTAAGTTGTGTTGACTTTTACAACACTGGTAATGGTGAGAGAAGCCTAACGTTAATAAGTGAACTGATATTTAAAATATATATGCTCCACCTGAGTCTTTGGAAAGTCATTTGAATGCTGTCTTAGGTCAAATATATTGTGGGGAAAAAAATCTCTCCCAGTGGCTGAGGGATAAAAATGTAACTAAATGTAGACCAGTAATCGTCTCTGTGCATTTTCTTCTCATCTAGTAGAATCTCACTGCTGTGTAGCACGTTTGCACTTTAGCTGTTGGGCACCCAGTGGATTGGTCATGAGTGTTTGATCTGTGAGTGCTGAGTTTTCTGATTTCAACACCAGCAAAGGTGTTCCAAGACTGTTGTCTCCTCCTCGGTATTCTAATGACCTTTCAGCACTGAATTGAGATAAAGCAATGGATGCCACTAATAGAATTTGCTGCAGGGAGGCTCATGGTGAATTGCTGACTTCACCATGAACTCTAGTGCTATAGGACACGAAAACAAAGCTATGGTGCAGGAAAGAACAGTGAATGGAGCATAGGAAAAAAGCACAATTTTTTTTAAAATTAATCTGAATACTCAGAGACTGTGTAAAAACATTATGTGGTTTAACATGTAACAATTGTGTTCCTGAAATCTGAAGCCAGGCTAGTGTCTTCTTAGGTGAAATAAACCCTATGGCAATGCACATGTTTTTATGCCGTTTTGCAGGGCTGAGGATGGCATTATACATTATAATAAACAAAATGCAGGAATGTCACAGTTGGCTAAATTCCTATCAATTATGAACTTAATTTTTACACACATTTAATACTTATCTCATTTCAGACTTGGCTATACTGAGAAATTTTCTTTTAAAGAAAAATGGTTTATACAGTTCACTTCCTGCCATAATCAAGGTCTTTCTAACCTGATATCTGAAGGTTATGCTTCAGTGAATAATTCAGTAGGTTAGTGAAACTCTGGCAGCAAAGAAAGTGCTAATCTTAGATTGAAGCTGTGAGGGATATTAAGAAACAATTGCAAAAAGTGACATATTTAATAGAGAAAGATTACGCTATGCTACATCTATTTAATTTGAATTGAATAAATTTTGCCAGTATTTTATGAGATGCAGATTAGAAATTATGTGAAACTTCATACTGTCACTTTACGAGAGAGAAGAAAGGTCTCAAATATATTTTATTGTGATTTTGAAGACGTCTCTGTCATTGAAGAAAATTTTGAGGAAACTGGAAAAAAATTCACTGTGGAACTTTATTCATTTGAATTTTAAAATAAAGAATCAGAGAAGGTGATTTACCAAGAGATAAATAAAGTGCGGAACTAAAAGGAAATCATGTCATATGAGTCCTTGAAATCAGGGAATTCCTTCTGGACTGTGACTGAGTGAGGCTGGCTTCCTTCTTCATTTTTCAAGGGAAATTTAGTTCATCTGGCTGAGACAAGTCTGAAATTATGAATAATTGCAAGCGCTAAAATGATAGGGAGCAGTGTGTGACCTTAATCACTAAGTAGAACCTCATATGAACCCATATCTGACATTTACAATTATGTTTTGCAATGTGTACATCTGACCTAATCTCTGAAAAAGAAAACATAAATGCTTCTAATGCTTAACCTATCACTGCTTAAGAACTTTAAAGTGGCATCTTCATTAATAAATTCACTTGAATGATATTTATCTGTGGGGGAGATTGCAAGTATAAATATGTTTCAGAATCTGCTCTCTCTACCCAGACTGTGTTCCATGAAAAGTAGGAGTCTACTTTAAACAATCTTGGGGAAAATATATACTCTATCTTCTTCTTGGCCATTCCCTTCTTGAAGGGATCTTCCTGACCCAGGGATTGAACTCAGGTCTCTTGCACTGAAGGCAGATTCTTTACTGTCTGAGCCACCAGAGAAGCCCCATCTTCTTCTTCGCTGTTCACAATATGATTTAACACGTGAAAAATCTAAAATAGCCTTCTGGAAAACAAATTAAATTTTTCAAAGTATAAATGAACCAAAGTAACATGTTTTAATCTCGCAGTTCCAAATTCAACTTCTACAGTCTCTCCTCTTCCATATAACACCTATCTTGAAAACACACTTTTGGAAATTGTTCCTTATATTGTTAGATGGGTGAAGTCACTCAGTCATGTCCGACTCTTTGCGACCCCATGAACTGTAGCCCACCAGGCTCCTCTGTCCATGGGATTTTCCAGGAAAGAATACTGGAGTGGGTTGCCATTTCCTTCTCCATATATTGTTATAAAGGACTGAATGTTTGTGTCCTTCCAAAACTCATGTGCTGACACCCTAACCCCCAATGTGGTGGTATTGGGAGGTGAGACTTTGGGAGGAAATAAAATAAGGCTTGGACATTAAAGAAACTGCCTGCAATGCGGGAGACCTGGGTTCAATCACTGGGTCAGGAAGATCCCCTGGAGAAGAGAAGGGCTACCCACTTCAGTATTCTTGCCTGCTCCATGGACAGAGGAGCCTGGTGGGCTATAGTCCATGAGGTCGCAAAGATGTACATGATTGAGTGACTAAGGTAAAGAAGCCTTAGAGAGGAAGCCCTTTGATGCAGTCAGTGCCCTTACAAGAACAGGAAGGGCCCCAGAGTTCCCTTCCCATGTGCACAAGCACCCAGGAAACGCCATGTGAGGACACATTAGAAGTTGGTCTACGGCCTGCCAGGATGGTCTTCATCAGAACCCAGCCCATGCTAGCATCCTGATCTTGGACTTCCAGTCTCCAGAACTGAGAGAAAAAAAAATGTCTCTTGTTTAAACTCTTATGGTATGTTGTCACAGCAGCCTGAACAGACCGAGATAATCACTTTGTCACTTTCCATTTTTTATCATATCTTACTTCTATCATATCCTTGAATCACAGATTGTCCTTGGTCCTTAACTTGCAAAGGGATATGCATCACAATCTTTTAAAAGGCAGAGGTGTGTTAACATGGAAAGGACAATGGCCCAGGTTTTGCTGCTACCTATCCTGGAGTAATTAGTCTACTCACCCAAAACAGTATTAGTAACATTACACAGCTAAAGTGACATAAAGATTAAATAAGTCACCTCATATAAAATTTTAAAACAGCTGGTGCAGTTGGTAGACAATTAGTTTCCAGCAAGACGTCATTATGATCATTGTTAAAGAAAATCTAAAAATGAAAACTACTGGACCTCTGTGGGTGTGCATACATGTGCTATAATGATATCAAAAAAACTTTGCAAACAGATTCACCTGTACCATCCAAAAAAGAGGAGATATATGTATATATATGGCTGATTTACTTTGCTGTACAGTAGACTATAACACAACACTGTAAAGCAAATACGTGCATGTGTGTGCCCTGTCCCTCAGTCTATTTGCAACCTATGGATGGTAGCCAACCAGGCTCCTCAGTCCATGGAATTTTCCAGGCAAGAATATTGAAGCAGGTTTCCATTTCCTACTCCAATCAAAATTAAAGCAACACAAAACAAAAAACAACTTTGCAACATCATGGCATAGTAGGAAGCCTTAGGAAAGAAGTGTGCGGGCTTTCTGATCTCTTTCCTTCTTAGCCTTATGGCAGATTGAGTATCAGTTCAGTTCAGTCACTCAGTCATGGCTGACTCTTTGTACCTCAAGGACTGCAGCACACCAGGCTTCCCTGTCCATCAACAACTCCCAGAACTTACTCAAACTCATATCCATTGAGCCAGTGATGCCATCCAACCATCTCATCCTCTGTCATCACCGTCTCCTCCTGCCTTCAATCTTTCCCAGCATTAGGGTCTTTGCATCAGTTGGTGAAAGTATTGGAGCTTCAGCTTCACCATCAGTTCTTTCAATGAATACTCATGACTAATTTCCTTTAGGACTGACTGGTTTGATCTCCTTGCAGTCCAAGGGACTCTCAGCACCACAGTTCAAAAGCATCAATTCTTTGGTGCTCAGATTTCTTTATGGTCTAACTCTTCCATCCATATATGACTACTGGAAAAACTTGCTTTGACTAGACAGACATTTGTTGGCAAAGTAATTTCTCTGCTTTTTAATATGCTGTTTAGGTTGGTCATAGCTTTTCTTCCCAGAAGCAAGCATCTTTTATTTCATGGCTGCAATCACCACCTGTAGTGATTTGGGAGCCCAATAGTCTTTCACTGTTTTTGTTGGTTCCCCATCCGTTTGTCTTGAAGTGATGGGACTGGATTCCATGATCTTAGTTTTCTGAATGTTGAGCTATAAGCCAGCTTTTTCACTCTCCTCTTTCACTTTCATCAAGAGGCTCTTTAGTGCCTCTTTGCTTTTTGCCATAAGGATGATGTCCACTGCATATCTGAGGTTACTGATATTTCTCCTGTCAATCTTGATTCCAGCTTGTGCTACATAGAGCCTCGGATTGTGAATGATGTACTCTGCATATAAGTTAAATAAGGAGGGTGACAATATACAGCCTTGACATACTCCTTTCCCAGTATGGAACCAGTCGGTTGTTCCGTGTCTGTTTCTAACTGTTGCTTCTTGAGCTGCATATGGATTTCTCAGGAGGCAGGTAAGGTGATCTGGTAGTCCCATCTCTTTAACAATTTTCCATGGTTTGTTTTGATCCACACAGTCAAAGGTTTTGGCGTAGTCAATTAAAAAAAAATCAGCTACAGGCCGACGGCAGACTGAGAGGGAAAATCCTGCCTGTTCAATTACTGTGGCAGATGCTATCAGTTCCTTTGCTATATCCTTGAAACTTACTTGTTTGGTGTGCTCCTGCCAACTTCCAGTTGCTAGCCTGCCCCCTGTGAGTGTTGTATGCCTGAGAGGGCAGCGATCTGGCCAGCTGGCCCACATGAAGCAAGGTGGATGGGGAAATCCATACCAACCCTACTCCCCATTCTTTAAGAAACAACTCTTGAGAGTTGGGTATAAACCTTCCAGCTCACTCGCTGTTGGGTGGGATCATTCTGAGTGCATTTTTCAGATCTGGATTAAGTTAAATCCTTACTTTGTTTTCGATGTTTCCTGCTGGTGGTTCACAGTAACAAACCTCCCTGCAATTTGGGAGAGTTGGATCCCTGGGTCAGGAAGATCTGCTGGAGAAGGAAAGGGCAACCCACTCCAGTATTCTTGCCTGGAGAATCCCATGGACAGAGGAGCCTGGCAGACTGCAGTCCATGAGTTCACAGTGGTCACATGCGTCTCACACACACACACACACACACACACACACACACACACACATGCACATTGCAAATAAACTATTTGCCCTTGAAGATTTGTCTCAGAATCTGCTTATACCCTTATACCCTTTGTTGCTTAGACCCTGAAAATTTCACTATTTCCCCTAAAGTCACTGCAAGTTGTTTTTTCCCCTTTAAGGAGTACTTTGGTGGCACTTCTTTATGTTTTTACTTTTTACTTTATACATATATTGCTAACAGTTTCTTTTTCTAATTATGTTAGCAACCTCCACAGTAATGGTTTTTGTAATTACTGACCCTCCTCACTTTGCCAGAGTTAATAAAAGTGGTAAAAATTATAGAGCTCAATTCAGTGCTATGAGACAAACAGGTGAACATTGCTTATTAGTTATAAATTTATTTTATGTGAATTAGAAGCAATAAAACTATAATATCAAACTCAAAGTTTCAAAGAAATCCATCATATAAGAAGAAACTACTATCATAAAATCTAATTCAAATTAAAATCAATAGAAATAAAAATATTGTAAAGAAAATACTTCTGGCATGGCCAGTTGTCCTACCAAGAATTATAAAGGTGATGTTTGACTGAATAAATGAAATTTGAGAAATATTTCCCTAGAGTAATGGTGATGTGTTTAATAAACAAATGGCTGGGAGACTGTTTGTTATCATTCAGGTCCTGTTTTATTTGTCTCAAAGTTTTATATATTTTTGGAAAATATATGCTACACTCAACTGGACTGTTAAAGTTATTTTAGCAGATCTGATACACTGATTTAAATTCATTGTGACTTGCCACTGTACCAAGTGTTCCAAGCTGAATACTGACCCTATTAAGAAAAGTGATATTGCTCTAATTGTTTTATTTAGTACTTCACACATTTTTGCACACACATACATAGCAGAAGATAGATACATATATAGATAGATAATAGACGTAAAATTATAAGTATAGGTAGTCATATTTTCAACCATGATGCTCTTTCGCTGGCTTCTCTTTAATATTCCCCTCTCAACATATAGTCTTCTACGTTCTTCCAGAGTGAGTCAGTTTCTCTAGACTACTGTGAATTTGAAATAAAAAGAATAAATTCCAGGCTAATTACTATCTCAAAGAAGTTTTTATTTATTCTATGGTTGTTCAATCCAAAATTCTTGTTCTTTGCTCCTCCCCAAATTTCAAAATGCATGACTAAAACTGATCTTCATGCCCCTATACTAGAACTGCATTATTTAACAGTTTTGGAAACTTTATCAGTTACATTTAGATTGGTCCCTAAAATTGGGGACAGGAGAAGATGAAAGTTATAGCAACTTTCCAGAATGCCTCTGGATATCAGTGGTCTTTCTTTCACTAAATATGGATCTAACATTATGCTTAGATTAACATAAATTAAGACAAAATGAGTCTTGATGTACATCAAAATTAAATTATATTTTTTACTTGCCCAGCTTCAGAGTGAATGCAATAAAGTGCCCACATTTATACTAAATATTAAAATATTTATCTAACACTGACTGAATAGGCTAAAGCCTAATTTCAAACTTTGCCATCAGTGCAACTTATTGAAAAAAAAGAGACTAAAAAAAAATCAACAAATTTGTCTCTACCTGTATTTGTTATTACCTTGTCTTTGAACAATATTTCACACTTAAAAAATATTGTCCATATATTCCTAACAAACAAATCAACTGAGTAGGTTATAGCATCACACCAGATTCATCAGTTAGGTCATAGACAGATGAGAGAAACATGTAACTCCTTAAGAATGACAAACACACTTATTTCTGTCTCCATTCCAATCCCTCCTGCTTTGATTACACACCCATCTGGTTGGCCATCTGGTTGGCCATGGACAAGTGGATCTATAATGAACAAAGAAGTAGCTAGGGCTTCCTGGGTGCCTCAAATGGTAAAGAATCTGTCTGCACTGCAGAAGACCCAAGTTCAATGCCTGCGTTGGAAGACCCCCTGGAGAAGGGCAGGGCTACCCACTCCAGTATTCTTGCCAGAGAATCCCATGGACAGAGGAGCCTGGTGGGCTACAGTCCATGGGGGTCACAAAGAATCAGACATTACTGAGTGACTAACTCACTTTCACTTCAGCAGCTAGAGAAGGGGTTATGCATTCATACATCTTAACCATCCAACGTTTACCTTAAAGCAAGTATCCGTCTGTGCCTTCATCTTGTACCTTCACCAGGTAAAACACTGAGCTCATACATTTCCCTAATCACTGCTATTGATACAAATGCAAACAGAAGAATGACCTATTGTCCAAAAATTGTGATTCAGTGGCTCTGTTTAGACACCTCATAGAAAGGACATTTGTCTTTTCAGACACCAGCCTTTCCACTTCTGCCCTAAATCCTGTAATTTTCACTTACCTTCTATTTCATTTCCTCTCCATCCATCCATCTCCTCACTTCTGCCTTCAAGCACACCCAGGACATTTGCTATTAAAAGAAAAAAAAATTCCACACTGTAGCTTCCAACTAGTATTTATTTTATTTTTCCTCCCATTGCATTTTTTAAGCTTAACTTTCCACAACCTCTCTCTAGATAAACTTTAAACAATACATATTATAAATACTTGAATATCTATAAAAGTTTAAATCTATTAAATAGTGAAAAATCACTCTTTTGACCAGCTTCCACTAGTACCTAGCTCTCTTTCCCAGAGGCAATCATTTTCATCAGTCTGTGTTCTTCCAAAGGTGGCCTAAACATGTTTAAGCATATGTTTATGTTGTTTGTTTTTTACACAACTGATTAATTGCAATGCATCTTGTTCCATGTGTTGCTTTTTTTTTTCAACCTGATGTTAATATATCTTGGAGGCTGCAAAATATCTGTACATATGAAAACACCTAGGTTTATTTTTTGTTTATTTGTTTGTTTGTTTTAAGAGCTGCTCAGCAGTCATTGCATGTGACTATTATCATTTAATTACTTGTAAATTAGCACATAGGTGTCTCAAAATTTGATATTTCAGTAATATTGCCATGAATACCATCTACATAATTCATTTGGCAAGTTTAAGGGGGGCTTCCCAGATGGTGCAGTGGTTAAAGACTTTGCCTATAAGGCAGGAAGCACAAGAGATGAGGGCCTGATCCCCAAGTCCAGAAGATTCCCTATAGTAGGAAATAGCAACCCACTCCAGTATTCTTCCTTGAGAATTCCATGGATAGAGGAGCCTGGTGGGCAACAGTCCATGGGGTCGCAAAGAGTTGGACATAACAGAGTAACTGAGTACAACACACACACGTGAAAGATACATTTCTAGGGATGAAATTGCTCACTTAAAAACAGGATTTAAAAAGTCATTTAACCTTTTCTCTCTGAATTAGTCTATATTCTAGTCAAAATAACTCAATAATCCTTACTACCTAGTTGCTTGCCTGCCTTCTACTGCTTTTTGTGTCCATTTTGTGCACTTCTCTTTAAATGCCCTTGGCACTCTTTTTACAAACTTGTCTTCTTTTCAGTGAACCAAAATCCTTCTCCTTCATGAACCATCCTCTAATTCTTCATCTGGCAAGGACACACCCCTGTTTCTTAATACTGCCATTAAATCTCATTTACAATTAACTGTCATGCCATTTACTACTCTCAACTTGGTAATTTAGCCATTTGCTTTAGTACTTTTAGCTTCCCCCCTAGTGTTGGAGAAGGCGATGGCACCCCACTCCAGTACTCTTGCCTGGAAAATCCCATGGGCAGAGGAGCCTGGTGGGCTGCCATCTATGGGGTTGCACAGAGTCGGACACGACTGAAGCGACTTAGCTTAGCTTAGTGTCTTATAAGGCAGTCCATCCCTTCTTGTTTGTTTCTTCCTTAGTCGCACTTAGCACAGACCTGTATATTAGTAAATGTTTGTTGCATGAGTATATTATTAAATAAATTAATGACAATGAATAAATGAACAAGTGAAAGAAATCTAAGTTTTGCAAAGAATCACAATTCAGTCTGAGGAGGCTGTGCGTATCCTTCCAGAAGTTTTTTCTTTTTATCTGCCTGATAATTTTTATTTTCAAGGCCACTGTTAGATGAATAAAATCTTACGGTACTTTGAATTCCTTCCAGATTGAGATAAATTGCAATCCCTTCAGGTTTAGCATTACCCCCACATATCTGACATCCAAACGAAGATGGCATTAAGAAAATATTTTTCTATTCTAGTTGTGTATACAGGGTTAGATATTAATTCCTGTCACTAATAGAGAACAAACGCATAGCTCATGAAGAAGAATCTCTTCTATTCATCATTGTTTGCGGAAGTTTTGCCTTCCCTGCTTGCCTCGGTTATTTTCTTCTGGAGTCTAGATTCTACTGAAGTTTGAGGAAAAAACCTAGACCTCGTGTAAAGCAAACTACAGGGCCTCTGATTAGCTGTGAGAGACACACATTTGTGAGAATTGCTATCCTAAAGCATCGCTGACCACATTTGCCACCACTCACTATACAAATAACAGAATTGGGGATTTTGTGGAATGAAACTCTGCCTTTCTCAATAAGACAGACTAAGGCAATAAATTGGCTCAAATGTTTAACTCTTATAAGTATTTGTTTTAATTTTAGATGTTCTCAAATTTTGTCGTTAAAAACAAAACGGCTTAAAAATGTAGATAATGAGATATTGTGATATTTTTAAAATTACATTAGAAATGACAAGAAGGACTCCTGTCCTAACTCTGCCTCCGTCACATTGTCCGGTCGGTTATCTCTCTGTCCTCCATCTTCTCATTGAATAAATAACGATTTAGACTAGAAAATTTGAAGGTCCATTTAAGTCCTAATGATCTATTTAGGAGTGGAGCTCTGGAGATAGAAAACCTGCCTCCCAGATACAGTTCCACTGCGTCGTGCTAAGTGAGTCTTGGCAAGTTATTTAAGTCTGTGCCTCCATTGCTTTCTCTCTTTTTTTTTCATTTGGGGCTAATGATGCCTGCTTTACACAGTTATTGTGGGGAGCAAATAAAACAAAGTAAGAGAAACGAATTGCAAATTCCAGAGTCACTGCATGCAAATAGTAGTTATGAAAAGAGTATTGGTATTTCTGCCTTAATTATGAATGGAGACAATGCTCATTTTTCTTACACAGTGTTTTATTAGGTAGCATGTTTGGTGAATAAGGCATGGCATGGCACACTGTCTCCATAACCTACACTCTCTTTTTTTATAAGGTTCAAAACTCTGGGAAAGTCTAGTTATATCTTTTAGCCATGAGCTTTCAATACCCTAGGATACAAAAAAAAATCTTTGTGTTTTTTTTTTAGAGACTGGAATAAATGCTAATATAAAAGAAGAGTGTCAAATGCCCTGCAGGAATATTTGAAAATAAGCCAACTAATATCAAGAAGTGCTTAAACATTTTTAGACTCCCTGTATTTCTAATAGTGGGTAATAGTTTACATTTAAGTTTCAGACAGTTTTTAAGGACTTCACGTGCATTAATTCAATTAATTTCAAAATGAAAAAATTATCATTTTAATTTTATACCTGAGCTTAATTGGGGAATACTTTAAATAATTTGATCAAAGTCAGATTACTAGGTAACCTAGTCACCATTTCAATTCACACAATTCAAGTCATCATCAAAGATTATGATTGTACCTGGCTCAGAAAAGGTGTTGAATAACAACAACAACAAAATGTAGCTTAGTAGTAAAAATTACTCCCCACTCAGATATCCTAAAGAGTCATACAAATAAAATTTAGTGTTAAGACTTATTATTCTTGCATTTTTAAATATAGTTTGAAAAGAATGGAGAGTCTATATGAGACAAGAAGTCTGTATGCAGCAAAAGGAGGTGGGAAAGACCATTTACAAGTTCATGATGATTTTTGTTTCAGGTAAATTAGCCACTGTCTTGCATTTATCATTTCTGTAGAAGATGAACATTGATATTAACTGCTATTTGAAAACCAGTATCAATACCACCTATAATAGTATCAGTATCAAAACAGGTTAGCATTAGTACACAAAAAAATATTTCTGATCATCAAAACTATAAACAAAAATGCACCATCCAATTATTTTCTTTGATTTTTCTTGCATTTCTTAAAAATATTGCCAAAACATTGAGAAGCAGTGGTAAAAAAAAAATATGAATTCTTAACACTTGTCTGCCCTTTGAAGCAACAGTAGTTATATTGTTATTATTTTTCATTTCTTTATAAAAGTATGAAGATTGACTCTATTTATGTTTTGATGATTTACTATGTTTGATTATAAAATGTAACAAGTTCAGCATCAGTAATATTTGTCTCTATTTCAATTAGAAACTAAACGAAAAGTTTAAAACCACCAAACCATTATCATTACAACAATATTACCAAATGGAAGCAACTGGAGATTTTGAGACAATAATTTGCCTTAAATGCTTTGGACTTAAAAAGCTTTTAGAATCTAAGGGCAATTATATCACTGATTTTAACAACATGAATAGGACACTGAAATTGGAAACGGTGGTATTGCTCAGAGCATGATTTATTTACTTTCCACAGATGAAATGTTATTTTATTTTAAAAAAAATAAGGTTGCTTGAAATCTTGCTAGCTAAAGTTACATTGAGCAAGGTAATATAGAATTAAAGGATCAGAAGGACAGACAATCCCAGAAAATGAGAGAATAATGTTTCATCAAACCTAAGACACTGGGTGCATTTACATACTATCAAATATATGGGCTTGATGAATCCAGTTCCCTTTGTGTGTGTGTGTTTGTGTGTGTGTGTCTGTGTGTGTGTGTATTTCAACATGTCTTTGGTACAGATGCTGTCATTTACAAATGCACCTTTGTGTGCACATGTCTCAATAGTTGTGAAGAGGTATTGGCAGAAAGATCCTTAAACAGGAGGATTGTATTTCCTGGGAAGAGAGTGAGGGAGGCTATTCTCTAAGCATTAGCTACTGTGCTTGCTAACTCAGAACTTCACTTTAAGCTAGCTTTTGAAATTGTACCCCCCTACCCCCCCCCCCCCGTAGATTTAAGGCAGTTAATATAGGTCCTTTGTTTTATGTCTAGTTTGTTCTTAAGTGGGGAAGAATATCCTTCAGTCTTCTGTCCGAAGAGTTTAAACTCCCCAGTTACCAGAAAGGTACTTCAACAAGGTTCACAGGAAACCCTGCGTCCTCTTGCAAAACAAGAAACTAGGAGAAAATGCAGTGCTTTATTTCTAGCAATATATAATTAGCAAACCATTCTCCGTAAAGCAAGCAAATAGAATATGAAATATAGAAACAAATGGAGTCCTCTTAAAAAAGGATATTCCTCTTATTTCTTGGTTTTTAAAATGAAACCTTAACTCTTTTTTGTAGGTGATGTACACGTGGCATAAACTGCATTATAAAAAACCTCATATAAATGCATATACATATATGTGTACATGTATTTATACTCATCTAGATAGATTTGGATATCCATATGGATAGATACAAATATATATCCACCTAGATGGATAGATAAAGATTTAAATATAAATATACATTAAGAGAAGAAAGAGAACAAAAGAAAGGAAAGAGAATGGAAGGAAAGAGCAAGAACGAAGTGGGGAGGGGGGAAAGGAGAGAGAGAGAGAGAGAGACAGATTTTTATGAAGAGGGGATCTTGCAGGATCTGAGAACCACTTCATTTGCTTTCATACCCTTTGCTTCTTAGCAGCTATAGAGCTGAGTGGAGTATTCTCACCAGGCTTAGAGAAAAAAGGAAAATTTCTTGCCTCTTTTTCTCTAACCCCTCCAATTAAATCCCTGCCAACAACCTGTGCTTAGTCTCAAAGCATCTCTACATAATGCGGGGGATTACGCTGAACTATACTCTGAAATTGAGAATACCCATTCAGTTGTGTATTTCCATATAGAGAAGACATTATAAAAATGAAACCAATTCAATCAATAGTTTATATTTTAGAATCTATAATAAAACATAGAAACAACAACAACAACAAAGGAAATGTAGATTGATACACAAATACTATTCAGGCAAATATAGATTGACATCACAGTATTTATGAGACACCAATTAAAGGATGCATGTTCTAATTGCGACGATGAATATTCCTTTCACAGAACATCATAAATGCTCAAGTTGTCCTCAACCTAAAGAAAAAAATATAATTATATCGCCACCTAGTGGATACCACTGGCAAAGCAGGTGTAAGAAGTAAAAGCTAAAAAATTGTCACCACGTAACAAAAAGCAGCAAATCAGGCTTGTTATAAAAATCTCGAAAATGAACCCCAAATTAATTTGTGACGTTTTGCTGGCTTTCAGAAATACTAGGGTACTCCTGTTTTCAATGTTTTGTACAGAACAGCGTTATTCTGTCTCTCTGGATTTCAGAAAAAGGTGCCTGCTTCTCTTTCATAGGCAAGGTGTCTTCACTGAGCAGCATTAAGTCAACTTTATGTTATGCATTTGAACCATGCATTGAAGCTGGTCTTAGACAGAGAAATATGTACTTTAAGTGGAACTGAAGATTAATTTGTTTGATTTGCTGTGTTTTGGCAGTATATATTGCCTCTTAAATTTTTGTCTGAAGAACAATGAGCTTGATGATTATCACTAGAAGCCAAAGGATATTCCAGATAAAGAAAAAATTAAAATTATAAAGGGGTCTTTGCATTATATTAAGGACCTGCCTATTAGCAATTATTTTGACATTAATGAGGGGGAAGCTCAGACAAACTCATTCAAAACTAAAGCTATACAGAGAGGTTATTTGGTGCAACTTCATTTCTTTAAAAAAAAAAAAAAAGCTGTAGTATTTTTTAACCAACACAAACATTTTTACTGTAGGACCCAATGAAAAATTTTATTTTGTCTCTCTCCCTTAAGTGTTCAAGGGAATGTTATAAATATTTAAAAGCTGTGATTTACAGCTATAAGATCTAAAAGCAGTGGACTGAAATAATATTCACCATGTAATATGTTTAGCACAATAATGTTCATCACAAAGACATATATCTGGTGTATGTTTTGAGGGGAGGGTGAAAATGCACTTACTGGAAAGCCAGTGAATAGATAGCAGTAAAATGCCATGATTTCTCAACATTCAAAAAGTATATTAAAATACATCGTTGCTAGTAAACCAAGATCATTGATAGTTTTAAAGAAATTGTTGGATCCAAACTAGGGATGACTTTTAAAAATCATAAATTTATTTTTTTAAAAAAGAATGTATGGAAAAAATAATTGTTTAGAGTTAAACAGTAAAAAGTAGTAGAGCTTATATATTCTCCATGGTAGACAGGGATGAGGACGTGTAATTTATGGACTAGATATTCTACATATCTAAAAAGTATATTATTAATCCTAGAAAACATTATTCAATAATAAAGTTATACCACTAAAAATTATAGTTGCAGGTAAAAAAGTAAAATAAAATAGCAGCAGGGAAAATAAAATTTCAAAATAGTCCCTCAACTGATATGCTAAGATTGATTTCATTTGTGCTGTTTTTTGCTTGTTGTTTCTTTATATTTCTCCTTTGCTTTTGCTTTTAAGTTTTCAGATCTGAAATATCATGTATTTCTAAGTAATGGAACAGCTTTTGGATAACATTTTCACAATGCTAGCACATTTAATATCCTGCTACCTAACTCTACCATTTTCAAAACTGGTATTAAAAACAATTTTCTAATTTAGTAACAAGTAAAAGAACAAAAACTTATAAAAAAATTTTTCTTAAAGATTCTCTCTTTAAAATTTGACTGGCATGTTTCTGATCCAAAGATCAGAAATTGAATTATGTATATCAGTATTTGGTATAATATTTTAAGTCTGTATCATGGTAACTGAGAAAGCTAATTTACTAATATAGCTGCTTCCAGCATATAAAACAGAAATGAGACTCTTTTCTACAGATACATCCCTGCAAATGTTTTTGAAATTTTTCCCAGGCCTTTGTCTCCTTTCTTGTGAAACTAAATATAGATCCTATGCCTGCTATTTTCCTTCTACTAAAGATTTAAATTTAAGAAATAATAGATGCCTGTCTAGACAACCCTAAAATTGTTTTACTTACTGATGTATGGATGACTGATAAATGTCATCTTTTCTGCCTGCAGTGCATTTTGAATCTAGTCTACTGACATTTGTCTGTAGGTTGACCTGGGTCTGCATTTTAGATTTACATGAAACATTTAAGTTTTACAACTATAAACCTCTCTATTTCATTGTTCCTACTCTACATCCAATACAATAAAACAATTAGATCCTCTACCATGTTTCTTCTTCCTCACATGGATGTTTTTAATTAAACCAGCAGGGAAGATTGTAATCAAACGAAAGGCAATGGAATTTACTTCATCCCTTACCTAGTGAAACAATTATTAAATTCCCTAGCTTCATATTTCTCATACCGATAAAATTAAATCTGCAGCTCTGCTAGGAAGAGTGGGGGAAAAAAAGAGCAGTGCCAAGTAATCAAAGCCTATAGGTCTTCAGAACAATAATGCAAAATATATAACTCTGTTGTCTGGAAAATTGTTAGCTTACTCCTGTAGATTTCATATCAGTTTTCCTTATTTTTACTTTATTGGGAAGTGTTCCTATATTTTACACATAATAACAGAACAGTAGCCCTTAGAAATGTGGTTATAAGACCTAATTAGGTTATTTCTGAACAATGTTTTTATAGAATAATGGTTTACCTTGAGTTGACCCACGGTTCTATTGAAAGAAATAGGTTTTTTGCTTATGTTATATTATAAATGTGAAATTACCAAGAACATGAATACGAAGAAGTGCTTTGCAAGCTGTGTGTCTATGAGTCTTTGTTAGACATCTCATTACCCTGATACACTGTGACATGTGACATTCCCACTTTTCACCTTTTACACTGCTTACAATGCTTGGACAAGTTTAAAAATTTATACAGAAAACAATCATCCTTACATTTTTAACATGTAGACAAAACAATTTACATAATCCCTAGCCAATAAAGAAACAAAGAATTTGAGCAGCTAGAAAAGTGATACTTCAATAACATGAACAATGATTCCTGACAGCATTCCATCTAATTTAGGTTTGCACTAGACATTTAGCTGGCAATAACTGGTGAAAACGTTTTTCCTATGTCCATACTTCGTAGCACTTATCTCAAATATATCAGTCTCCATCACTTGACTATGAGATTAAAAGCAGAAAACATAACATTTGTCACTATCAAATGCTTCCCTCATGGTAGGCATTCAATCAATGTTAAATGGATTAATGGATTAATTAATATTAAAGGAATGAATACATATGATGACAGTTGAAATGTTTGATATTATGCCACCAGATCCAGACTCCATCCTCTTTAACATCAAAATATTAAAAAGCAATAGTTGTTGACTTTCTCCAGAATCATATAAAGGACCTTGAAAGTCACAGGTGAAGTTAACCAGCAGATAAAAGCATGAAGACCTGAAAAGAAAAAAAAAAAAAATACTGTCTGACTGAATTGTGTATTTGGATAAGAGGAAGAAAAAACAATTAAGGTAAACATAGCTGCTTAATATTTTAATTGTGAACTTGAAGCTTTAAGCTACATTAATTGAAGGCCCTTAATGAAAATTAGGCTGTAATTCTAACTTCATGATGCTCCTTTATGATTTACTTTGTCTGGTTTCAAAATGAGTCCATGTTCTGTGGGGAACACAGACTCTAATTTATGAAGTGATTTATATGGACATATGCAGACGACGTTGACTGAAACTGGTGTTTGGTCAGGGATCCAGGAGATAGAGTTATATCTGCGGCAAATGTGACTATAGTCAATGCAAATTTTGCAGACAATAAAATTAGTAAGATGATAATGATTTTTGAAAGCAATTTACAAAGATAAAGTATGGTATCTGGCACTGTTTTGGACATAGATTTGGATACAGGAAGTCAAGAAGAGAGTACAGGAAACTTTAAAAAAAAAATCCTTTCAGAATAAAAAGAGAGAGAATATTACCAAAAGGAACATAATGAATGAAATTAGACAAAAGGTAGGTGACTGCATTACTATTCTTCTTAAAGAATTACTTATTATTATTGTTCCATCAATTTCTTGTTTATTTGCTGCTAGTTAATGTAAATGGAAAGTAAAAAAAAAAAAAGAATTCCTTAAACTTGCAATCAGAATAGATATTTAATAAATTAGAAGATAGATTAAATGAATTTACCTGAATGCAATTCAGAAAGAGAAAAACAAATATGAACCTGATTGAAATTTCAAGGCAAGAAGGAAATATATCTAATAGATGTTGTTGAGTCTCACTTTTGATACAATGGAATAAGTTTGCAATGGACTGACCTTCTTACAGGTATATATTGCTTTAAACTCTGGCCAAAATACCATCAAACAGCTACCTTATGGGCTTGAAGAGTCAACAAAAGGAGGCCTATTTTGAATGAGACCAGATGATTGGAAATATAAACTCTAAAGAGGTGATAGCCTGTGGCTTTAGCCTCAGGGCAGGCTCAGTTTGCGACATAGCATAGGTGGACACAAGCTCCGTTAGAAAAACCCACTATATTTCAGGCCTAAAAACTAGCAAGACAGGACAACCAGGGAAGTCAGAATGTGAGGGAAACACTAGCAAAAAAGAGACAGAAAAGGGAGCCCAGTCCCTTGTGTAACGTCTAGCACATCATAGACACTGATACCAAGCTAACACCAGCAAATGCAAGAAGCAATCTATAAACAGTCCAGCTAATAAAACCCTCAAACTGAACTGCCCACTGCAAAAAGTTTGTAGTTTGCATCATCACCATGTGAATTCAATGCTAGATCAAAAAGCATCATAACTGTTGGAGGAAGCTAACAGAATCCAGAGACTCCACAACATAATAATCAAAATTCAAGGAATACAGTGCAAACTTGCTTGTTGAACAAAGGTCATCAACATCACCAGCTGTGAGAGGACACAGACGTTGGTATGAGACAAGGATTTTAAAGAAGCTATTATAGTTATGCTCAAAGAGTGAAGGAAAATATTTTTGTAATCAAAGAAAAGATAGTAAACTTTCAGTCAGTAACAGAAACTATAAAAAGAGTTGTACAGTGAATTGAATCATGCCCCCCTCCCCTCAAGTATGTTGAAGTCCTAATCACGGGTGCTTGTGTCTCCTAATCACTGGTGCTTCCTCATTTGGAAACGGGGCTTTTGTTGATGTGTTGTTGTTCAGTTGCCAAACCGAGTTTGACTCTTTGCGAATCCATGGACTGCAGCACACCCAGCTTCCCTGTCCTTCACTATCTCCTGGAGCTTGTTCAAACTCATGTCCATTTGCTGATGTAGCTACTAAAAATGAGGTCCTCCTGGAATAGAGTGAGCTCTATATCCAGTTATTAGATTTTTATATAAAAATAGACTCAGACACAGAAGAAACAGGTGGCAGGATGCCTTGCAAAGGCAGAGGTCGAGATTGGAGTTTTGCTGCCACAAGCAAAGGAATGCTAGGGATTGCCAGAAGAGGTGAGGAAAAAACTTTCCAAAAGTCCCTAGATGGAGCATGGCCATGATGACACCTTAATTCCAGACTTTCAGCCTCCAGAACTTGGAGAGAAGACATTTCTATTGTATTAAGTCACCCAGTTTGGGGTAATTAGTTATAGCAGCCCTGAGAAACAAATGCAATAATCAAATGGAAACTTTTTAACTGCAATTTAAAAATACAATTCACGTACATACACTACCATGTGTGAAATAGACAGCTGGTGGGAATCTGCTATCCACAAGAAGCTCAGCTCAGTGCTCTGTGAAGATCTGGATAAGCAGGATTGAGAGGCGGGAGGGAGGTCCAAGAGCAAGGGGATGCACGTATACGTGTAGCTGATTCACTTTGATGTGCAGCAGAAACTAACACAACACGGTAAAGCAATTATATTCCAATGCAAGATGAAATATAAAAGGGAAAAAATTTTGGATACAATATAGAAAGTTTCAAAACGCACTAGATGGGCTTAATAGCAGAATGGAGATGATAGAGTAAAAGGTCAATAACTTTGAAACAAACCAATAGAAAGTAGACAATCTGAAGAATACAGACTGACTTGCAAGAGGAGTGTAACTATTTTGAAAACAAAAAAAAACTTAAAGGCATAAAATAATCCAAATGAGTAACTTTTACTCTACCCACATATATCACTTTTAAAAAGACTGTAAGAAAGATAAATTAAGAGAAAGTGTGAGAATTTACTTATAAATTCATAAACTTTTTATAAGGGCCAAGAAACCGATGATCAAAAGAAGAATGAAAACATATTTATATAGAAATGAATGTGTGGGAAAGGTACTTAGGAAAAGAGGGTGGAGATGACACTTTCTGCACGATAACAAGGTCTCAGTTATGTATGTGCTGACAGATGATTGAAGTAGTTGAGAAAATTCACTGGAATATAAAGATTTTGGAAAATGGAAAAGTATTAATAATAAAGCATTAACATAGATATTAAAATCACAGAGATTGAGAGAATAGAGTGAAGAAAATAAAATAGGTCTGGCTCTAAATTTCTGAATAAACTCATTTAAATAACAATTATTGAGTTTATTAGGTACTGGTCACTGTGCAGGAGAATGTCTTAGGGATTAAATTAAACAGCTATGTGGATGTGCGTTAAATGGATGGGATAAATGTCAACAGAGTTGAGTTGCTGAGGTCTGGTGCAGCCAAAGTTCTGGAAGTGGGAATGGGAGACCTCCCTGGCAGTCCAGTGCTTAAGACTCCACAGTTCCACTTCAGAGCCACAGGGTCAATCCCAGATGAGGGAACTAAGATTTCACATATCAGGCAGTGCATTCTAAAATGGCATAATAGTTGAAATGGAGAGTGAGGAGTGTTCTCTTCCTGAATCTGAGGATCCAGGGGAACTGAAGAAGCAAAGACTGCAATATTAAAGCGAAGTCCTAGCATCAGAAGAACTGCAAATTAGCACTGAGGGGCAAAAAGATGGAAGGAACAATTATTAATATTTTATTTCAGAGGTGACAGGAGAGACTGACAGCAATATGTTAAAGAATACATAGAGTGGAAGGAGCAATGGAAGCAAGGAATTGGTCAAAGGTAGATTTTTAAGACAGGATTAAGCTGATTAACACTGAGAGAAGTAGGAAGCAGATATTTTAAAGTGATGACTCAGTTACCCAATGGGGTATCAGTCAGTTCAGTTCAGTTCAGTTGCTCAGTCAGGTCCAACTCTTTGCAACCCCATGAATCACAGCATGCCAGGCCTCCCTGTCCATCACCAACTCCCGGAGTTTACTCAAACTCATGTCCATTGAGTTGGTGATGCCATCCAACCATCTCATCCTCTGTCATCCCCTTCTCCTTCTGCCCCCAAGCCTTCCCAGCATCAGGGTCTTTTCCAATGAGTCAACTCTTTCCATGAGGCGGCCAAAGTACTGGAGTTTCAGCTTCAGCATCAGTCCTTCCAATGAACACCGAGGACTGATCTCCTTTAGGATGGACTTGTTGGATCTCCTTGCAGTCCAAGAGACTCTCAAGAGCCTTCTCCAACACCACAGTTCAAAAGCATCAATTCTTCAGCGCTCAGCCTTCTTCACAGTTCAACTCTCACATCCATACATGAACACTGGAAAAACCATAGCCTTGACTAGATGGACCTTTGTTGACAAAGTAATGTCTCTGCTTTTGAATATGCTATCTAGATTGGTCATAACTTTCCTTCAAAGGAGTAAGGGTCCCTTAACTTCATGTCTGCAATCACCATCTGCACTGATTTTGGAGCCCCAAAAAAATAGTCTGACACTGTTTCTACTGTTTCCCCATCAATTTCCCATGAAGTGATGGGACCAGATGCCGTGATCTTCGTTTTCTGAATGTTGAGCTTTAAGCCAACATTTTCACTCTCCTCTTTCACTTTCATCAAGAGGCTTGTTAGTTCCTCTTCACTTTCTGCCATAAGGGTGGCGTCATCTGCATATCGAGGTTATTGATATTTCTCCCGGCAATCTTGATTCCATCCTGTGCTTCCTCCAGCCCAGCATTTCTCATGATATATCCTGCATATAAGTTAAATAAGCAGGGTGACAATATACAGCCTTAACGCATTCCTTTTCCTATTTGAAACCAGTCTGTTGTTCCATGCCCTGTTCTAACTGTTGCTTCCTGCCCTGTATACAGATTTCTCAGGACACAGGTTAAGTGGTCTGGTATTCCCATCTCTTGAAGAACTTTCCACACTCTATTGTGATCCACACAGTCAAAGATTTTGACATAGTCAATAAAGCAGAAATAGATGTTTCTCTGGAATTCTTATTTTCGATGATCCAGCAGATGTTGGCAATTTGATCTCTGGTTCCTCTGCCTTTTCAAAAACCAGCTTGAATATCTGGAAGTTCACGGTTCACGTACTGCTGAAGCCTGGCTTGGAGAATTTTGAGCATTACTTTACTAGCATGTGAGATGAGTGCAACTGTGCAGTAGTTTAAGCATTCTTTTGCATTGCCTTTCTTTGGGATTGGAATGAAAACTGACTTTTCCAGTCCTGTGGCCACTACTGAATTTTCCAAATTTTGAGTGCAGCACTTTCACAGCATCATCTTTCAGAATTTGAAATAGCTCAACTGGAATTCCATCACCTTCACTAACTCTGTTCATAGTGATGCTTTCTAAGGCCCACTTAACTTCACATTCCAGGATGTCTGGCTCTAGGTGAGTGATCACACCATCGTGATTATCTTGGTCATGAAGATCTTTTTTGTATAGTTCTTCTGTGTATTCTTGCCACCTCTTCTTAATGTCTTCTGCTTCTGTTAGGTTCATACCATTTCTGTCCTTTATCGAGCCCATCTTTGCATGAAATGTTCCCTTGGTATCTGTAATTTCCTTAAAGAGATATCTAGTCTTTCCCATTCTGGTTTTTTTTTTTTTTTCCTCTTTTTCTTTGCATTGATCGCTGAGGAAGGCTTTCTTATCTCTTCCTGTTATTCTTTGGAACTCTGCATTCAGATGCTTATATCTCTCCTTTTCTCCTTTGCTTTTCACTTCTCTTCTTTTCACAGCTATTTGTAAGGCCTCCCCAGACAGCCATTTTGCTTTCTTGCATTTCTTTTCCATGGGGATGGTCTTGATCCCTGTCTCCTGTACAATGTCACAAACCTCCACCCATAGTTCATCAGGCACTCTATCTATCAGATCTAGTCCCTTAAATCTAATTCTCACTTCCACTATATAATCATAAAGGATTTGATTTAGGTCATACCTGAATGGTCTAGTGATTTTCCCTACTTTCTTCAATTTAAGCCTGAATTTGGCAATAAAGAGTTCATGATCTGAGCCACAGTCAGTTTCCAGTCTTGTTTTTGCTGACTGTATAGAGCTTCTCCATCTTGACTGCAAAGAATATAATCAATCTGATTTCAGTGTTGACCATCTGGTGATGTCTATGTGTAGAGTCTTTTCTTGTGTGTGTAAATATATACACAATGAGGTATAGATATAGATAAATAGATGAAAAGAATCTTGTTGTAGGTGAGTGTGCATGTGACCATGAGCATGTATATGTTTGTGTGTGTATGTGTGCATAGGTACACACAACTCTGAATAGTGAGAAATAAGTGAGGTTAAGAAAGATAAAGACTGGAGAGTTAGTGTAAGAAGTACGTTTTTCTTTTAAAAATTGCTTGGGGCCTCCTGGGGCTCTGTGGTGAAGAATTCACTTGCCAATGCAGGACACGTAGGTTCAGTCCCTGGTCCAGGAAGATCCCACGTGCCATGGAGCAACTAAGCCCGTACACCACAACTACTGGTCTCTAGAGCCTGGAAACCACAACTGCTGAGCCCGTTTGCTGCAACTACTGAAGCCTGTGCAGCCTAGAGCCCGCGCTCCACAGCAGGAGAAACCGCTGCAGAGAGAAGCCCACACGCGGCAACTGGAGACTAGCTTCCACTCACTGCAGCCAGAGAAAAAGCCGGTGCAGCAATGGAGACTCCGCACAGCCAAAACTAAAGAAAGAAATAGAATTATTTTCTTTTTTCCCCCTTTTTTAAAAATCACTTTAATATATCCAGCAATTTTAATGCCATTTGTTGAAAAAATATTTTCCCCATTTGAATTATTTGACATTTTGTAGAAAGAGATTGATAATATACATGTGAGTCTATTTCAGATCTATATTCTGTTCCACTGAATAATCACCTATAATTTTCTCTGTACCAAAATACATTGATATATCTTTATATTAAGTCCTGAAATGATATAATAAAAGTCTTTCAAATTTAATTCTCTTTTTGAAAGTTGTTTTGGCTATTCCTTTTGTTTTGTTTTGTTTTCAATTTATTTTTTAATTTTTTTATTTTTATTTTTACCTTATTTTGCTTTACAATACTATATTGGTTTTGCCATACATTGACATGAATCAGCCATGGGTGTACATGAGTTCCCAATCCTGAACCCCCCCCCACCACCTCCTACCCCTTTTAAAGTGCTTGGATTTATTTAATGAAATTTGGTTGGTGTGGAATAGAAGGAGATATTTTTCTAAAAAGTGCTAAAGACAACGTAATGTTTGTATATGATAGAAAGCACTCTTGAAAGTAATTTGATTTTAAGAAGTTTTTATTTTCAACACTCAGCCAATTATATCCATCTAGTTATTTAGATTCAGTGCTTTTTACTTGTACAGTACCCCCTTGAACCAACATAATAACACTTCACAGTTATTTATATATAAAAACAGTATCTGGTTGGAATAAACTATTGTCTCTGTCTTCAGCAAGTACAATTTCACATGCCATTGTGGACTGAAAGTAAGAGCTGATGCAGTGAGATGTAGACGGAAAGGATAAGAGCAATCTCATAAATCAGTAAGCAATCACTATCAGCACCATTGTTTTCTAAGAAGCAAAATACATTATATTTAAGTGCAATAAAACTTGTTCTTGTCATTGTTGTAGTTTTTAAATCAAGGGCTACATACACCTCAAATTCAGCAGATCCCATTTTGACACCTTTCTGCACATGGTGCTGTTGACCCCATTTCAATTACACTGATTGAAATTGTTTGATCCACTCACTCTTACTAACTTAGTATCTAGTTTCTCAAAGAAATGAAAACTTTTTTTTAAAGTTTAATTGATGCTTTAGATGCTAAGTCAAGTTCGACTCTTGTGACCCCATGGACTATAGCCTTCCAGACTCCTCTGTCCATGGGATTTCCCAAGCAAGAACACTGAACAGGATATCCAGCCATTTCCTTCCCAGGGGACCTTCCTGACCCAGGGGTTGAACCCAGGTCTCCTGCATTGCAGGCAGATTCTTTACCAAGTGAGCCACTCATGTATACTCACCTAAAAACTGGAAAAAAATATTGAAAGAAATTAATCATAATATTATTCCAAAATAAACAGTATCATGATATTTTCTCATATTTTAGACATATTTAACAATGTCTGTCTTACTACATATATGGTTTGCAAACTGATTTTTTTTCATTTTATATTATATTGCAAAGCATTTCTTGGATTTTAACCATTATCTAAACAATGGTTTCATATACCTGAATGTTCCATTACTTATTTGTAAAGGTTTTTTTTTTTTTTTTTAATTTGGGCCCTTAATGAGAAAATTGACTACAACATACAACACTCTCAATATATGTCGATTTGAGCATAGAGAAAGCAACTTATATGCACACAATACATAGATAAATATGTATGAACTATGGACTGATGGAATTGACCTGGTTCTCTGGTGATAACTGCTAAATCTTTTTCATAAAAATTAATAAGTTTATCAGTCAATTGTAGTTCTGGTGGGTTTCTCTGTTCTGATTCTGGGCTGGGTCCTCACATTTTTTGTTCCAACTTCTGGTCATCTACTATGTGATTCTGCATGCCTCACTGGTAACACGAGCAGTAAAATAAATTTCCAGAGGATAACTTTCTAAGTTTATAAATGTTTAAAGATAATTTTGTAGTAAAATATTTATTATAAACAATATTTTTCTTTTTAAAACTGAGCTATTTCTATTCCTGCTCACTACTGAACACCTCTGAGAGGTTCAAAGTTTCAGGATGTCTAGTGCAGGTGACTTTTGAACTGTGGTATTGGAGAAGACTCTTGAGAGTCCCTTGGACTCCAAGGAGATCCAACCAGTACATCCTGAAGGAGATCAACCCTGGGATTTCTTTGGAGGGAATGATGCTGAAGCTGAAACTCCAGTACTTTGGCCACCTCATGCAAAGAGTTGACTCCTTGGAAAAGACTCTGATGCTGGGAGGGATTGGGGGCAGTAGGAGAAGGGGACGACCGAGGATGAGATGGTTGGATGGCATCACGGACTCGATGGACATGAGTCTGAGTGAACTGCGGGAGATGGTGATGGACAGGGAGGCCTGGCATGCTGCGATTCATGGGGTCGCAAAGAGTCAGACACAACTGAGTGACTGAAATGAACTGAACTGAACTGAACTGAGTGCAGGTGACTGGGGTTTTATCTCCCCATGCAACCTGCTGGCTTTTAAACAACTACAGCTGGTGTCATTTGGAAAAACTCTTTCTTCCTTTTTAAAATTAATTTTTATTGGAGTATAGTTGCTTTACAATTTTGCGTTAGCTTCTACAGTATAGCAAAATGAATCGACCATATACATACATATATCCATTCCCTTTTGGACTTCCTTCCCATTCAGATCACCACAGTGCATTAAGTAGTGTTCCCTGTGTTACACAGTAGGTTCTCACTAGTTATCTATTTTATACATAATATAAAGAGTGTATTATGTGCATACTCAGTCTTCCATTTCCTTCTACCTCCTTTCTTCCTTGGTATCCATACACTTGTTCTCTAACTCTGTATCCCATTTCTGCTTTGCAAATAGGACATCTATACCATTTTTCTAGATTGAACATATATGTGTTTATATATGATATTTGTAGAAGAACCTTTTTTCAAATCTTGGAAATCCATTAGTTACAGTCTGTATTGCATCACCAGCATTCTTTCCAGTGACTACAATGATTCTGTGAAAGAGTTCAGATGTCACTTATGGGTTTGTGTTTGAACTCTTTAACATTGTGAATGTACAAATTAATTTACTTTGCAGTGCTCAGCAAAAATATTACTAAATGTATTCCCCAGAATACTATATAAGTATTCCCACCGTTATCCAGAATCAGAAGAGTCACATATGAATTGAGCAGCAGTTAGTCTTTTAGATATTTAGTTCTCTCTGAAAGGAGAACAGGGCTTCCCTGGTGGCTCAGATGGTAAAGAATCTGCCTGCAATGCAGGAGACCTGGGTTAGATCCCTGGGCTGGGAAGATTCCCGGGAGGAAGTGATGGCAACCCACTCAAATATTCCTGCCCGGAGAATCCTCATGAACAGAGGAGCCTGGAGCCATGGGGTTGCAAAGGATAACAAACTTTTTTATAGTTTTAGGAAAAGGATAACAAACTTTTTTTATAGTTTTAGCCTGCAGTCAGTTATGGCTATAAGGGAATATCCAGTACTTAAAAGATGGATAAAATGATATATATCAGAAAGGGAAAATATTGTATACATTTTTCTTGCTGATTTTGTATGTTTTGGTTTGGAGCTTCATTGTCTGCCTGGTCTTACTATAAGTAATTATCTGAAATTATAGCATATTCTTTCAAAGTCTGTCCAGAGTCTGCAGTAAGGAGGGCTAGCTAGTCTGAGACACATGAGCACCCTAATAAGGCTCATAATTTGATATCCCTTCAAAACAATACTGTCAAACTACAATTCGACATTTTTTAAAATCAGGGAGATGCTGGGATCTATTAAGAGGGAGAAGGGAAAACAAAGAATTGCAGATGGCCATATCATGCTGCCTTGAGGAATTCGTATCCATACTCCAAGTTAAAAATATACATGTATTTTCCACTTTGCAGAAGACTAGACAGTTATCTCCTAAGTCAAGTGTTTCACATGACAAGGAGGATCAGGGAAGTAGTCTATCTTCTAATTATTTACAGAACTTTCCCTGAAGACAGTTTTAAGAAACACAACCTTCTTCATCCTTTTACATTTCTGGAGATGTTGCAGGTGTTCAACTGTCTAGGCTAGGGCATTGAGCAGTTCTCCTTAAAACAGTTCTGATATTTTCAGTTTTATCATAGTTGTCTAATTTTGAGACAATTATTACCTCTATGTATCATAAGCATTATAGACTTGATACATTTTTTTAATGTATTTACTTTGTCTAAAAATTAATGGGCAAGTCTCATTAGAGACTGAGGAGATATATAAGCAGGACAATTCTAAACAGAAGGGGAAATAAAGCTTCTTATACTCATCAGAGGGTTTCCATTTCTCCCTTCTTCCCTCCCTCATTTCTCTTTCAGCAATCTTCCTTTTTTTCCTTACACAAAATCAAAATTTCTTTTTCTGGCTTCATTTCCACATGTTAATTCTTTCAGCTAGAATTTGTCACAGCCTTATCTATTCCCCTGAAACCTATGTTTTGATGCCACATCTTCTAAATAATACCCATGCATATGATGAATGATGACACAATGTGATACAGATGGATTTCTTGGCAATTTGTATTATTGAATTAATTAACATAAATTTAAACTGAGCCAACAATGAGGTTTTCTTTTTTTTTCTTTTCCTCCCAATGGGTAGACCATTTCAAAGCCCTTAAATACGGTCATGTAGGAAACTTACAAATACTCTAAGTAATTATTTATTTAGGTAATGAATCTAAACACCTGCTCAAACATCTCTATTTAAATCCAGGTAGATTAGGATTCAGAATCACCTGCAAACATCATTTACTGACTGCTCTGGGAAGGTCATGAAGACACTTTAAGTCTCAATCTCCTCATCATAAAATAGATATTAATAGTATCTATTAATATAATTCAAACATGAGTTTGAGAGTCAAGTGAGAAACATGCAAAGTACTTAGTACAGACTGTGGGAAATAGAGGCATGTAATAATATTATCTGCTATTATTGATATTATTTATCCAAGTAATCATCAAAATAATTAGGATCCTACTGATTTACTGGCTTAATTTTATATAGTCTGTGTTCAGACATTACAGAATACATAAGTAGCAGAGTCTACATATTATATTTAAAGTGTCTTTATACCCTGGGGTCTAATAAACTGATTCATACAGCTATGAATTATACTTTTCAATGTGTTCAGTAATATATAATTCTAAAATACCATATTATCAATGTACTTTTCAGCTGTCCCTTTTTTATTTTATAGATTTTTAAACAGCAACCTGGTAGAACGAAAAGCAATTCTAGTGGCAATTTTCTTAATTTTTTTTTACTTGAGTATCCAATATAATAAATGTGGGGGGGGGGGGACTGTCTTATTGACTGAGTAAGTGAAACTAAAATCATCATCAAAACAAATGGAGGCTGACGATCCTTGTCATCACTTTAGATGACATAATTGTTAAAGACCAGTTCTTTGAGGATATGTTTGCTGTTGAGTCCTATTGACATCAGTGAAGATGCCTTCATTATCTGGTTGCCTTGAGTAGATGTTCATGCACTGAAACTTAGAAAATGCCAATAAACAGCAACAATTTGATGATTTTAATGTCTGTGCTCTTTCAAAACTCAGGTTGTTTTTCTAAATGGCCAAAGGCAGTAATACCAGACAGGCTGTCCGATTATTTGGTTTAAAAATCAAACTGAACTCTTAAGTCCAGTTATCATCTTCTTGACAGATTTTGAAGCAGACCACCAGAGCTATACTACAAACTGTCAAAAAACAAAACAAAACAAAAAAGTTGTGTTTCAATTCTATAGCTTCCCCAAGGCCTGGTTACCATTTGGTATTCTTAACTCACTTATTGAATTCTCACTCAAGTACTGGATGTTTTCAAGAATTGTCAAGCTATTCCATTAGAAAGAAAAACTTGTTTGTAGAATGTAAATGTGGCTCAACCAGAATTATGTCAGTTCACTAATTTTCACCTCTCACATGAATATATATGAATATAATATAATATTTGAATATAATTGTGACTTGGCTCAGACTAATCAATTTCTGGAGAGATTTTGGTTCAATTGAGTACAGATAAATGAAGACGAGGTTTAATTTTACGTTAAATTTAAATATTTTGTTTCAAATGAAAATATGTATGCTAAAAATTGTTTTACATCCTAGGATGTCATTTTTCTAAACAGAGGAAACTTTTAGAACACAATTTTTTCTTAAAAAAGTGAGTGACAGTTGCAATTTTGTTTTACACACTCTTGACATATTTCATTTCCATGGCATTATTTATAGTTTCTTATATTCAGTTCAAAATGGAAGCATTAAGGAACTACCAATTATTAATGGCCTTATCCCTGGGTCAGGAAGATTCCCTGGAGAAGGGCATGGCAACCCACTCCAGTATTCTTGCCTAGAGAATTCTGCGGTCAGAGGAGCCTGGTGGGATATAGTCCACGGGGTCACAAATAGTCAGATACAACGGAGAGACTAACACTTCACACTTCACTTATTCTCCTGCATTGCAGGCAGACGCTTTACCGTCTGAGCCACCAGGGAAGCCCCAGAAATTCAAGTAATTTATAGTTTGTGAATAATCTAGATATGAATAAAAGGACAAGCCACACTTCCATGTATGTGGCTAAGCATTTGATTAAAATGTTGAAATGCATTTTAGAGACTGAATGGCATATTCTTCCCACTTTACAGATATGAGGAAACTGCACAACAGAAGGTGATTATCCTATGCTCGCTCTTCCTTCTGCCTGTAGCATTACAGCCACAGTTGTCCTGATTCCCAGTCCTGTATGGTTTGTCATACACTCATGCCACCAGCATGTAATCATTTATTAACCCTCCAGGGCAGGAGAAAATAGGACGACATATTCAAAAGGCTGAAGGAAAAAAGGGTTAACTAAGAATATATTAACAAGGCTGTCATTCAGAAATGAAGGAGAGATATCAACTTTCCCAGACAAACAAAGCTGAAGGAGTTCAGCCCCACTAGATCCATATTAATAGACATGCTGAAAGTAATTCACCAAGCTGAAAAGAAATGAAGCCAGTTAGTACCATAAAGGATTATGAAAATATAAAACATATTGATAAAGGTTAAGTATGTAGTCTCATTCAGAATACTCTCTAATTTTAATACAGTGATATGTTAATTGTTTAACTCTAATATAAATCTTAAAGGATAAATGTATTAAAGCATAACTATAGCTTATTAAAGCATAACTATAGCTATAAATAATTTGCTAATGTAAACAATTCTAAAAACATATAAGCTATAATGTCAAAAGCAAAAATAATAACAGGTAAAGAAGTAAAGGGGTAGAATTTTTGTAGGTGATTTCAGTTACCAGCTTAAAATACCCTATTATTACTGTAAGATGCTTTATGTAAGAATCATGGAAACCACAAAGAAGAAACCTTTAGTAGATTAAAAGAGAAAGAAAAGGGGATCAAAACCACAGCACACAGACAATCATCAGTTTACAAGGGAGAACAGCAAAACAGGAAGAAAGAAACTATAAAATAGCCAGAAAATAATCAAGATGGCATTAGTAAGTCACTATCAATAATTTATTACTCTAAATATAAATAGGTTAAACTCTCCAATCAAAAGACATAGAGTAGTGAAATGGATTTTAAAAAAAACAAGGCTCAAGTAACATTGTCTGTAAGAGAATCACTTTGAGCAAACATAGGCTCAAAGTGAAGGGATGGTAGAAGATATTTAATGCAAATCAAAACAAAAAGAGCAGGAGTAGCTATAGTTATATGACAAAAAAAGGCTTTAGGTCAAAAACTGTAACAAAAGACAAAGTCAATACATAATGATGAAAAAGTTAGTCCATTCAAAGGTCATAACAATTATAAATATGTATGCACTCAACACAGGAACAACTAAATACTAACAGAAGTCAGGAGAAATGGACAATAATACGATAGTAACAGGGGATGACAATATTCTACTTATAACAATGGAGAGATCATAGAGACTGAAAAGCAGCAAGAAAATACTGGACTTGAACTCTAGTACAGACAGACATAGCAAAACTGCATAGAACATTGTATTCAACAGTAGCAGAATACATGTTCTTCTAAAGTGCATTCAGAACATCATTAGAGAAAGATTATGTTAGATCACAAAACAAGTCTTAGAAAATTTAGGAAGATTAATATCATAAAAAGTTATATATAATGTACACAATGTGGAAAACCACTTATCAGTAACAGAAGGAAAACTGGAAAATTCACAAATAGGTAAAAATTAAATAACACCCTCCTGAACAACCAATGGGTCAAAGAAAAAAATGAAGAGAGAAATTTAAAAGCATCTTGAGGCAAATGAAAATGAAAACACAACAAACTAAAACCTACTAAATGAGACACAGCAAAACAGTTCTAAAGGAAGTTTATAGTAATAAACATCCATATTACAAAAAAAAAAAAAAAACCCTCAAGTAAACAACCTAACTATACATATAGGAAGGAACCAGGGGAAAAACGGAGAAGGCAATGGCACCCCACTCCAGTACTCTTGCCTGGAAAATCCCATGGACGGAGGAGCCTGGTAGGCTGCAGTCCGTGGGTTCACAAAGAGTCGGACACAACTGAGCGACTTCACTTTCACTTTTCACTTTCATGCATTGGAGAAGGAAATGGCAACCCACTCCAGTGTTCTTGCCTGAAGAATCCCAGGGACGGGGGAGCCTGGTGGGCTTCCGTCTATGGGGTCGCACAGAGTCGGACACGACTGAAGCGACGCAGCAGCAGCAGCCGCAGCAAGGGAAAAGAAGAAGAAACTAAGACCAACGATTGCAGAAGGAAGGACATAACAAATATCAGAATAGAAATAAATGAAATAGAGGCCAGAAAAACAAAACAGAAAAAAAAAAAAAGCTGGCTTTCTGAAGATATTTTTTTTAAACTGAAAAAATTTTTTACTAGATTTATCTCATTTACTAGACTAATTCATAAAAATAAGACAATAAAATAAGACATTAAAGAGGAAACATTATAACTGAAAACAAAAATACAAAGGATGATAAGAAAATACTATGAACAGATTGGAAAACTTGGAAGAAATGGATAAATTGCTTGAAACTTAAAATCTACCAAGACTGAATCATGAAAAAATAGAAAGCCTGAACAGACCAAAAATGAATAGGGAGACTGAATCAGCAATCACAAACTTTCCAACAAAGAAATCTCTAGGATATGAATGTTTTACTAGTAAATTCTACCAAACATTTAAAGAAGAATTAAGGCCAATCATTCTAAATGTTTTCAAACATTTGAAGAGAAGGAAATAATGACAAATTCTTTTTATGAAGCCAGCGTTATCAAAGTCAGAAAAAGACACTACAAGAAACTAAAATTACAAGCCAATATCCCTAATGAATATATTAACAGATGCAAATATCTGTAACTAAATACTAGCAAACAGAATTCAACAGCATTACTCAATACTGGCCTTGGCAATTTTTTTTTGTATATGACAGCAAAAGCACAGGAAGCAAAAAAAGAAAAAGAAAAAACTAGTAGGACTACATCAAATTAAAAAGGTTCTGCAAAACAAAGGAGATAATAAAATGAAAATGCAACCTATGGAATGGGTGAAAAGATTTGCAAAAATATATCTGAAAGGGGTTAATATCTGAAATATACATATGGAAATCACACAACATAAGGCCAAAAGAAATCAAAATAATCCCTTTTTGTCATGGGCAAAAGACCTGAATAGACATTTTCCCGAAGAAGACATGTAAAAGACCAATAGGTATATCAAAAGGTGTTCAACATCATTACTCACCAGGGAAATGCAAATCAAAACTATTAAAACTATGAGATATCACCTAGCATCCATCAGGATTGCTTTTATCAAAAAGACATCAGATAATAAGTTCTGGCAAGAATGTTGAATAAAAGAAACCTTTGTATATTGCTGGTGGTAATGTAAAATGAAGCAGCCATTATGGAAAATAGTACTGAGATGTCCCAAAAAGTTAAAGTAGAACTACCATATGATCCAGCAATCTTCTTCTAAATATATATCCAAAGAAAACAAAATCAGTATTTAAAAAATGTTTTTGCACTTCCATATTCATTGCAACATAATTCACAATAACCAGATAGGAAATCATAATAACCATATATGGAAATAACTCAAGTTTTCATTCATGCATAAATAGATTAAGGATTGTGATATATAAAAGCACATATATTACATATATGTGTATATATAAAAATTTATTTATCACGTATTTTTATACATGTATTCCACTATAGTATATATACTATTTACTGGTTTTTTTTTCTTTGCTTCTTGCCACAAGTTTTAGTTATACTCTCAAAAAGTCATTTAATAGTCTTAGCACATTTACTACTCTATAGAAATGCAGCTACTGTTTCCCTTCATTCAAAAAAAATGTTTTTCAGCCAAGTTTGGAAACATCCATGAGGTATATTTAGGGAGACAGTTGCCTATCTTAGTAAGCTATTATCAAAAACAGCATCTGCATTTCTAAGATTCCCTAAAAAATCTCTCTGTCTCTGAAGTATATGTTACATGAGGATGTAAGAGGTTTCTATGACTGATTTAGAATGTTCTTTCTTTGTTTTGGCTTCCCTGGTAACCCAGCTGGTAAAGAATCTGCCTGCAATGCAGGAGACCCTGGTTCAATTCCTGGGTGGGGAAGATCCACTATTTGTCAAATAATATTCTAAAAATAAGATAATAAATATTTAAAACATTTCTTTGATTAGTGCTTTGCATCATGTAGCTTTTCAGGGGATGTTTAATATCTAAGGATCACAAACTGACATAAACCCTTATAACGGAAAATTCAAATTAGATACAGTAACACGTACCTATTAAGACTGAGACAGAGTTAACTCCCGAGATGTTTTTCTCTCCTTCTTTATGTTGGACTTGCCAAATTTAATTATTTTCATTGATATACTCATTAATTTGCCTAATTGTTTTTGAAGGACAATAACACTATGGCAAACTCATTGAAACCAGCTGATAGACCACTCTACAGAGCTGACATATAGCTCATCAGGCACATGAACAAATATTGAAATAGAATTGAAATAAAGTAGGATAATTTTCCATTGTCTGTCTCCTCTTATTAGGCATTCTAATATTACTTTTTTGTTTCCCTTCCCTTTAGCAAACACTCTTTCTCTCTCTCATACAATAATCAAAATTCCACTTATACCTTGACAAAACTGAATTTATTTACAAATTTGCTGTTGTTGCTTAGTCACTAGGTCATGTCTGATTCTTTTGCAACCCCATGGACTGTAACCCCCCAGGATCTTTTGTTCATGGGATTTCCCAGGCAAGAATACTAGAGTGGGTTGCCATTTCATTCTCAAGAGGATCTCCCTGACCCACGGATCGAGACTGCCTATCCTGTATTGGCAAGCAGATTCTTTACCACTGAGCCACCTGACATCGTCTCTCAGTCATGCCCAACTCTTTGTGACCCCATGGACTGTAGTTTACAAGGTTCCTCTGTCCATGGAATTTTCCAGGCAAGAGTACTGGAGTGGGTTGCCATTTCCTTCTCCAGGGGATCTTCCCGACCCAGGGATCGAACCCAGGTCTCCTGCATTGCGGGTTGACGCTTTACCACTGAGCCACCTGGGAAGCCCTTATTTCAAAATATCAAATTAATATTATATCCTAGCCTTTTGAGTTTTCATGCTTTTTCCTCTGCTAAGATCAACTGCCACACTTAAGATGTGTTCTGTTTGCATTTTGATCAAATAAAATATTAACTTTACCTATCATTTCATTGTTCTCATTCCCTCTATTTACTTTATGACATGATAGCATCAATCAAGTGTTTTTATCAAATATTTTCAAATTTCCTTTTATCACCTAAATTATAGACAAAATTTGGGCTTATATATATACATTATATATACATTAATATGAGTTCATGAATCATAGGATTTTCAAAGATTTTATGGTCTTCAATGAATATCTTATATAACAGGGACTTGTTAGGTCACTCAGTCATGTCTGACTCTTTGTGACCCCATGAACTGCAGCACGCCAGGCTTCTCTGTCCTTCACCATCTCCCAGAGCTTGCTCAAACTCATGTCCATTGAGTTGGTGATGCCATCCAACCATCTCATCTTCTGTTGTCCCCTTCTCCTCCTGCCTTCAATCGTTCCCACATCAGGGTCTTTTCCAGTGAGTCAGTTCTTCACATCAGGTGGCCAAAGTGTTGGAGCTTCAGCTTCAGCATCAGTCTTTCCAATGAATATTCAGGGTTGATTTCCTTTAGGGTTGACTGGTTTGATCTCCTTGCAATCCAAAGGACTCTCAAGAGTCTTCTCCAACACCACAGTTCAAAAGCATCAGTCCTTCAGTGCTCAGCCTTGAAAAACCAAAGCTTTGACTAGACGGACCTTTGTCGGCAAAGTAATGTCTGTGATTTTTAATATACTGACTAGATTGGTCATAGCTTTTCTTCCAAGGAACAAGCATCTTTTAATTTCATAGCTGCAGTCACCATCTGCAGTGATTTTGGAGCCCTCCAAAAAAATCTGTCACTGTTTCCATTGATTCCCCATCTATTTGCCATGAAGTTATGGGACGAGATGTATTGATCTTCATTTCTTGAATGCTGAGATTTAAGTCAATTTTTTCACTCTCCTCTTTCACTTTCATCTTTAGTTCCTCTTTGCTTTCTGCCATTAAGGGTGGTGTCATCTGGGTATCTGAGGTTATTGATATTTCTCCCTGCAATCTTGATCCCAGTTTAAGCTTCATCCAGCCTGGCATTTCACAAGATGTACTCTGCATATAAGTTAAATAAACAGGGTGACAATATACAACCTTGACACACTCCTTTCCCAATTTGGAACCAGTCCGTTGTTCCCTGTCCAGTTCTAACTGCTGCTTCTTGACCTGCATACAGGTTTCTCAGGAGGCAGGGAAGGTGGTCTGCAATCTGTCTCTTGGCTTTGTTTCTATTAATGCCACAATGAAAAACTGAATCTGTTCCCTGTGTTAGTCTCTAACCTCTGTTATTATTTGAAAGAGAGTTTAATGCTTGGAAACTTGTTCTGGGACAAATAACAAAATTTTGAACTGAAATGTCCCTTGATTAGCCATCTGATCATCCACTGATCATTCTACCAGTTTTCATCATATACATCTACCAAAATTATTCCACAAATTATTATTCTGACATGGAAATTACCTTCTTATCCGTATTTTTATTTTAAAAAATTAAAAATCACAAGTGAAAATTCAATACAGCAAATCTTACTATCAATGATATTGAGTATATAAGAAATCCCTAATAACATAAATAATGAAAACAATAAAAAAGGAACCAGAAATATTTTTTCACCTTAATTTTGCTGAAAAATTTTAATGATTTTTTTTTTGTTTGTTTTTTTGGTCCATGTAGGAACTATTAATGGGTAACCACATTTTTTAGAAATATGACAATCTCATAGAGAATGTTAGTTTTTCCATTAGAACTCAAGCCATTAAATCCATTATCCATTTGTGTTTCCTTGTCAATGCAATCTGTCTCTTTGCTTTGTTCCTATTAACGCCACATTGAAAAATTGAATCTGTTCCCTAAGTTAGTCTCTAACCTCTTTTATTATTTGAAAGAGAGTTTAGTGCTTGGAAACTTGCTCAGGGAAATAGAATTCCCTTCTGAAAATTTTCCACAGTACAAACATCAGTATTGCAAGCATGCTCACTAGTGAGTCCCTGGCTTGTTCTTGAAGAACTGCTGAACAAAATGACTAAGGTCATTATAAGGCTTCTCAGAGGCTCAGCTAATTTATATGTTCCAGGTGATACTGATCCCTTCAGATTAAGAGAAAAGCCATTGCATTCTAAGGCCCACTGTACATGAGGAATATAGCAGTCAGCAGATTGCTTGTCTGGTCCATGTGCTTTGGAACCTCAAGAGAAAAATCTTAATATACTTACTTGCCAGTTTTAGATACCTTAAAACACGTTCCTTTTTTAGTCCAAGGTAAATGAAAATTTTCCATGTTAAATTATTGTATTTATTGTTTGAAGAAAGTATGATATTTATGAAATATAACTTCCCTATGGATCAGCTAGAATAATTCGAGTGCTCAGCATTGAACATGTACTGTGAATGAGGTCATCGAAAACACAAGTCAAGTTTTTTTTTTTTCTAAAAATGTATGGGAAAATAGGACAGACTAATCAGCAAATTTTAGATACCTTGGCCATGCTGATCTCTGATCTCTGTCTCCTGGTTTCCAACTCAATGAGACCACTCTGCCTGCTCTATGGATTTCTCTACTCTTCCTCCATACAAACAGACAGGTTGGTAGCAAGACACGGTGTCCTTTCAAAGTGATCACAGTCCTGCACTTTTGATCTGCCAATGAAACTACTAAAAACAATAGTTTAATGTATTTTGCCCAGTTTGCTGTTTTTGGTTTGTTTGTTTTACAGTGAAAGAGTAAGTCTGTTCTCATTGACTCCTCATAGCAAGAAGCAGAAATCTCTTTTTATGATGTGAGTTTATTAACCAAATTGAAGTAGCTAGAGCTATTATTGAGTATGCCAAAGCCTTTGACTGTGTGGATCACAATAAACTGTGGACAATTCTGAAAGAGATGGGAATACCAGACCACCTAACCTGCCTCTTGAGAAATCTGTATCCAGGTCAGGAAGCAACAGTTAGAACTGGACATGGAACAACAGACTGGTTCCAAATAGGAAAAGGAGTACGTCAAGGCTGTATATTGTCACCCTGCTTATTTAACTTCTATGCAGAGTACATCATGAGAAACGCTAGACTGGAAGAAACACAAGCTGGAATCAAGATTGCCAGGAGAAATATCAATCACCTCAGATATGCAGATGACACCACCCTTATGGCAGAAAGTGAAGAGGAACTCAAAAGCCTCTTGATGAAAGTGAAAGAGCAGAGTGAAAAAGTTGGCTTAAAGCTCAACATTCAGAAAACGAAGATCATGGCATCTGGTCCCATCACTTCATGGGAAATAGATGGGGAAACAGTGGAAACAGTGTCAGACTTTATTTGTTGGGCTCCAAAATCAGTGCAGATGGTGACTGCAGCCAAGAAATTAAAAGACACTTACTCTTTGGAAGAAAAATTATGACCAACCTAGATGGTATATTCAAAAGCAGAGACATTACTTTGCCGACTAAGGTCCGTCTCGTCAAGGCTTTGGTTTTTCCTGTGGTCATGTATGGATGTGAGAGTTGGACTGTGAAGAAGGCTGAGCACCGAAGAATTGATGCGTTTGAACTGTGGTGCTGGAGAAGACTCCTGAGAGTCCCTTGGACTGCAAGGATATCCAACCAGTCCATTCTGAAGGAGATCAACCCTGGGATTTCTTTGGAAGGAATGATGCTAAAGCTGAAGTTCCAGTACTTTGGACATCTCATGTGAAGATTTGACTCATTGAAAAAGACTCTGATGCTGGGAGAGACTGGGGGCAGGAGGAGAAGGGGACGACCCAGGATGAGATGGCTGGATGGCATCATGGACTCGATGGATGTGAGTCTGAGTGAACTCTGGGAGATGGTGATGGACAGGGCGGCCTGGTGTGCTGCGATTCATGGGGTCACAAAGAGTCGGACACGACTGAGCAACTGAACTGAACTGACAGCTATTATAGTTATTATCTAAAATTTTCCCTTTAACCTTCATGCTTTAATTATTCAACAACTTATTCTGGTATAGAGGTACAATCTTCTGATTCTATTTGTCACCCTACTCAAAATTCTGTACATTTTCTTTTTCTTTAGATAGAAGAGTGCTTTTTAACAATTATTAAAAGTCAGGTCTACTGGTGATGAATTCCCTCTGCTTTTGTTTAATAGGGAAAAGCCTTTGTTTCATCTACATATCTGAAGGATAACTGCTGGATTCTTGCTTGACAGTTTTCATTTTTCAAAATTTTGAATGTGTCAACAAATTTTTCTGAATGTGTCATTCTACTCTTTCCTGGCTTATAGAGTTTCTGCAGAGAAATCTGCTGATAGAATGATGGGGGAGTCCTTTGCAGGTTACCATCATTTCTTCCCAGACAGCATTTAAAATTCTTTCTTTGTCATTGATTTTTTGACAGTTTTAATATACTATATCTTGAGGAAGGTCTTTTTGCGTGAAGGTAATTAGGTGTTCTCTTAACTTCATGGACTTGTATATCCAGTTTCTTTCCCATATATGGGAAGTTGTCAGCTATTATTTCTTTAAATAAACTGTTTCCTTCTTTTTTTTTTCTCCTCTGGGATAACCATTATCCTTATTTGCCTTGCCTAAGGCAGTTAGATAGTCCTCACAGAATTTCTTCGTTTTTTTAAGATCTTATCTCTCTCTTCTCTTCTACCTGTATTACTTCTAGATTCTTATCTTCGAGCTCACATATTCTGTCTTCCATATTGTCTCTTCTATTTCTAATGCTTTCTAATGCATTCTTCATCTTATTTATTGAGTTCTTCAGCTCCAGAAGAGCTGGAGCTGTTTGGTTCACTTTTAGAGTTTCCATCTTTTTAGTAAAGTATTCCTTCCATTCATAAAATCTTGACAGACAAGTTCATCTAGAGAAATATAGCAACTGAGATTGATTTACATGGAACAGAAGCTGCTGGAGCCATAAACTGGTAGGCGTATCCAAAATAAAATTTGATGAATTTCTGGAGGCGGATTATGGACCTGTTGAATTGTTAGAATCAAGTTTAAAAAGCTTTACCTACAGAAGACAAGTGTCAATACTTAGATGGGCCAACAATGAAACAACATATGGAGCACACACACAAAAAAGGGTAGCATAATATCACAAAAGAAAACGACGGTTATCCAGAAACCAAGGTTAAAGTAGCAGAATACTGTGATCTCACAGAGAATTTAAAATAGCTGTCACAATGAAACAGCAAGCTACAAGAAAACTCAGAAACACAGTTCAATGAGCTCAGGAATAAAATTGCAAGTCAACAGGTTAGTAATTACTTTCTTTTGTTTTTCAGTAGGTGGTGCTATAGCACAAGTTTTGGCTTCTCTTACCCGGCTGCCTTGGAGAATCAGCACTTGGCATCCTCCACAGCCTCTGCAGAGGTATTATTGCTCAGTGTGCCTTCGTCACTTTTTATGCGTCACTGGTTCCTTGCTGCTGCCGGTGTTACTGCTGTTGTTGACGTTGTCGCCGGGCACTGGGAAGCTGGGCACGTCTGCCATGTCCAGTGTCATTGAGTTTCGGGCTCTGCTTCCATGTAGGGCAGGGGCGTCAGGATAGGGGGGTGCTTCTGCCGCATCTGAGGTTGCTGGATTTGCAGGTGCTGCCATTGCAAGTGGTGGTGGCAACATTGCAGGTGACTCCACGGCTGGAGAGCAGTCACTGCTGGCCCTGCTGTAGCCCGGAGGCCAGAGTTGTGTATATTACCTCTCTTGCTTCAACCATGTTCTCTGGGGCTGCAGGCTCAGCCATTGCGGCCAAGGGGCTGGGGTCACAGGTGCCATCTCCGCTGGTACCCAGCTTCTGCCTCCGCGGTGTGATGAGGTCCACTCACCTTTAGAGCAAAAGGTGTGTGGGAGTCTACAGATTCCTAGAATGTTGGGCAGAGAAACTGTTGTTAACTTATGGACTGATTTTATGGTGTCAGTGATTGTATACATTCTTCCTCTGATGAGTCCAGGAAAAGCTGTTGACAACTCAGTTTGCCTAGTTTTTTCTTGTGAGAGGAATGATGACTTCCAATCTCCTTTTATGTATGAGATGAAGCTGAAAGTCCTTCTGTTTTCAGTCTTGCTGTAAGACAGTTTTGGGGGTGAAATAAACATAAATCTATTTCTATTTCAGATAATTCTAGGTTCAAATTCTGCTCCTCCACGTAATGAGTGACTTGAAAAATCTGTATGCAAGTCAAGAAGCAATAGTTAGAACCAGATATGGAACAATAGCTGTACATTGTCATCCTGCTTATTTAACTTATATGCAGACTACAGCATGTGAAATGCCCTGGTTGGATAAGCACAAGCTGGAATCAAGACTGTTGGGAGAAATATCAATAATCTCAGATATGCAAAGGACACCATCCTTATGGCAGAAAGCAAAGAGGAACTAAAGAGCCTCTTGATGAAAGTGAAAGAGGAGAGTGAAAAAGCTGACTTAAAACTCAACATTCAGAAAACTAAGATCATGGCATCTGGTCCCATCACTTCATGGCAAATATATGGGGAACCAATGGAAACAATGACAGATTTTATTTTCTTGGGCCCCAAAATCACTGCATATGGTGACTGCAGCCATGAAATTAAAAGATGCTTGATCCTTGAAAGAAAAGCTATGACCAACCTAGACAGCATATTGAAAAGCAGAGATTTTACTTTGCTGACAAAGGTCCATTTCATCAAAGCTATGGTTTTTCTAGTAGTCATGTATAGATGTCAGATCTGGAACCATAAAGAAATATGAGCACTGAAGGATGAGCACTGAAGGATTGATGTTTTTGAACACTCTTGAGTGTCCCTTGGACTTCAAACCAGTCAATCCTAAAGGAAATCAACCCTGGATATTCATTGCAAGGACTGATGCTGAAGCTGAAGCTCCAACACTTTGGCCACCTGATGAGAAGAACTGACTCATTGGAAAAGACCCTGATGCTGGGAAAGACTGAAAGCAGGAGAAGGGGATGACAGAGAATGAGATGATTGGATGGCATCACTGACTTCATGGACATGAGTTAGAGCAAGCTCCGGGAGTTGGTGATGGACAAGGAAGACTGGACTCTCTCTTCCCTCTCTCTTCCCTCTCTCTTCTCTTCAGCCTGGACTTAGTCATAAAGAGTTGGACACAGCTGAGCAACTGAACTGAACTGAAACAAATTATTCCACCTAGCATCAGTTTCCTCATTTGAAATTAGGCTAAAAATATGTATGTAGAGTGTCTATTGTTGGCAGTACTGCAAACAATAGATATTTTCAAACTAAATCTTCTACTGACAACACTAGGAAAAAGAGAGGGAAAAGAGATGCACTTTAAAAGTTTTATTTTAAGGCCATGAAGTAGTGAGGCATTGTATGAATACAAGCTGAGAAAGGAAGCCAAAGAGGGACAGCTTTTTCCCTCCAGATAATTACTAATTCCAGAGGTGGTAACTGAGAAGCTAAGCAGAATTTTTGTTAGATTCGTAGATGGTGGGGCTGAACATTGAGTTCAAGGCCCTACAAGCAAAAGGGGCCAGGAAAATACTCTAGGAGTTCTCTTGAGAACTTGAAGTTTATTCACTACAGCAGGAAGGGTAACTGGATATAAACTAGGCTATTTTAGGCCTTCATCTTCCACTGGATTAGTGTTATGTTGGGATTCATTTGTGTGGCTTTGAGCTAGCAGGACTTGCTAATTTTTATCAATTTTGCTTGAAGGTTATAAATTAAAATCTTGTACTTGTTAGGAGGCTAATAAAAGGGCATGTATATTATAGGGGTGAGGAGTCTCAAAAAGTTGTAATAGCATATTTCAGTGGGCAAAGTAAAAAAGATTTTATCACACAGAGGTTTTGAAACTGGTGATTAATATGCAAATTTTTGCATATTTGATTCAGTCATTCTTCCTAATATAATTCAAGGTAACAGAATTATGAACAACACTGGGATGAAGCTTAAAGATTAACTGTGCTGCAGGATTTTATTAGTGGGATCTAAATGCCTAACACTTGTTATGGAAGAAAATGTTCAGAAAGTTGAATTTGAGACATCCAGATCTCTATTGGAGATCATTTCTACTTTTTAAACTTTTCCCTTTACTCCACACCATCCAGGATCTAACTTCAATTCTCATTTTTATTTCGTTCTTCCTGCATGCATATTACCTCAGTGCTTGGAATATAATCTATTATATTATATAAATAATCATAGTGCATGTATAATGCATACTTATATCTATAAACTTATATAAATAAAGTAATATATATAGTTATTTATATAATCATGCATATGACTTATAGATATCTCACATATTTAGTCTCATAAATAAAACTTTAACTTAATTGAACACGATGTAACCCAAAGGTTTCACGATTGGGCACTCCCAAGTCCAAAGTCCAAACCTGACACATGAGTCAAACCGAATACCAAGTAATATCATTGGAAGTCTGTGAGTAAACCAGTGATCCTATTTTTGTTCTAAAATGGTAAATGCACTGCTTAAACTGGATTATGTCTATACATTAAACTAAGATAAGCATCTGATTAATAAAGGAAAATATTTTTATTATTGCAGATATTTTCAGTGAAATCAGTTACAAGTTTTAATTGCTGCAGTGATTATCTAGGTTTTCTAATTGGTTTATGTAATCAGATATCCAGCTCCTACTCTAGAGCCCCTCTCACCCATCTCAGTCCATTTCCCTTCCTGTTCTTACTTTCCGTTATATTTTACCCTCCAAATTAGAAAATCCTCTACTGGGCATTAGTTCCTAAAGGAAATTCTTTCACCATGCAGTATTATAAGAACAAACATTGATAACTCTCTTGATCAGACTATTGGTATGATAGGTTTAGTCTCAAGCTCAAAAAAGCAAAGATTTATGTAGAAGTATAAAGAGCCTGAAAACATCTTACTAGAGCTACAATACTATACTGTACTTCAACAGTCAGGTGTATCCAAGTGTATGACTCTGTACATCATTCAGTGATGGAAATACAGGATATATCTGAAAGTGAAAGCTGGATAATAGTACAAGAGAGAACATTATAGATTTAAAAAATGGTCTTGGAAAAAATAAAAAGATAATACTTAACAAACTCTTCAGTTCAGTTCAGTTCAGTCGCTCAGTCGCATCTGACTCTTTGTGAGCCAATGAATCACAGCATGCCAGGCCTCCCTGTCCATCACCAACTCCCAGAGTTCACTCAAACCAATGTCCATTGAGTTCGTGATGCCATCCAGCCATCTCATCCTCTGTTGTCCCCTTCTCCTCCTGCCCACAATCCCTCCCAGCATCAGAGTCTTTTCCAATGAGTCAACTCTTCGCATGAGGTGGCCAAAGTATTGGATTTTCAGCTTTAGCATCAGTCCTTCCAATGAACACCCAGGACTGATCTCCTTTAGGATGGACTAGTTGGATCCCCTTGCAGTCCAAGGGACCATCAAGAGTCTTCTCCAACACCACAGTTCAAAAACATCAATTCTTCAACACTCAGCTTTCTTCACAGTCCAACTCTCACATCCATACATGACCACTGGAAAAACCATAGCCTTGACTAGATGGACATTTGTTGGTAAAGTAATGCTTTAATTAGCTAAAAAAATAACTACTGTTAGTCAATATCTTCAGATATTATATTAGATATATTTTTTAATTTTTTTGACTTCTTTTTTTTAAATTTTTATTTTTACTTTATTTTGCTTTACAATGCTGTATTGGTTACATGTATACTATCATGTAAGAAATGAATCGCCAGTCTATGTTCGATACAGGATACAGGATGCTTGAGGCTGGTGCACGGGGATGATCCAGAGAGATGATATGGGGTGGGAGGTGGGAGGGTTGTTCAGGATTGGGAACTCACGTACACCCATGGCTGATTCATGTCAATGTAGGGCAAAACCAATACAGATATTATATATTAGAATATGCTATTAAGAATAAATTTTATTTCTTAATTGTAACATCCCTAGCTTTTTCAGTTAGATACAGTTTAACATTTGCAGTTACTTCAAGCCTTTATGATTTCATTGTTTCCTAATTTCAATTTATATCCACTGCCCTTCAGTTAAACTCACACCGATGTTGAAAGTATCAAACATTTCTAAGTTGAAAGACTGCAAGTTTCAGAGACTATAGTTGTTTTTTTTTTTTTTTTTTCTCTCTCTCCTCTAGGCTTGAGCACCGGTTTTACTGTGATTTATTAGATACCATCACAGTTTTGAGGATGTGTATCCAAGATTGTTGTTGCAACTTCTGTGTCTGCCAACACTGAAATAGTGTTATGAGCACACTGCTTATGTGGAATTAAACTTTCTTAAGATGGAAAGAAGCTGACCTGATACATTATTCTGAGCACTATGCTTCTTTGTAATATGTTCATTTGAGAAATACAACTTTATGACAGTAAGAAATAAATTAACTATTAATGAACTTCCCGGAATATTAGACTTAAATTTACTAGTATTCCTAAATTCTTTACAATAGTTTTCCCTATAGTTAATAAAAGAACAAAGAATCACAGAATATGAATCTGATTTTGAATATCTGTTTCATCAGATTTATTTAAGAAGTTTCCAAAATTTTCGCATTGAACTAATAAGATTTCCTGTTTGTGTATATTTGCCATAATAAAGCAATCAAAAGAATATTTTTTAAACTAATTGCAATTGAATGATAATAGATTTAGTATTTACATAAAATAGGCATCAAAAAGAAGGAGAGATCGACAATGTCAAGTTTTGATGTTTATTCCCTGGTGGCTCAGAGGTTAAAGTGTCTGCCTGGAATGCGGGAGAACCGGGTTGGGTCCCTGGGTTGGGAAGATCCCCTGGAGAAGGAAATGGCAACCCACTCCAGTACTCTCGCCTGGATAATCACATAGAGGGAGGAGCCTGGTAGGCTACAGTCTATGGGGTTACAAAGAGTCAGACATGACTGAGCGATTTCATTTTCACTTTTCAAAAAGTAGTATTTGTAGAAATAGAAGCAATAAAAGATGTAGAGAACAAATATGTGGACACCAATGGGAAAAAGGGGAGGTTAGGATGAATTGGGAGAATGAGATTGGCATATACACTACTGATACTATATGTAAAATAAATAAATAATGACAACCTACTGTAGACCTCAGGAAACTAGTGCTGTGTGATGTAATGGCCTAAATGGGAAGGAAATCCAGAAAAGAGGGGATATATGTATACATATAGCTGATTCACTTTATTGTACAGTAGAAACTAAGGCAACATTATAAAGCAACTATACTCCAATAAAAAATAATAAAAAGTAGTTCAGTTCAGTCACTCAGTCGTGTCTGACTCTGCGACCCCATGAATCGCAGCACGCCAGGCCTCCATGTCATCACCAACTCCCGGAGTTTACCCAGACTCATGTTCATTGAGTCGGTGATGCCACCCAGCAATCTCATCCTGTGTCATCCCCTTCTCCTCCTGCCCCCAATCTCTCCCAACATCAGGGTCTCTTCCAGTGAGTCAACTCTTTGCATCAGGTGGCCAAAGTATTGGAGTTTCAGCTTCAGCATCAGTCCATCCAATGACCACCCAGGACTAATCGTTGGTAAAAACCTACAAAATAACATTTTAAAAGACAATGTCAATAAGTAAACTTTTATAATTAATATTTTTGTCATAAGCATTACTGTAAGTGATGTAGACCACAAAACTGGACAAGATTTTCTGTGTCCATTTCAGTTGATATTTTTCAAAACTATCTTGTCAGTTACATATGAAGAACTCAAATCAAACTACAGATACAAGTACAGTGGGAATTAAGATATTGCCTTGCTATGGTGTTAAACTGAGTTACTGGAAGCACACTGGCAGAAAATTATCAATTATTATTTGCCTTTTTACCTGCATAGTTCCATGATGGACACTTTCATTGTTATACATCTTTTAAAAGTTTTTATTTTATTGTATTTTAAAGCAGGATTGTCAACCTAATTTTTTGTGCAATTTTAGATTCACAGAAAGATGGAACAGAAAGTTTAGAATTCCTACATTCATCTTCTCCCCATAATGAGCAGTTTCCCTGCACTTTCTACATCTCCCACTACAATGGTTCAATACTTTGATACAATTAGTAAACCTGTGTTGATACACTTTTATCACCCAAAGTCCATATTTTACATTAGGGATCACTCTTGGTGTATTCTATAGGTTTTCACAAATGTGAAATGAAATATATCCACACTCATAGTACCATACAGAATAGTTTAATTGCCCTAAAAATCCTCCCCGCTCCAAAATCCTCCATGCTTTGTTTATTCATCCCTTTCTCCTACCAACCCCTGGCATCACTCATCTTTTTACTATTTCCATAGTATGTATTGCCTTTTCCAGAATATCATATAGTTGGAACACTACAGTATGTAGTCTTTTTAGATTGGTTTCTTGCACATGGTAATATGCATTTAAAATTCCTCCATGTCCTTTCATGGCTTGATAACTCATTTCTTCTTAGTGCTGAATAATATTCCATTGCTTGGATGTACCAAAGTGTGGGATTTCCCAGGTGGTGCTAGTTGTAAAGAAACCGCCTGCCAATGCAGAAGATGTAAGAGAGGCAAGTTCATTCCCTAAGTTGGGAAGAACCCCTTGAAGAGGGCATGGCAACCCACTCCAGTATTCTTTCCTGGAGAATCCCATGGATGGAGGAGCCTAATGGGCTACAGCCTATAGCGTTGCAGAGTCAGACACAACTGAAGTGACTTAGCATGCACACATACATGCTCACCAAAGTTTATTCATTCACCAACTTGAAGGATAGCTTGGTTGCTTCCAATTTTTGGAAATTATGAATAAAGTTGCTGTAAACATCTTTGTGCAAATTGCTGTGTGCACAAAAATTTTCAGCTTCTTTGGATAAATACCAGGAGCATGATTGCTGGATCATATGGTAAGAATATGTTTAGTTTTGTAAGAAACTGCCAAACTCTAAAACTGGCTGTCCAGATTAATATATTACCACAATGAAGGAGCATTCACTTTACATTATGTTCTTGTCAGTATTTGGTATTGTCAGTGAGCCAGATTTTGGCTACCCTAGTAGGTGCATAGTAAAAGAAAGAAAGACAGTCCCGCTCAGTCGTGTCCAACTCTTTGCAACCCCATGGATTGCAGCCTACCAGGCTCTTCAGTCCATGGGATTTTCCAGGCAGGAATACTGGGGTGGGTTGCCATTTCCTTCTCCAGGGGATCTTCCCGACCCAGGGATTGAACCCGATTCTCCCGCATTGTAGGCAGACGCTTTACCATCTAAGGAAGTAGGTGTATAGTGATATCCAGTTGTTGTTTTAAAATGCCTTTCCCTAATGACATATAAATGATATATCATTAAGAAAAGACATTATATGCTTATCTGCATTTTCTTTGGTCTCTCCAGGACTTTTGCTCACTTTTAGTTGGGTTTGATGGGGGGTGAATTTTAAGAATCTTTGTCTATAATCTTGGTGAGTCTTTTGTTACCATGTTTTACAAATATTTCCTCCTAGTTTGTAATTTTTCTTTCTAGCCTCTTGGCAGTGTCTCTCACATAACAGAAGTTTAGAAGTTCAATTAAATCCAGTTTATCAATTATTTCTTTCATGAATTATGCTATTTGTTTTGTATTTAAAAAGTCATCAACATATCCGAATTTATCTAGATGTTCTCCTACATTCGATCCCTGGGTTGGGAAGATCCCCCGGAAAAGAAAAAGGCTACCCACTCCAGTATTCTGGCCTGGAGAATTCCATGGATGATACAGTCCATGGGCTTGCAAAGAGTCGGACACAGCTGAGCGACTGTCACTTTCACTTTCTCCTACATTAACATCTCAAAATGTATAGTTTTGAGTTTAACATATAGGTCTATGATCCATTTTGAATTGATTTTTGTGAAGGGTGTGCTATCTATGTCTAAATTCATATTTTTGTATGTGGATGCCTTGTTTTTCCAGCATCGTTTGTGGAAAAGACTGTCTTTTCTCCATTGTATTGGTTTTGGCGCCTTTGTCAAAGACCAGTTGACTATATTTATATGGATTTTTTTCCTAAGATCCGTATCCTGTTTTTCTGATCTGTCAGTTTTTTCACCAACATGACACTCCCTCTCTGGATTACTGTAGCTTTGTAGCAAGTCTTGTAGGGTAGTGTCATTCCTCCAATTTTGGTTTTTTCCTTCAATATTGTGTTGGCTCAGAATGTATCTATCCTGGTGAATGTTCTATGTGAGCTTGAGAAGAATATGTATTCTACTGCTATTGGTGAAGTGCTCTATAGATATCATCCAGCTGATCGATGATGCTATTGAGTTCAATTATATCCTTACTGATTTTCTGCCTGCTGGATCTGTCCATATCAGATGGAGGAATATCAAAAGTTTCTAACTGAAACAGAACATTCATTCATTTCCTCTTGCAGGTCTAGAGGTCTTTATCATGTGTGATCTATGCTCTGCATTCTAAGTTGCTTCAGTCATGTCAGCTCTGCAAGCCCATGGACTATAACCAGCCAGGTTCCTTCATCTATGGGATTCTCCAGGCAAGAATACTGGAGTGGATTGCCATGCCCTTCCTCCATGGATACTCTCTTGTTAGGTACATACACATTCAGGATTGTTTTATTTTCATGGAAAACTGTCTCAATTTTCATTTATGTAGTGCCTCTTTTTATGCCCTATCATTTCCCTTGCTTTGTAGTATATATAATCCAAAATTAATATAGCTATTCCTGCTTTATTTCAATTAGCATCAGCATGGTATATGTTTCTCCATCCCTTTACTTTTGATCTATGTGAGACTTTATATTTAACATAGTTTTCTTGAAGGCAACATATACTTGAGTTTTGCTCTTTGACCTACTCTGATGATTTCTCACCCAAGACAGGCGGGTCATGATGGAGAGGTCTGATGGAATGTGGTCCACTGGAGAAGGGAATGGCAAACCACTTCAATATTCTTGCCTTGAGAACCCCATAAACAGTATGAAAAGGCAAAATGATAGGATACTGAAAAAGGAACTCCCCAGGTCAGTAGGTACCCAATATGCTACTGGAGATCAGTGGAGAAATAACTCCAGAAAGAATGAAGGGATGGAGACAAAGCAAAAACAATACCCAGTTGTGGATGTGACTGGTGATAGAAGCAAGGTCTGATGCTGTAAAGAGCAATATTGCATAGGAACCTGGAATGTCAGGTCCATGAATCAAGGCAAATTGGAAGTGGTCAAACAAGAGATGGCAAGAGTGAACGTCGACATTCTAGGAATCAGAGAGCTAAAATGGACTGGAATGGGTGAATTTAACTCAGATGACCATTATATCTACTATTGCGGGCAGCAATCCCTTAGAAGAAATGGAGTAGGCATCATGGTCAACAAAAGGGTCTGAAATTCAGTACTTGGATGCAATCTCAAAAATGACAGAATGATCTCTGTTTGTTTCCAAGGCAAACCATTCAATATCACAGTTATCCAAGTCTATGCCCCAACCAGCAATGCTGAAGAAGCTGAAGTTGAATGGTTCTATGAAGACCTATAAGACCTTTTAGAAGTAACACCCAAACAAGATGTCCTTTTCATTATAGGGGACTGGAATGCAAAAGTAGGAAGTCAAGAAACACCTGGAATAACAGGTAAATTTGGGCTTAGAATACAGAATGAAGCAGGGCAAAGACTAATAGTTTTGCCAAGACAATTCATTGATCATAGAAAACATCCTCTTCTAACAACACAAGAGAAGACTCTACACTTGAACATCAACAGATGGTCAACACCGAAATCAGATTGATTATATTCTTTGTAGCCAAAGATGGAGAAGCTCTATACAGTCAGCAAAAACAAGACCAGGAGCTGACTGTGGCTCAGATCATGAACTCCTTATTACCAAATTCAGACTTAAATTGAAGAAAGTAAGGAAAACCACTAGACCATTCAGGTATGACCTAAATCAAATCTCTCTTGATTATACAGTGGAAGTGAGAAATGGATTTAAGGGCCTAGATCTGATAGATAGAGTGCCTGATGAACCATGGACGGAGGTTCATGACATTGTACAAGAGACAGGGATCAAGACTATCCTCATGGAAAAGAAATGCAAGAAAGCAAAATGGCTGTCTGGGGAGGTCTTACAGATAGCTGTGAGAAGAAGAGAAGCAAAAAGGAAAGGAGAAAAGGAAAAATATAAGCATCTAAATGCAGAGTTCCAAAGAATAGCAAGAAGAGATAAGAAAGCCTTCCTCAGCAATCAATGCAAAGAAATAGAGGACAACAACAGAATGGGAAAGACTAGAGATCTCTTCAAGAAAATTAGAGATACCAAGGGAACATTTCATGAAAAGATGGGCTTGATAAAGGACAGAAATGGTAGGAACCGAACAGAAGCAGAAGATATTAAGAAGAGGTGGCAAGAATACACAGAAGAACTGTACAAAAAAGATCTTCATGACCAAAATAATCACGATGGTATGATCACTCACCTAGAGCCAGACATCCTGGAATGTGAAGTCAAATGGGCCTTAGAAAGCATCACTATGAACAAAGCTAGTGAAGGTGATGGAATTCCAGTGGAGCTGTTTCAAATTCTGAAAGATGATGCTGTGAAAGTGCTGCACTCAATATGCCAGCAAAGTTGGAAAACTCAGCAGTGGCCACAGGACTGGAAAAGGTCAGTGTTCATTCCAATCCCTAAGAAAGGCAATGCCAAAAAATGCTCAAACTGCCACACAATTGCATTCATCTCACGTGCTAGTAAAGTAATGCTCAAAATTCTCCAAGCCAAGCTTCAGCAATACATGAACCGTGAACTTCCTGATGTTCAAGCTGGTTTTAGAAAATGCAGAGGAACCAGAGATCAAATTGCCAGCATCTGCTGGATCATGGACAAAGCAAGAGAGTTCCAGAAAAACATCTATTCTGCTTAATTGACTATGCCAAAGTCTTTGACTGTGTGGATCACAATACACTGTGGAAAATTCTGAAAGAGATGGGAATACCAGACCACCTGACCTGCCTCTTGAGAAATCTATATGTAGGTCAGGAAGCAACAGTTAGAACTGGACATGGAACAGTACACTGGTTCCAAATAGGAAAAGGTGTACGTCAAGGCTGTATATTGTCACCCTGCTTATTTAACTTATATGCAGAGTATATCATGAGAAATGCTGGGGTGGAGGAAACACAAGCTGGAATCAAGATTGCCAGGAGAAATATCAATAACCTCAGATATGCAGATGACACCGCCCTTATGGCAGAAAGTGAAAGTGAAAGTGAAGTCGCTGTTCGTGCCCAACTCTTAGCGACCCCGTGGACTGCAGCCTACAAGGCTCCTTCGTCCATTGGATCTTCCAGGCAAGATTACTGGAGTGGGGTGCCAATGCCTTCTCCGAGCTTCCATTAGATGTAGCCCAGTATATCTCAGGTCATCTGACTTAGTCTGCTCTGTAGAATCTTTATCTTCCAGGGAAATTATGTATTGGCACCACCATCTATAAGGCACATAGCCCAGTTTTCTAGTGTTACTAGACTGATTATCCTCAGTATGAGTTAATTGTTTCCAACACAGAGGAAACTTTAAATCTGAATTACTATAGCCTGGTGTTATCTATATAAATCCATCCCATAATTGTGGGAGATTTTTCCCTCCTTTGCAGAAACTTTTCTTGTTCTGATTGAGCTTGGGTAATAGAAAAAAGCTCAAATTTATGGGCAGAGTCAGAGCAGGCATTATTAATTGGCCCAGTGAGGGGATCCTATCTAGTAATATCACAGTGACCTGAATATGACTATAATCTTTTTTAAGTAAATTTTCTCAGGGCCAGCCAGTTAGAGTCTGGTAGCAGAGAAATTTACCAAGGTAACCCAGAACTAGACACAGGTAATTGGCCACAAACCCAATCATTGGATTGATTTTTAAAACTAGCGTAGGATCAGACCTATGATAGAAAAGCATTTGATTTATATGCAAAGGTCTAAGAAATCAAGCTAACATAAACGATCATATGAATCAGGTCCAGCAATTTGGGGAAGGTGACTACCAATAATGTCGTCGTCTTCTCATCCTGGTGTAGTATAGTTTCTCCTGATAAAAAAGTCCTTCCATGCAGGTTGGAGACAGTCCCTTAAATTACGTCTTTTTCTAGTCCTGGTTGTAGGTCATGAGGCATCTGATCTTCATCCAAAGATAGATTACTGAGATGAGCTTCAGAAACAAACTTAGGGTGTTCTTTAAGAATTCAATTAAATTTTACATTAATATCACACAACAGCAAAGAACTAAGAGATGAGTCTTACTAGATGCAGACCTCCATTAACAAACTGGGATTTAACATTTTTTGAAATATCTTTTTCTCCCTAAAGTTACCCTCATTTTTATCAAATATAACCAAATTAAGGCTAGTTTGTTTGCAAATTAGGTCTGTTCTCACTAAATTTGGTCTGATGATTTACATAACCATAATTGATTATTGAATTTTTATTTTGCTGAAACGTTTATAGAGTCTCAGACTGAACTTTTAAAATAAAATAGGGCTGGGAAACTGCTTTATTTTATAAGCTAGAATTAAGATTGCTGGGAGAAATATCAATAACCTCAGATATGCACATGACACCACCCTTGTGGCAAAAAGTGAAGAGGAACTAAAAAGCCTCCTGAAAAAGTGAAAGAGGAGAGTGAAAAAGTTGGCTTAAAGCTCAACATTCAGAAAACAAAGATCATGGCATCTGGTCCCATCACTTCATGGGACATAGAAGGGGAAACAGTGGAAACAGTATCAGACTTTGTTTTTGGGGGCTCCAAAATCACTGCAGATGGTGACTGCAGCCATGAAATTAAAAGACACTTACTCCTTGGAAGGAAAGTTATGAGCAACCTAGACAGCATATTCAAAAGCAGAGACATTACTTTGCCAACAAAAGTCCGTCTAGTCAAGGCTATGGTTTTTCCTGTGGTCATGTATGGATGTGAGAGCTGGATTGTGAAGAAGGCTGAGCGTGGAAGAATTGACGCTTTTGAACTGTGGTGTTGGAGAAGACTCTTGAGAGTCCCTTGGACTACAAGGAGATCCAACCAGTCCATTCTAGAGGAGATCAGCCCTGGGTGTTCTTTGGAAGGAATGATGCCGAAGCTGAAACTCCAGTACTTTGGCCATCTCATGCGAAGAACTGACTCATTGGAAAAGACTTTGATGCTGGGAGGGATTGGGGGCAGGAGGAGAAGGGGATGACAGGATGAGATGGCTGGATGGCGTCACCGACTCGATGGACGTGACTTTGCGTGAACTCCGGGAGATGGTGATGGACAGGGGGGCTGGCGTGCTGCGATTCATGGGATCGCAGTCGGACATGGCTGAGCTCCTGAACTGAACTGATGATTTCTCTGTTTTAATTGGCTTATTTAGACCATTGATATTTAAAATGGCTATTGATATAATTGGATTAATAACTAGCATCTTCATTATTGTTTTCTAGGTTTTGCCCTTATTTTTATTTCTACTTTTGCCTTGTTTTTTTTTTTGCATTTTGTGGGCTTGATGTGCAATTTATGATTCCATTTTGTCTCAGCCTACTGTTCATACTTTTTTACATTTTTCAGAAATTATCTTAGTGTTTTCAGTATGCATTTAAAATGAATCTAAGTCAACTCTGAAGTAATACTGATACCATTGCACAAGTAGTACATGTACTTTGTAGGAACCCCAAAATCCCTAATTCCTCCCTTCCATCTGTTATATCATTGCTCTCAGTTCATTTAAGTTATCAATTAGCTATAATAATGGAATATAGCATTGTTATTATTTTCTTGAACAAACTGTTAATTATTATACCAACTGAATTAAACTAAGAATAGAAAGAAAGTTTTCAACTTATTTTCATTTATTACTTCTCTGATGCTCATCCTTCTTTATATAAATATGAGTTTCTGACTTACATCATTCTTCTTCTTTCTAAATAACTTCTCTTTTACACATTTTGCAAAGTAGGTCTACAGAGCTATCTCTGATTTTGAAAGTCTGTCTTTCAATTAATTAATTCAAGTAAGCTACATTCTATGTTATTCTATTAGGGCTACAATTATAATGGACTTGACATGGTTTCTTATCCCAATAGCTTAAATTCTAAGCGGGTTGGTGGGGGAAGAAAAAGTTGACAAATGAACACAAAAAAATAATAAAATAATTGCTAGTTGAGGTATATGTTTAAAGGCTCTCATTATGGTAATGAGAAAAAAGAGAACTCAAAAAACAAAGTCAAGTTTCTCTGAAGAGGTGATATACTAGCTGAAGCATAATCTGTTAACATTGTGATAACCATGTGAAGAGTATTCTGAATAGGAAAAACCACGTGGTCAAAAGTGCTAGTTTACACTCAAGTAAATGATGATGATGGTGATGGTGATGGTACGCAAGTCCAGCACAGTGAGTAAAGAGGACTGAATGGGGAATGATTATATTGGAGAAATAGGGTGTATATATTATTTAGGGCTTGGTGGAGCATGATATGGAATTGAATGTTTACTCAGAGTAGTGGGAAACCATTACAGGTTTAAAAGGGATGCTGCTATGATTATTTATTTATTTATTATTATTATTTATTGTTAATTATGGCACACAAATCCAAACTTCCAACATAACACCTTTCTCATTCTAACCTATCATTTGTGCTCAGTTTTACAATTTACCAGGACACCTTTCTGTGCTAAATTATTAGAGGAAAAAATTACTATCTCCCTCAAAAGATATTTTTGAACAAACCAAAATATTTTCATATGTCTTGATTGTAATTTCATTCATTGAAATATACCTTTAAGTAAATAGCTTTTAAAATATTTACTGCTATTAAAGTTTTATTGTTTTTTAGCTCTTAAAATGTACAGGTTGAAGAAATTATTTTGTATGTTTTCAAAGATTTTTCTAGGGAAGACTTTTTTTAATCTGATTTTATCTGAATCCATCTGGAAATTAGGAGACAGTTTTGGCCCCAGAATGAATTGCTATGAATACTTGACCAGATCACAAAATCCATGTGTGACTAGCACTTTGAGCCTTTTCTAATTGCAGAAAATTCTCAACCTAGAGGAACTAAAGTGATTCTCATTTACAGCACTCTTGCAATTGCACCTGTGTAATTATGGCATATAGAGGAGCAGAAGCACAGGCTATCACTCGGGCTGTCTAGATCTTAAGTATTGCCATATAAAACTTGAATTTCTGGGTTATGTCCTTGGGGTCATTCTAGATATCTGGTTCAGATGCACCATCACTTCCTGGCAAAGAATTAACCACTTCCTTGCAAGTTACCATTTCCTTTCCAACCAGGTATTTCTTATCTAATAATAAGAATATATATTATGGCTTCCCAGGTAACACTAGTGGTAAAGAATCCACCTGCCAATGCAGGAGATGCAAGAGACACGGTTTGATCCCTGGGTTGGGAAGATCACCTGGACGAGGAAACTAGGCAACCTGTTGTGGTATTTTCTTGCCAGGAAAATTCCATGGACAGAGGAGTCTGATGGGCAACTGTCTATGAGGCTGCAAAGAGTCAGACATGACTGAGCATGATAAAAATATGTATCTAAGTAGATATTGTATATTCCCTTTATTGTTTATAAGTTCAAAAAGCTTTCTGATACAACATATACAGGTATTTGTTGGATTTTTTTCATAGTTCAGTAATTATGTTTGTTGTCATGTTGATAAACTGTTGGTCAGTAGATCCTTGAGTAGTCTGTGTAACTCTCTACTGCAATGCTTTACCTGAATAAAAGAAGTAATATGCAATACATTTTAAAATGTCTGTACATATTCAAGTTATGGTTAATACAAGATCATGTGGATCACTTTTTAAAGGAGGACTATAACCTAAGTGTTATTTAACTTGTTAGAAAAGTGGATTATTCACCTAAGCTCAATAGAATTATTAAGATGATTCATCATAAATAGCCTGGGTAAGAATCTCATGTTTTTCAAAAAGATATTTGAAAGTTTAATTCCTCCAAAATATGTTTTAAGAAATGAAGGGAAGGGATATGCTGTGATGTGCTGAGTCGCTTCAGTCATGTCTGACTCTTTGCAAACATATGAATGCTAGCCCATCAGGCTCCTCTGTCCATGGGATTTTCCAGGCAATCTTCCCAACCCAGGGTTGGAACCCCGGTCTCTTACGTCTCTTGCATTGGCAGGTGGACTCTTTAACACTAGTGCCACCTGGAAAGCTCTGGAAGGAAGGAATGTGTCAATGTTAAAATATACTTAAAACAAATATCTAATATTTCCATTAGATCATAATTTTGCATCAGCTTCTGAAAATAAACTCTCAGAAATATTTCATATTTCTGTGCAAATATTTTTCAAGTTAGATTCCCTAGTGTTGGGAGAGTGTGTAATTTCCTTGGTTCTGTCTTGCCGCAGCAAAGATTTGACACGGCAGACCAGTGTGGCAGTTCAGTTACAGCTCAGTTTTATTCAACAAGCAAAGGATAGTACGCCCTCAAGGCACAAGGGTGGGCTGATCCCAAAGGAGAGGCTCAGTCTTGGCTCCTCTTTTTATATATTTTGTCTCCTCCCCCTGAGCCTGCCCTATGTAAATTGGGCTAGCCAGGATGGCTGTTTGCTTTACCTGAATTTCTCACTCCAATCCTCAGATTTTCTTTTGTTCCATCTTCATGGGCTTCTTCCTTTCTTTGTCTTTTAGCCACCACCATTTTGGACTCCTTTTTCTTATTATGCTTCCCTGGTGGCTCAGATGGTAAAGTGTCTGCCTGCAATGCTGGAGACCCAGGTTTGATTCTTGGGTCAGGAAGATCCCCTGAAGAAGGAAATGGTAATCCACTCCAGCACTCTTGCCTGGAAAATCCCATGGAAGGAGGAGCCTGATAGTCTACAGTCCACTGGGTCACAAAGAGTCGGACACAACTGAGGGATTTCACTTCACTTCATTTTTCTTATTATAACTACCTAACCCTAGAAATCAGACTGAAATTAGCATGTCGACTGTTTATTAGGAAAGGCTTTAGGGATCCCCTTTTCTGGGAGAAAATAAAGAAAGAAAGAAAAGGGATTTTCCTGGTGATCCAGTGGCTAAGACTCCACTCTCCCAAGGCAGGGGCCCAAGCTTGGTCCCTGGAGAGGGACTAGATCACACATGCCACAACCGGAAGTTCACGTGTTGCAACTAAAGATCCTGCATGCCAGGACCCAGCATAGCCAAATAAATAAAAATAGATATTAAATGTAAATATTAAAATTTTTTTAAAGAAAGGTAAGTGGAATTGACTTGATAATGATACTGAGCAGAACCCTGTGGGGTTCCTGGCTCTAAAGCCTTTTGGGTCCCCTATTTTTTGATTACAGGAAACAGGCTTCATTCAGCCCCCTTGTTCCTGAGTCCCAAAGAGTGCATTCAAATAGCTGCTAATTAGGGAAAGGAGGGGAAATAGTAAAAAAAAAAAAAAAAAAAGAAGAAAGAAACAAGGGAGGAACAATTTTAAAAAAAAGGACCTATAGTTCAGCCTTGGTCTAAGGTCCTGGTTCCCCCTCAAGTGATATATGTAATAATGATTTTAAGCTATTTTGCAGATACTGAAACCCTCATCAGGTGGGAAAAGTTAACAGCAGCTTGCATGTTGGCATGATCCAAATCTTCATCTTAGGGATCTGAGGCTTTAGTTACTAAGCTCTTCTTAGGTGTTAGCTGATGCTTTTGTCCATTTTTCTTCACAGTTGCCCGATAGGGCACTAAGAGATGGCCAACAGATCACCTGCTCTCTGGTCCCACTATGTGGCAGCAGCTCTACCTCCTCCTGATAATTGGGGGCAACTACCCCTCCTAGATTTCTCTAGTGGCTCAGATGGTAAAGAATCTGTCTGCTGTGCAGGAGACCAGGGTTTGATCCCTGAGTCAGGAAGAACCCCAGGAGACAGGAATGGTAACCCACTCCAGTGTTCTTGCCTGGAGAACCCATGGACAGAGGAGCTTGGTGGGCTAAAGTCCGTGGGGTTGCAAAGAGTCAGAAATGACTGAGTGACTAACACTTTCACTTTTCAACTCTATTAGTAGTATAGTGATTCTTCTTTTATATATCCTGGTCTCTTTCCATATAAAATGGAAAATATTTGAAGGCTTATTCAGAATTACCTCTTTAGAACCAATACTTCTAATCACCAAGGGCCTAGAGTTGTGGAGACATAGAGCACAAACTACCTAAACGGGCTATAAATGATGGTAAATAGGACCATTTTTCCCACCATTTGATTTCCAGACCTAATTATTTTAACTTTTGGGGTGAAGTTAGAATATATAATGTGTCCTGAAGAAATCTATCTTCAAATTTTAGTGTCTGCAAGCTAGTTCCTCTTACGGGCCTTCAAGAAGTCATTTCTTCTGTCTATAAAGACAGTTGCTTCTGACTGAATAGAAATCAGTATGATGCTTGACAAGTGGTGATGCTGATCTAGAGATCTTCAGAAAATATTATGGCAAAAGGCAGGAAAGTCAACATAGGCTTGGATCAACTCTTTCAATGTAGAGCTTTGTCTGTTCCAGATGATAGGAAATTGTTTCCAATTCTGGCAGCCATGGAGCCAAGCCACCTGGGGGGCAAGGCAGAGCCAGGCAGCTGGTCAGACCCACAGACCAGTGGATAACAGTGCCATCTCCTCCCAGGCTTCGCAGATGGTGCAGCAGTAAGAATCCACCTGCCAAGGCAGGAGACACAAGAGATGTGGGTTCCATCCCTGGGTCAAGAAGATCTCCTGGGATAGGAAATGGCAACCCACTCCAGTATTCTTGCCTGAAAAATTCCTTGGACAGAGGAGCCTGGCAGGCTACAGTCCATGAAGTCACAAAGATCAACTGTGACTGAGCACACACATCACCTCCTCCCTCCCCTGAGTCTTCTTTTGGATGAGAATGAAAAAGAATGCATTCATTAGATCAGTAGCCACATACCTCATACCTATAGCCATGTTAATCCACTGTTATTGAGGTTGTTATTTCACTGAAATTTGTGGTAGTCCACTTTAATCTCCAGGATTTCACTGTCTTTATAGGATCCATTATTGATGAATCAAAGAGAGGTATAACAAGGGCCACTATTCTTGCCATTTACAGATTTTTAAAGGATAATACTTGCTTTCTCTCCATCTCCCATACCTGCTTCAAATAAGATATTTTTTTAGTTATTGATGTTTTCTGCAGAGTGGGAACATTTTCCTAGGCTTACTTCTGGCTTTGCCCCCTAAGATAGTTTTTATCCATCAGGACAAGGAGCAGATGGTTGGATTCCAACAACCTCAAAGTATGTCCAATCTACTGAGGGACTAGAGAAATGATTATCAGATGGACTTTTGGACTCACTGTATCAGTCAAGATTCAATCATAGAAACAGAAACACCATAGTTTATATTCAATCATGAATTTATCTTCAGGGTTAGCTATTACATGGTTTTAGGGCTGGTTTAGTACTCTGTTGCTTCTGTAAATAGTTCTATGGCTTGAAGTCAACAGGATATTAGTTGGAAAGGAAATAGGGACACAAATATGGTAAAAGCATAGATAGACTAAAGTACATGAAGATGAGTTGGAATCCACAAGGGAGATCAGAATTCTTACTGATCACTCATTACCTTCAAGAGTCCCACGTCAATCAAGTGAATGACCTGCCTGAGGATCTGGTGTCATTTCTCCAGGAACTAACCTTGCTCAAGGCCTGGGAGTCAGAGAAACAATGGCAGCAAAATCAGCCAGAACTAAGGGAAGTGAGAATGCCTACTTCTCCACACCAAGGTCAGCCAGTAATTAAGTGACGGATGTATAAGCTGCAGATGCACCTGGCGCCTGTACTAATCTTTTGAGCATAGACAGACATGGCTGCTTCTTCACTTATATTTTCCCAGTTCATACAAACAAATTTTCTCTTGTGGCCTAAACTAACCCAGAAATCCAGGGAAGGGAATATCTGTAACAGAATCCCAGTGAGTTATGTTGAAACCAATCCACTCCACTCATGGCAAGCTCATCTTGGGCCATGGATCTATTTATTTTATTTTATTTTTCATGGCTCTGTTTATTATCTAGCTTCCCTATGCCACCAAAATTCTAACCAGGGTCTATGAAGATGTTTCAGGTTTCCAGGTATCAGTGTCAAGCAAGAGCCTCTTGCAACAATTCAAAAAAGCTTATCTATTTCTCTTCCTCCAGTGAATGTTTGAGTAAAAGGCCATAGGTCTGTTTGGAAAAGGACTGAGTGAATCCTTAAAATACACACCTGCTATAGAGATACAGGGCCTTTTTGTCTTGGGGATTCTTTTTCAGTCCATGGAATCTGGATTAGAAAATAGACCCAAGTCTGGGAACGCGGCAAGATACTGCAGTTTTTAAAATCTGTTTGGCAACCCTCAGCTCATTTTTTTTCCTTCCTTCCTTCCTCTCTCCCTTCTTCTATCTCATTTTTCCTTTCTTTCTCTCCCTCTGTTCTTTTTTTCCCCTTTCTCCCTTTCTTCCTCCATTCCCTCCTTTCTTTCTGGATGCATAGATTGAAAAATACCTTTGTTGGCTATGCATCTTATGAGTCTAGTGGCCTCATTGGGTCTAGTCACCATCTCCATAGCTCTTTGCAGGTCAAGCCTCTTTAGCTACTATAACCTTGATGCTCATTAAATGTTTGTACTTTTCTGCGCCACCACTCAGCCTCCATGATTTTAAGGTTCTTGCCAAGAGGCTAAATTCTGTATACTAGTAGATTGTTTCCTTAATATTATTTCCCTTACCCAACTTTTTGTTATGTCCTTCCTTGATCCTATTCCCTGGAGTCTAGTTCTAACAGAACTAACCTCCTGACTGCTGGCATCTTATGTCATTTTGTTGGAGATTTAGATCCTTATTCTCTTAGCAAGCCTAGCAATTCCATGACCTGGCAGTATTGTCACTTAACTCTAGATATTGATTTAACCAACGGGAGCACAGGAGGGGACATGTCCTGAGGGACACATGTCTTGTCTGGAGAAAAGGCCTTTGCTTGTCCTCAAGAAGTGAGTCCTTATTATCAGAAAGTGTCTTACCCCCACTTTTTTTTTTTTTGCAAGTAATTTATTTTCAGAACTCCCAATGCAAACATAATACACTGAATAATGAAGCAAAATTATCTAAGATCATTATAAACAGGGGTCAATCAAGCTCGACTTCGATCAAGATGGATTTTAAAATTGTCTTTATTTTCTTTGGGGTAGTAAAGAGTATGACCCGACTTAGCAACTGAATAAAAACAAAACAAAAAGGCCATTTCTACATACTGAATTCCAGAAAATTTGAGATTTTCTATAGAAGTTCCTATCTCAATTTCCAGGTCCCATTTTTCCCCGCCAGGACTCTAACCCTGGTGTAGCTGTCTTGGCTCATTTGAGAATTTAACCTCTCTGGGAATTCTTTCTCCACTTCTGATGAAATTGTGGGCATGAATTAAGGCTTCTCTGTCTTCCTGATTGTTGTAATGTTCTGAAGCTAGGCTCTCTTCATCCTTCCTGTAACCAAATGCAGCTCCTCTCATTTGGAAATTGCTGTGTCCCAGACCCTCCTTCATTGATCAGCCAGTCCGCCTCATGGAGATCAGATGAATCTCACTAGGAGCCCTCTACACTGGGTCACTTACCATGGCCCCTGCTGTTCTTTGACTCGACCTCCATTGACTGCTGCCTGCTCTTCCTTGGTCTCAGTCTGTCCTGTTACATCACTGAAGATTTTGTAGTCTCTATTTGCAGAATTTTGTATTGGTTTCTTTCTTTCTTTCCCAGAAACACCATTAAGCCTGTGCTGAATCATAGACTAGTGTGCATTTCCTTTACTCTGATATCATCTGCTCCACATTTTGCAGGAAAGAAAAAAAAAGTTTCAGTGCCTGTATAGATTTTTTTCATTTTCAAGAAGTCTTTCTCTGAGCAATTCAGAGGGATTGGAGGGAAGGGGGGAACATAAGTAAAAATCACCATTTCAAATTACCAAGTTATAAAGGAGGCCAAATCATACTCAAGTATAGGGATAGGATAAACATTATTATTAATATACTTCATGTGTTTTCTTTATTCTAAGCCACATTCCTTTTGTGATTTGGAGTGAGGACTATTCATTCTCTTCTCACTTTCTCTGTAGGATTAGGATGTATTTCTTCGATTCTTCAGAATATAAAATTTACTTATTTCATATTTTAAATGGTGGTTTGAAAAATTATTTAAATAGTAACTACTATGTAAAAATATTGATTTATTAAGAAATTGAGAGAATGTGGTGGCGACGGAGTGGTTGTATACCTATAAGCTCTAAAAATGAAAAAAAAAATTGCAAAATGTGATAGAAAACATGCTTTCAATCCTTGGTGGAAAATATCAGCTAAACAGTTGCAACATTTGAATATAGTTACTAAAGAGCAGAACATGGAGAGCAGGGGTGTGATGGGATGCAGGACTGCAGGTTTTCTTGTTATACTTGCAAAAAGAAACTATCTCCTGCCATATCAATAAACAAGAAATGTCACAGCCACCATCGGTTTCTAGCCTCCAAATGTGAATGAGGGCTCCCAAAACTGTGATCCAACAGATGCTGCCACCTCCCATGGTGATTGCTGAGGAGTTGGGGGAATGCAAGAAGCAGCCAATGCCACTCTTTAAGATGAAGGAAAGAAAACAGTATTTGGCACCAGATAGCTGAGGTGCGTATGAAAGGAATGAAATCAGTGAGCTCAGAGGCTTGCATCTTCCCATACACTGAATGCTAAATCCCTTAACTTGATACCTGATCTTTAATGTTCAGATTGCCTGCCCCCTATGTTTTAAACTTCTGTATAGCCTGACTTTTCCTCCTGCCTCCTTGGAGCAGTCTCTCAGAACTAACTGAGGAGCTGTGTCCTGAGCTGCAGTCCTTATTTAGTCCCCAAAAAACTTAAATCACAACTCTCAAAGTGGTGTATCCTTTTTATTCAACACATCTTCAGTATAATTTGTGTTTTAAATGGTGTACATGATACCCTGATAAGAGTGAAAATAAAAATAAAACCTAGTAGAATTCTAAGCAGATCAGTCAGAGCCCACCCTTGGAGTCAAGTAGAAAATCAAAATGGTATTTTTGTTTTAGGAGGTTATTCATACAGTTTGACATCATAGGAATATTAGTTCTCTTTCAGTGCAGGTATTGGTTTATAGTTTCTTTTTCCTTTAAAGAAAGCTGGACTGGGTTTTTGGGATGTAAACATGTTCAGTGGCACTAAGGTTTAAAAGTGGGACAGCCTCCCTGACCCAGTGGCATGAAAATCATTACAGAATTCATAGTTCTCCTATTTCTACAATGTGCCAAAAGTCTGTTAGGGAAGCACACTGACTGAAACTGCCCATCCTGGCCAGGCACCATAGTAACCATTTGCATGAGTTGTTTTATGACAGGAGGTCCTGGTAAGGAACATGGAACTAATAAGCCATCACCAACCAGAAGAGTTCAGGAAAGGTCAAAAGGAAACACCACATGTCCGACCACCTCCCAGAATCCTTCTCTCTGGCATCCATCTTGGCTGCGCGAGGTGTGCACCACCAGGAAGAACTCTGAGTCAGAATGATTGGCTAAAGACAATCCCATCACCATAAAACCTGAGACTGCAAGCCACATGGCAGAGCTGTTCTCCTGGGTTACCTTACCCTACTGCTCTCCACCTGGGTGCCCTTTCCAATAAAATCTCTTGCTTTGTCAGCACTTGTGTCTCCTCAGACAATTCATTCCCAAGCGTTAGCCAAGAGCCCAGTTTCGGGCCCAGAAAGTGGTCTCCCTTCCTGCAACAAGTCCACATCCCAGCATTTTGTTCATAGAAGAACTGATGCCATTCCTGAGAACTGGGCTCCTTGTTTCCCTTCATCACAAGGATAAAGAGTCCAGACTTTAATCACTCTATTGTGTGCTCCCTTAGATATAAAACAGTGGAAAACTTTGTAGCCATAGTTCACTTAAAACAGTTTCAAGCTCACTTGAAGTAATGGGGGTCTGGAATTCTAGGTGGACATGAAGACAAGCCCTTGCTACTATGCAGCAATTCAACCGGACCTTTTTGGAGGAACAGGACTGAGTCTGGACCCAGGGGGACATCAATAAGAAGCCCTTTTCATACACAGAAAAATCCGGGAGACCATTTGAGGGCAACACAAGTTCTCAGTAATTGGAGGGTCCTCTCAAAATTCCATGGCCTTACTTTGATTTTGACACCTGCACTGTGCCATTCCTGATGATCCATTCAGGATCTATATCATCAGGATGGGGCACGAGCCCCAGTACAACTCTTCTGGATTAAAACAAAAAAAAGAAGCCAAATGAAAAAAATAAAATAAAATCACTGCTCTTGGTAATATAAGAAATGTTACCAAAAAAGCCTTAAATGTGAATGACAGATACCATCAATTAAAACATTTAGGTTAAAATTTTACATGCCAAATTTATGTATGAAAAGTGAAAGTGTTAATCTCTCAGTCATGTCCAACTCTTTGTGACCCCATGGACTGTAGCCCACCAGGCTCCTCTGTCCATGGGATTCTCTAGGCAAGAGTACTGGAGTGGGCTGCCATTTCCTCCTCCAGGGCGTCCCTCTGACTCAGGGATGGAACATGGGTCTCTGCATTGGCAGGCGGATTCTTTGCAGACTGAGCCACCGGGGAAGCCAACTTTAGGTAGTGCAGTTGTATCAAATCTTGTTTTAATCACATAAATGTATGTGTACAGTGTTTAATTCAATCTAGGGCATCTATTTTAATTATTGTGACTAAAGTTTCAAGCAAAACTATGTAGTGAAAGTGCAAATGAGAAGCTCTCCCTTCAATCAGTATCTCTAACTCTATGATTATTTGAAGATGTGCTAGTCAATTTTGCTCTAGACTCTAAAGACCAGTATTTGCAAACTCTATGTAAATTTAATTAAGTGACCATATAAAAGACACTATCAGTATCTCTCAAATTATGAAATCATTTTTGAACAATAATGAAGGACCACACTACTTTATGGTTTTTTTTTTCTCAATTTTTATTTAGAAAGTTCAGTGAAACAACGTGGTATCACAGCTTAGAAATATTTTAATCTCATTATAATTTATCAATAAAAAATCTAGCAATTTTTGATTTTAAACAATGAAATTTATAAAAATAATTTTACATTTATAAAATGAATCATTATTTCACAATAAATTATTTTTTTATTACCTGAAAAAAAGTGTTACATAAGTGTCTTTGTGTTATATAAAAGTAATAACTTCCCTTATCAATATATTGAAGATATGCTGAAAACTTCAGTTACTCTTTGTCCAGAGTTTTTGGCAGTTAAGTATACAAAAATATTATATTACACATTCCCTGACCATGGTTATTAAAACAAATTTGCTAGCAATAATTTCCAAAACATGACTGTTTTAGTAAATAGATGCAGATAAGTTAGAAGGGTCACTAAAAATGAATTATATGTTTTATATTTTAAATATTTTTTTTTAGTATCTTCTAAGAGCACAACAGAAAACTACAAGATGTATTTCCATCTTAAAAAATCAAAAGCATTCTTATTCGTGAACTAGAGACACTAGCATAAATCTTTTTAAAAATGAGTTAATTTTTTTTCTGTTCTCTCTCTCAAAGATATATTTTACAGTTTCCAGGTACCAGCTGTTAAAGGGATTTTATTGATTCTATTAAATCAATGCTAGCTTCTAAGTAATCATTTTTCCATTTTAAGAGTTAAGAAGTTACAGTTACCAAAAGCTTTTTATTTGCAGGGTAAGTGGGGGCTATGAAATCATAATCTTAGAAATTTTGAAAAGTTCTGTGAAAATCATTTAATTCAGCCTCTTGCAGCTTGGGGAACCCTTTTTTATCATTAATAATTACTAAACCAGTTTTTGTCTGCTTCAGCAAATACAGTGTGTGTGTATTTATTTGATAGAGAGAGAGACATCACTTTTTTGAGGCAGACTGTTAATTGTTTTAAAATAAGCTCCGGCTTTAGATAATATCAAATAATTTGGGGCTCCAAAGAACTATATTCCTCAGTCCACTGGATTTTTGAAAATATGCTGTCAGTGATTTTAATTTGTCTGTACTTTCATCATGATCTATCTGCTATACATTTTATTTTCTTTGTTCGAAAGTTTTTACAATCTTTTCATTTTAGGAAGAAGACTCATTAAAGTTAGAAGATTCATTAAAGGTACAAAAGTGGTTTCTTATTCACGTTGCAACAAATTTACACTCATTTATATGTAAATATGTGTTAACAGGTAACACAATGGATAATATCCAATTATCACTCAATTGCGTTTATTTAAAAACCACAGTAAGAAGCTCACATTTTCATACCACAGATTTATTCTCCTTAAAGCCCATCAGACCTGGGCTAGAGTGCAGCTTTCCTCCTCTTTAGGTTTAATGATCTTTGGTTACGTTATTTAAATCCTCTAAGCTAAAGGTTTCTTAATTTATAAGAAAAAGATAATAATACCTTTTTTACAGGAGGGCTAAATGAGGCAGCAAGTGTGTGACAGATGGCTAATTTGTCTCCTGATATCAGAATCCCAGAGATGGACAGCTTTGTTGGCACTAGGCTTTCTGCCTAAAGACTACACTCCCAGTGTCCCTGAGAACCAGATGTGGGCATGTGCTAAGTTCTAGTCAAAGAATGACTACTTCTAGATTTGTTTTCTGAGAGAGAAATAAATGCCTGTCTTGCTTGAGCCTCTTTTTAAGGGTTTCTTTAATACAATTTAGCCTGTATCTCAACTGATAAAGCTACCATTTTACTTTAACATGCATCTTCAAATATAGGCAGATTTCAAGGAATACCCAGTCATCTTTGGAATGCCTATTTATAATTTTCTAATCTTTTATAGGCATATTTAACTATGGGCCAAAAAGATGCTTGTAAGTGATTCTTCGAAGAAATATACCCTATTCTACAGCAACCACTTTAATTTTCGAATCTGCAAGTTTAAAATTTATTTTTAAAAAAGAACTTGGCACATTTAATATTAATCTGGGATTTCTGATCTACTGTTCTCAAAGAAGAACACTTAGTTCTTCATCATATCACCATAAAGCAATTATTTACAGACTTAAATTAATAATAAGACAACACATGAAAGTAGAACACGAGATTCAACTGGTTCAGGCATAGTACTGGTTTATACTATACAAACGCATTGAAACTCAGCGATACATTGGTTGCACCTAAAGGTTTTAAACAAGAGCAACAACAAACAAAATGAATATATAAACAAGAAAACAGGATACCGTCTTTATAACAGCACCATGAAGAAGCCTTGGCCAAGAGTCTGCCAAAAGTGCTATCCTGAGATATTTTAAGACCAACAAACTTTTCACATTTATGCAGTGCCATTCAGAAGTAAACATACTCTCACATTTGCTTTTGTTTGGAAAGAGACTGGTGTGAAATGACTGAAGCTTGATTTGCAGCTATTTTGTATGGTTCTTGTCCAGAGCCTTGAGGTGGGGAAGGAAGTGGGGTTTCAGGAGTTGCTAAAAAAGAAACAGAATTGTATGTGATGCTGGCAGTCACCCTGGCCCATCTCATTAAGTTTTGCATGACACCAATATGCATTACTTTATTTTGTATATGTTTTTAAAAGATCATATATAAAGTAGTGATTATAATACATAATCAGGTCATTGACATACTACTGGAGATGCACTCCCCTATTAGCATTAAACTAAATCATACTTTAAAATGTTGATAATCACTTTAAGATATCATCTGCTTTTATATAATAGCATTTATGGGCATTCGATTCTCTCATAAACTCAGCAGAAAACAAAATTTTAATGAAAAGAATTAACAGAAAACTAATTTTTTTCCAAGTCTCACAATACAAATTTTACAATATTTGCAATCAAAAAAGCACATAAAATAAAACATATTTGGTTTAGATTTCACTAACTCAAACATTGTTGTTTAGTTGCTTAGGTGTGTCTGACTCTTTGTGACCCCATGGACTATAGCTCACCAAGTTCCTCTGTCGATGGGATTGTCCAGGCAAGGATACTGGAGTGGGTTGCCATTTCCTTTTCCAGGGGATCCTCCCAACCCAGGGATTGAACTATGTCTCCTGCATTGGCAGGCAGATTCTTTACTGTTTGAACCACCAGGAAAGCCAACTCAAATATTAGATGACATTAACAAAAATAATAATAAGGTAAGGTAACTCTTCAAGTGCTTTGAAATCTATGCTGTTGTTGTTTAGTCATTAAGTCACGTTTGACTCTTGTGAGATCCTTCATGGACTGTAGGCCGCCAGGATCCTCTTTTCAAAGCATTTCCCAAGCAAGCACACTGGAGTGGGTTGCCATTTCCTTCTCCAGGGGATCTTCCTGACCCAGGCAGGTTCTTTACTACGGAACCACCAGGGAAGCTCTTGTTGTAGTTAAAAGCATCTGAAAAATACTGACTTTGTCACTTCAAAATTATTGTTACAATGACGCTTGGCTGTTCCTTACCCATCAATGCAAAGAACACTGAGTAATTTAAAAAATCAGTTATAGTTTGAATATTTCATTGTCTATGATAGTATTTCTATTGGCAAATTTTAACCATATTATAAAATAATCCAGGAGCCATTCTACAATTTTTAAAACTTGAAATATTTTAGTATTCACATTTATTATTAACCTATGCATTTAACAGAATAAACAGAAAATGTTTGATGATCAGACTGAGACATTATCAATTTAATGACTTTATCGATTATTTTTCTGGAATAGTTTTCAAAAACACAAAAAAGAACAGCCCCCTTTTGCCTAGTTTTCTTTAATATATTAACTTTATATTATTACATGAGAATTAGCAATGACTTAAAAACAATATTTTTAGATATAATTCAAGTGACAAAAGAATTATGAAATTTGCTTCAAAAATTATTTCTGGATATTTAGGATGGATCTAATACTGCAGGAGCCTGCTGTAAAAGACCAAGAAAATATGCATAAACTTTGATTTTTATGTGTGCTTGAGTTTAATGCTTTCCTTTGTATCAAATATAAACTGCTTCAAATGACCATAAGCAAAGCAAAGTTTTCCTTTACAAATGAATCTCTTAAATAGTGTGCTGGAAGAGGGAAAATAAAAATGAAAAGTGTGATGATGTGATTCTAAAAAGATTAGGGTCAGCAAGTATGCTTTTAAAATACTAGAAAAACTAGCATTTAAAAAGTAAAGGATTTAACCACAAGCAAAATTGTTAAACTTTCTTGCAAGTTGTTACCTACAACGTTCAATGTTTTGTTAATGAGTTTTATTTTCCAAGTTTATGAATAACTGATCTCTAAGAGAAACAACTTCATAGACTCTTTGGTATGGTATTGGGTTTGCCTCTCTCTGTTCTCGACTGTTAATCAAATGAACATGGTATCTTTGCAAGATAGTCCCAGTATGGAAGTTCCTCAACAAATGAAAACTAGAACTACCACAGTATCCAGCAATTCCACTTCTCAGTATATATTTGAGGAACACAAAAACACTAATTTGGAAAGATGCATGCACCTCAATGTTCATAGCAGCTTTATATACAATAGCCAAGATATGGAAGCCACACAAGTGTCCATCAACAGATGAAAGGATAAAGAAGATGTGATACACACACATACACACACACATACACACACATACATACACACACACACACACACACACACACACATGAATATCACTCAGCCATGAATGAAATTTTGCCACTTGAAATAACATGGCTGGACCTGCAGGATATTACCCTTAGTGAAATAAGTTAAACAGAGAGACAAATACTGTATATTTTCACTTATATGTTAAATTCAAATAAGAAATAAATGTAACAAAGCAGAAACAGACTCATGGAAACAGAGAACAAACCAGTTGCTACCAGTGAGAAGAGGGGGAGAGGGAGAGAAAGCCAAGGGAAGGATAATGAGAGGCACAAACTATATGGTAGAAAATAAATAAGATATAGGATGTAATTTATAATACAGGGAATATAAGCAATATTTTATAATAACTTTAAATGAAATATAACCTCTAAATCTGAATCATTATGTTATGTACCTGAAATCAAAATACTACTGTAAATCAGCTGTACTTCAAGGAAAGAAAGAATGGTCCCAAATTAATGTCTTTAAATTACATGGGGGCCCACAAATTAAATGTACTATATTGTACATTTGTATTTTTTCTAACAATTTCATTTCTGCTTCTGTCATACACTCAAAGAACTTTGTGTTACAGACACTATTTACACATATATCTTTGCATCTGAAGGACAGCAGTGATAGCAGGCATTTTTGTGGTTTCTACTCTCCCTACCACTAGGGAGCAGTTAGATGGTACTCACTAAATTATGGTCACATTGCATTGAACTTTGGGGTAAAACAACACTGCAGCTAGTTACTAAGGGCTATCATAGATTCCGTAAGCAATACAGGTATGCATAATGATATCACAATAACTTAAGGAATCTGTGACATAGCTGGTTTAGTGTTTAGAGGCAGTAGATCAAAACTCAATTTAAATTAGTATAAATTCAGGAGCAATTAATTCTTGATAGTTTGTCTAGTCAAGATTTTTTAAATCTCTGAGTTGACTTGTAAAAATGTAATGTGCTAAATCTGCAATAATATCAGATTATCTACTATCAATCCCTTCAGTTTAGTTCAGTTCTGTCGCTCAGTCGTATCTGTCTCTGCGACCCCATGGATCTCAGCATGCCAGGCTGCCCTGTCCATCACCAACTCCCGGAGTTCACCCAAATTCATGTGCATCGAGTCGGTGATGCCATCCAGCCATCTCATCCTCTGTTGTCCCCTTCTCCTCCTGCCCACAATCCCTCCCAGCATCAGGGTCTTTTCCAATGAGTCAACTCTTTGCATGAGGTGGCCAAAGTATTGGAGTTTCAGCCTCAGCATCAGTCATCCCTAATATATATATATAATCATTTTTGCTCCAAAGAACTAAAGGAAACCTAAACAACTCACACTTTGCCCAATTATGATACACATGAATTCCACTCATCACTGCTTAGTTAAATAGCACTAGTCTTTCAAAAACCTGGTTCACACTTCAGTTAGTATGTTAACTCAAATTAACAGTGAGTGTTGCATAAACTCACAAACTTGACTGTATTGCAAACTTCATAAACTTCACAGCTAACTTTTTCAGTCTACAAATAATTTCCCAAATAATGGATGTGCATTTTGATCAGTAACCAATCACACCACATCCTTCAGTCTGTTCATGACTGTGATTGGTCAATGAACATATTTCCTTCAGTTCACACACTGACAACAAAGTGTATAGTTGTGTTGCCTCCTGTCTCCCTCCCAGTGATAAATTCACATGACATTTTACAAACATGGACAACTGAAAGAGAATTGGCTGGAAGGGGAGAGTGGGCAGTAAAGAAACAAAAAATGATAATGCTGGAAGTAAAATTCAAACCGAATGTAAATGTAGTTAATAGAAGAAAGCACAGACCATGGAAATGTTCACATTGTCATTGTTTGAGTCCCTAAAAATACAGCCAAGAGCTTAAGCTGAAGGAAAACTTGTCAATGTTAATGAGGAGCCCAATTCTTTGAAAGGATAGAGAGGTCCCAGAGGAAGTGAAACTGACAAAAAAACTTGCTATCAAATGGTTTCTGAGAGATATTTCATGACGTTGAAAATACAAAGGATAAAATACTGTAAATCAGACTTCCAAAAGAGTAAATTTCATCATACGTGCTCACTTCCTCTTGTAAGTCCTTGAAAAAGAACATGGCAAGCACTGTCAAAACTACTCTTCATATTTTTTTTTTAACAAAAAATTATAACATTAATTTTCAGTGTTTTTAATATTTTAAATTATGGTGTACTAAACATTAAAAGTACTATTTTTAACTTCCCTATACATTTATAACTTATAGTTAAAAGAGTTCTTCATGTTTTGACAAACATGTTTAAGGGTCATAAGCAATCTTAATTTTTCTCTTATTAAGATTCCTTTGCATGGTACCAGTTTGTATGTCATTTTTATGGTCTTGCACTACCAGGCAAGGCTGAACATCCTATATGTTCTTTTGTACTACCAAACATATGAAGCAGAAAGATTTAGGCACTCATATCTCCATTTTAGGGAGAAAACTCATACATGAGAAGAATAAGTGGCTTGCTTCACAATCTCCCACAATCAAATCCTAGAGAAGAAATTATATCCAATTTTTACAATTCCTGGGAACTAAGAGATTCTTTCCCCAAATTTCACATTTTCTCAAGTAATTAAGTTTTAAGAAATATTGTGTTTCAAAAGTAGTCCAGATACTTACAGATCTGGTCTGTATGCACGAGTGTTGACATTGAACCCAAAAGTATAGTCTGTCCAGTTAATGGATCTTGAGACAAATGTGGGTGCATTGGATGATGGAGATGGTTAGCCTCAGTGGAAGCACCTACAGAAGATAAAAAGATGCTTGCGTAAGGGATATTTAATCAGGAACAGCAAGTTTACCTTAAAACAAGTGTTTTGATTGACAGCTTAAATATTGCTATTTTTGCAAAGTGGTTTTTGGGAATTCAAAAATAAATTAATAGAGCCACTGCTACATTAAAGACAATGTCAGCTTTCACTGTACACTGGCTAGATTAATGTTGTATCATATTATGTTGTATATTAATAATGGACCTTCCGTGCAGTTTCCTGGAATCATTATGTTTGCTGCCTGTTGTTAAGGCAATTCCAAGAATCACTTACCTCAAGTTTATAGTATTTGGGATCACTCTAATAGCATAAACAACTTTTATTTCAGAAAGATATCATTAGAAACACATTAACCACTAGAAAACTAAAACTAAACTAAAATAAAATAGATTTTACAAGGAAATTTAATCTAGATCAGAACACAAAATAAATGATTTCTTAAGTTATTCCTGACATCTAGTGCAGCTAAGAAATCTCATTTTCCCCTTCTCATTGTGTTGTGTCAGTTAATTTATTTCGGGAGCAGAATGTTTATTTTTAAGCTATTTACTTTATGTATTTTTGTTGTTGTTGTTGTATTTTGCCATCGGTGAGCTTTTAGAGGAGGAGAGACATAGAAAAATATAATATACTCCAAGAAGTACCAACAATAAGAAATATATTTCCATTTATCATATTTGGGAAGATCTGAAAATTGAGGTAAGAGGGATGGGTGGAGTAAAGGTGGTGGAGGTTGAGTATGAATGGAGGGGAAGTTTGAATATGTTCAAGTATTTTTGTTCCCAGCCAATAGGTTTTATAGATTTTTCTAAATGCAAAATAAAAATTGAGTTCATTATATGATGGACAAAAAGTAAACAGGTCAAACTTGCTCTAAAGCACTGTAATATGATGCTAAGAAATAAAATAGAAATTCTTAAATAAACTCACCACCCAGTAACATCTCCTGAAGTAAGTTGTCAATTTTAACCATTCCAAAAAGTTTAACAAATTGTATTTGCTCAATCATTTGCCACGTGATGCTCTGCAGCGTGGGCAAGAGCAGAAGCAACTCCCCAAATCTGCCCCGGGAGTCATACTGCCGGTCGTTGATGTAGTCCTCCAAACTCAACTGCACTTGGAACCGCATGTTCTTAATCTTCACTGGGTCACTTAGCCCTTTTGCGTCTAGTACAGGAATAAAAAGAGCAACCTAAATATTCTGTCTTACCAGAGTGTGAGAGTAAATATTCTAATATTTTAAAAGTTGCTGCTGCTAAGTCACTTCAGTCGTGTCCAACTCTGTGCGACCCCATAGACAGCAGCCCACCAGGCTCCCCTGTCTCTGGGATTCTCTAGGCAAGAACACTGGAGTGGGTTGCCATTTCCTTCTCCAATGCATGAAAGTGAAAAGTGAAAGTGAAGTCGCTCAGTCGTGTCCGACTCTTAGCGACCCTATGGACTGCAGCCTACCAGGCTCCTCCATCCATGGGATTTTCCAGGCAAGAGTACTGGAGTGGGGTGCCATTGCCTTCTCCCACTTCGTGGTTTAGTGGTAAAGAATCCACCTGCCAAGGCAGGAGACATGGGTTCGATCCCTGATCTGGGAAGATCCTTGCATGCCACCAGACAACTAAGGGTGTGCACCACAGCTACTGAACCTATGCTCAAGAGCCTGGGGCCACAACTGCAACTACGTGCTGCAACTACGAAAGCCTGTGTGTCCTAGAGCCAGTGCCTCAATAAGAGAAAACAGCACAATGAGAAGTGCACCAAAGAAGCCTGCGCACCACAACTGGAAAGTAGCCCCCACTCACTGCAACTAGAGAAAAGTCTGCACAGCAAGGAAGATCCAGCGCAGCCAAAAATAAATGAGCAGACAAGATTATTTAAAAATGAAACAAAAGGCAGGTTTTCGCTGTAATCATTTTTACTGAAACTTTGGAAACAAACCTGGATCAAAAAAGACAATTGCCTTCAAACAAGCATATTCATTATCATCAATCTGAATTTCTTGAAATGGTCGGACCAGCTCATCTAGAACCCGGTTGGCCACACGGCTAATCTCGACTTCACAGCTGTTGCGGTGAATAACATAGTTGTTCCCTACATTAAAAAAAATAATAATAATTAAACAATCAACCCTCGCACACATGCAACATTGTCAGATTTTGTTTAAACTTTTATAAACCAATATTTTAAATGATTTTCCCTTGAAGAAACATGAATAGTACTTCCTCTCTCAGTACTGTTGTTAATTATGTTAGGAAAAACTTAACAACACTTACAGAATCAATAACATTGATAATATGATCACATGCATTTTAACAGCCTCGGTCACTGGTGATAATACTAAAGTACAGACTAATAACAAGCTAATTATTGACAAGGGAGAAACAAGATATAATGATTAGCTTTCCACTATGTCAGTTATCTGTTAGTGCCTTACTCATTAATGAGCATGATACAAAACCTAAAGAATCCCTCTTGCTTCTAGTGAAGTAAACTAGCATTCCTTCAGTGGTATAGGTGTTTATACATATAACAACCACTGAGACACAATTTTAATAAGCTTAAATAGACAAGGCTAATTTTTTTAAACTATCAGGTATACTCTTATGAGTTGCTTCATTAAATACTAAATTCTCTCATCCTGGGCTTCTTTAAGAAGAGATAGGAAGATCATCTAATCACAAGGCTAATGTCTGCAACAGAATTCAAGGGAATCCAGAAATTGGATAGAAATCTGGACCACCTAATCTTTAAATATGTTCTACTTTAGAAAGTCTTGGGCTATAATATGACAGTATTATAGCTTCTAAAATATTGGAAAATTGTAAGCTTATCTGAGCGCTTAAAATAACTGCTAAATTTTTATTTTCTGGTTTTATAAAAAGCAGAGTATCCTGAATTCTTTCACCAGGCAAAGACAATCTTCAGCATAACAACACAGGCAAAAGTATTTTAAAAAGTGTAGCCCTGCTCCTCTTATGAAAAGTTGAGTTATCTAATTATTTAGGATAAGACTATTTAGAACTATGTGGTAAGATTGTTTTGTTTTCTATGCTTATTATATTCACATTTATAAGGGGAACAGTATTGTAGGAGTGCTGAAATTGTAAGAAAATTTAGCAGAATTTAAAAGCAGTCATATTATGTGGTTTAGAATCCTGGCTCAATCCCTTACTTGCTTTGTGACCTCAGACAAACTTACTCTGCCTTCGTTTCTTCACCTACAAAATAGGTTGAAAATAATAGTACATATCCCTCAGGGTTATTCTGAGGATTAAATGAGAGAGTGTATATATAGAGAGAGACATGTTAAAGCACTTAAAGGCATATATCTTAAATAGTAAGTCGTCAGTTACTATTAGCTATTGTGGTATTATGTTCAATTTATTTTTATTTGGGACAAAATATCTATTTAAAAAATGGAATAAGACAATTTAGTTATCATTTTACACAGCCAGAGGGAGAGACAGCTTCTAAGCATTAGAGAGATCTCAGCTCTCTTCAACGGGAAACCTAATTTTATAAGGTAAGTAAAAGGGCAGAATTGATGCTCTCTTAACAGGAAAACTAATTTTCTAAGGTGAGTAAAGGGGAAGAATTGATGGTTTTGAACTGTGGTGTTGGAGAAGACTCTTAAGAGTCCCTTGGACTGCAAGGAGATCCAATCAGTCCATCCTAAAGGAGATCAGTCCTGGTTGTTCATTGGAAGGACTGATGTTGAAGCTGAAACTCCAATACTTTGTCCACCTGATGTGAAGAGCTGACTCATTTGAAAAGACTGTGATGCTGGGAAAGATTGAGGGCAGGAGGAGAAGGGGATGATAGAGGATGAGATGGTTGGATGGCATCACCAATTTGATGGACATGGATTTGGGTAGACTCTGGGAGGCCTGGCATGCTGCAGTTCTTGGGGTTGCAAAGAGTTGGACATGACTGAGCAACTGAACTGAACTGAACTGAAAGGGGTGGGGATCAGAGTTCTTCCTTAATGAAGACACAAACTTTTCCTTTGTGCCTTATCCTACTCGCTGTCATAATTTTGCCTGTTTCAGCACTGCTATTTAACTATGAGAATTTTTCAGACATTGTTATGAAATTTTTTATTGGGATTTTGTAGTATATCATAAGCAATGAGATCCTAGGAGATAAACATAATCTTTAGAAGATTAGAAAATGATATATAGTATAATTATTAGGTAGACACTTAAAATGTATGGAATTCCATAAGATAGTGACACAAATCACTAATTCTTTGTCCTGAAATAAACATACCTTGATATTTTGTTTATTGAGCAACATTTCTCTTTTATTTAATGCATACTGAACATCTCTTCTGAACTTCCTTGCAATAAAGGAAAGGAAAAACAGAGCCTCTGACCACCTAAATCCATTGTGAAGTGATAGCACCATTTGACAGTATCTATGAGTGCCTGGTACATATAGAATAGACCCCCTGTAAGTATCACGCAAACATAACTTTTTCAAATTAAAATGAAAAAAAAAAAACTTACCCAAAAGCAAAATATCTTTATACATCATGGATCTCTTTGTAGCTCCAAGTAGTAAATGTTCCCCTGCATGAGCTCTCAACAGTGCCACCTTAATGAAAAATTCCAAGTTTAACAATTAATTATAAAACAGGATGAAAAGATTTATAATATAAGTCTGATTAACTTAGTGTTCTTTAAGTCTGGAACATTTTTTTGTTTGTTTTAACAAACTACAATATTCATAGATTCTTACCATTATTAAGCCTTCTATTTTAAGCACATGAATAGAGTTTTACTTTCAAAATTTCTAAAACTAATAAGGCAGTAGGATGGCAGCAAGAAAAGGAAAAAAAAAGAATAATTTAGTGTTTGGGAGTGAATGATATTTGAGAATAGAGTCTAACAAACTATAGTTCAAATTCCGGTTTCTCCACTTACTACCTGTTTAAGCTTGGGTTAGTTAACCAGTATGTTTGGGACTCATTTGTTTTCATTTATCAAATGGAGATAGTGATGAAAATCTCAAAGTGTAGTCATGAGGACAAAAGGAGAAAAATATATGTCAAACATGATCTGTTATACAGAATTAAACTGAACAAACAAAAGCAAAGGGTTTCCCACGTGGCGCTAGTGGTTAAAGAACCCATCTGCCAATGCAGAAGACATAGGAGAGGAGGGTTCGATCCCCAGTTCAGGAAGATCCCCTGGAGTAGGGCATGGCAACCCACTCCAGTATTCTTGCCTGGAGAATCCCATGGGCAGAGGAGCCTGGCAGGTTACAGTCCATGGGGCTGCAGAGTCAGACATGACTAAAGTGACTTAGCATGCACCCACAAACAAAAGTAAAGCAAAGAGGGGTGATACAGTGAAATGAGTATGTGGGATCTGGGTTCTGACACTTTCTAGACTGAACCTTTAACTCTGCACTAAGCTCTCAGAACAGTTGGATTGCCTGCTAAACATCACTAGTAGAAAGAATAGAAAGCATTTCAAGTTTAATTCATCAAAGTGAATACTTCTCCAACATCTTCATCTCCTTAGTTAAAGGTACAGTCATCCAAAATGCTTTTACACATCAAAACCAAGGGTCCATTTGGATCCCTCTCTAATTGCACAGCACATCCTAGCACAGCTTCCCCATTGCTACCACCCCTGTCCAAACCTTGGTCATTCTTCACCTGGCCTGCCAAATACCTTCCAAAGATCTACTAGGCATTCCTGCTTCCTTTCTGGTTCCTCCATCTTAAGTCCTTCTTGACAAACCTTCTAAGATGATATATTGTACAATATTCATCAATTAATATCACTCCTCTGCTAAAATCTCTTTAACTATTTCTTACTGTTTTTAGAGTGAAATCTGAACACCTCAACCATAGCCTCACCTGAGGTGATGGCTCAGTGCTTTGTCCATCCCCCACCGCCACCGCCCACTCTGGTTTCTTCTTGCAACATCCTTTGCTCACTTTTCTCTAGACATTTTGCCTGCCCTGCCTCAAAGCCTTGGAATTCACTCTTCCTGAAGCCAGAATGCCTTTTCCTCTGATCTTGACAAACTTAGCCCCTTGCTACTCAGGTCTCAAGAAAAATCTCTAATTCCCAATTAACTGGATGTGTTACCACTCCACCCGTGACTATTCCCCAACAACTTGTCCTATTTCATTTTACAGAACTTATCCCCACCTAGAATTATCTTACTCAGAATGTGGACATTTTTATTGTCTGTCTCTCCCAACAAGAATGCAAGTTTTATGAGAATAGTGATGCAATCTGTATTTTTCCTGCCATGTAGTCACAGTTCTTAAAACTGAGCAGTAGTCCTAATAACTATTTGTGTGATGAATATATTGAGTGAACTTAACTGATTTATGTCTCAGTTTTAGAAATTGTTAAGTGGATATTATAAAACATGCCCACAGAGCTCCTGAGACTATTAAATTAAATAATGTAACATATAATGTAATTGAAAACTAATATCCAAATCCCTTATCCATAACAGACTCTGCCAATCCATGGCTATTAATGGTATACTGTTAATATTAAAGTTAGTAAATAAAAACTATTATTGACAAGTTACTGGATTTCAATTTCCCAGTTTTTAAATCACTGTCTGCATATATGTCAGCAACTTTAAAGAGTGATAATAAAAATATAAAACTGATAAATAACATAAACCTACTTATATGGCTTGGGGAGAGACAAGTAAGTTTTAGCAATTTAGCATTATTCACTGTGAAATAGCCTTCTGAGCCAAGCTATCTTTATGATATGTCCATAACCATGACTCATACCAGGAAGGGAGTAACAGAACATTTTAAGAATGATTTCAGATTTCACAGTATTTTCTTTTGGTAACCAGGTGAAATGCTCTTCTAGAAATATAACTGCTAACTTCCTGTGATCACTTTTATTTTCTGTTGTATAAATATTTTGCCCTTCTTTGGCTTTTAGACAATCATACACATTTCCCTTTGATTGTTTCTTCATTTTGTGTATCAATGATAAAAAGCTCTGGTAAGAGGGTATAAAAATAGACTGGTTATATTACATGCTATTACATACTGTGCTTTATCTGGGGGAATTGGAAATTTTCAAATTATTTACATCTATAGAATATTATATAATACTTAGAAGAGTTAAAATTGAATCTGAAACTAATAATCCAATCTTTATAGACATTAGAAAATTAAACTTAATTACTAACTAAAATATCTTAACATAAATATGACAAAATATGAAATATATATTACAAAAAGATCACTATATCTGAAATCTATTTTCTGTAGATTTCAGAGCACAATTCTACAGACTTTTTTTTACTAAATAAATAATTTTTATATAGTAATTACCAGAATAAAATTGACAACATGAAAGGCACAACTTTATATGTCAATTGCATGAAAGTGCCTACAGAGACATCAACACAACCTGTGTGTTTTCTCTCTAGAAGTGGTCTGGTATTTCTGAAGAATTTTCTATGTACTTTTAGTAAACACCAAGACATAATGGGTACCATCTGCCTCTGAGACAAAAGTATTCCCATACTTTGTCTTACAATAGCAGTTACCTGCTATCTGTTTTTCTCCCATCCTTAAATATTTTATTCTATTAATATTATTTTTTAAAATTTTGGTCACACCCCATGGCATGTGGGACCTTAACCAGGTATTGAACCCACAACCCATACATCAGAAGGCAGAGTCTTAACCACTGGACCATTGGGAAGTCCCTATTATAAGCTTTTTAAACTTATCCAGTCAATAAATTTCTAAGACCCTTAAAATAGAAATGTTACAGTCTGCCTCTTAATAAAACAGGGTAAATGAACAAGAAAACCAATTTTGTTTCATAAGACCATTTAACCTTTGCCACATATAGAAAATATATTACAAATATAACTAAAAGAACACACAAACTTAGCAAAGTTCAAAACACTTTTTAAAGTTTTGTAATCTCTTATATACCTGATCGTCCAGTGGTAACTCACAAAAGGCAGGAATATATTTAGCCCATTCCACCAAGACTAGGAGCTGCTGTTTCATGGATTCACAGACATCACCAATACTGGCAATTTTCTTAACATTTATGTCAGCGCTCGCACCAGGGCTTGAGACTGAGATCTAGTATTAAGAACATCGTATTAATCTGTCATTGAAAATAACACAAGACCAATATATCTCTTTTTTCTGCCCCTGCAATAAGTAAACACCATTGAAGTGGGCGCTCTTTTTATCACACTATCTTGAAATATACCAAACATTTTAAAACTGATAAATCAAATACCTATCAGTTCAAGTTAGACTGAGAACATTCACTGCCACAGTCTGGGAGCAGTATCTTATTTTTACTGGCCAAATCTGTAAAACAAGTTACCACAACTTTGGGGGAGCTTTTAATAATTCAAAATGATTATACAAAGAGCTGTGGAGTATCCACATTGAACTAAGGCTGTGTGATTTTATTTTTAATTAAAGATGATAGTTCCAGTCAGAAAGTCCACTTTTAGTTTGTTATAATTTATGAAGGAAAGTTTCCATTGGTAAAGTTTAGCAACTGAGGAGAATAGATTTAGATGAGAAGCCAGACTATGTTGCTGCATTCAATGGAAGCCCATTCAAATAAAGTTAAGACAGCACCAATCTTTGACTCAGCAACTTGAAAAACTTAACATACAATGATTAATTTTTAAATGATATACAATTTTGAACTATCTAAGATATAAGTAGTGTTCAAATGCCTTTCTGCTGGAAAATAAATCACTTTCTAAAAGTTATTCTAAGCGTCATTGTTGAACATGTCTCTCTGTGTGTGTACGTGTCTTTCTGCTGTGTATATGTATTTCCTCACAGTTCCTTTAAGGCCATTCTCAAAATGCTTTATAGGACCATCAAGTAATCTTCAAGTAATGAGGATGATAATGGTGAAGTTAACCTCATCATATTACCCTTGTGTTATCAAAAACGAAAGTAGTTGCACTGACTCATTATAAGACCCGATTAATAGTTAGCTATTTCATAATTTGCTTTACAAGAGAAAAATATCATTAACATTTCTAATAGGGACACTGCTAAAATAAACTTTCTTCAAAAGGTTTCTTTGATTCTTAAGTGATTTACTTTTATTTATACAAATGGTCACTTACATTTTTAACTCTAGAACTGATGTTCTCATTCGAGAAATTTCAAACAATAAACTTTTTCTTGTATTTTCTGAATTCTCGCTGTTCCCTGAAGTCCCTGTTTCCAAAGCAGGTGCTAAGGTGAGTTCTTGAATCTAGGCATCATTTTCAAGAAAAAAAACTCTGATGATAGTTTTCAACTAAATACCCTAAAAGCTGTGGTAATTGATTTCCAGATTCAACCAATATAACAAGATATTGCCCCAGGGCATTGTGCTAAGCATTAAGTACTTTAAATCAACCTTGTAAACAAACTTTTAACAATCTTAGATCGAAATGTATCTCATTTTTTTTTCCACTCAAAATATGGGGAATTGCCCAGGAAAAGTAAAAATTAAGTCAATAGTCAACTAACATTTTCAAAGTGAAACGAAGTTGCATTAAGTGGAGTTAATTATAGTAATAGCACATGTGAATGAACTTAAATCAGTTTTGAATTATTCTTAAGTAAGCATTTGATCCTATTAAATAGGGCAGGATGCTGGCGCAGCAATACCTGGCGAGACCGAACTTCTGCTTGTGCCAGTGTGTTGATGGAGGGGATGTTGCTGCCATCAAATGTGCTTCTTCTGGTGCTTATTCTATCACGTTCATTTTGTACAGCTAGGGGAGAAAATCACAGTATTTATTGGTTGGTTTTCTTCAACATAAGTCAGAATATACTCTTTGAAGTAAAAAAAAAAAATTAGTATAAAAGGAGAGAAGGAATATTTCTGAAAGACCTGGTAGGGGGTGCAGAGATAAGTCTGTCTAAAGATATTTTTCATTCAGTACCATTTTAAAAGTAGGAAGAGCCAAGCTTGTCACTAGAGCACATAAAATACTGCCTTTTGGGACTTCATGATGGTGCACATGTTACAAAGTGGTAGGTCAGCCAGTTCAGCCATGTTGTATTTTCAATAGGTTGGTTTTCCATTGTCTCAAAGTTAATAAAGCCAAAAGATATCTAGGGGAAGAGTACCACCTGTGAGATTGACCAGGTTAAAGATAAGAGTGTATTCATTGTCAGAAAATATAAGTCATATGCTCCGAAACTCCCATTTTTCTTTTTCTTCTAAAACAGCTGCAAAAATGGAAAGTACATTATTTTAGTTAAAGTGAAAGTGAAGTCGCTCAGTCGTATCAGACTCTTTGCGACCCCGTAGACTGTAGCCTACCAGGCTTCTCTGTCCATGGAATTCTCTAGGTAAGAATACTGGAGTGGGTTACCATTTCCTTCTCCAGGGGATCTTCCGGACCCAGGGATCAAACCCGGGTCTCCCGCATTGGAGGCAGATGCTTTAACCTCACAATCCTATGATCTCTTATGAAGCAATATCTTCGGGACAGTTTAGAGACATTAACAAGGCAGGGGTTGCAGCAGGTAGGGGTCTCTCTTCAGAAAACAGATTTGAATATCAGGAACAATGAAGAAATATTAAGTATTATATGAAAGTCTTCTAAGAAAGAGCTAGATCTCTTTGTTTCAGAAGCAAACAAACATAAAGAATAATGCTTATACCCAAATTTTAAATATAAGGAAGCAGAAGTGGGGTGGTACAGATTTGTATATTTGTTACATACAGAATAATATAAATATGAAGTCAAAGCTGGATTTCAAAACATAAAAGGTAAAATTGTCTTCTCTTAACCAAAAAGAATGGAAACAAAGTCTATACCCTCTAAATTATGTACCCTGATGCTTTAACCCAATTTTGCTGGAAAGATAAGATGTTAACCTATCAGAGTGTATTACTATAAAAGAAATTCACCGATTTCTAACTAAACAAACTATTACCTATCAAATCCATTAATTTGAAAGAGAAAAAACTAAACTTTTTGCCTTTAAGAGCATGCTGCAGTCCATGAGGTCACAAAGAGTCAGACATGACTGAGCGACTGAACTGAATCTTTAGTTGGAGTGAATCATTAATATTTTATTTTAAAATCATATTTACTGGTAGCTTACTTCCTCTTTATTTTTCTTTTAACAAATACTGTCATTGACTTTTAGCCTAAACTGACTCATTTGAAAATGTGTATGTGGAGATAAAACATTAAAATGCAAGCTATGCTTTATGGATTTCATTACATGATCAATCTTTAGAAAATGCTAAAAGATACGGTGACATTTGTAATCTTCCTGCTGCTACTATTTTTGACATAAAACCATATTTATGTATGTTTCCATTTAACTAACCTTAAAATTATGCTATTACTGTAAACAAGAGAAGTATATCTACTTTGAAAGCAAAAAATTACTTCTTAATCTATTCAGGAAAAATTAATGCATTATTCTATGAGCAGCATAAGATATGCTTTAACTATTTTAAAACTAATTTTATTTAACAAATTGTAATATTCTTAATGGCGATGTAGAAGTGTTATTTGCTTTTCATATGGTAGGAACGAAGCAGAGACTCAAGTAAAAATGAATGAAGATAATTGATAAATGATAATTCATTGTACATAATGAATGCCAGAAACAACCAAATATGTCACTAGAAATAAGTCATGTTGAAATGAAAGTGTTATAACTTTAATTTTGTGAACTTTATTTTGCCTTCTTTTTTGAGACTAGCAACTAGTAAAACTAATGGAATTTTTGTCTCTTGAAAATATTGAGTGACAAGGAAAAAAACTATGTTAAAGACAGGTCTGATATTTTTACATATTTGTACTATACAGATGTAATTTGATTTAATTTTCTAATAGTATGTGAAATAGTTTTGAAAAATATCTCCTTATATACGATAGTGAAAGGGACAAGCATGTGGCAAAAAGACAAGCACAAAATCTTATAGCAGCTTGTTGTTTAGTCACTAAGTTGTGTCCGACACTTTCGTGAACCCATGGACTGTGGCCCACCAGGCTCCTCTGCCCATGGGATTCTCCAGGCAACAACACTGGAGTGGGTTGTCATTTCCTTCTCCAGGGCATTTTCCCAATCCAGGGATCAAACCCTACCCTGTCTCCTGCATTGCAGGCAGATTCTTTACTGCTGAGCCACAGGGGAATCTCCCTTATAGGAGCTGCTGCTGCTGCTGCTGCTAAGTCACTTCAGTTGTGTCCGACTCTGTGCAACCCCATAGACAGCAGCCCACTAGGCTTCCCCTATCCCTGGGATTCTCCAGGCAAGAACACTGGAGTGGGTTGCCATTTCCTTCTCCAATGCATGAAAGTGAAAAGCGAAAGTGAAGTCACTCAGTTGTGTCTGACTCTTGGCGACCCCATGGACTGCAGCCTACCAGGCTCCTCTGTCCATGGCATTTTCCAGTCAAGAGTACTGGAGTGGAGTGCCATTGCCTTCTCCGCTTATAGGAGCTATTCCCTGCCAAATATTTAGAAGTGCTAAACACATTTGTTGCTAAATTAACTGTAGTTAATTAACTGTAGAACATAGGATAGTATAATTAGATGATTTCATATGTTCAAAATGAAATTACTGCACTTTACTGCATCTAGTCTATGGTCTCTGTCCTTGAAGAGAATATAAGCTCCCTGAAAGGGGGGATCATTTTGTCTATGATGTTCACTACATAGTAGTGAACACTATTATGTACACTAAACCTTGGCACCAACAACAGTGTTTGGAGAGCAGCAGTGCACGATAAATTTGTTAGATAAATAAATTAATATTTGAAAAGTCAGTTGATGTTTATGAAATAGATATTCAATTGTTATTGAGATTAAAAATGCATTTAAAATATATTAAAATGCATCCTATTAGTATATTTTGCCATTTATCTTTTGAAAAAGACACTGGAATGTTTGTTAGACAATAATTTTGTTGCCAGGGATAATGCAGTAGGGTACAGAATGTGTCAAGTCCGTCACTAGGTAAAAAGATTGGCTCCATCACTTACCAGTAAGTATCAGTGTCCTTGAGTAAATTCTTAAACTCAAGGAATCTCAGATCCTTCACTGAGGAAAATCAGAACTCATGTAAAGATTATTGTGATTAAATGAGAACATAGGTGTATAGCATTTTTCATCAATAATGTTAATTATCGTTATATTACATATTATTACCTTCTTTTTTCATTCCTGCTCTAAAGCATTTTCTTAATCGACAGTATCTACATTGATTCCTTTTGTCTTTGTCAACAACACATTGCCGACTGAACCTACAGTGCCAAAAAAAAAAGAGAGAGATATATTTGCAGACAGTTATCATTTATCAAAAAAGCAAACAGACAGACTTTTAAAAGTACAGTTAAAATTAGATCAACAGAAAAAAATGTATAAGGATAATTACGAATTTTCGAATCTCATGATCAGCATGAAAATACAAGCCTCAACTCTCATGCAATATTTCTAATAAAACAAAACTGAATGGTATCTCACTTTTGGCAAGTATCCATGGTCATTTCTAACTTGTGCCATGAAAGCCAAACTCAGAAGGAAAACTTTAGTATACAGTTTATAATGCTTACTACTAACGGTTTCAGTGTGAAGGGGAACTTCACTCCTCTGCCCTTCCATGATTTCTCTATGTAAATATTCTTCTGTTAGTTTTACCTCATATCTAATTGGAGTTTACTCTAAATTCCAAATTATATATCAAAAGGCAGTTGAATAAAGCATTAAGAATACAGTCGCTGTACAATTAGGTACCACTTCACACCCACTACCATGGCTATGATCAGGAAAAAAACCAGACAATAACAAATGTTGATTAGGACATTGAAAAATTGGATGGCTCACACATTGTTAGGTATAATACAAAATGATGTGGCTGCTTAGGAAGAAAGTTTGGCAGTTTCCAAAAAGGTACTCAAGAGTTATCCTATGACTCAGCAATTCTTCTCCTAGGTTTATACCCAAGAGAAAGAAAAACATATGTTCACACAGACTGTTGTACATAAATGTGCACAGCAGCATTATTCACAATAGCCAAAAAGTGGAGACAACCCAAATGCCCACCAGTTGATAAACATACAATGTAAACAAAATATCGTGTACTCACATAATGGAATATTATACACTTGGCAATAAATAAGAATGAACTGATGATACATGCTATAATAAGGATGACCCTTGAAAATACTATCCTAAATGAAAGAAGTCAGACACAAAATGTCACATATTGGATAATTTCACTTATATCAAATGTGCAAAAGATGGAAATAGAAAGTAGATTAGTAGTTACCTCACATTGGTGGGGAGGGAGCTGGGGCAAGTACTGGGAGGTTTCCTTATAGGATGGTGACATATTCTAAATTAATTACAGTGATGACTGCACAACTCTGTGAAAATACTAATAAACTAAATTGTGCACTTAAAAAAAAAAAGTACAGTCTCTGGAGTTAGATCTGAACTTGATTCCCAGTTCCACCATACACTGTCCATAGAACTTGGGAAGGTCATTTAACATCCCAAGTCAACCTGCAATTATAAAATAGGGAGGACTTGCCAGCACAGGTTGTTATCTGCACATACTTAAAAGACTTTGAGATTAGCAAAGCCTAAACTTTAAAAAAACATTTTTTCCCCTAAACTTACATCAATATAAAATTTTCCAAATGGAAACTATCATAGCATTTGCTTTAATATCAATATGTGTAAAGAAGGCTAAGTTGGCAGCAGTATTCATGATGGGGTGTTGGGAGGATAAGGTTGTACGTTGTTGGCATATTTTTTAAATTTCCAAAAGTTGTATGGAAACATTCCTTTCTCACTTTTCCCACACAGGAAGGGTAAAAATCTTGAAACCTATTTGTGTTCAAGAGTCATTCTCTGACTCAGAATTTGTTGTTGGAGTGCTCAACTCCATATTCTGTAATAATCTATCAGGGAAAAGAATCTGAAAAAGAATCGATATCTGTATATGGATAACTGAATCACTTTGTTGTACACCTGAAACTAACACAATATTGTAAATCAACTACACTCTAAAATAAAAGAAAAAAATTAAATGGAAAAAAGTTACTGTTTTTAGTTGCTTGGATAGCCTGTATATACATATATATACATATACACACACACACATATATACATATACATATGTATACATATATATACATACATACATATATGTTTCATCTTTGACAGCACATATGATTTAAAATTGTAAAAATATTATTTACAAGTTATTTTGTATTTATTTTACTATTAATCTTTTAGAAGCATTGAATATTTGAGGGAATCGTACAGAAAATGCTTTTGATGGAGTAAATCCACTTGATTTCTTTACACCTCTCAAGTTTGGCTGTATATAAAAGCAAGAAATATTTTTCTTTTGCTTACCAAGAAGGTTTTAAAAATCGTTAATTTACATTGTTAAACCTACTTTAAACTCTCTTACAAAAATTACTAGAGAACACTAGTTAGGTATTTGTGAGTTATATATTAACTTTTCCACATCCCTAGAAGTCAAATGTCATCATAATGTGAGAGAGTTAACTTCTTCCTAAATATTCAACTTGTGCCAAAAACACTTCAACAATCCTACACGTGACTTTCAAAGACAGAGCAAACAGATTTCTCCTGTTAAAATCAGTCACCTTTGAATAGCCCATACTTAATAGACCATATCTGCATTCAAGAACTGTTATTCTGAACATTAAAGGTGAAATATCTAACCCTAAATTGTGATGTGATGTTTACCTAGATACTATTTTTTTTTAAAAAACCTACTAGAAATGTGACACATACAATATAATTAAATAAATTTTAGACAAAACATTAAAATCAATGGCAAAATTGTCATGAGAAATATATTTAAAATTTTAGAGCTGAAAATTTCATTTTATTTATGAACATCAACAAGCTGCCAAAATCATCTGCACTTTTATAATTTTGTTTTAAAGATCAGGATGTGATGATGCTAAAATGATAAGCAATGTGCAGAAAAACACACAATCTGTGAAACCATTTAAATATAGATTTACCTATGTCTATTGGTATACAGCAAAGAAACACAAGGAAAAGACATCAAATTTCAGATAGTAGTTACCTCTAGGAAAGAGGTGAGGAAGAAAAAGGGAGAGGGGAGGTGTCCACAGGAGGCTTCAACTATATTGGTTTAAACTGGGTGATAAGTATGTGGATTTTTTAATATATATGTCTAAGATGTTTCATAAAAAAACCACCCATGTGAATGCATCGTATACATATCCACATGTACTCACTTTTTTCCATTCTTTTTTTTCCCCCTTGTGCTATACATTAGTTGTAACTAATTACTAGTGCTATACATTAGGTGTCATTAGTTATCCATTTTATATACAGTAGTATATGTTTGTCAATCCCAATTTCCCAATGTATCCCTCCTCCCCCTCCAGGTGTCCGTATGTTTGCTCTCTGCATCTGAGTCTCTATTTCTGCTTTGTAAATAAATTCATGTATACTGTTTTCTTCTGGATTTCACGTATGTGTGTTAATATGCAATATTTGTTTTTTCTTTATGATCTGCTTCACCCTCTATGACAATCTCTAGGTCCATCCACATCTCTGCGAATGTGACACAAATGTACAATTCTGTTCTTCTATAACGGCTAATATTGCACTGTATATATGTACCGCACATACTCACTTTTAATGGAGCTTATACATTTTGTTCTTAGAGTTATAGAAATTCGTAAGCTCTTTATTCCCTTACTTCTTGCATGGCATTTTGAAACACTGCTAAAGATCACCTTTCTGGAAGGAGCATTTCAAGTACCTGCAGGAATAAACGTGACTCTTGCGGATGCTGCGTCTGAAGAAACCCTTGCACCCATCACAGCTGGAGGCGCCATAGTGCTTCCCTGTTGCTCTGTCCCCACATATGGCACACAGACAGTTGACACCGTTGTCTGTGGTATTCATACTTGTTGTCTCTGGGACAGAACTATCTGTTAAAGAAAGAGGAGAATGCAAGTTAGCCCTGAGTATTTCTTGTAGGAATGGTCCTGCTAATTCTTCAGGGCTTCCCTGATGGCTGGGTGGTAAAGAATCAGCCTGCGATGCAGGAGACACGGGAGACTCGGGTTCGATCCCTGCGTGGGGAAGATCCCCTGGAGGAGGGCATGACAACGCACTCCAGTATTCTTGCTGGGAGAATCCCATGGATGGAGGAGCCTGGCAGGCTACAATCCACGGGGTCACCAACAGTCAGACACGACTGAGGGGACCAAGCAGGTGCATGCGCAGTAGTTATTCACGGGCATGAAACAGTCCGTTCCTCAGCTCCTGGGACGCTCCACGCCAGCGCTCTCTTTTTAACCACGAGCTGCTTCTGCCAAGTCTCCATTCCAATCTCCCCACTCCTATTTCTGAGGGTTAGACTTTGGGATACCACAGGTCCCAGCCCCTCAACCATACCCTTTCCCTAGGGAAGTTCATCCAGTCCCATGTCATTAAAAATCATTGTATGATGACAAATCCCCACATCTTATCCTTAGTCCTGCTCTCTCCCATGGGTATCAGTCTGAAATACCCACATATCTACTGAATAACTTCACTTTTGAGTTTAATAAGAACTGCAAATTAATGTATCGAAAACAGAGCTCATTTTTTTTTTCTTCTAGAACTCATTTTCCATTCGTCTTCCCTCATCAGTTAATGGTACCATCTGGTACCTACTGCCAATAATCTTGGCCTCTTCATTGAACTCTTTTCTTCACTGCTCATATCCAATCAACAAATCATATTTAAAATACGTATTGCATTCACAACTTTTCACCCTTTCACTATGGCCACCCTTATTCAATTAAATATAACCTTTCCCCTGGATTATTGCACCAGCTGCCTATCTAATTTCTCAAATACTTCCACCTTGGTTCCCCCACTGTTTATTGCCCCAAAGCCTCTAATATGCTCTTGGCATAAGAAATTCACATTATCTTAGTCTTCTGCATCCAATCCTTAGGTACAGAACAAGCCTACACATCTCCCCCTGGCCTGTAGAGCCCTGAGTGTAAAGGTCCCCCTTCCACCTCTCTGATCCCATTATTTCACACTATTTTTCATCCTGTTCACTAGTCCTCAGTAATGTTGCCTGTTCCCCCGCCCAAGCCTTGAAGTCTGTTCCCATCTCAGAGCCTTTACACTTACTGTTTGCTCTGCCTGAAAGGAAAGCTCTTCCTCAAGAATTTCTATGACCTGGCTATCCAGTTTCTGCGCAAATTTTACATTTACTGAGAAACAGTCTGCAAACACACATAGAATCAGCTACCATCTGACCTCAAGTAGAACCCAGAACCCTGCCTATTCTTTAAACTAACCACTTCACTGTCTAAAGTTATATTATGTTTTAGTGTGTTCATTTATTACCTATCTTTCCTCACAGAATAAAAACTTCATGATGTCAGAGGACGTATCTGTCTTAGTCATCCCTCTGCCTTCCAGCTCTAGAACTATGCCTGACATAAAGTGATAGCTAATTGGTTTAAAGAAAGAGGCTTTTAAAAACATACATAGATATTTTTACTTATTTCTTAAATTAGTTAATGTTGTTTACTACACAAATGGTTGGATGGCATCACTGACTCAATGGACATGAGTTTGAGTAAGCTCTGGGAGATGGTGAAGGACAGGGAAGCCTGGCAAGCTGCAGCCCACGGGGTCCCAAAGAGCTGGACACGACAGATTAAATAACAACACATCTTTATGGGCTTCCCAAGTGGCGCTGGTGGTAAAGAATCCACCTGCCGATGCAGGTGACACAAGAGATGCAGGTTTGATCCCTGGGTTGGGAAGGTCCCTTGGTGGAGGGACTGGCAATGCACTCCAGTATTCTGGCCTGTAAAATCCTGTGGACAGAGAAACCTGGCGAGCTATAGTCCATGGGGTCACAAGAGTCAGACAGGACTGACAACTGAGCACACATCTTAACACGTCTCTATGTACTCAAAAGATATTGAATATATAAGAATATATTATAAACTTTAATTGATCATAACATTATATAATAATATAAATATAATAATTCATTACTATATTCCCATTATAAAAAGATAAAAGACTGTCATGTCCCAACTACATTCTGGGAGAATATATGTATTCTACTTACTAATACTCCTGAATTGACAAATAGTGTCATATATAACTTCATAAAACTAAAAAATATCTTCAGTGAGAATATATTTAAGGCCAATCATGTGACACTTTAGAATTTAAATGCTAGGAATTTTTCTTTTCGTAACATAAATAGAATAGGTATTAGAAATACGGCAAAAGTGTCAAGAATTGATTGTGTTCTGGAAGATTATACGGAACTACAAAAAAATATTCAACTCTTGATTCCAGTTTATTGTCATACTTACATATTACTAATAAGAAACTTACACATTAATACAAGAAAACAAGTTAGACAACACTTTAGAAATAGCCAAAAAAGTCAGTTGTTTTAGTAAATATGGTAAGTCATTCCCTATTATTTAGTGATCTATAGCCTTTAAAAAATTCATGAGTCTACTGAAGTAAATACTTTATTAAATACTTCTAGTCAAGTCTAAACATAAAGTTTCAAAATAGTGACTTCCTAACAGTTGTACTGAAAATTGATTTTAACTCCTTTGTGGTAAAATTTCATAATTCATCTTCTGAATATTTTTTAGAAATCTTCCTACTAATAAATTATTGTTGTTTATTGTTAAGAACACTGCTGTCACAGTCACTGAAATTGTACACCGCAGTATAACCTCAAAGTATCCTGAGTACAAGACACAATTTCAGTCCTGAGCTAAGCATACACATAAACACACACATACACACATTTTTCCAAAGCATACATAATTAGCACAGTTTAGGAATTCTAACAGTTATAACTGATCTTGGACAAGATTTTTGCTTGAAAAATATACCTAAATTCAAAGTCAATGGTAAATTGTATTCTATTATATAAAGACATGAGCTCTAAACAAGTCATGTCTTATTTAAAGTTAAAATGTTACAGTAGATAAATACCAAGAGCTTTGTGAGGCTAAACATTAGCTTGTCAAGTACGGTTATAATATAAACCATTCTTTCTTTACATAATTGTGTTCAAGGCAAAAACTTGATAGTAATTTTAAACAGTTTCTCATCAGCAGTCATCGAGAACTAGAATAATAAAAGGAGGAAGCAACCAGTAAAACTCTCCAGGGTTCTAAGGAAACTTTTCTATATGTCATTTAAAATGTTGCATAGAAAATATACTTTACAGACAATCTGCCAATCTAACTCACTACTGTGATTTACAGTAAATAAAATAACTGCTGAAACTACTCTTTTTACCTGACTGGCCCATGACAGAATCCCAAGGTTACTTTATGACGCATAACTAAGCTTTTTCTACCTCAAACATAAAATAGCCATAGCATTATTCATTTAAATTTTGTGATGAAGGGCAAAAGCCTCAAATTTGCGGACTGAAAAAGCAAGCCCTGAATTCTGTAGCAATAAAACGCAGAGCTGCCCCCTAGGAATCTCAGTTTTCCTTCTCTCGTTATACTTACTTTTCTCTTTATCGGCAAGCAGATGAGAACTTACCATTTGAATTATACAGAATCTGCATAGTGTCAAACTCCAAAGTTGTGTAAGTTGGGTCCAAGACTTCACTGTAATTTGCCATCTCCATGTCCAGTATCGGTTCCGATACCCTCATCATTGATTTAGAAACACACATACAAGTGGCACCACAGGCCCAGACTGCGTGATGGCTGTTGGGCTTTCAATCTGTGAGTGATAATCCAAAGTTAACTGTAACTGAGTGACTTATGTGCTGCAGTGGGAGGGGCTGTAAAACTGTAAACTCCTTCAGCAGGCCATATTCTGCTTACTTCTTTTTCTTTTATGGCAAGCAATTCCTTGTGATAATGTTGGAATGCTTCATGGAATCACCTTATCTGAAGTGCTTAGTGGACTAACATGATTTCCTAAATTGATTTCCAGTAGACAATAAATGATGTCACTAAGAGGATTAAAAATAGAAAAGAGAGTATCTCCAGTTTTGAACCATCATTAGAGCTTGATTTATCCCATTTAAGTGGCTGAAACTGCATGCCACAAGTTCTGAAAAAAAAATGGGACTGACTTGTCATAAATTTGATGTCAAAGACTACAAGTTAACACTTGTCATAAGCACTTGATAATTTCAAGTTTTCTTACCCATCCAGTAAAGCTAACTTTATGTTGAAGAAAAACAACTTTGTGATTTGAAATGACAAGGGATTTATTTATGATGCATTCTAGCAGAAGCCTGGACATAGCCCTAATATGGCCTGAAACACATTCTCTTTAACTATCAACTTATGATTCAGTGTTCCTTGAAGGTTTGTAAATGGGCATAATTAGTACAGTTGCGAGTATCTTGCAGGCTTTCAATAAATAATTGTTAGACAACCAAGAGATGTTCAGAAGCTTGCCTCGGTGTGCCACCTGCTTGTGTGCTAATTTGCTTCAGTCGTGCCTGACTCTCTGTGACCCCATGGACTGTAGCCCGCCAGGCTCCTCTGTCCATGGGGTTCTCCAGGCAAGAATACTGGAGTGGGCTGCCATTTCCTCTTTCAGGAGATCTTCCCAACTCAGAGGCAGAACTCACATCTCTTACATCTCCTGCATCAGCAGGCCACAAGAGAGCCCTTAAAAACTGCTTTCAGGAGACCCCTTGGAAAAGATGTGCTCGAGGCGGAATACTAGTATGCAATGAAGACAGGGAAGGAAATAAACCATTCCTCCTTCTCCATCGTGGAGAGTCCATGGATAACACTAAAACTAAAAACTCATGAAGCAGTATGTCACTTAAAGTCACGGGCTAATAGTGGGCAAAAAAAAAAAAAAAAAAAGAAAAAGGAAGGAGGCTAAAAGAAGTGCCTGTGAGAATGATGCCCACTAGGTTTTTTTGTTTGTTTTTTCTTTTGTAGAATTCTTGGGAGAAACATTATAGAATTAGTTGATTCTTCAATCTGTGCTTCTATAACTTCAATAAAAATACAAACAACAAAAAGTCATAAATAAACAGTTATTCATGCATGAATAAGGTTTCATTTCTTTTTACTTTAAATGCCAATTACATTCTTACAATCTAAGTAAGATTATCCCTAACATGTGTGGAGGTACACATTCCCATCATCAACTTTCTCACATCTAACATCTATACAGCGCCCTGTATCGTTTATGTGTACATGTGACAAGGAGAATTTAGAGAGTGGGAACGTTTAGAAGACAATATTGAAATAGTGTCACACAGAGTGAAGGAAGGCAGAAAGAGAAAAACAAATATCATATATTAATGCATATATGTGGAATCTAGAAAAATGGTATAGCTGATCTTATGTGCAAAGCAGAAATAGAGACACAGATGTAGAATCAATATATGGATACCAAAGGGGGAAATGGGGTAGGAGGAGTTGGGAGATTGAGATTGATACCTATATACTACTGAATTTATATATAAAATAGATAACTAATGAGAACATAGTTTACTCAATGCACTGTGGTGACCTAAATGGGAAGGAACTCCAAAGCAGAGGGGATATATGTACATGTATGGCTGACTCATTTTGCTGTACATTAGAAACTAACACAACATTGTAAAGCACCTATGTTCCAATAAAAAGATTTTTTTTAAAGTTACTGGAGAGCTACAAAAAGATTATATTTTACATATATAAATATATATTTTTTATTAAAAACATATTCTGAGAATATGTTTACTAATTTTATCTTCTAAGAAAGAATTTCAGTCACATTTACATTATAAAAGAATTTTATTTTCCACATTTTAAAAAGATTACTGCAAAGTAGTATTTCTTATTCAATTTCTCAATACCATAAAACTTGTGACTATTACATCTTAGAAATTATTATATTTTTCATTTGAGAAGACCGGCTTCTGAAATTCAAAGCCATGTGAAGAACTGTGAAGAAAAGAGCAGAGCCATTTTAGCAGTCAGAGTCACTGTATCAAACAGTGATCACTGGAATAGCCCTCTTGCCTTCATAGTCTGTAGCACTCTTAATTGTGAGGATAATATTTGGGGGAGGGATAAATTTCAGGGGCTGATTTTGTTCAGAAGTTTAACTGCAGTAATTCAGTTTTTGAAGGCAACAGCATGCAAATCCTGTGGTTTTCATTTGCATGAAGTAGTTCTCATTTGTGCTGAGGCAGCACACACCTGTTGTGTTACCTGTGTAAACCCAAAGCGTGTATGGCACATTGCCCACATTCTTTCCCATGCATGCAGTGACTGACCAATACTGAGGCATGTCACCAGTGGAAGGGCACCAATAGAAGGAAAAGAGGAAAAGGAAAAGGTGGAGAACCATTCATTTATAAGACTGCAAAATACTTCAGAAAAATGTGATAAAAAGAGAAATGTGAGAACAAGGTTGTCACAGTTGATTCAGTTTCTGTTTCCAGTCGGCTCCATCCTGTGCTCCTGGGTAGCATCATCATGGATCAGGGCATGGCACTCAAAAGGGGAAGGAGCTTTAAATTCATCTCAGCACAAATCCTCAAACTTGGCTTTCAAGATGAAACCCATTTCCCATCTACATTATTGTAAATTATCTTTCTTATTTTATCAAGTAAAAACTTGAGAATTTCCAGAAGATATAGTGGATCTAAATAGGAAGCATATCTCCTCAAGTGGGGGCAGTCTTTCTCCTAATGATACTCAGATGTGGAAATTCCTACAGTATCCAGTTAGCCTCACTCTAGGGAAGGAAAGATTCTCTTTCTTTTCTTTATTTCTTCAAAGAAATTACAAAGTAGAGTAGAATTCCTCTTTATTTAAGTTCTAGAATTGGTAATTTACTGAGCAAATTAATTAGTTAGACAAATTAATTGAACAGAGAATCATAAAAATGGTATATCCACAATTAATATGTATAATTGCTACTGTTTTTTTAGATAACTAACACCTTTGAGTAAAAATCCACTGTGTGGAGTTCTTTTTTTAAAATTGAAGTATAGCTGGTTTACTATGTGTTCTGTTTCTGTACATAGCGAAGTAATTCAGTTTTATACATATATTATTCAGTTATATATTATACATATTACATATATATGTATATATATATATATATATATATCTTCTTTTTCAGATTTTTTCCATTATGGGTTATTACAAGATATTGAATATAGTTCCCTCTCCTCTACAATAGGATCTTATTATTTTTCTAATTTATATAAAGTACTGTGTACTTGTTAATCCCAAGCTCCTAATTTACCTCTTCCCACCTCCCTTTCCCCTTTGGTAACCACAAATTTGTTTTCTATGTCTGGGAGTGTGTTTCTGTTTTACAAATAAGTTCACTTGTGTCATTTTTTAAGAGTCCATATATAAATGAAATCCTATGGCATTTGTCTTTCTCTGGTTGGCTTACATCTCTTCGTATGATGATCTCTAGGTCCACCCATGTTGCTGCAAATGGTATTAGCTCCTTCTTCGTCATGGCTGAGTAATATTCCATTTTATGGATGTACCACTCTACTTTATCCATTCACCCGTCAATGGATACTTAGTTTTCTTCTGTCTTGGCTGTTGTTAACAGTGCTGCTATCACCATTAGAGTGCATTCATCTTTTCTCTTTTTTTAAAAAGACTTTTTGATGCGGAACATTTTTTAAGTCTTTATTGAATTTGCTACGATATTGCTTCCATTTTATGTTTTGGTCTCTTTTGGCCCCGAGGCATGTGGGATCCTAGCTCCCTACTCAGGGATTAAACCTGCACCCCCCGCATTGGAAGGCAAAGTCTTAACCACTGAACCATCAAGGAAGTCCCAAGGGTGCATATATCTTTTTGACTTAGAGTTTCTCAGGCTATATGCCCAGGAGTAAGATTGTTGGATCATGATATTTCTATTTTTAGTTTTTTAAGGGACCTCCATACCATTCTCTTTGCTGACTATACCAACTTATACTTGGATTCTTTATTATTTGTTTTTTTATAAATCCCATACACTGCCTTTGATTTCTCATTTTTTTTTAAAGTGGAGAAAGAAGTCAAAGCTATTTATAAAGCAATCAGAATATGGAGGCCTTCTAGAATTTTATAGTTTTGAAATATTTAATATATTTTGATCAACTTGCTTTTATTCACTTTCAAAGTATTTCTATTAGTGTTCATAGGGAAATTTTTTTCCTTTTTCCACTCATTTTGTTAGATTATGCAATATTTAACTAAATTATAGAATTAAAAAATAAGAATAAATGACACTAACATGCTAAGTAACAAATACAAGTAACACTTGATAACTATACAGAGTTGATGAGATGGTCAGAGGACACTACAGGACTATTCATAATAACCACAGTGGAAACAGTATAAATGTCCATCAGTGAATGAATGGGTTAAAAAAAAAAAAAGGTGTGGTATATAATGGAATACTATTCAGCCTTAAATAAGGAATGACCTGATGACACATATGACAAAATGGATGAACCTTAAAAATATTGCGATAAGTAAAATAAGCCCATCACAAAAAGACAAATACTGCATGATTCCACTAATAGAAGATATCTAAAATAGTCATCTCTGTAGATTCAAAGAGAGGAGTAGTGGTTACCTGGAGTCAACAGGACAGAGAAAGGAGTTACCAATTGATGGATTTAAAATGTTACTGAAGCAAGATCAATAAGCTCTAGAAATCTGCCATACAACACTGTAATAAATTATCACACAAGAAATCTGCCATACAACACTGTAATAATGTATCACACAACTTGAAAATTTGTTTAAAAGGTACACATTCATAATAGATGTTCTTAGCACAATAAGATCAAAAGATTTATGATGAAGAACTGAACTATAGCATGGGAAAATGACAAACCACATTAGTAAACAGAGAAATGTAAAATAAAACAATTAATAGTCTTTAAAACAAAAAAGATAACTTCTCCTTAAGGAAAGTAACTTACCCTAGAAACTATTAATAATTAAGATCTTCCACAAAGGAAGTTGAGAACCTGAGTCAATACAGAGAGCTGGCTAAGTAGATATTAGTTATATTTTTTCTTGAATTGATTTTAACATTAAATAATTTATATTTAAAAATTAATCTCTATTCTTCCATATGAAAAATCTCTCTACTTTTAAAATTCATCAGGCTTCATTCAAATATTTTTATTTGCTTAAGGAGGAGTAGGGAAGGACAATGAGGAGAATGAGAAAGAAAGGAAACAAAGAGATAATGTAAAAAGAAAAGGTCACACAGAAATAATTTTAGTCATGGTTACGCTTGGATTTTTGATTATGCAGCATAATCAAGCAAGTGTCACACTTTTTGATATTTTGTGTTTTCCCATTCAATACTGATTATGGCATTTTCATAATTTAGTAACTGATTTTGGGAAACATGTCACTAGGCACAATTGAACAAAATAAAATTCTACAGATTAATTGTATAGAATGTAGATGCATAAAACAGTTATGGCATTTGCTTATATATTTTCATATTAAAATTCATTCATTTTCAAGAAAGGGACAGATGAAAAGCTCGCTTTTCATAATTGCTTCATCAGGCACTTATTATGGATAAGTTCATTAAGGCTACATTTAAGTAGCTGTAAGAAAAAGAGTATTAATTTTATCCTTAGATGATAAAGAAATAATTGTCTTTAATAAATGGGACTTATGTTATAAACATTCAACACAAATTTATGAGCAATTTTAAATTTACTTCTTATGGTTTAATTGGGAGAGTTATCAAATATTCATGCTAATTTCTGACAGTAATTTGTAATAACAAACATTTTCTAAAATAGAGATATATGAACTTAACCTACATGTACAAATATAAATATACATGGTAAACTATGATCTACTGAAAATTCTTTAAACAAAGGTCACTTTGCAATATCTATTTTGTACACTGAACAAAATGTTATTGTTTTTTAGTGTGATCTCATAGTTTGCAGACTAAAATGTACCTTCTTAGGCCTAGTCAGCTCAAGTACCTCAGAAAGAAAGAACATTATTTGTAGATAAAGGGTTGATTTTAAATAGCACATCTAACATTCTAGAAAAAGTTTAAAGCAATTGTTCCTTAAACTGGCATGTGAAATATGGTATTTAAACTTCTCTAGAGCAACATAGCAAGAGATGAAAATAGCATAGTATTTAAAGAAGACAACTCAATACACTATTGACTAACTATTCAAGATAATAGCTGAAACATTTCTATCTTATCTGCAAGACTATTAAGCCTGTTAAACTGTTCTATACTTTATATTTAATTGAATCATTCCTTCAGACCATGATTTAACATAGAAAATAGGCTAATAAAAATCAAAGTTATTTTTATAAAAGAGTTTTCATGAAAATAACTTGGAATATTAATATTAAAACATTTTATTTTAAAGTGAACGTTGCTCAGTCATGTCTGACTCTTTGCAACCCCATGGACTATACATTCCACGGTATTCTCCAGGCCAGAATACTGGAGTGGGTAGCCTTTCCCTTCTCCAGGGGCTCTTCCCAACCCAGGAATTGAACCTAGGTCTCCCACATTGCAGGCAGATTCTTAACCAGCTGAGCCACAAGGGAAGCCCTTTTATTTTAAAGTTTTGTTTAATAAAATTTGTTCTGTAAATCTATTCCTTTGAGATGATTTTTCATTACCCAAAGTACTATACTGATCCCAAAAGCACATTAATCATTTTTTTTTGTTTCCATGTTCCACTTTTCCAAGTATCAAGATCACTAAAAGTTACATGAAGAATAGCAACCCAAATCAACCCAGTCTATTTTTCAATGTAAACAAGAAGCAAAGAGGAGAATGCTACCCAATAAAAAGTCTTGTTAATTCAAAGCAAAGCCACCTTTTGTGTCTCAAAAAAAATCAATTAAAACATCATTATTTTCCTTGCTGCCACTGTCTTAACCTGACCATCATTCCTTTTCTGAAATAGAAATCTTGTCTCCTATCATTTCTGGATGAGGATGAGGGAAAACAAACATACCTAAAAATTAAAACAAATCAAAATATGTATTTTAATCTTCAAAGTAAGTTGCTATCACTGACCTGCAAAGAAAGAAGTTTGAAATGGGATGGGATTTTAGGTTTCAAAGAACTTAATAAGTCCTATCTTAAAGCCCAGACTATATATAATTTTTAGATAACCAAAAAAAATTTTCCTTGTCTTTTTTTTCCCCCCTACTTTGATCCAGCTAATGGTCATGCAATGACCAGAAAAACCATATACCTCATTAGATATTTTAAACCAAAGTCATTACCAACATTAAAAATATATATTATTATTATTGATATATACTCCTAACTTAGAATTGCTGGACAACATTTAAAATTAAACTGAACTTTCATAAATCTTGCTTACAAAGTTTTCTAATTCCCTTTAAACAATTAAATGATTCCTTAGCTCACTGCTCAAGTCATAGTTTTCCAATTCCTGAAGGAAACAATTTTAAACCCTTATTTTAGATCCACCTTCAATCTGATCAATGCAAATAACTCACATCACTACTAAAAAAATGTTAAATAAGTAAATTAGAGAAAGATACACAGCGCCTTGTTAATAGGTGAATTAAGTTACAAACATATTATCCTTTTTATAATCTTCACAGCTTATGTCAGCTCTTCATTATTTTCCTATTTGCTCATTAAAACATCATATTTTTATTTAAAACTAGTTACACAATAAATGTAAAACCCCAAACTAAAGGAGAGTGAAAACTGGTATCATATTTAAATTAGTTGCTGTTAGGATAGACAAAAGGAGGACTGCATAGCTGAGACCTAAATGTAACCAAGAAAATACTCTGAGTAAAAGCTTAGAGGTTATATGAGAAATCTGCATATATTAAACCTACCTTCAAGGTCAGTTGCCTTGTGATTCAAAACAGACTCTCCTTTTCAGAAGATAAGGAGCTGATTATTACTAAATTATTAACTGGAATATAGATTATGCTAGTTAGGAAAATTTTAAAAATCAGTCTGGCTATAAGGAACATGTTAGGATTTGACAGCCACTGTTCTGCACTTGCTTTTTACAATCGGCATTATCATTGTTGCCACTGCAAACTCAGCAAAGTCAGTCAGAATATTTAAGATAGTGGTGGCACTCTGATACCAAAGATGCTGCATTATGCAAAATGATTGGGAGAAAGTTATCAGTTTGGGCCAGTACCTATGTCACATATGTTCTAAAGAGGTATAATGTTTAATAAAAATAGCAGCAGCTCTACTATGCTGAGTACACTGTTAAACTTGAACATTTTGAATAAATGTGTTATATTGACAGTAAACTTATCTGGGAGCCCAATGCATACATACTTACACATACACATACATAAGAATTTTACTGTTTCTTCATTTAAAAAATGCAGTAATAGATTATGTGGGTGTGTGGGCTCAGCTGGGTCTGACTCTTTGCCACCCTATGGACTGTAGTCCGCCAGGCTCCTCTGTCCATGGAATTTCCCAGGCAAGAATACTGAAACGGGTTGGGTTGGCATTTCCTCCTCCAGGGGATCTTCCCCACCCAAGGATCAAACCCACATCTCCTGTGTCTCTTTCACTGCAGGTGGATTCTTTACCACTAAGCCAATGGGAAGCCCCATAATAGATTATATACACAGTCATAGCATCAAGAATCACTCAACATTTCTCCTTAAAGCTTGTTTATATACAAAGGCAGAACAACAACAACATATTAATGTGATATTTGATTTAGATAAAACTAATTAAGATTTTGCATCTCTATTTAATATAGTTTGGTATTTGGTCAACTCAACTGAAATGTTAAATATTTTACCATGTTTTATGTAAATTTCCTTTTGAAAAAAGCAATATTGAATTTTTAAAAAAATACCAAAATGAAGTATATCTTTTGGAATAAAAATACAGACAACCAAAATGATATTAAAAGCAAACAAATATTAATTTATTTTGAACCAAACATCATAGGTAAAGTCATGGCTTTTGGCAATGTGCTAATTTTCAAAATTGAAGTATCAGAAGCTATCATCACTCAAGTAATTTGGAACTGCTTAATATATTAGACCAGTGATTCACAAATCCTGCTGTATATTAGAATCATCTGGGGAATTTTTAAAGATCCCAAGGCTAAAATTGTATCAGATACCAGTTACATTAGAATGTCCAGGGTGGGAGTCAGGTATGTGTGTTAAAAGCTTTAGGAGATTCAATGTGCAGTAAACACACATTTGTCCATTTTTGCTGAGCCAGCCTCCAAGTGTTTATGAGTTATTTTGTTGTTGTTGTTGCTACAGGAAATTATATATTAACTTTCCAATTCTAGGGCCCTGAAAGTAAAAACCCCATTTCCAAATCTTTAATTAAAAAATAAACAAACAAAAAACCCTAAAAAACTGTAAGCCAGTAACTGCATTGTGATTTCGGGTTATAATAGTAAATGAAGTGCTTGTTCAGCCAGGCAGTGTTACATTCACTTTGTTGTTGTTGCTGTTGAGCCCCTAAGTCATGTCCAGCTCTTTGTGACCCCATGGACTGTAGCCCACCAGTCTCTTCTGTCCATGGGATTCTCCAGGCAAGAATATTGGAGAATCTTGCCATTTCCTCCTCCAGGGGATTTTCCCAGCCCAAGGATCAAATCCACATCTCCTATACTGGCAGGTGGATTCTTCACCACTGAGCCACCAGGGAAGTTATATTCACATTAATCACAGCAATTTAATTTTAAAAATATGCATTATGATAACATAATACTTTTCTAACTGTTCTCCCTTCAGTCATAGTAGAAAAGAAAAAAAAAGAAAAAACAACTTAAGTCAGGAAATGGACCTCTAGAAAAGTTTAGGTTAGTCATGAATGTGTAGAATTTAAATAAATTCAATACATATTTGTATCAAAATGCTAGGGGGAAAAATATTATGTCTTACTTAAGTGTTAAGAACTTAGAATAATTTTTATAGCATTACTACTATTTTTAAAATGAAATGAGTAAAAATAAACACCAAGTCAAACCAAGTAAATATATATATATATGGTAAAACTGTGTGGTAATCAATCTGTAGTTTCGTGGAAATAAAGCTTACATAATTTTGAGGGCTCTTAAGAAAGAACTGGGTCAGGAAGATCCCCTGGAGAAGGGATAGGCTACCCACTCCAGTATTCTTGGGCTTCCCCTGAGACTCAGCTGGTAAAGAATCTGCCTGCAATGTAGGAGACCAGGGTTCAGTTCCTGGGTTGGGAAGATCCCCTGGAGAAGGAAAAGACTACCCATTTCAGTATCCTGGCCTGGACTGTATAATCCATGGAGTTGCAGAGTCAGACATGAAAGAGCGGCTTTCACTTTCAAGGAAGAACAAATTACTAGACACAGTGTCCTAACCAGGGCTTTAGAAGGGGCTCAGGCAACTGATGAGTCTTAAAATTTAAGTTTCATTAGCTTCACCTGAAATCTACCTCTGAGTTACCAAATACTGGTTTTATTTAAAATTCTGTTATCCTGATTCCATCTTTACCTGTATGGCAACCCCTTTTTGTCCTTCTTCATCCATCTCATAAATGCTCATTCTTTATCTTGTTGCTATTTTCTTTTGGAATATCATGCATTTAAAATTACTATCACTATTTAGAAACACAAATCCAAATTTTTATTATAGCAATTTGTCCATTGCAAAATGTAATTTTATGTCCCCAATTTCTGATTAACCCTTTTCTTTCTGGAATTCATTTTTGTCATATACAGTAAAACCTCAATGCAATAATGTAATAAGTAAAAGTTGTTCAGTCATGTCCAACTCTGCAACCCTAAGGACTATATAGTCCATGGAATTCTCCAAGCCAGAAGCAGGAACCAAAAAGAGCCAGAATTACTGGTTTCTGATCACTTAAATCAGCCTAAGTTTTAAAGAAATGTCTTGGTAATCTTTTAACTAAATTTCATATTCTCTTCTTATGGACTTTAGAAAGTGTTTTTTTAAGTTATTGGATCTCTTTAGTCTAAAATATTTGCAATAGTTCATTAGTTACATCTACCTTCTTACAAACTACTTTCTACCAGCTTGCTGGTACATTCAACATACCCAAACTAAGATTTACATAGATACTTTCCACTTTTTCATTTGTTGTTCATTATTAGGGTCCAATATATTGGAAAATTAGTATATTATACATCTAGCAGGGAGGTCAATGTGTCTGTATGAATGAGGAAAGAAGAAAATGAACTCAATGATTAAAATTTTTTCTACATGAAGTCATTGCAGCAACAGAGAGTTCTTAGATAGTCTATGTGATAACGATAGAATGTTCAAATGCCTTGATTATAGAAATTGAATTAGAATCTAGGTAAAGCGTGAAGGATAAGAAATTCATTATCCTGTGGTTTCAAGGATTATTCCCTTGTATTATCTAGAGAGAGCAGAGATTTCAAAACAAGCCTTTCTGGTTCCAAAAACTTTGCTTCTTCTCTTACTCACTGTTTGGTGGTATGCTTCAACTCACTTTGTTAAGACAAATAATCAAATTCCAGTGAAAGTATTTATATTATATAGGCATGACATAATTCTATATTTACACTAACTTGTATAAAATACTGCTTCAGCAAAATTTTGGTGGCATATTAAGAAAGTAACCAAGCTTACAGCAATGGTCCTCAGTGAAGGGTAATTTCCCCTCAGCATAGAAATTTACAAATGTCTGGAGATCTTTTTGGTTGTGACAACTAAGAAACAGTGGAAATGCTGATATATAGTGGGTACTGGGCAGAAATGCTATAAACAGAGTGATTATCTATGTCAAATATCAATAACACTCTGACTGAGAAACTTTGACCTACATATAGTAGACTTAGTTCATGCGTCCTCATTTAAAATTAATGAGAATCAATTGTGAAAATGTTCATTCTTTTTGAAAATTATAAGGCTCAATTGTGATAACATGCTTTAGCCTTTTGGAGATTATAAAGAACTGCTTAATCTTTACTTACTTAAAACTTTATTTATTGAAATGTTTTTATAAAATAATGTTCATCAAATATATTCTGGTATAATCTAAGTATGCAGACACAATCTTTTATACTTCATCATAACACCAGTATCTCCATAGTCAACTGATAATATGCACATTTTAAAAAGTTTGTTTAATTAATGAACTAATATACTAGTATAACAACTGTAATTCCTGGGGCAGAATCTTTTACTCAGGATAAAATGAAATTAGTGAAAATTAATACCAAGGAGAAAAAAAACTGGGCTTCCCAGGTGGCCTAGTGGCAAAGAATCTGCCTGCCAATGCAGGAGACACAGGTCTGATCAAACCCAGGTCTCCTGTATTGTAGGCAGATTCTTTATCTTCTGAGCCACCAAGGAAGAATCCAACACTTATATAATAATAAAAGGGTCAATTTTCAAGAAGGCATAACAATTCTAAATATATAACCTCTAAAAGATCTCCAAAATACGTAAGGCAAAATTCATAAATCTGAATAAAGAAATAGCTAAATCCACAACAACACTCCTCTCAGTAACTTATTGAACACGGGACATCAGCTTAATAAAACACAGATGACTTAAACAACATAATCAACCAACTATCTAATTGAATTTATCGAATATACTCCCATCCAACATCAGTGGAAAACACATTCTCTTCAAGTGCACATGGAGTATTCACCAGGATGGACAATTTTCTGGATCCCAAAATAAACTTTAACACATCTAGAGAGTAGAAATCATACAGAGCATGCTTTAGAAATATAACAGAGTTAAACTAGAAATCAATCATAGAAAGATACCTGGAAGGAATACTCTATGATGTTTGGAAATTAAACAACACATTCCTAAATAACCCAAGGTCAAAAAAGAAGGCGTAATGAAAAAAAAATTTTTGAACTATGAAAATACAACATATCAAAACTGTGGAATAAAGCTAAGGTAGAACTTCAAGGAAAGTTTATGATATTAAGTGCTTATATTAGAAAAGAAGAAAGATCTAAAATCAGTAACCTTAGTCTCCATTTAGATATTGAGAAACTAAAAACTGCAGAAAAAAGATCAAAGTTCAAACAAACAAAAGCAATGAAATAAGAAAGGTGCAAGAAGTCTTAGAGTTATAGAATCCAGGCAGTATGGCTCTAGAATCTGTATGTTTAACTAGAACTGGAACACTGAAAAGACCAGTAAGCAAAGTTATACATAAACACATAAGCATGAACTAAGATAAATTAACTAAAGTAATAACCAGCAGTAACATTTAAGTTAAGAAGGAGGCAATCCTTAAAGAATTTTAAAGGCTTATACAATTTAGATGATAGGCACATTTATTAATTTCAAACTTAAGTCGAGTAAATAAGTTGTCCTTAATTTAATAAGAAAAATAATATAAATATAATAATAATATTTATAGGAAGCTAAGGTTAAAAAGTGGGGAATAGTGGAATAAAAAGTAATTAATCAAAAAGAAAGCAGAAATAATTTGGAATAAAAGACTAAACAATCACAAAATATAATAACATGTATATGTAATCATTACAAATGTCAGTCATTAATAGAAAATCCACAAGCTGATAAATTTGCTAAAACAAAACAGTAACAAAATTTTGCTTTAAGCTGTCTAAAAGAGGCAATTCTAATCACAGAAAATTTGAAAGTGAAAGAATGAAAAAATATAGTAGGCCAATAAGACAAAAAAGAGGGCTATGCTAATATTAAATAAGAGGCAATTTAAGAGGGAAAAAAAGGCATTATGAAGATGAAAGAGGACACTATGTAATAGTAAAATGCTATAATTCATCAAGAAGATGCAAAATTTCTAAGCCTATATAGAGTTAATGGCATAGTCTTGAATATATAAGGCAAAAGGAGCAAGAAATAATTATAAAATATTATATATGAATCATTTTGCAATTGATAGATGAAGCAGGAAAAGTTTAACAAACTAATGGATGTGCATAAATAGAAGTCATCATCCAACAATTAAAAATGTGCATTCCTGTCATTCATTCATGAATGTTTATAAAATTTACCATATAAAAAGTGTTAAAATTAAAGTTATATTAAATAGATCCTATTTCCTGAGAAATATGCAATAAAATTAGATATCAGCAACATAGAAATAATAAAGAAAACCTCACTTTATTTCAGAAATTTAAAAAATATTCTAAGTAACTCAGGATTTGAGTTCAATATTATGAAGCAAATAAGGGGAGGATATCTACTTCATATGAAACTAAGCTATAGTTAGGGGACAATTTAGAGCTTTGGTGTCCCATTTAAAAAGTCAGAAAACAAGCAGCTGGAAAAAAATTAGTAACATTAAATAGTGAAAAGAAGCTTCTATTGCTATTAAAATAAAACAAAGATTAAACAAATAGGTTCAAAACAGTCATTTGTTTTTTGAGTAGATACTAAGCTGGAAATGAACATCTGCCAAGTCTTAGAAAGAAAAAAAAAAAAAGACACAAAGTATATTAGGAACTAAAGAAAGGAATAAAGTAATTACATCAGATATTTTAAAATAATATGTGAACACTGTGAACAATTTTATGGCATTGATCATAAAATCTAGACCATACAGGCATTTTCCTAAACAAATTCAACTTAGTAAATTTGTTCAGAGGAAATAGTAAAGCTGAATAAAGTCATTACTATCTTTAAAATTATATCAATTTATTAAAATCCACAAATAATAAAACTTCAGACACCAGAAGTTTTTCAAGGAAATTATGTCAAACACTTAAAAAGCACAAAAACTCAATGTTTAATACACTATTTTCGAACATATATAAAGAACTTCTACTAATATATTCTTAATTCTGAAATCAGGCAACAACAGGTTACTAAATATAATTCTTAAATAAAACAGCAAATTAAATCAGGCAATGTAAAAAAATACAGTAAAATATGACCAGATTGCATATACAAGAAAGTCTCCTACATACTAACCTTCAAGTTTGAATTTTCAAAGATGCAAATGTGCATCTGGCTCCAGCAAGAACCAGAACCTGTGCCATGAACACCAGACATGTGTGACATTACAGCTTGCTCTTGTCTCCTACCCCTGATGATGCTTCAGCTCTGTCATCTCCCACATATTCTCTCTCCCCTGTCAGTAACTCTTCTTGCCTGTTCACCAGTTGCAGTCCCTGTATGTCAGCTTTCTACTGTAGTGTAAGATCATATTATACTGTGTAAGTGAAAGATTATACTGTAAGATTAAAATTTTTCATTTTTTGTTTTTTTATCTATTATTTGTATGAAAAGTATCATAAGCCTATTACAGTACAGTACTATATAGTCAATTGTATTAGTTGACTATTGAACTAAATTTTTGGACTTATGAACAAACTGGATTTACAAATGTGGTCTCAGAATGGAACTCATTCATATGTAGTGGACTTACTGTTAATATTTGAAAATCTATTGATGTTATTCTAATTTAATTTGAAGATTAAATTGATAAAGATTGTAAAGTAGAAGTCATTTAATAATATGCAATAGTCATAAACAATAAAAGGTCTTAAACTACAAATACTAGTCAACTTTTAAAATAAAAAGCTTACATCAAATATTATTCTTAACAGTTATTAAGACCATTGGTTTTAAATTCATGAAAGAGATGAGATGGCAACTATCATTGCTTTTTCTTAAATTAGAGGATAATTGCTTTACAATATTGTGTTGGTTTCTGCGGTACAACAAGATGAAAGTGAAAGTTGCTTAGTCATGTCCTCCTCTTTGCGACCCCATGGACTATACAGTTTATAGAATTCTCCAGGCCAGAATACTGGAATGGGTAGCCTTTCCCTTCTCCAGGGGATCTACCCAACCCTAGAATCAAACCCAGGTCTCCTACATTGCAGGTGGATTCTTTACCAGCTGAGCCACAAGGGAAACCCAAGAATACTGGAGTGGGTAGCCAGCCTATCCCTTCTCCAGCAGGTCTTCCCGACCGGAGAATCCAACCAGGGTCTCCTGCATTGCAGGTGGATTCTTTACCAACTGAGCTATCAATCAGCTATAAATATACATATATCCTTTCCCTTTTTACTCCCCCCACCCCTCCCCTCTAGGCTATCAGGAGCACCAAGCTGGGCTCCCGGTGTTGTGCAGCAGTATCTCACTAGCCATCTGTTTCACACATGGTAGTGCACATATGTCAGTGCTACTCTCTTAGTCCGTCCCACCCTCTCCTTCCCCTGCTGTGTCCAGAAGTCCATTCCCTATATCTGCATCTCTACTCCTGCCCTGCAAATAGGTTCATGAGTACCATTTATCTAGACACCATATATATGTGTTCAGTTCAGTTCAGTTCAGTCGCTCAGTCGTGTCCGACTCTTTGCGACCCCATGAATCGCAGCACACTAGGCCTCCCTGTCCATCACCATCTCCTGGAGTTCACTCAGACCCACAACCATCGAGTCCATGATGCCATCCAGCCATCTCATCCTCAGTCGTCCCCTTCTCCTCCTGCCCCCATTCCCTCCCAGCATCAGAGTCTTTTCCAATGAGTCAACTCTTTGCATGAGGTGGAATATGATATTTACTTTTATCTTTCTGACTTACTTTACTCCGTATATCAGGCTTTAGGTTCATCCACCTCACAACTGACTCATTCATTACTTTAAATGGCTGATATGTACCAAAACTTCTTTATCCCTTCATTTATCAATGGATATCTCGGTTGCTTCCATGTCCTGACTATTACAAATTGAGCTGCTATGAACATGGGGGACATGTGTCTTTTTCAATTATGGTCTTCTCAGGGTATATGACCAGTGGTAGAACTGCACCTCTGATATCTCTTATATTGGCAAGAATATTGGTTCCTTACCATTAGTACAACCTGGGAAGCCCACATGGCAGTTTTATTACCAGTTTTTAAAGAAATCTCCATACTGTTCTCCATAGTGGCTATATCAAGATCATTGCTTTTATTTGATCTTGTACTAGAGGCTCTAACCAGGAGAGGAATATAAGAAAAAATACCATAAAAAAGTCCAATCAACTTATGTCCAAATAGAAAACCCAAAAGAATTTATAAGTACATTATTACTTTTAATACAGTCATTCAAAAAGTTTGCTTATACAAGTATTAATTGTATTAATATATACTATACTGGCAAAAACTGATAAAAGAAAAAAAATATTGGATTCTGAAAGAAAAAATTCTCATGTACCAGAGCAACAAAGATGTTAATGAACTTAAGAATGATGAGAGAATATTATAAAACTTTAGAAACTTATTAAAGAAATGGAGACATATACCATGTTCATGGATATGAACACTGCTCAAGTTAATCTACAATTTTAAGAAACTTCAACACAACTTTCACCCATAGCCAATGCGATTTTCACTGTATTTATACAAATGATTACGCAATAAATGTAGAAGAGGAAAAGGTCCAAGAAAGCCCAGATATTTGAAGAAGAAGTAGAAGGGACATCTCCAATTAAACATAAAGGCATACTTGCATATTAAAAAGGGTGTGTATGATATTATTACAGAAGTCAACATACAAGTAGAAGAGAATAAAACCCTGAAATGAGAGCTATGTCTGAATGAGAAGTTGATATCTGAATGCCATTCTGGACCAATGGGTAAATGATGGATTATTTAATAAATGATCCTAAGACAACTAATTATACCTATGGAAATCATACAGTCAAATCCCAAACACAAAATATATATAAAATAGATAAATGACTTAAATATGAAAGCAAATCTTTTAGAAAAATAAGAAACAGTAATATCAAATAAAGGACAGAAATGGTAGGGACCTAACTGGAGCAGAAGATATTAAGAAGAGGTGGTAAGAATACACAGAAGAACTGTATAAAATAGATCTTCATGACCCAGATAATCATGATGGTGTGATCACTCACATAGAGCCACACATCCTGAAATGTGAAGTCAAGTGGGCCTTAGGAAGCATCACTACGAACAAAGCTAGTGGAGGTGATGGAATTCCAGTTGAGCTATTTCAAATCCTGAAAGATGATGCTGTGAAAGTGCTGCACTCAATATACCAGCAAATTTGGAAAACTCAGCAGTGGCCACAGGACAGGAAAAGGTCAGTTTTCATTCCAATCCCTAAGAAAGGCAATGCCAAAGAATGCTCAAACTACTGCACAATTGCACTCATCTCACATGCTAGTAAAGTAATGCTTAAAATTCTCCAAGCCAGGCTTCAGCAGTATGTGAACCATGAACTTCCAGATGTTCAAGCTGGTTTTAGAAAAGGCAGAGGAACCAGAGATCAAATTGCCAACATCCGTTGGATCATCCAAAAAGCAAGAGAGTTCCAGAAAAACATCTATTTCTGCTTTATTGACTATGTCAAAGCCTTTGACTGTGTGGATCACAATAAACTGTGGAAAATTCTGAGAGAGATGGGAATACCAGACCACCTGACCTGCTTCTTGAGAAATCTGTATGCAGGTCAGGAAGCAACAGTTAGAACTGGACATGGAACAACAGACTGGTTCCAAATAGGAAAAGGAGTATGTCAAGGCTGTGTATTATCATGCTGCTTATTTAACTTATAGCAGAGTACATCATGAGAAATGCTGGGCTGGAAGAATCACAAGCTGGAATCAAATAGCTAGGAGAAATATCAATAACCTCAGATATGCAGATAACACCACCCTTATGGCAGAAAGTGAAGAGGGACTAAAAAGCCTCTTGATGAAAGTGAAAGAAGAGAGTGAAAAAGTTGGCTTAAAGCTCAACAATCAGAGAACGAAGATCATGGCATCGGGTCCCATCACTTCATGGGAAATATATGGGGAAACAGTGGAAACAATGGCTGACTCTATTTTTCCGGACCCCAAAATCACTGCAGACGGTGATTGCAACCATGAAATTAAAAGACACTTACTCCTTGAAAGGAAAGTTATGACCAACTTAGACAGCATATTAAAAAGCAGAGTCATTACTTTGCCAACAAAGGTCCCTCTAGTCAAGGCTATGATTTTTCCAGTGGTCATGTACGGATGTGGGAGTTGGATTATAAAGAAAGCTGAGTGCTGAAGAATTGATGCTTTTGAGCTGTGATGTTGGAGACGACTCCTGAGAGTCCCATGGACTGCAAGGAGATCCACCCAGTCCATCCTAAAGGAGATCAGTCCTGGGTGTTCATTGGAAGGACTGATGTTGAATGAAACTCCAATATTTAGGCCACCTGATACGAAGAGCTGGCTCACTGGAAAAGATCCTGATGCTGGGAAAGACTGAGGGCAGGAGGAGAAGGGGCGACAGAGGATGAGATGGTTGGATGGCATCACCGACTCAATGGACATGGGTTTGGGTGAACTCCGGGAGTTGATGATGGACGGGAGGCCTGGTGTGCTGCGGTCATGGGGTCCCAAAGAGTCAGACATGATTGAGTGACTGAACTGAACTGAACTGATTATTAAATATGTTTATTGTCTCAGCATAGGAAATGGAATCATAATAAAAGATTTAAAAAAACACAAACCATAAAAAAATATTGATACATCTGATTATATTAAATTTAAAAAAAACTTTTTGTTTGTTTTATAATATCAAAAGATACCATAAGCAAAGCAAAAAGACAAAGTGCTAACTGGAGGAAACATTAAACAGCAATATAAAATGATGATTATGTGAAAATGTAAGAATACTGTGAGGAAGTATTAATTTCAAAATTATATTTAGTACATAGACTTCAATTATATAAAACACACACACAAATACACACATTTAGATGACAGATGCAGATAGATGAGAAACAGGAAAAGAGAGACTCACACAGAAAGAAAGAGAGATACTCACTAATGGGCCTTATCTTTCAACTTTATCTTGCCACCATTTCCAAATGAATCATGATAATACATGGCAATATATCAGTGTCTTATGGTATCACTGTATGTTAGACCATAGAATGTTCAGGGTTTTCACCCTTAACCTCAATTGCTGAATTCCTGTTAGACTACCCAAACCTGACTAAATACCTCTACTTAACCATTGCCCACATATGGTACCCAGAGTGACTCCCAAACTTTGGCGCTTTTTACTTCTTTCTCATGTAGCTTCAATCCTTTGCTCCTTCTCTCTCTCCCATCTTCTCATCTACTCAATAATTAATTCTTGCCACATCAATTTCACTTTTATCCTTTTTCAAAATGAGTGCTTTACTCTGTTTATCATATTAAAGTTAACTTTAGAATCCTTTTGACAAACTTTTCTCAAACTATTAATTAATTCAAAAGCTTATGAATTATTTACTTAGGTTCATTTTCTTACTCGGGAACCTGGCAGTTCCACTTATTCCTTTTTGTTTTCTTTTAAATCACTTAAATTTATAATTACCTTGAAATTGACACACCTCTGCTTACAATTATTTCCAAACATCATGTATTTTCAAAAATATATAATAATTTTGATGGAATTAGTTAATACATTTTGAATCTGTTTTGTAACTTTATTATAAATATTAGTTTTGTAAAATATATTCTTTCTAAAGAGAATAATAATGCTTTCCATCACCACTTCCCATTTAATTATAAAGCTCATATAAGCTTGATTGAAAAAAAAGCAGTTTACAGTGTAAATAAATGACAATTTATAAGTCAGTTCTTCCCCTTCTCAGTGTCAGTCTCCACTGATAGGGATACAGACACTGTAACAAGTAGGAAGGTAAGTAAATAAGTTATATTAAAAATACATTATTACCTATCTATAATTTCTATATATGATATATACAGAAATATATACAAAATCTGTTTCACAAACATTCATACATAAAATATACATACACATGTAAAATTTTCTATACACATAACCTTTCAAATGCCTATAGAAATTTTCAGCCCAAATAAAACTGTAGTGGTCAACCATTAGGACATGAATATTATTCTACCTTTATATATGGAGATCTATCTCAATTTTAGTCACTGCCTGAAATATATACATATATATATATATGCTTGTTTGTTTGTTTGGTCAAAAGACATTTCAGTGGTTTCTACCCAGATCACAAGAATTTGGAATGGGGAAGTAAACCTTACAGATTATCTTTTGGTTTTATATAGGAGGAAAAAAAAATGGAATTTAGAAACAGCCAGTACGTAAACAACATAGCTGGGGCTTGCCTGGTGGCTCAGAGGGTGAAAAATCTGCCTGCAATGCAGGATACTCAGTGTCAATCCTTGGGTCAGGAAGATCCCCCAGAGAAGGAAATGGCAACCCACTCCAGTATTCTTGCCTGGAGAACTCCATGGACAAAGCAGCCTGGCAGGCTATACAGTCCATGGGGCCACAAAGAGTCGGACATGACTGAGTGACTAACACTTTCACTTTCAAACAACATATTCAGAAAATATTTAGGAATGGTAATTAACTGGTAGTGAACCAGTTCAATCATGAAATCTACTAAGCTGTGAATTAGAAAGAAGGTCAAAGGGAATGATATTCTATTAATCAAGGCACACTGCCTTGTAGGAACTAAGGAATACAAGAATGAGGTTGTTAATTATTTTCTCTGATTAGGTAACCTATTTCTCCTCATGTGCATTTAAATATTAATCAGAGATTCACTTCAGTACAGGATTGTTCAAAAGGATAAAATGAGGGAAGAGTTCAAGTATAAGATAAAGAGCCACTTAAAGAGGATGATAAGAGTCACCTGCTTGCTAAACCTAGCATTTAATAATTACTAAAGCTCCTTGTAAACTTTATGATAGATTTCATTTTTGCTGTCTTATAAACAGAACTTTTATGTTAGTGAAATTAGTTTAGTGTTTGACTTTCAAACTCTTTTAAAAAATTATTAAATCTTCTACTTTGAAACCTATTGTTACTTAAGTTTTAGGCTCCACAGTTTCTAATATACTAGAAGATTGGTATGCAATGGTAGAAAGAACAGGTACAATTCTCTATGATAAATGTCTGATCTTCAATTTACATAATCACTTTTAAAAGCACATCCAGGTTTTTAACATACAAAACAGTTTCTTTTCATTAAGAGATAAAGTCACTAAACTAACCAATTTTAAAAGGGCAATTTTTTCTCCGAGAATCTTAAACTCTGAAGATGTCTTTCCCGAATCAAAAAAATTAATTAGAGTGGACTGTGTTAGTTATTACAAGCAGACTGTCAAGGGTCATTCCACTTAAATCATTGAGTAGTAAGCTGAGTTAATTATTCAGAGTCCTTGTATATACAAAATATTTAAAATGTAACTGAGAGTTAAATGGATTCATCACATTCTTTCTCAGATGATTTTTTTAAAGTAGATGAAAAAGTTGCAAGAACTCACAAATATATATATTAATATTTGCAGCTCATGTTATGTGCTTTTTGTAACTCATATTAAGGAAATTGCAAATATTCACACAATATAGCTATCTCTAGTGTAAAGGCACACTTGTATTTGCATATAAGAGACAGGACAGTGAAAAGGACTCAAAAAGATTGCCAGACAAATGTTTTTAAATTGTATGTTGATAGTTTGCTTTATCTTTGTCCATAATTTAGTAAATAAATATAATTTCAAAACACTAGGGTTTTGAGTTTTAAACTTTTGAGAACTTTGTTCTGTTTATCTTGTGCTTGAAAAGGATTAAAGAATAAGATAGGGAGAAAATCCAACTCAGTGTAGACCACAAACAATCTTACATTCACTTGGAAATTCCAAAGGGGTATTTGAAGGCAAGAAATGAATAGTATTAATGAATAAGCATGCACAGCCAGTATGGAGGCTAATTCTTCATTTGCAGTTGAGGAAACAAAGAGGTTAAATGACTTCTCAAAGGTTCACCAAGTTAGCAGAAGTATCAGATTTACAAATCAGTAACTAAATCAAACATTTAGTGGGTAAAAATCCATGCCCGCACTTAAAAACTAACATATTTTCAGAGAATATCAGCATAGAAAAACACAGACTATTTCTCTCTAAATCACCAATAAACTATTTATAAAATCCTCTGAGAAGAAAAAACTTTTCCTAGTGATAGTCATAAAAATTGTCGAGTTGAATGTATCCCAGATTCTGGTAGACTTTTCTATAACTACTTACATGAGTGAGGGGATATCTACCCTCCTTTTCACTCATGGATCACCAAATATACCAGTTATAATTCAAACTCACCAGTTATAATTCAAATTCAAATTCTAGAGTCAGATAGATAAGAGGCTCAAACTAGTTTCCATTGTTCATAACTCACTCAATAAGATCCCAGAGTACTTATATACAAACAAGAGATCATGTTAATTTATAATAAAAACATCATGAACCTAATGAATCATTTAAGTGGAACATAAATATACAATTTAGACAAAGGGAAATATAAATAGAATACCAACATATAGGAAAATATCTACATTTGGTAATAACCAAAGGGCTTCCCTGGTGGCTCAGATGGTAGAGTCTGCCTGCAATGCAGGAGACCTGGGTTCAATTCCTGGGTTGGGAAGATCCCTTGGAGAAGGAAATGGCAATCCACTCCACCATTCCTGCCTGGGAAATCCCATGGATGGAGGAGCCTGGCAGGCTACAGTCCATGGGGTCGCAAAGAATAGGATATAACTGAGTGACTAACACTTGCACTTTTACTTTTCAAAGGACATTCATTCATTTTAAGACATAATTTTATGCCTAGGAAGTTCATTTCATAAATGATAATGTTATATACATAACATTATATATAATATATATCGGAGAAGGCAATGGCACCCCACTCTAGCACTCTTGCCTGGAAAATCCCATGGGCGGAGGAGCCTGGTAGGCTACAGTACATGGGGTTGCGAAGAGTCGGACACAGCTTCACTTTCACTTTTCATTTTCATGCATTGGAGAAGGAAATGGCAACCCACTCCAGTGTTCTCGCCTGGAGAATCCCAGGGATGGGGGAGCCTGGTAGGCTGCCATCTATGGAGTCACACAGAGTCGGACACAACTGAAGCGACTTAGCATTAGCATAATATATATAACATATATATCATATATAATGTTAACATTATATACTGCAGATACTGATATCATTCATATAATGCTGATAACAATATAAATTGCCCTCCTCTAAGTGTATATATACATATACGAATATGTATATATCAAGAGCTATTAAAATGCTTGTAAATTTTGACCTAGCTCTAAATTTTGGCCAGTTCAAAGATGTCTTTCTTGAGATTTAATACACAGAGAGGCACTGTAAAAGCAGAAACACTACTGTTTAATATAAACAGTAAAACTCTGTTTTCTTTCCTGATCATGCTCAGAATTTTACTGACTTTTAGGATTATGAGGGCAACTTTAGGCATATGTATTCTGAAAATAGTCTACAGTGATTCCTAGGTCCTTAGATCACCTAGAACTTTGTGTTTACTGACTTTAAACTAGTTCTCATCTATAGCAGAGGATTATAACTTGTGATGACATCATTTTCTCATATGTGGCATACTCCCATGGGCGCACCCTGAGTTGTCAACAATTCATTATGACTGAAAGCAACACCACCCTTTTCGTACTCAAAAAATCATTTCACAATTCAAGAGAATGAGAGTTTTTCATAGGCAGAGCACTGATTCAGTTCTAACATAAAAGAAGCAATCCTCAAAATTTGATAAAGTATTACTCACAACAAACACAACATTGACTGTCACACATCAGCTTGTCATGGCACCACGTACAGGAGGTTCTGACTTGGATCAACAGCCACTGTAAGAACATCTTGACAATATCTGTCACTGGAAGCCAAAAACTGCACACTGAATTTTGTTGTGTTACTGTTACTATTCTAATAAAACAATGCATGGCATTTATTAGATGATAACCCTTTATCAGGCCCTATGGCATCCCCGATGGCTCAGCAGTAAAGAATCCACCTGCAATGCAGGAGATGTGGGTTCCATCCCTGGAGGAGGAGAGATCCCCAGAGTAGGAAATGGAAACCCACTCCAGTATTCTTGCCTGGGAAATCTCATGGACAGAGGAGCCTGGCAGGCTACAGTCCTCGGGGTGGAAAAGAGTAGGACTGAGTGACTAAACAGCAACAACAAAAATGTTACTTTACATATTTTATCTTGTTTAACACTTATAATAGTTCTGTAGGTGACAACTATTTTAGCCTTTATTTTACAGAGAGGAAAACTGTACTTAGTGTAAGTAATTGCCCAAAATATAGTAATAAAACCAAATACAAATATAGGGCTACCAGATGTCAAAGTAGTCCATGGAGTCACAAAAGAGTTGGACACAACTTAGCGACTGAACAACATCAGTCTGTTCTCGTAACCAGTGCTTTTTATTTTTCCCACATGAAATTTCTTCAAGTGTTGAGAATTACTCGCATACGCAGTCTTCTCTATGGCAAGTAATGTCCTTCTCCCTCTAGATTCCAAACTGTGCTTTCTAGCGGCACCATGACTATTTTACAATTATTACGAATTTGTGTGGAGAAAATCTACATATTTTAAAGACTATGTGTGTGTGTGTTTGTGTGCTTTTAAAATATAAACAAATTGAAATCTACATTATGTTTCTTGGTATTTGTTTTCTTAAGAATCTATCCAGGAAATGCTTCCATATCGTCATATATTGGGCACTCTCAGTGGACAGTTAACTTGTCTCTAGGTGTTTGCTACTACAGACAATATCATCATAAAGAGTCTGCAAATATCTTTGCCAATAATGTGTGAGTCGTTCTAGAGACAGTATCCCTGAGTCAACAGGTATGGATTTTTTTTTTTTCTTTTTGAGAGAAAAGGTCATATTACTTCAAAGTCATTGTAATCATTTATGCACACACCAACACTATATGGCAATAAAAGGTCTGTTTTCCCACAATCTCATTGATAACAATATTAACAGAAATTTCTATTTTGGCTAAAATGAAGAGTAGAAATATTACATTGTTGTTTATACTTGCATTTCTTTAATTATTTGTAGAGATCAGGCATTTTACCATATGTTTAAAAGTTTATTTTTTTCTTTGAATTACATTCAACTATCTATTTGCCTGCAAAGCTGTTTGCCATTATCTTGATTCATAAAAGTTATTTATATATTAAAATTAATATTCATTTTAAATATGTTAAAAATACTATTTATGAATGCATATTTTTAAAAAATTTCATATAGTCAAATTTCATTATTTGCTTCATTGTATACTTTACTGTGTTTATTGTACAGAGGAATTCTTACTAGATTTTAAAAAAATATATTCTTTCTTTCTCACTTCCTCCTTTGTACAAATTTTGTAACTATTATTTTTCATTTACAAATGTATTTCATCTGAGATAAACAACAAGGTTCTACTGTATAGCACAGATAACAATATTCAATATTATACGATAAACTATAATGGAAAATAGGAGAAGGCAATGGCAACCCACTCCAGTACTCTTGCCTGGAAAATCCCATGGATGGAGGAGCTTAGTGGACTGCAGTCCATGGGGTCGCTAAGAGTCAGACAAGATTGAGCAACTTCACTTTCACTTTTCACTTTCATGCATTGGAGAAGGAAATGGCAACCCACTCCAGTGTTCTTGCCTGGAGAATCTCAGGGACGAGGGAGCCTGGTGGGCTGCCGTCTGTGAGGTCGCACAAAGTTGGACACCACTGAAGCAACTTAGCAGCAGCATAATGGAAAATAGTATTAAAATATATATATATGCATAACTGAATCACTTTGCTGTATAGTAGAAATCAAAATTGTAAATCAAGTATAATAAAAATTTGTTGTTTTATATATATATATAAAAATTTGTTGTTTTATATATATATATATATATATATATATATATATATATATATATAAAATCAGATGCCCCGGATCAAAAGCCTATGCCCATCTGAGAGCTTACCATATATATATATATGTATATTTATTTGAAAAGTACTTCTGACTCTGTGCAATGCTTCTTCATTTTCTTGATACTGTTCTTTGAAACACAAAGATTTTTGATTTTGATAAGTCAACTTTTTTTCTTCTGTTGTTTATGCTTTTAGCATTGTATCTAAAAATCCATTGTTTAATCCAACTTCATGAAGATGTAAAACTATGTTTTATTCTAAGGATTGTATAGTTTAAGCTCTGAAGCTACTGATCATTTCGAGCATATTTTTAATTATTTTGTTAGGTAGGGGTCCAACCTCATCTTCTTGAAAATTAATTTCCAGATGCTGCAACACAATTCATTGAAGAAACCATTCTCTTCCCATTGAATAGTCTTAGTATTCTCATCAAAATCAATTGACTAAAATGTATGGGTTTATATTTGGACTCTCAGTTCTATGTACCTCAGTTTGATTCCAGCACCATACAATTTTAATTACTGTAGCTTTGTGATAAGTTGTGGTATGTTTTCAAGTCAGGAAGAATGGGTCATCTAACATTTTTTCAAGCTGGTTTTAGAAAAGGCAGAGGAACCAGAGATCAAATTGCCAACATCTGCTGGATCATCAAAAAAGCAAGAGAGTTCCAGAAAAACATCTACTTCTGCTTTATTGACTGTGCCAAAGCCTTTGACTGTGTGGATCACAATAAACTGTGGAAAATTCTGAAAGAGATAGGAATACCAGACCACCTAACCTGCCTCTTGAGGAACCTGTATGCAGGTTGGGAAGCAACAGTTAGAACTGGACATGGAACAACAGACTGGTTCCAAATAGAAAAAGGAGTACGTCAAGGCTGTATATTGTCACCCTGCTTATTTAAATTATATGCAAAGCACATCATGAGAAACGTTGGGCTGGAGGAAGCACAAGCTGAAATCAAGATTGCCGGGAGAAATATCAATAACCTCACATATGCAGATGACACCACCCTATGGCAGAAAGTGAAGAACTAAAGAGCCTCTTGATGAAAGTGAAAGTGGAGAGTGAAAAAATTGGCTTAAAGCTCAAATTCAGAAAACTAAGATCATGGCATCTGGTCCCATCACTTCATGGGAAATAGATGGGGAAACAGTGGAAACAGTGGCTGACTTTATTTTGGGGGGCTCCAAAATCACTGCAGATGGTGATTGGAGCCATGAAATTAAAAGATGCTTACTCCTTGGAAGGAAAGTTATGACCAACCTAGATACTATATTCAAAAGCAGAGACATTACTTGCCGACTAAGGTCCCTCTAGTCAAGGCTATGATTTTTCCAGTGGTCATGTACGGATGTGAGAGTTGGACTATAAAGAAAGCTGAGCACTAAAGAGTTGATGTTTTTGAGCTGTGGTGTTGGAGAAGACTCTTGAGAGTCCCTTGGGCTGCAAGGAGATCCAACCAGTGCATCCTAAAGGAGATCAGTCCTGGGTGTTCATTGGAAGGACTGATGCTGAAGCTGAAACTCCAATACTTTGGCCACCTCGTGCAAAGAACTGACTCATTGGAAACGACCCTGATGCTGGGAAAGATTGAGAGCAGGAGGAGATGGTGATGACAGAGAATGAGATGGTTGGATGGCATCACTGACCCAATGGACATGGGTTTGGGTGGACTCCAGGAGCTGGTGATGGATGGGGAGGCCTGACATGCTGCAGTTCATGGGGTCACAAAGAGTTGGACACGACTGCGACTGAGCGACTACTGAACTGAACTGACATATTTTTGAAAATTTTATAGCTGAAAACTCAGATACCAAGATAATATTAAATGCAGTTTAAGTTTAGCCTCTAAATTGATTTGACATATCATAGCATACGACTCTTCCTTTAATAAAAAAAAAAAAAACAACAACCAAGAAACCCTATGAATAAATTCATAGAGTAACAAAAGCAAGGAACACAGGAATACCTAGAGTTTCTTTCATTACTCTAAAGAAAACAAATACAACTAGGAAAGATCAGGGAGCAACCAGGAAGGAAGTAGGTTTGATAATAGGATTTAAGATGAAATAAAGATTTTCTGCCCTGAATTTATAATGATGTGCTCTTCAGTAGCTATAAGAAATAATGTTATCTTTTTTCTCTGTAAGTTATTTATTTGATATGTAACTTACCGGGATTTTTATCTCTTTTAATTTCTCTATTATGTCCAGTAGTTAGAAATCCCTTCTGCAAGACTCAGATGTGATATCCTCTGCCTAATGAAGTTAAATTTGCTTTAACAATGCACAAACACACCCATTTCTTTCTGCCAGTAGAGAGAATAGACTTAGCTTTAAAACTGCTGTTCTGTGTACCTAAGGGCCTGTAAAGTAGACCCATATACAAACACACAGCTCTGTTTGGTTCCCAGTCATTAAACTCTTCTCATCTATATAGCATTTATATACTCAGTGAAATCTAGTGGGAAACAAAGGGTTGTGGACACTACTTAACCAAGCTATTCTGTATCACAGGTCAATGGAACTGAGAACACACACTTCCTACAGTAAAATTTGTACTTGCTTGATAAGGTAATGTTTCTAAATCTAGTAAACACTGCTGCATTCAATTTTCCTACTGTAAATCTCATAATCACAAAATTTTATGCTGGTCATCTGAGACACAGCAAGCTTTCCTATTAAAACTTATTTGAATGCTATTTACTTGTCTAGTGATAATGGATTTGATGTTGCTCCACTGTAATATAATTTTCACCTACAACATCATTTTTGTTTTCTGTATTTTTTTCCCCTCTTTCAGCTGTGGTAACAGTCCTGTTGATTGTCATGGAACAAAAGCCAATATTTGTATGAACCTTTCAGAAAAAACAGTTATATGTTATTGAATGTTGCAGGAGAGGGTCTCTGTATAAATTAAGCAGTATGAACAAGTGCAGGGGTCTTTAAAAATTCTAACATTTGACAGTAAAGTCCCTCTTAATGTTATAAGGTAGAGAATTCTAGTGCAGGCTGCCTAAAATAATTAGGAGGCTGAAAAATATCTTAAGAAAAACTATAGTAATATCAAACTTTTATTTGACTATTAATAGTTAAAAGTTGAAGGCTGCATGAAATGTAAATCAAAATAGCTCAAGTCTTATGAAGGCAATGAAACATCTATACAGTAGAATATTAAGATATATTCAGGAAGCTATCAAAAACCTGTAAATAGGTGTCAGGTAGAGTTCATGACAAAAAAGAAAAAGATTAAAGACTAACAGTGACCAGACTAATATTTTTAAAAAATTAGCTACCTTAAAAAGTAGATATTATTATAGTTTTATTTTGTAATAATTTTCTGTACTGTCCACATTTTCTTCATATAATTACAATATTAAAAATAGATTTAAAGATAAATTATTTTGAAGAAGTAACAGACTTTACATTCTAGTTTTGATATTAAGTTCTTCTCATGGAATTTCATACATCTTTCAATTATAGATTACTATTAGTGCATCCTTATAAAAATAAATACAAAGGCTTTATCGAGGAGGCAGGGAATATTTTATTGGTAAATTTTTTAAAAGGGCAAAGAGAAAATATTAAGTTATGGATAATATTTCTTAGGTAGGGAGGTGGCTATGGCTTCCCAGGTAGCTCAGTGCTCTCCTGCCAAAGCAGGAGATGCAGGAGATGTGGGTTCGATCCCTGGGTTAGGAAGATCCCCTGGAGAAGGAAATGGCGACCCACCCCAGTATTCTTGCCTGGAAAATCCCATGGACCGAGGAGCCTGGTAGGCTGTAGTGTGTGGGTTGCAAAGAGTCAGACACGACTGAATATCCGTGCACACTCATGAATGGGTTCCAAGGTGCACTAGTGGTAAAGAACCTGCCTGCCAGTGCAGGAGATGGAAGAGACGTGGGTTTGATCCCTGGATGGGGAAGATCCCCTGGAGGTGAGCACAGCAACCTACTCCAGTACTCTTGCCTGGAGAAACCCATGGACAGCAGAGCCTGGTCAGCCACAGTCCATGGGGTCTCAAAGAGTTGGACACAACTGAAGCGACTTAGCACGCAGGCACAGGGAGGTGGCTATACCTTTTTAGTATTATTCTTTATACTTCATATATTACATGTTTTTGTGTCAAATAGTTCATTCTAAAAATGTAAAATGTTATGTCTTTATGGAAGTTACGGTATCTCCCTTATACAGGTTCCAAAGTTGACAAATGCTCAAGTAGAGACATTTAAAAATCAAAAAACTGCCAGCTCCTCAGCCTAGTGAATTCTGAGGCTTATTGTAATATTACTGGTTGAAGTCCTGTTTAAGAACAACCTCACGTCCTTAACAACGTTAATAGAAGTGTAAAATAATAGTGAATGCCATCACAAGGGGTATTACAACTGTAGATTTCTGAGATATGACAATTTATAAAAATTTTCTTTTATCTTTAGATGTTCACACAAACAAATATGCACACACTGCAGGCCAACACTGCAGGAGGAGGAGACTAAGGAAAAATCATGTGGTAGAAGGGAAGATTTATTTGATAGTATTTCATATTAAGGAAGAGGACATGATTAGAGGGGTAGGAGGGAACTGTTTCATCTTTAAATGTTAAAACACCTAATCTGTGAGTCAATTGCCAAAGCACAAATAAAATAAGCAAAAGTTCATTTTACTCCAAAATCACAGCTTTATTTGGTAACATATACAGGCTTACTGGGCTCTCCTGGTGGATCAGACAGTAAAGAATCTGACTGCAATGCTGGAGACTGGTGTTTGATCCCTGGGTTGGGAAGATTCCCTGGAGAAGGGAATGGCAACCCACTCTCGTATTCTTGCCTGGAGAACTCCATGGACAAAGGAGCCTGGTAGGCTAAAGTTCACGGAGTCGCAAAGAGTTGGACACAACTGAGGGACCAATACTTTCACTTTCATAGGCTTACTACTGGATCTTAATTACTCATTAATGGAGACCCAACTTCATGAAACTATACAGTTTCTTTAATATCAAAAACTGCCTAGCACATAGCTGAGAGGCCATAATTTACAATCAATTTAAGTTAAAATTGCTATTGTCATCTTTTTAAAGTAGTTTGTTGCTAAACTAAAATATATTTTTTCATGTATTTGAGTGCATGTTTATTTATACATATTTTGAGTTAATGACATTATCTAAATTTGGTCCTTTCAAACATTACATTTTACCACTATTCATATATTAAAAAAAATAATGACCGTTTTTATGTTCTAGGCACTAATCTAGCCAATAACTTCAAGGATTAATAAGTCATAGTACCTGCACTTGAGAAAATTGTTTCTAAATACATATGATTTATAATATTTTAATATGTAATCTTTATTTACTACATTATTCAGTAAAACCAAATTTAATCTTTAGTCAGTGGCAGTATTCTCACTGGTCACAAATTAAAGACCAATTTATGCAACTATAAAAATGCCTTATTAATGTTTGTCTTATTATTTTAGGCAATAAAAATGACTTAAATTTTCAGTTATCTGCCACATCATGTTTCTTTAGTCTCCCTCCACACTGTCAGCCCTGTGGGGGGATGAATATGTGTGTGTGTGTGTGTGTGTGTGTGTGTGTGTGCATGTGTGTATACTGGAAGGGTGAAAGAGAGAGAGAATGCTTTTTAACCACTCCCTGCAAAAACACTTTTTCTGACTTGATTATGTTATTTATTTCATGTTGTCTGTTAGTTTATTGAATAACCTCATTACACTGTTTTTTGCACAAAGGTTAAATATTTTATAAAACCCACATTTTCCCAGTTTTTCCAACAAAGTATGAACTTGATAAATTTTCATAAACGAACTGAAAAGTTTATAACTGTTTAGTCAGCAGTCCTAAAATATATTACTACTTAAATATCAATACAGTGCTGCTCAGAGATCTCAGTCACATTTAAAAAATATCCATATAGCAATCATAGATTGTATTATTTAGCATTGATGACTATTCTGCATATTTGTTTAGAGTGGAAAATACAGCAACAGAGAAAATGAAAGAAAATGTACCTCCAATTACTTGGGACACATTTTCAACTATTTCTTTTGGAAACAAATCACAATAAAAACATAATTGGGCTTCATGAAATTAGTAAGCACAGTAAGGAATTTTTCTAATTTTTATTAACATCAGTGGGAAGTATATATGCTTCTTAAATGTTGTTTAAACAGGTGAAAAACACCATGAGGCTTATATAAATCGATTTTAAAACCACTATCATTAAAATAGACATTACAAAATGTTAAGAATATATACAATTTTGAAAAATAGGAAACACAATTACTAAACAAAGATGAAGAAAATTTCACCCTAAACTGAAAATTATAAAGAGCAATTGTTTTTTACATTTCAAATGAGCCTTTTTTTTTTTTAATTACAATACTCAGTGTTAATAAAGATGTAGTAGAATGGACAATCTCTTATACTTCTGTTGGATATGCTCATTGAACAAACATTTTGCAAAGCTACCTTTATAACATTTCTCTCAAATTGCTCATTTTATGAGAAAGAAGGCCATTTCTAGAAACTCTTCATGGTGGAGAAGACATGGCCTTCCTGTTTCTTCATGGGACATGAAAGAGTTCCCCTCATCCAGTTCAGTCCAATAGCTCCTTTCCCTCCAGATATTTACATTGCTTTCTCCTCTAAAATTTTTCAACATAAGTCTTCTGGCCTATTCCAATGAAGAGATTTTTCATTCAATCTCCAGTTTCACTAAATACATATTGTTTAAATAGTTAAACAAGGAGGCTGTCAGGCTGTCAGTCATCTATTGCTTAGATGACTTATCAAATCCTATAAATACCGCAATATGAAGAAATAAGAAACCTAAGGACAACCAATCACAAACAGCTATAGCTATAAAGCTTGGCTAAAAGCTTTAGCCAAGCAAGTGACTGCCTTTATTTGCATCTTCTCTCTTCATTATCTCCGTCTTCCCCTAGCTCTTGCCAGTGCAGTGCTTCCAACCACTTCTGATCTGTCTGATTAGATAACTGATTTTTGCTCAAATAAACTTAAAATTTTTATTATGTCTTAGTTTATCTTTTAACAATATAAGCAGAGGTCGATATACATTTTCACACATTTTAATAATATATATATGAACATATATGTGTATATGTGTTTGAACATACATAAATATATATATGTATATATTTTAATCATGTTTCAACTCTGTTCCCTCATGCATCTCTTGCAGGCACTAAGTCACCTGTTTTTTTGTGTCAAACCAGTCTTATTCCAAGAACCATCCCCTTCCTCACCTCCAAAATGCAAGAGGCAAAGACTGCTTTTGTGGCTCTTCTCTTTTTTCCAGAGAATCCACCTTCATTGCTTATGAGTTGAAGCTAGAAATGTCTTTGTGGCCTTCCTCATATGGTTCCTGTGAGGATAGGTCAGACCATTCTGAAAGTCAGCTGGGGTTGGCAGAAAAGCAACAAACTTCAGAGGGACTCTGACAAATCATAAAATCTCTTGCAGACTTTGGTTCTTCTCTACAAAATGAGACTCATCCCAAAAGATTGTTTTGAAGAATTAGCAAAAGTAATTATATGAAAGTTTTATATACTCTGTGAAGTAGCATGGCAAAGTGAAAGTGAAGTTGCTCAGTCGTGTCCAACTCTTTGCGACCCAATTCTTTGCAACCCTGTGGACTGTAGCCTACCAGGCTCCTCCATCAATGGGATTCTCCAGGCAAGAATACTGGAGTGGGTTGCCACTTCCTTTTCCAGGTGATCTTCCCGACCCAGGGATCGAACCTGGGTCTCCTGCATTGCAAGCAGATGCTTTACCCTCTGAGCCACCAGGGAAGGTCTGTTATTATTAGGTGAGAATGGGATATATATATATATATATATATATATATATATAATGAAGGGACAATAAAAGAATCTTCTTGACCCTGTGTGTTTTTAGCTGGGACAGAGATTAGATTAGCATCTAATCTCAGATGTTAGTGATTCAAACTATCAACGCTGTAAGAATTTAGAAAGGGAAGAAACAAGTAGGTGGGAACAACAGAGACAGATTGAGGGGGAGGTGACACTCCAGACAGGTCTTGAAACATTAGAAATAACATTAAGTGAGCATTTCAAACCAAAAGTAGAGTATGAAAATAAGTACAGAAAACTCCTTTGAAAGGCAAATTCCTTCAGTGGTCAGGAAAAGAATGAAACCAGTTCATAACAATACATGTTGGTATAACGCAGGTGGTTTTATACCAGTGTTGAATATTCATTGAAAGGACTGATGCTAAAGCTGAAGCTCCAAAACTTTGGCCACCTGATGAGAACTGACTCACTGGAAAAGACCCTGATGCTGGGAAAGATAGAAGGCAGGAGAAGAGGAGATGGAGAAAGACAGGGAAGCCTGGTGTGCTACAGTCCATGGGGTCACAGAGAGTGGAACACAAGGCAGCGACGGAACAATAACCACAAATAAAGCAGTGGACAAGAAAAGCAGCACTGCCCCGGGGCAAACCTTCCCTGGAGAGGATGTCATTGCAACAGGCTTAAATGTCTGGCCATAATGATTTCATTTGTCTAAAGCTGCTCACTGGTTTCCAACTTTGCTCTTCCTGGGCCATCTCTTGCCTACTGCTGTCTTCCTCTGCTTGGAAATCCTCATAATGGATCTAAACATTTGTCTCCTAACAGATTTACATCTCCATTTCATTGAGAATTACAGTTATCTTAGAAGTACTTTTTCACACTCCTCAAATCTCTAAAATTAGGAGCAACTCCCTAAAAGATGTTATGGGTTTTATGTACAGTTGTAAACTGCCTATTTTCTATATTCTCAACACATATCTATTGGGATTATATAAAAATCTAAACATCATAAAATTAAGTTCTTTAGCAAAGCTTATATATCAGCAATGTCACAACCATTAGAGAATCATTCAAATTTGCTCATGCTAAGACTCTACGTTATCATTTATTGTTTCAATAACCCTTTGATGTTATTATTTTTTATTATTTGTTTTGCAGTAGAAGAAATTGTTATTCACAAGGACTAAGTTACTTTCCTCAGTCACAGAACTCATCAATGGCGAAGACACGATTGAAAAGCTTATACTCTTTAAACACAAATGAATTTTAAAGAATGGATGAAGTGAGTAGCATTTTGGATTTCCAAATTATAAACGGTGCTATAACTCCATCCTTAATTTACGAAGTGTAAACTGGTCCTGGTCCAGTAATGTAGAAAGCCGGGGGAGGGAAGGGAGAACTCATTAAGTACAGACCTCTTTCTGTTGAGTATTTTCACATGTGTCTGTGCGTAGTTTCAATCAGCTTGTGACCGTAGACAGTCACAATCTTCAAATTCCTTTGTTTGCTGGACACAGAAGTGTCTCTTATTATCTAAATTATAAACATTAACATTCTTGCAGTTCACAAACTCACAAAAGAAAATCTAAGAGAGAAGAGTTAAGAAAAAGAAAGCATTTGCAATTGTTTTCAGAACACTGAAATGCACTCTACTACATTAGTGCAAGTGAATTAAATATGTGCATGTGCTCTGATAAGCAATTTTTATTAAAGGAACCTGTTTCCTCCATCATTAAACAAACATTCTTCAAATACTTTATAAACTTGTTAGTTTGAAAAAGTGCTAATTAATCATTCAGTGCTGGGCTCCAAACTGCCATCCTGTCTAGTGCTCAGAATGGAACATGGGTTTATAAGCTTTTAAGATATTTTGCAGGCACCGTATAAGAAACAAGAATGACAAAAGGCGTAATTGTAATATGGGTAGAAAAAAATCAGGTTTGTAGTATAAGACAGGAAGAAAAGGAGTGTGGTGAGAAGGTTGTGGTCAGTATATACACTGAGACTTTCCAATATATATGAGACCTTAGGAATCAAAAGCAAGTCAGGCAAGAAGAAAAGGGGTCTTTACAAAATGTTCAAGTAATAAATAATTTACAAAGCAATTTAGAAACCTCAGCAGTCACCACTTACAAGGCTGTGGTAGGGAATGGAGTCTATATTTGTAAAGAGTGGAATCAATACAAAGAGTACGCTGTCAGTTTTTCTATAGTGTCAATATCTCAGACTGGCTGCATCCACGGGTGCTCCCATGGAAACAATTTCCAAAAGTATAACTATTGAGTGACATGCTGCATGGATTAAATGATTTACTTTAATTCCTGAACTGGACGTTGAAAGACCGATAGCCCCATAAGAATGCTAGACATGCTGAGCACAAAGCAACCTATAATAACAGTGTGATTTTGGAATGTTTTATACTTAAGAAAACCCCAGTGCCGCAGCAAGTTCCATTGAGAACAAGAAGTAAAAATGAGAAGTGTCCATGATAGACTTTAAATATCTGGTTACCAGGAGGATCATTCACAATGTTGAGAGGTCTGATTAAACAGATTTATTGGTCAGCTTTCTAGTTTGTAAGTCATCAGATTAGATCTTAAAACTGCAATGAGCTGTCTTAACTGTTCCCTTTCCGTTTGCACTTATGTGATAAAGATCTAGTAAAAATTTTTGAAGAGTCTTATCAAGCTCAAACAGGGTCTTAGCACTAAATAATTAGGTATAAGAAGGACTAATTTCATTAAGTCGGAAGGCAATAAAATGAAATTGACTGTAAGTATAAAGCAATGGAAAGCTTCAGAGAGTAGTGTAGCAGGAAAACACTTCATCTCTAGCAATGAAGTAGGTTTAAAAAAGATGACTCTCCCAACCTCACTACTGAGTGACTTTGACTTTTTAAATGAGAACATGAGTTCAGTTTACCTCTAGTCCATTCCAGCTCTAATAATTCATTATTATTAACATCAATTATTATTCAGGGTTACAGTACATTGATCTCTGTGAGGTAGGTGTAAATGTTTGATCTTAAATTGAAAGGCACTGAATTATTGGGATTAAAAACTAACATGTAAAAATAAGAATGGGCTTCCCTGGTGGCTTAGACAGTAAAGAAGCTGCCTGCAATGCAGGAGACCTGGGTTCGATCCCTGGGTTGAGAAGATCCCCTGGAGGAGGGCATGGCAACACATTCCAGTATTCTTGTCTGGAGAGTCCCCGTGGACAGAGAAGCCTGGCAGGCTACAGTCTAAGGGGTCACAAAGAATAGGACACGAATGAGTGACTAAGTACACACAAATATAAGTTTTGTTATTATTATTATTTTTAGCTTTTCCAGATTAGATTCTATCACTTAGGAACAGTCATACACATTTAGAAGGTGGAAGAGACTCAAAAGCTTCACTATTTCCATAGCAGTAGCAGGTGAATAAATGCTTAGGCATCACCATATAGGAGGTAGTTTTGTGAGCCCTTTGTTCTTTGCATGAAATACCTTCCTGCTTCAAATTTATAAAGTGGTTTCTGATTTTCTGACCGAAGCACAGATGACAATGTCTTATATTTTGTTAACACACAGAAAACATCATAACACCTATATTCATTTTAAAGTTTGAGGAAGCAGAATCAGAAAGGATATCAAAGACACTGAGGTAAAAACTATTAAGCTTGTCTGATCTAGGACTTCCCTAGTAGTGGTCCAGTGGTTAAGACTCTGCCCTTCCAATGCAGGGGGCATGACTTTGATCCCTGATCTGGGATCTAAGATCCACACGCCAGGCAGTGAAAAAAAGAAAAACTGGCTGATTCATACTGCTCTCATTTGAATCTCAGCTTTCTTATCTGTAAAATTAAAAATTTTGTATATTAATACCAAAGACCCTTAATGTTTCAAACACTATGACTGTGTGATTTTAAGTTTACTGTTTCAAAATGTCCACTTGTATTATATGACAGTGGCAATTTGATACATGGCTTCTATTCTTAAGGAATCAATCTATCAATATTTGTAGAGAGAAAAATTGGTAAGGTAGCATGAATAGTGAGAAATGAAATTATTCTAATTCTAGTCACTTTTGAAATTCAGAGGAAAATTCCTAATTAAAGATTTGGGTGATCATGATATTAATAGTAGATCTAAGCTGGTCTTTACAGAGTAAATAGATTCTGATTGGTGGACAAAAGAGGACTTCGGGGTTTAAAGGACATGTGGGCCATGTGATTGCATTTGAAAAATGGGACTATATTATAGAGGGTTTAGATGCTGAGACAGAAATTTTCAGATTTATTTCCAGGCATGATTGGAAGCCATGAAAGGTTTTTTAAAAAGTAGATAAGTGATACATCTACGAATCAAATGACACATAAAAATATATATCAATCCTGGAAGTCTTAAATGTGGCAGGTCCTGAAAGCAAGAACATGTTATCAATTTTAATAATAAAACAAAATATTTAAAAATGGGTGATCCACACATAGAATTATATGTAAAAAGACAACCCATCTGTGAGTTGGCAAAAGGAGACTGTCTCAAGGTAAGTATTACCATGAAGGAAATTAAAGTTTGTAAAAGTGTGAGATGTAAAAAGTGTGAAAATTATTACTGAGGAAAGAATGAGTAAACAAAACAAATGGGATATCAGGTTTTTTCATTTATTAAATTGTTGAGATGTTAAGTGGGATTATGAAATTACTCACTTTTGAATTCACTTTCAGAGAGTGAATTTTCAAAATCAACTTTAAAATTTTAAGCCACAAAAGGTTTTTAAAGTTTTGTTTGTTGTTTGCTTGACTTGGGTCAGGTTCTATTCACAGCGGTATAGATAAGCTGTATGGTTCATTCTGCAAATGAACCACAGTAAATTATCACTAATTTAACTAAAGTAAAAATGCTATTATACAAGGATGACTATTTTCATGTATTTTATCTTCCATCTCAAGGCTTAGTTCTACTCTATACTTAACAAAAGTTCAATATACATATGATCAATGAGGGACAAAAAGATGGCCAAAGTAGGTTATTCAAATCTAGTTATTAAAATATAATATGTATTGTCAAGGCTCAGGGAAAAAGCATGTTGGAGTCTTTGCAAAATTGTCAATGGAAGTTACACTTAATGACATATAGATAATTTTAGGAGAAATAATGGAGCAAAGGCTTGTCCTAGAGAGAATATCCAAAAAAAAAAAAAGGATCATCAGATTCATTTGTAACATCAAGGCCAAGAAGTCCAATGTGAAGAAACAACAGCTAGAGATTAGGAATCCAGTTAAAATAGAGGCTGTCCATTCATTCGTTTATTCATAAGATTGGCAATAAGCCATGAAAAAAATAGGTCCTGTATAATCACTTTGTGTCATATCTGATGCTTTTGATCTAAGGCATGATGGGCAGCTGGAGCAGATCTATGAGGAGGTAGCTGTGACAACCCTTAGAATCTATGTGTAGGCAGCATGACTTAATTCTATGCCTATCAAATGTTGTATCCCAATAAAGAAGATGTGGTACATAAATATAATGGAATGCTACTAAGCCATAAAAAGAAAGAAATAATGTCATTTGCAGAAACATAGATGCAACTAGAGATTATCATACTAAGTGAAGCAAGTCAGAAAGAAAAATTCCATATGATACCACTTACATGTGGAAACCAAAAGATGGCACAAATGAACGTATCTAAAAACAGAAATAGACTCACAGACCTAGAGAACTGACTTGTGATTATCAAGGGATGAGGGGTGGGGTGGGGGAGGGAGATGGAGAGGGATGGACTGGGAGTTTGGGATTAGTAGATGCAACCTATTAATATTACATTTAGAATAGATAATTAACAAGTTCCTACTGTATAACACAGGGAACCCTATCCAAGCTCCTGGGATAAACCAAACAAAAAACAATGTATATATGTGTATAACTGAGTCACTTTGCTTTTCAGCAGAAATCAGCACAACATTATAAATCAACTATAATAAAAAAAATAAAAAGTTTTCTTTAAAAAAATTTCATCCCAAGGTATTTGACACTGTTCTATCAAAAGTATCTAATAAACTATGTTGTCTGAGCCTGGTGTTATTCAGAATCCTGGCTCATTTGTACCAACTTCAAAGGCAGGGATAATCAAGGGAGCAATCAGAAGAGAATTTTTTTCAAAATGTACGATGAAAACTACAGAGATAAGTGTTACCTTGGTGAATTTCAGGAAAAATAATTCACTTTTGAAAACTAAGTTTATCTTAAATACTAACGTTGGTAAGAAACAAAACATGTATCTTTAAAAATGGATGCTCTAAATTTGATAGCTGGCAGTATCTGTGATAGAAAACAACAGAAAGAATGAAAGACATATATAGAAAGAAATATCCCCAACCAGCTCAAAACCTGAATAGTTCTATGGTATAGACCTAATGTGGCTTCCTGTTTTGCAGTCACAGATTTTTACAAAGAGTTTCCAATTAAAATTTTAAAACAGTATTTTAGAGATTTGACTTTGGATTAAATTATCTGGAAAAGTTAATCAATTGCTAATTATATGCCAATTCACAAGATGGTTATAATTCTGCAGTGCAGAGAACTCTGATCCTTCTCTTTCACGGTCTATTTATCCAATGAAAACTCTTTGGGATTGGATGTCAAAAGATCTTGACTTGAGAACTATCTCCACCATTCAGGGGTGAGTGGATTTTAAGAAATGCTTTCCTTTTTACAGAATATGATAAAAACAGTGTAGAAAATCTGAAAAATGTAAGACTGGAAAACAAAAACTTCTGCAGTTCTAATGCTATATTTATTTTTATATATTTTTCAAAATTTAAAATGCTTGTAAATTCATTATTATTAATTAATATAAAGTTGGTGATATTTCACTATCTTTGACTTATAAGTATGAATACTGTTCAACAATATACAGTAGACTTATTAGTTATATTAAGGGCAACATTTTCATTATCTGTGTCTAAGAGCGTGGGGACTATATTCCAAGACATCAGTTTTTAATTTGAGCTGTTCACTGACTTGCTATACAACTCTGGACAATTTTCTCTAAGATTTAGTTTCCTTATTCATAAAATGTGATAGAGATGGCCGTCACCTCATAAGTTTTGTGAAGAATCTTAAAGGGATTAGGTAAACATTCCTTAGCACTGTACCTTGCTTTCATTCATTCATTCATTCACTCATTTCTTCAACAAATATCTGCTGAGTTCATACTATGTCCCAGTCACTATACTAGGCATTGACAAACAAGGCTGATGCAGTTCCTGCTCAAATGAAGCTTCTAGTCTATTAAGGAAGACATTCAAAAGATTCTACAAAGTGATTGTCACCATAATAAGCATTAAAGTGTTAGGAGAAGATATAACTGGGGGAACACATCTGGTCTGAAGTGACCCTGAGCATCAGCAAATGCTTTCCTGAGAAAATAACATTTAATCCAGAACCTGACGGAACAGTAGTCAAGCAAAGAGATGAATCATGACAATTCAGAGAGGGCCCTGAGGTGGATAGAAGCTTTGTGCAGTGGAGAATTCAGGTTTGGGATTCAGAGATATGTTTCTATAATTACAGTCATACATATTATGCCTTTGTATATCTTGCTTTTATTCACATTATTAACCTGTGAACATTCTCTATGTTATTAGAAAACATGATTTGTAACAGTTGTTTAATGATCATCATGAAGATAATAAACTTAACTATTTTCCTATTAATCATCTGATTTAAGTTCCTTGTATTTTTTAAAGAAATGTTAAGCCAAAAGCTCATATTTACTTCAGATTATTTTCTAACAATGACATATCAGGTCAAGGGAAAATGTTGTCAATTTTGCCAAAATTTAATTTCTTTAAAAGAGTAAACATTCACATTTTGAAAAACAGCCATTCACTTGGTTTCCTTAACTTGACTCTTTGTTAACTTTAGTTTTGAGTCTTTAATAATATCTGTATAACAATAATATTAATAATAGGGCATGATACTCCATTGAGGTATTTCATATGAAAGTGTCATCTGTATAAAAAAGTGTACTAAGAGGTTAGTTATTCTGTTCATCAGTGTTGTTAATTATTATTGGCCAAGCATATTAACACAGAAATAATCATTCTAAGCAACTATGACTAATAATACTTAAGATCTTCGACTGTTTAATCCTGCAATAGATGTCATTAAGATAAAATTTTAATGCAAATATCTGCTCTATACTTAGTTTTAAAAATATCACCTACTTTCTATTTAAATATAATCACTTTCCTTAGTTTTAAAGAAAGTAGATCTATCGTTGATAAACCCAGCTTTGCATCAATGATATTGAACTTTAGTGAAAAGCTGCAGACTACGTGTTTTTTAGAGAGAATGAAAGATGAGTGACCTGAACAATTTAGACTGTGAGGCCACTTGGTGAGATGCAGGGGGCAGTGTAACAAAAGCTGAGGAAGGAAATGGTTGAACTAAAGTGTCTGAGCAGGGAGGGGCCTTGCACCAGCCAGAATTTCCCTGGGCAAAAGAGGTGGATATTTTAACAAGAGAACACCTCTGCTTATTTTGTTAACAAGACTGTTCAAAGGAAAGGTGCTGAGCTCTGAGCCATCAAAACCACTTCAAGAATTACATTTGTGTCGGAAAGAGAAAATGAACTTGTCTTGACTTAAGACAGAATTAGGGAAATTTGTATCTGTTCTAATTGAAATAAAGGAATAAATATTTTAATCAATTAACATACTATGTTTAGAAACACGGCCAATTTCATACTTACTTTAGTAAAATGTTAACATGATAAACAATTGAAATGTTATCATTTTATCATAACATATCATTTCAAATTTTGGGTTATAACAGCCTGTGCCTGTTTGGTTCACATGTCATTGAGTCAGAAGCGTTCTGTCATCCCTCCTGAATGCCCAGTCACTACTGAACACTCTGCTACTTAGTCAAAAACAGAAAAAGCAATCAGATTAAAATTATAACTAGAATATGAAAAATCAATTGGGAATAACTTTAAACAGGAAACAATAATAAAACGATGATCTAAATCTACTAGAAACTCTGTCGCTCTTACAGAGAGAATTAAAATATGAGTGTTTCAAACTGTATAGTTTAAAATTCAAACGTTTTTGATGGGAAACAGAAAATAATCACTAATACAGCAATATCTAAAAGAATATAAACTTACCAGCATTCTCATGTATTTAGCAAGCACATAAGGTGCTCGGGAAAAGCAGCAAAAAAGAAAACAGCTCTAATATATATTACCTCTTTCAAGATTAACACAAGAAGGTCAGTTTAAAACCCTCCCAAATTTCCAGATGAGACTTTTGATTTCTTCTAGGCAAGTGGCTAATTTGTCTGCTCTTTAATAACTATAGCACAACTGTGAAATGTCCTGTAATCTCCTTCTTGTTCTGGAAGGCATTTATATCACACTGCAGAGCATCAAGTAGGGAATTCTGAGGTTAAGATTTTACCTTTGAAGGTACCCACTTACAATTTGATCATCTTGAAAATATTGTCACATTGCTCTTTGAGAGTTTTCTCTTTGTTCTAGTTTTTAATCAATATCATATTGTTAGTCAAGTCTATATAAAAAGGCTATCTGAACATGTCCAACAAGATTCACTAAATTTTACTCAAAGATTTAGTGATTTTACTCAAAAATTACATGAACAAAGGTGCAAGTAAACTACTGGGCTCATGTTAGGCGATGAAAACATGAGTATGTGTGCGATTCAGAGGCATAGAAAGTGGATAGCACATACTTTTTGTTGTTCTGGCACTTTTTGGTTTTTATTTTTGGATGTTTCCAAATGTTAAAATTTTCATTAAAAATTCAGATGTACAATTTTTATCAAAACATAAATAATACTGAGCTTAAATTTCCCTGTGGACAGTGTCCAGGAAATCCCATTCAGGCTGTGTGTTGTGTGTGTGTGTTTAGTCTCTCAGTCATGTCCGACTCTTTTGCCACTTCATGGACTGTAGCTCAGCAGGCTCCTCTCCATGGGATTTTTCAGGCAGGAATGCTGGAGCGGGTTGCCACTTCCCTCTCCAGGGCATCTTCCCAACTCAGGGATCGACCCACATCCCCTGTGTCTCCAGCGCTGCAGACGGATTCTTTACCTGCTGAGCTATAAGGCTATGCTCCCATAACGGCACATGTGCTCTCCAGAGGTGCTCTCTGATTGTGTCATTAGCTTCTACCCACCCCCCTACTCCAGCTAGTCCCTATCGGAATTAGAGATGGCAACTCTTCAAATATATAAAAATCATGATATAATGAAGAACAGGTATATACCTCAATAACAAAGCTAACATACTGTTATTGAAATTCCAAGGAAGGAGAGCTTTTTCTGGCTATCACAGAGACATCCATAGAGTTGGACCTTGAAGAAAGTGGAATTGTGACTGTGGGAAGAGGGCAGATGGGCATTCCCTCTGCAAAAGCCTCGAATGCAAGGCAGTGGCGATCTGTGTGTTTGATTCTAGCAGAGGAATTGAAACAAATGAAACATAAAAATGTTACAGGTGGGAGGAATTCCAGATGTAGTCTAGTCCAGGGGCTTTTCAAATTTTTACCTTCTGGAAGTATTTTCCAAGCTAATTTCAAGCATGTAACCATAGGTAAAATACAGTTTTTAGGAGACTTTAGGAGACTAAAGCACTCCTGATCTGTAGGACTTGGCAGAACATGGAAAATCACCAGCCTAATTCCATTCCCCCATGAGAAAGGAGATCCAGAGAAATGAAGTAACTCACTCAAGCTCATTACGAGGTTTTGAGAACAAGAGTCCTTAACTTACTTTGCAGTGATGTGTATAACTCGATGAATTACCTCAACTATGTTTTCCGGCAGAGTTCAGGAAAAATAAGGTAAAATATTATTCAAATATCATACTTTAATATGAAAAAATTAATAATGATGGACAATTTTTACATCCACCTGAATTTTGTTTTATTTTAAATCTACCTTTATAACCCACTCTTGATTTGATTGCTGAAAATGATTTTTTAATATAAAAGTGAAAATCAGATATTAGACCTATACTTGCTTTCAAAGCACAGTCACGCTGCAGGATTTGGCCTGTTTTGCTGTTTGAAACTTTCAACATTCATTCTAGAAGGCTCCATCATGGTTGCACAGCTGAGTAATCAAAATGTAGCGCTGTGCTCAAAGAAGTGGAGATTCTTTTCCCCAAACTTAAATTTAATTTCACTATACATATTTGACACTTATCAATTAACCTAGGAAAGCATTGTGTTGTCATTAATTGTGGAAATCACTTTTTACTATTTAGATTAATAAAGTAAACATTCCCTTATATATTACGTAGATCAATGGACAGCAAGGAGATCAAACCAGTCAATCCTCAAGGAAAACAACCCTGAATATTCATTGGAAGGATTGATGCCGAAGCTGAAGCTCCAACACTGTGGCCACCTGATAAGAGACAACTCATGACAAAAGACCCTGATGCTGGGAAAGATTAAGGACAGGGAAGAGAAGGGAGACAGAGGATGAGATGGTTGGATGGCATCATCGAATTAATGGACATGAGTTTGAGCAAGCTCCGGGAGTTGGTGATGGACAGAGAAGCCTGCTGTGCTGCAGTCCACGGGGTTGCAAAGAGTCAGACAGGACTGAGTGATTGAACAACAAAGCAATTAAGCATGCATTCGCTAGAAATTACACTGTTTTCAAATTCCACAGTATTTTTGCAAAAATAAAACTCTTATCTAAGCACACACACACACACACACACACACACACCCCTAAAAAAAATATTAGGAATTGAAAAGAGTATTTTTAATGTTTTTCAGTTTATTACAATATGTTCTTTTACATTTGCATTCATGATAGTTAAACAAATATAGACTATTTGTCACATTTTCTTTTGCTATCCAGTTTCTGAATCAAAATATTCATTCAACAAAAAAGTACTCATACACGTACAACTATTTCTTTACACAAAACATACACATACTTAAAGTCATTAAAAACAAGTGATGGAGCCTTGTTGATGACACAGGCTGGTATTATTTTTTAGACCGACCTTATCTCTATTGTTTACTGTGGGGTCAATTAATGTACAGCTCTAAACAATCTCCTTAAGTTCAAATTCTGGTTCCACCACTTGCATGACCTCAGGGAAATATACCCAAATTCTTTTCACCTCTATCTCCCCCTGTATACGAAAGGAACAACATCCAAATATAACTAAGCAGTAAATATGTTAACACATGTGAACTGCTTAGTGTGGAGGCTGACATCTTTAAAACAGTGTGAGTTATTACTATTAGTCTGAAACTATAAACAATGAAAAATTCATACATGTTCTTCCTTCAAAGGTTCTTCTTTCTGGATGTTTAGAACATCTAGACAGTCTACATGAATTATAAAACTGTAAAGAATGTAGATTTAAAAAAAAATCTTAAAGAAAAGCTTAAACCACCATACAATGTTGTTTTTCTCCCTTCTTGCTTTCTTAGAGGGGGAAAATCTGCTGAATTTGTGACACCTCTTGAAATAAAATCTTTAGGTTACAGCAGAATTACATATCTGGATAAAAGAGACAGAAAGTATCAGAAACTGCTGAACAGTCTCCACAGAAGAGACTATTAAAACATATCCTCTTCTAAAGACAGAGCCCCTGGTTCTATACAGTTTGCATTTGAAAACTGCATCATCAGTGAAATATGCAAGAAAAAAAAAGGCTTAACTTCATCCAACGTAGCCTGCTTTCTAGGTGCATGAATCTGCTGACTGTTCAAGGACAATCATTTCTATTTCTTTCAGGTAAAAACAATCATTTGCCTTCATTCATGAGAAAATCTGGGAGATATTATCTAAGAGGTGGACTTATCTCCTAATAGGGGTTGTAGCTTGGAAAGAGACAATTTAGAGAGTTGCATTTGAGAGGAGAATATTGTGCTTAACAGACACTGAGGGATAATTCTGCACTGTGCATTTTGCAAGGCCTTTCTCTCATTTAATCCTAACCAGATTTTATACAGTGATGGGTTATTGTCCTCAGTTTTAAAAATAAGAAAACAGACTCAAAAGGGTACAGTAACTTGAGGAAAGACATAGACTATTCACAATACTAGGATCCTAACCTAAATTTATCTGGTACCAAAATGGATTCCCACATCACCACACCACATTTGGAAATCCTGGAGTCTAATAAGCCACATTCTTTAATTTTTAGAGTGAATTCATAGCTCCTGCATTCCCAGACTCAGCATCCAGCTCTTGCTTAGCTATGAGTTTCATTGTCTTCATTGAAAGAAACATATATGTTAGAAACTCTACTGTGTAAGACCTGGATTTTGGAATCCATACCACAACACGTTTCACAACCTTAGAATGCCTGGGGAAGTCTCAGTGGACCTTTAATATCCATGAATTCCTTAAAAGATTTTCCTCCTTTGTCCTCAGAATCATTTGAATTTCAATATATATTTATGTAAACTCATGAACCATCAGAACATCTTTTAATAATTTTTATAGCAGTGTAAATGGTGATACAAATCAAAATGCAAGGTCTAATGGAATAATGAACCCTCAGTTTGGTTTCATTTAACTTGGATATTGATCTTATTTTGAACATTTATATACTTCAGAAAATTCTTTTTCTTTCTTGGATATCTATTGCCTTTCTGCTCCATTTGCATTATGTTTCCAAATTCAGTCAAGTGGATTAACTGTCCTTCAATTTTTACATATACAAAGAGACTTGACTTGAAAGCTTTGATTCTAAATATATAATGCAATAGGGCATCACCTGGTGGCACAGTGATAAAAAACCCACCTGCCAACGCGTCTCAATGCAGGAGATGCAAGAGATGTGGGTTCTATCACTGGGTCGGGAAGATCCTCTGTAGGAGGAACCCACTCTGGTATTCTTGTCTGGGAAATCCCATGGACAGAGGAGCCTGACAGGCTACAGTCCATGGAATAACAAAGAATTGCCCATGACTGAGCAACTGAACATTCACGTGTGCATACATAAAGAAATATACAATTGTAATAGTACTTCTTTTCTCCACAGATTCTAACAAACGTTTTAGCACTGAAAGTCCCTGGTTCAAAAAATTAACCTAAAAATCCTTTCAAAATGTAATGGCTGGCTTTGACCTCAGGGAACATACGCACATAAGTCAGGTGGCTTCCTTTTCAATTTCAGGACAATCTAAAATGACAAAATCTGTAAGATTCTTGAAGTTTAACCTGGCAAACAGTTCTGTTTTACCTTACAAACCCTAGTAAAGGTGTTGTTAGCAAAACTGACAAGGTGTTGATAAAGCCAGTAGGTTTGAGGGGGGCTAATTAACTTTATAGCTAAATACAAAGTTTTTAATTTCATTTTGAAATAGATAAGTCAAATCATCAAGCACTACATTAAAAAAACTTTTATGTTTAGTTTTCAAACTAAATCTGCTCATGAATATTAGAAATATTAATACTTTGGTGAAAAAGGTTAAAGTGTTGCTCAGTCCTGTTACTTGTGACATGCCACGTGTGTTAGGTATTAATACTTTGGTGGGGGTCACTTACTCCTCACCCATTATGTTTCTGTGCAACTGAATTTGTCTCCTTATCGCAGGCCAGCAAAAGAGGTGAAGGGACTTAACTGGTAGGCAAATTTGGGAAGAATAATCAGGGGTGTATAGCCCTAATCATGCCCTCTTTTGGGGGGAGCAAGCTGCCTACAAGTTTCCATAGAGGGTCACACAGAAAGGAATTCCTACTATCTGAATTCTTGATAAACTATGACATGAGGGAATTACAGTATATATAAAACAGCAAAGACAAATTTAAAAAATTATGCTTCAATATGTTATCTTCTCACAAATCCTAAAACACATAACCAGGTTAATTTTGCCAATGAGTTCGGCCTAACAAGTGTAAAAAATCCATACGCCCAATATTGATGTTGATAGTAAGATATATACTCAAACTCAGATGCTGAAAAATTTGCATGAGGAACTAAAGGTAAATTAGAAAGTCGCACACAAAGTGCCAGCTATATATGCTGAACACATATTTTAGTTCCTATTCTACAATAAAATTGTATTTCTACAGTTTATTGTAAATGAAAAATAAGACTGGGAACTGGGTATTACCTTCTTGGCACTTTACAATAAAAACAATAAATGAATAAATAAAAAACCTCATTGAAGCTGTAGGTTTCCAGTGCTCATCAATATAACTGATCCATGAGCCATTAGTGGGTCATAAAATAAGAAAGCTCAATAAAATAATCATAATCTCACATGTTTATTTAGTTCTGAGACTTAAATGATGGACCTTTGTACCTGACCATGCCTAGAGACAGTTTCATTATACACACACACACACAAATGCACACACAAACATGCTTATGCTTATGGTCTCTCTCTTAACTGTGTAAACTCACATACACACGTGTTCATGGGACATCTAGAAATACATCACAGCTTTTCTTTCATAAACAACAATGGGCTGTTGTTTAGTTTTCTTTTAAAAATAAATAGCTTAATTTTATGGATTTTATTTGTTTAATTTTATGGATATAATTTTTAAATGTATGCTATTTAAATCATAACGTATAATTCTTGACCTCTGAATTGACTCTGAATGGCAGATAAACCCACATGAAAAAAAGAAGTTCATCTTAGGTGAACACACTTTGACGCCTTATATTTCTAGCACCTGAACTTGTTTCAACACTATCAAGTTCTTTTAAGTAGGTTTTCAGGACATGAAATCCAAGATTTTCATATGATACTCAGTCTTCTTTCTACCTTCCTAACTGACACACAGCATGGTATATATAATTGTAATTTCTCAAGTAACAGGAGAGTTTAAGACAAGTTGAAGGTGAATCAGGACATGCTTCTTACAAAGAAAATTAAATATCTTTACACACTTAAAAGGTATCTCTTTTTAGTAACACAAAATTAGTAGGCCAATGCCACATCGTGATTTAAACTGTTTTCCCTGGCTAATCTTCAACTCATAAAAAGCAATGCTTATTGACTGTCTTTCTTCAAGTTTCTCTTATGCACAAGCAATAACTTCTCCCATCCCTTCTGGTCTTAATCATTAGATTTCAAAAAAAAAGGAATTATCTTCCTTCGCAGGCAATCTCTTTCACTAGAATTTTGGTTCTTCTTTGGATTCATTTCTAATCTATATCTAGAAGCCTTCTTCGTTGACTCACCCTAGTTAACCACAAAGATTTTCATCTCCTCTCTACCTTAACAAAAAACTTTATAACTCTATTATCCTACCTTTTTGTCCTTAATATTTTTTTCCCCCTCAGGCAGAGGTTCTAAGAAATTGTTTACTATTTGGGTTCCATTTAATCATCACCCACTCACTCGTTTTTAACCTCTTTCCATCCTAGTCATGCCAAGAAACTTCCTTTACAGTTGTCATCAGTCAAGGCCACAATTTCCTTAGCCTGTGCTGACATTTTTACACAATCCTCAATCTGGTCTTCCCAATTCCAGTTAGATTTATTCTTATCTGACAGATTAATCTTTCTAATGTGTAGTTTGGTTAAATCTTTTTAATGTTGAGACAGTGGAGGACAGAAGATTCTTAATGATTTTTCAATAGCTAAAGATCCAGGAATTGATGATTTTGAACTGATCATGTTGGAGAAAATTCTTGAGAGTCCCTTGGATTACAAGGAGCTCAAACCAGTCAACCCTAAAGGAGATCAGCCCTCAGTCCTGAATATTCATTGGTAGGACTGATGTTGAAGCTGAAACTCTAATACTTTGGCCACCTGATACAAAGTACTGACTCCATGGAAAAAACCCTGATCCTGGGGAAGATTGAAAGCAGAAGGAAAAGGGGACGACAGAGGATGAGATAATTGGATGACATCACTGACTCGATGGACATGAGTTTGAGCAAGCTCCAGTGATTGGTGACAGACAGGGAAGCCTGGCGTACTGCAGTCCATGTGGTTGCAAAGAGTCAGACACAACTGAGCAACTGAACTGAAAGAACCAGATGTATGTTTCTTCCCCTAAATAGGCTTTATCATGATTAACTATTCTTAACACTTCTGTTTAGCAAAACCATTAAAATTCTATAAAGCATTCACATATCTTCCTCAAATTTTACCATCCCCTCTGTGTAAGACAGTATCTTTTAAACATCTTTAACTATGACCTACAGTGAGACATACATTTTAAGTAGTGACCAAGTATACACAAAATTATACACATGTATTTTATATCAGTATGACATAAATCTACACAATTTTCAGGATATAATGATACTCTGTAACTTTGTACAGGTAAATCATGATCTATTAAACTTATTTCATCACCCAGTAATGAAGTGCAGCCCACTGTTTAAATCTTTGCCCTTTTCCTAGATTTGATTCAATTGAATACTTCATTAAGCCATTCATTCATTCCATTCAAGAAGACAAGTAGTAATCCCAGTTGGAAGTCAGGCATTTCTGCGCACTGGGAACAAAAGGACAATGAGCAAACAAGTCCCCCCTACCCCACCTCAGGGAGTTTGCCATGTCCACCCTCAAAGGATACCAAAGTATTTACCTGTTCTAACCATTTCACAGCTATATCATGCGCCTCTATATTTCCTCATCTTTTATTTCTAAATTCCATCTCCACAAGTAGACAGTGATATCCTTCAAGAGAAGAATCTTAATTACGAGTATTGCCTTCTGGACCATCACAAGGTAAGGGGAACAATACAGTAAGGGCCAAAAAACAACTGAGTGTAATCCTTAGCTCATCACTTACCAGTCTGCAAGTTCAGGCCAGTCACTCAACTTCTCTCAAATGCAGTTTTCTCATCTGTAAAATGAGAGGGTGGAGTCACATAAGCAGTTTTCAAATTTTACTGCATAAAATCTTCAGGACTCAGTGGAGATTCCAAAGTGTGACAATAAAGGGTCTTTGCTCAGAAGAGAGGATCCCCATCTCCTGCCTCAAGTAGAGCTTACAATTTTGTTTTAAAAAGAGTCTTGATGCTTTCAAAGAAAAGTCAGTTTGCTAAACCCCAAGATTTTGCAATCATGTGTTCATCTTGTCCATAGTTCAAGGAAGAATAAGGTAGGAAGAAAAGAGGGACTGCAGGAGGAAGAGAGGAAAGAAGAGAATATAGTTTTAATAGAGGGTGAACTATTATGTTTCAGGAACTATGTTAGGATTGGCATAAATGCTACCTTATTTTTTTCTATTCAACAATTTCACAAGGTAGGGATTTATTAGGCCCCTTTTACACACAAGGAAAATGAAGTTCAGAAATGTCAGAAAACGTGATCAAGTACCTAATATAGAAACAGTGAGGCCAAAATCTATTCTTCCATCATTTCAAGTTTCCCTTAAAGAAAGCTAACACAGATATTACATTTGTTTCTTAAGTTTTTTAAAAATTTTCTTTAGATTTCACCTGACTGGATCGTCACAACTTTGAGGAATATACTTCAGCATTATCCTAATTTTTCCAGTTAAGAATTCATGCTTCAGAGGAATGAAAGTGATCTGCTTAAAACTGAATTCAACGGGGGCAAAGATGGAATGAAATAGCTGAATTAATATTCTGCGCTCTTTCCATACACTAAATTGCCTCCTTTAAAAGAAACAGAAATAGGGAAAAATAAGAGGGAAGGAAGCAGAAAGGATGGGACAGGTGGAGAATTATAGCAATTCCACTGCTTACTTAAGATGGCTAGTGAATCAGATAATTTAATGGAAAGTACCTTGAAAAATCTGAATCACTGTATCAATGTGTCATCTTTATTAACTATTCATACAATGTACATTAAAGATGACATTTTATATGTTGGTAAAACTCCATGTGGTAATTGCAAATATATAAGAGCTATATAATGAATTAATTACTTAGACATACAATAGAAACTCATATAAAAGAGGGACAATCTGACATTCTCGAGATTATGATACAAGAATTGGTTACCTATGCCTGCTTTCTCTTATGATATACAGTCCATACTGGCAGTAGAATAATTCAAATTTTCAATTTTTCTTGGATTTCATCACAAACTCAATCAAAGCATGAAAGTCAGTATTTTAATATCCTCGCACCATGTGAAAAATAATAGCATGCTCTACTACCTGAACTCTTGGAGCATTTTTTATTTTGATTGTCTTCCCATTATACTGAGAGACTGTCAGGACTTTATCAGGAAGATCGCCCAAACAAACTAGAACATTATTAAGGTTCCAGCAGTGCAGTAACTCACTGGATGTATGAGTGATTAAAAGCCATACAGTTGTGACAAGGACCATAAGGAGATCAGACAGAGACGCTACATGTCTTTAAAAGGAAAAAAAAAAAAGAGGACTAGAATGATTTAACCCCTTGTCTCTTCTACCAGTACTAAAGCTGCAGTATTATTTGATCAATATTTAAGGCCTTGTGTGACTGGATTCCTTACAGCAAACAACTTCCAAAGGTCAAAACAGGAAAGTACAATTAGCACAAAATTATAGCATACCTACTGGCTTGCCGAGTTTCCAGTGTTCCAAAAATCATAGTTAACATATAACATGATGCTCTTACATTAGTAAGACATTACTGCCTTTGTAATTTATCACTGACTACAGTTACACTTTTTTATTTCATTGAATTATTTGTACTTAGAAATATATTTCCATTTCATTTGACATTCAGAAACCTATTAACTAAATACTTCCTACTTGCCAGACATTGCATTGTTCATGGGAAATACGGTGGAAACTGACAATAGGTGCTCTTTGGAGGAATGAACAATTCAGGGTAAGAGAAAAAGAGCTAAATTAATTTTTAAAATAGAATATAACTGAAAAAATGCCTAGGCCATATAGTTAAGTAAACCAATCTTTAAAAACAAACATAGTACCAAAATGTGAACTGTATTTTCTTAAGCAGAGAATGGTGATTGTTATAGACTTTATTTTCTTCTTTACATTATATATGTCACTTTATTTTTATAAAGTCTTTTTTCTTAATACATTTATAATCTAAAGTAAAGAATCCAAGAAAGAAATTCTTTAATGGATATTTGGGTAGAATGCTATGAAAACCCCAGAAAACCCGTGACTGTGAGTCAGGTAAAGCCTGAGGGCAGAAGTGACATCTAAACTGGTTCTGGAAGGTGAATTGGGGTTTACTAAGTAGAGGAGACAGTAGATGATGGTCAAGGACATGAGAGAATGATTTGGAAGGTTTGGAAGTCAGTATTCCACATAGTCTGAGTGGCAGATAGAGAGGAGGTGGAAGTTGGATGTTCCCCAGGTAAGAGATCAAATTCTAAAGAGCTGTATGTATGCAGATGCTATCCTAGAAACCTTCAGATGTCAGTCAATGCAGAGCCACGGTCCTAGCAGTTGAGGCCTCCAAATGTGGGACACTCTCAGATTCTTTTTAAGGTGCTTTGGGCACCAAACATCTGTGAGGAAAAACCATTGATTAAAGATGAAAACTCTGAATGGAGTAAAAATGGAGTGAGGGGATTTGAAAGGTGCACTGAGTTGGAACCAACAGGATCTGTTCACCAGGGATGCTAAAGAAGCAAAACTTGAAGATCCCAGAGAGATCTGGTGATGGAAAATTAAAGAGCAACATAATTAATATAAATGAAGAACTGATGAGATAACAGCGCATACTGAGAATAAGTTCTCTGAAGAATATTGGCTGGACAATTTGAAACACAGATCTTATATTCATGAGACAGTCTGAAGACCTTTCCCATCTGATTTTCACCACTACTCAAGATTGCTGGGAGAAATATCAATAACCTCAGATATGCAGATGACACCACCCTTATGGCAGAAAGTGAAGAGGAACTCAAAAGCCTCTTGATGAAAGTGAAAGAGGAGAGTGAAAAAGTTACCTTAAAGCTCAACATTCAGAAAACTAATATCATGGCATCTGGTCCCATCACTTCATGGCAAATAGATGGGGAAACAGTGTAAACAGTGTCAGACTTTATTTTTTGGGCTCCAAAATCACTGCAGATGGTGATTGCAGCCGTGAAATTAAAAGACACTTACTCCTTAGAAGGAAAGTTATAACCACCTTAGATAGCATATTAAAAAGCGGAGACATTACTTTGCCAACAAAGGTCTGTCTAGTCAAGGCTGTGGTTTTTCCAGTAGTCATGTATGGATGTGAGAGTTGGACTGTGAAGAAGGCTGAGCGCTGAAGAATTGATGCTTTTGAACTGTGGTGTTGGAGAAGACTCTCGAGAGTCCCTTGGACTGCAAGGAGATCCAAGCAGTCCATTCTGAAGGAGATCAGTCCTGGGTGTTCTTTGGAAGGAATGATGCTAAAGCTGAAACTCTGGTACTTTGGCCACCTCATGTGAAGAGCTGACTCATTGAAAAAGACTCTGATGCTGGGAGGGATTGGGGGCAGGAGGAGAAGGGGACGACAGAGGATGAGATGGCTGGATGGCATCACGGACTTGATGGACGTGAGTCTGAGTGGACTCCGGGAGTTGGTGATGGACAGGGAGGCCTGGTGTGCTGCGATTCATGGGGTCGCAAAGAGTGGGACACAACTGAGTGACTGAACTGAACTGAAGGTTAAGTGACTAACTAAGGGCTTCCCTGGTGGCTCAGCAGTAAAGAATCCACTTGCCAAGGCAGGAGACATGGGTTCAGTCTCTGGGTTGGAAAGATACCCTGGATAAGGAAATGGCAACCCATTTCAGTATTCTTGCCTGGAAAATTACACGGTCCGAGAACACTGGCGGGCTACAGTCCACAGGGTTTACAAAAGAGCTGAACGCTATTTAGTGACTAAACAACAAGTAACACTTTTAATCTTGTAAATGAAACTCTTTAAAAATTCTTGTGAAGTTTCTAATAAGGGCAAAATAAACAAACAGAAAGGCATATGCATCAAGAATACTTGTATCTCTATTCATATACTTTCCTCCTGATATAAATTGGATTATTGTCCCAATTATTCAGTTTCTTACACTAGTATCTTACACCCTGTGCTGTTGAATTTTACAGTGCCTCCCACTGTGGGGGAGATACACTTCCTCACCCCACTCATGTTGGACTTGGCCATGCAATTGCTTTGACTAAGAGAATGTTAGAGGACATGGTGTAACAGAAACTTTAATTGATGGCATGGCTTGGCTTGCTCTCTCCTGCACCTATGATCTGCCACAAAAAGAAAGCATGCCACTCTTCTACTGTTCCTTCAGCCTGGACCCCAGGCCTGAAACCTAACCAGAAGCCTGAAGTGTAGACTTAACCCAAGGGAGCCTCGCCTAGATCAGCCACTTTACACCCCCGGGAGTGTAAACATATATAAAACATCAATAAGTCACTGAGCATTTTATGATTTTGTACTGTAATAACAGCTGATTAGTACAGCTTTTCCTTTACCTCCAAGTAAAGAAAACAAAGGGTTCTTTTTTTCTCCCCTTAATATTTTGGTAAAGACTCTGCTTCCAATGTCGGAGACCTAGATTCAATCCCTGGATCAGGAAGATCCCCTGGAGAAGGGAATGGCAACCTACTCTAGAATTCTTGCCTGGAAAATCTTATGGAAGGAGGAGGCTGGTGGGCTACAGTCCAAAATGTAGTTTGGACATGACTAAGTGACTAACACACACGTAAAATCATAATATACCTGTTGAGATATATATTACGTGAAACAATCCCATGCAGAAAACCCCAAAAGTTTGAAGATAATACCAGCAGATAAAGGGATATGTCATGTTCATGAGTAAGATTACTCAATAAATCAGGGTTTTCACCTCTTTGCAAATTAATCAACAAAGTTATAGCATTTACAATGAAAATGCAAGCATGATATTTTTGCCAATGTCAAAAAGGTCATTCTAAGTATTTTTAAGTTCATTCTAAGTATACAGTATTGAAAAGAATAAGAGTAGCTAAGACAGTCTTGGAGTCAATATCTCATTTGATTTTATGCATAAATGGTATTTTTATAGTTTAAAAATTAATATAAATTTAAAAGTATAAATAATTACAGAACTAGAAAGAGACCTTAAAGATTAAACATACAATAACAAAAACATAAAATGCACCTAAAGACTAAAGAGTAAGCAACAAGATATTTTTTATGCAGAGATTAAAAGTGGAAAAGGAATAAAAAGATGAAATGAAAGACAAGAGATGAAAACTAATCTAGGACATCCAACTTATAGAGACGAGAATGAGAAAATAAAAACAAAGAAATGGGAAAAAAGAAATCATCAAAGAAAAAACTAGAAAATATCCCCAGATTAAGACAAGACAATAAGTTTCAAAATTCAACAGGCCTACGGGGATTCGAATGCCATGAGTGAAAAAAAGGCCCACATCCATATCCTTTTGAAATTTCGGGCTACTGCATTCTGAGACTGATAGAATAACATGTAGAGCTTCACATGGGAAATTTTCAGGGGGAAAAAAAACCTCTGCGACTTTAAGGGGGAAAATGAAATAAGGATAAGGTAACAGCAAATTTATAGCAGGAAGCAAAACAAAACACAACTCAGGATAAAAATAAACCTGTAGGAAAAAGTTAAGGCCCAGATATAAAGCAAATGTAAATTTGGAATGATGTCAAGCAATGGACTTAAAAAATAGACAAAAAGGAGAGTCTACATAGACATGGTGAACTTTTTTCCAAGTGTGTCCTAGGCTTCCTGGCACTGGCCTCTAAGAACACAGCACACTAGTTGTGACTTGGTGTTACACAATGTTTGTGGAGTGCCAACACTGTTTAAAGGGCTTCCCTGATAGCTCAGTTGGTAAAGAATCCACCTGCAACGCACGAGGCCTGGGTTCAATCCCTAGGTTGGGAAGATCCCCTGGAGAAGGGAAAGGCTAGCCACTCCAATATTCTGGCCTGAAGTATTCCAGGGTTGCAAAGAGTCAGATCTTTCCCACCCAGGAATGGAATCGGGGTGTACCAATTGAGCTATCAGAGAAACCCAGAAAGACAGGACTGATCAACTTTCACTTTCAACACTGTTTACACATTTGCACATTTCCAACATTTAATCAATATGTTTTTTTAAAAAAGAAGACAGTCATAGAAAGAATGCAAATGTAAACACCTTGACAATACAAAAGTCAAGCTGACTAAAAACATTAGCCTGAGGGGGACGGAGAAGTGGAGAGCTGGGTAGAAAGCGAACAGTATAGATTTGTCGGGAAAAAAAGAAATAAACGTTAACCTACATTATTTTGAGTTATAAATTAATTGAAAGAAAAACAAAACTAAAAATATAAATGTCCGATATTGAGAGGAGGGACAAAGAAAGGTGGGGGAAGCGAAGTGAGACAGATCCTCAAGTTTCACATCAGAAGTCAACAATATCAGTTCACAGTTGATGGTCATGTGATCAAGAATTGCAGAGTAGCAGTCCAGAAGAAAACAACTTAAAATCCACAGGTAGGAATTAACCTCTGAGAACATGATTAGAGTGAGGAAACGATAAGGCAAAAACAGTACTTGCCTTATAACTCTCCTAAAACATGAGATTGTGATTTATCTTAATAAAACATTTTTAAAAGACTGACACATTTCCCCTGAAACTACTAGCTGTACACTTACAATAACAAACAATAAGAAAACTTCATCTTAAAAAACTAAGTACCTAAAATGGGATGAGATAAAGCTATCATCAGGTTAATGAATTAATTCAAAATGCCCAAATTTAACATTATAGTAAAAAACAAAGCAGGCTTCAATACTAAAAAAAAGAGAAAGAAAGAGAGAGAGAGAGAGAGAGAGAATATTGAACAGCAGCAAATTATTTTCAGACCATCTACCAGCTAACTGTTTAAATAGGCTTTCAGTTGTTATAACGGCTTCTCTGGTGGCTCAGATGATAAAGAGTCTGCTTGCAATGCAGGAGACCTGGGTTCCATCCCAGGGTAGGGAAGATCCCCTGGAGAAGGAAATGGCAACCCACTCCAGTATTCTTGCCTGGAGAAATCCATGAACAAAGGAGCCTGGCAGGCTACAGCCCATGGGATCACAAAGAGTCAGACATGACTGAGCGACTAACACACACCCCCACACCAGTTGTTATAAGGATAAACTTGGGGATAATTTACCACCATACAATTCCAAAGAAACGGTACTAAGAGATTTGTCTCAGGTTGTACAGGTAGTCAATGATGGAGAACGAATTTTTCTGAAATAAACCACTTCATTATATACATATTATACACTATATTCATAGTACCTAGTACATAATATATATATATTATATACTATCATCATTTTAGTGATCATTAATCTTGCTGATTATTATTTGGGGCTACTAAGCTATAATATCAAGTATTAATTTTAAAATACTGCAGTACGTTTATCTAGATCTACTTTAGCTTCCATGGTAGGTAAGATAATGACCTTTTGAAGACACTCTAATCCCTGGAAGCTGTGATTATATTACCTTATATGGCAAAGTGACTGCAGATGTGATGTGTGTTAGTTTCTCAGTTCAGTTCAGTTCAGTCGCTCAGTCGTGTCTGACTCTTTGTGACCCTATGCATCGCAGCACGCCAGGCCTCCCTGTCTATCACCAACTCCCGGAGTTCACTCAGACTCACGTCCATCAAGTCAGTGATGCCATCCAGCCATCTCATCCTCTGTCATCCCCTTCTCCTCCTGCCCCCAATCATTCCCAGCATCAGAGTCTTTTCCAATGAGTCAACTCAGTTAGTTTCTCAGTCGTGCCCAACTCTCTGTGACCCCATGGACTGTAGCCTGCCAGGCTCCTCTGTCAATGGGATTTCCCAGGCAAGAATACTGCAATGCTTTGCCATTCCCTTCTCCAGAAGATCTTTCAACCCAGGAACTGAACCCAGGTCTCCTGCATTGCAGGGAGATTCTTTACCATCTGAACCACCAGGGAAGCCCTTGTGAAGAAGAAATGATGAAGAATCTTTAAATAAGGAGATTATCCTAGATAATCTGGGTGGGCCCAACGTAGTTATAAGAGTTCTTTTTAAAATAATCTTTATTTTATATTGGAATATAGCCAGTTAACAATGTTTTTTCAGGTGGACAACAAAGGGACTCAGCCATACATGTATTCATTCTCCCCCAAACTCCCCTCCCATCCAGGCTGCCACCTAACACTGAGCAGAATTCCCTGTTCTATATAGGTAGGACCTTGCTGGTTACCCATTCTAAATATAGCAGAGTGTACATGTCGATCCCAAACTCCCTAAATATCCCTTCTCCCTATTCTTCCCCCCAGCAACCATAAGTTTGTTCTCTATAAGTCTGCTTCTATTTCATAAAAAAGTGTATTTGTGTCATTTCTTTTTAGATTCCACATATAAGAGATATCATATGGTGTTTCTGCTTCTCTGTCTGACTTCATTCAGCATGACATTCTCTATGTGCATCCGTTTTGCTTCAAATGGCATTATTTCATCTTTTTAATGCCAGAGTAATATTCCAAGAGTTATTAAAACAAGGGACAGGGAGACAAGAGAGTCCAAAAAGAAGATGTAATGACAGGAATAAAGGTTAGAGTTATGGGGTTGTTGACTTTGAAAATGGAAGAAGGGGCCATGAGCCAAGGAATGGAGGAGGACCGTAAAAGCAGAAAAAGGCATGAGAATGTGTTCTCCCCTAGAGCCACCAGAGGAATGCAGCCTTACTGACACCTCGAATCTAGTTTAGTCCCTTATAGGACTTCTGACCTCCAGAGCTATAAAATAATAAACCTGTGCTATTTCAAGCCACTCAGATTGTGTTAACTTGTTACAATAGAATTAAGAAGCTAATATAGAATCTGGTCCAGAATCAGAAAAGATCTGGGCTTAAGCCTTGTCTCTGCTATGTGGTTTTGAGCAAGATTCCTAACCTCTATAAACCTCTGGCTTCTTTATCTGCAAAGGTGAATTTATAAAAGACACGTATTCAAGCAAGTTTGGTGACCATTAGTCTACAGTTAGAGTTCATTACATTAAAATATTAGTATTAAGTCCTAATTGCAGAAGAAAAAAGTACATTTTTAAGAAAAAAATAGTTGATTGTTTTTCGCTTCCAAACCTCCAAAGTTAGCTAGCCAGTGAGTCTTCATAACATATTGTCTACAAGTTGAAATATGAAGAGGGAAAACTCCTCCAATATTGAAACCACTTCATGATTTGAGCTCATTCAGTCTGCTCCTTTAATATCCAGCCTCTTTGGGGAAGAGGCAATATCCTTGACTGGCTATAAATTTATGAGTGTAGTTGTTTTTATGGCTCTGAATGTAATAGAACCTAAGTAAATACTGATAAGTTCTCTATTCTTCTGAGAAGTTTCCACCCACACAATATTGTCCTATCATTGGAAATCCCCACAGTTTTGATAAGAATGAAGGTAAGAACTCTTTTATATATAACACTTGTCAATTAGAATCAGAACAACATTCATCACTTTACTTGGAAAGGCTATGGGGTTTTTAAAAACCCACTTGAAGGCTATATAATGAAATTTTGCCCTTATTGTCTTTTGAGCAACTTCAGCTGGTTTGGGAGGTTAAGGCTGGTTTTCAAGCTTATTTTTTTTCAAGCATCCTTTAACATGGTTTGCATTTATAGATTAAGTGGTAAACTGAATTAAAGGAAATAAGCATTTTCCATCACCACAATCTCCCCACGTAAATAGACTAAATTTGAAAACCACATTCATTTTCCAATATAAGGCTAGGTACTGTCTTGATGAACTAGGCCCGTAGGGAACTATATTAACTCTTTCAAACCACTTAGTTACCAGTCATTTTCAGGAATTCACAGTGTTCCTGTGAATTGGAACACAGTGTTTTTAAAGAGATTTTTTTTCCTCAGATGCAATGTATTGATTTAACCTTTCTGTGTACAGGACCATAACGTGGCACAAGTTAATTAGTATCCGGGAGACCTCACAAAGAGGTGAATTTTCACTGAAAATCATGATCACTCTAAAAAGTATAAAATATGATTGAGGAAAAATGATTACAAAGTTCCCCCAAGTTCTCATGGCATACGGTTTTTTAGCTGCAAGACCCCACCTATGTCATCTGTAAAACAACTCTTTGGGGAACCATTATTGATATTGACCAAAAGATCTTTCAGATCTACCATGGTTATTTTGCTGCAACTCTAAAAATATTTCTGCTTTGGGCGTTTCTCATCTAGAATGTGAGGATGAATTTCATACATCACAAACAGAAAAATCCCTGTATCCTGTATGAAGCCAATAGGTGCTCAATAAATAGTTACAGAGTTTCATACACTTATGCGGCCATATACATGCAAACACACACACACACACACACACACACATTTACTAATTTAGAGATGGGGAACTTACTCTAGACTGCTAGCACTCTGAAGACAAGTGCCAGTCAATCCCACCATCAATATCTGGATCACTCCAATGGATAGGAAGTGCCATAGACTGAATGTTCATGCTCCTGAAATTCAGATGTTGAAACCATAATCTCCATATAATGGTATTGACAGGCAAAATCTTTGGGAAGTTATTAGGTCATAAAGGTGTAATCCTTATGAATGGGATTAGTGCCCTTATAAGAAGAGGCCAGAAAACTGGCTAGTTGTCTTTCTGCCATGTAAGGAGACAGAAAGAAGTCGGCTGTCTGCAACCCTGAAGAGAGTGGCCATATGCTGGACTTTCAGCCTCCAGAACTGTGAGAAATAAACATTCATTGTCCAGTCACCCCATCTACAATAATTTGTTAGAGCAGCCAGGAGGCTAAGACAGGAGGTTATGAATAAACAGTATATGATTAAACATATAAATGAACAAACATTTCCTGAATGAAGATATACATGAATTAGTTACTTGATTTGTAAACAAGGACACAGCAGAGTTTATTTCTCTTTGCTAATATGAAGCCAAAGTACACAGTTCATTTATAAACACTACTACATAAGCAACATTATGAAGTAAAGACTAGAATAAATATTTTATTATCCAGAATCCCAACAAAGCAGCTATTTTTTCACACTCCTATTGATTTCCTGATCATATTTTATATTGTTTATTTGTTTAGTGCAGAGAAATTAGAATTTTCTACATAATGAGGAACATTCAGATACAAGTTTAAAATTTTGCACATGAATTAGGTCTTAAATTCTTGACAGGCCACAGTGATCTCTCCTTCCTAAGAACTCTTGACACTCATGGATATCATGCTAGTGAGGGATGCAGTCACATACATACTGCTACAAGACACATTTGATATTATTTAGCCTACATTCTATTCAATTTTATGTTATTCACCTAGCTACTGGGCTGGCTAAAATGCTCACTCTGGTTTTTCAGAAAAACACAAACTAACTTTTTGGCCAACCCAATACTATGAAGCTCCTTCTCATAAAAGAATAGGAATTATGTATCTATTTATAATGCCACCCTGCCTAGAAGTATGTGAATGATAGACAGCTAGATGACAGGTAGGCATATATATAGATAAACATTTGTTGAATGAACATCAAATGAATGTAGTCATTGTAAGTGGCTACAAAAAAACAATGGTAAAAATTTAAAATGTGTAAAATTTTATATTGTTGTATTTTGAATATAATTACTATAGTTTGTTTCATAATTTTAAGATAAAAAATCATTACTGTCCCTGTTATACATTTTAATATAATCAGAATTTTTACATTCATATTTTATTGAGTCACAATAGCTTGAAATACCAGAAAGTCATTAGGAAAATAAAATCAAGTAAGAGAGGTTATTATTATTCTCTGTAACTTTTGCTTTTGACTTAAAAGCATAGGTGAAATGAAAACTGTTCTTAACTTTGACCCTCTTACTATGCTGAAGCAACATGAACTCTGCTCCCGAATGCCAACCTGTAAGTGGAGGTTATTGCCTCTTCCCATGAGGGTGTAAATTCAATCAAATAAATGTAACACATATAATGGGCATTTAGGAAACAAATAAATAATGAACAAACAACCAAACAAATGACGGAGACATAATTCCTGCCTTCAAGGAGCTTACAGGATACTGGAGACATTCATATATTAATATATCTGAATTGTCAAAGTCAGAATAGGTTTTTGTCTTGTGTTTCGGTAGAAATCACCAAAATTTGATCCCTGCTTCCTTTGGAAAAATGAAGCCTTTGAAAAACAGTCTGTCTCTTTTCTTCTGTGTTTCCCTTATTTTGACGACTATCTCTCCAAAAGTAGATAAAAGGTAGTTTATTAAACATACACAGTGGCCTTCTTTATCCTGATTATTTCCTTCCTTCCTTTCTAATTATTTTAAAATTAGGGCATTTGAGTTTAATCATGTTTTCCTAATAATACAGGGCTTCCGTGGTGATTCAGAGAACCAACCTGCTAACGCAGGAGATGTAGATTCGATCCCTACCCCTAGAAGAAGAAATGGAAACCCACTCCAGTATTCTTGCCTGTGAAATCCCATGGACTAGGGAGCCTGGTGGGCTGTAGTCTATGGGGTTGCAAAGAGTTGGACATGACTGAGCAACAGAGCATGCACGCACGAACACACAGGCACACACACGTTTATACATACATATACACATGTATGTATGTACACATACGTATGTATATATACACATGCATCATACACGTGTATATGTACACACACACATCTATATGCATATATGCTTTTAGAAACATAACCATTCTTTCATTTTATATACTGCATCTGGCACAAACTCATTTTGATCAATCCTCAGGAAGGAGAAACTAATTTCTGCTGCAGTAATATCAGTAATGGCAAGTGTTTATTTTCTTAAATATTTCCACTGTCTAATGGGCTTCCCTGGTGGCTCAGATGGTAAAGAATCTGCCTACAATGCAGGAGACCCAGGTTCAATCCCTGGGTCAAGAAGATCCTCTGGAGAAGGAAATAATAACTCAGTCCAGTATCCTTGCCTGGGAAATCACATGGACAGAGAAGCCTGGCAGGCTACAGTCCATGGGGTCACAAAGAGTTGAACATGACTCAGCTACTAATATGAGTAACACTACTTGGTAATTCTATCACTAGATTAACAATCCCATCCTGAGGCTTTTGAATCCAGCCTAGAGATGATGCCAATCTCTCCATCAACTCCTGAGGGCCCATGACCTAAAGGCTCACCTGTTCAGCTCTCATGTTAGTTCTCTTCAAGTCAAGGTGACCTGATTGTGCTAAAAAAGGGTGGAGTGACAGGGGGTTAATGCACATCCTTTTCTTCTCACCTTCTCTTAGATCAAGGGTCAGGTAAGAGATACAGTTCTTCATCATGAAAACCAATGCAACATGTATTCTCTTTATAACTGGCTAGCGGAACAGTTCATCACTATAATATAGGGCCTTGAAATCCACTCTGATTACTTCAGATACTTGGTAAATGACTAAATTAATTAATTAGTCAGTGGATCTCTTCTGGATATATCAGAGACTTGGTAAATATTTAAACTAGTTAAAATCTAAGATATTTAAATTAACTGATTCTTTATCCTATGTGCCTTTTATAAAGGGTGTTAATTTTATCATTTTTAGAATAGCAAGAATAGATTTGTTATCATCCCAGTAAGAACTATATTTCCTGTACTTTCTAAGGAAATACTGGAGTCAATTCTTTATGTTCCATTTTCTAAAAAAGGAATTAGGCCTAAAGATGGCCCAGATAAGATATAACATCAAGTAAAAACTTGAAATGAAAGCTAAGCAATCCAAGAAAACTCAGAAAGTGTTGTATTTTTCCGAGGATTGTGCTTTATGGAAAATAGAAAAAGGTTTTAAAAAATCTCAAGCATACAAATCATCAAATGCTATCACAGTCGTGTAAGTCTCTCCTTGAACTGGATTACATCTCAGTGCTCATACCACCCTCAAACTTGGGAGTTTGGGAGGCGCTCAATGCATTCAAAATTAACCTTCTACTTTTTGTTTCCTCCCTTAGTAATAATATGAATGTTATTCTGAATAATTCAGTTAAGGTCTTATAGAGAGAATAAGAACTCAAACGTATAGAAAATGAGTCTTTTAGGTATATGAGGTTATGGGCAGGTTTATAAAATATTGTGTTCTTCAGCACAAAGAAATGTCAAATAAAAAATATATTTTATAGTTTCCACAACCACTTAGTCAATTATGTTCAGAAAACAGAAAAGTTTGTACAACTTTCTACAAACCAGTTTTGATTTAGAATACCTAATTCCATAGACTTATTACTCTATTCAATTAAGACTTTTTGTTTTTGCTTTTGCTTTGGTATCATTTTAGTTTTTTAGGGAGATGAGATTAGATCAGTTTTCATAGAGAAAATATGCAAATATTGCAACTGCTAGTATTTTAAAAGCAGCTAAAGTTAACTTACAGAAAAAATTGTGTTAACAGTGCATGCTGGTCACTTTTTAAAAATCATCTTAACATCCAACCAGAAAATATAGAGGCAATTACCATCTCTGTGCACTTTTTCAGTTATTTCAATGATAACTGAATCACATGGTGGATATGTCTGCAAAAATCAAACACAGAACTGAAATAATTTTTCAAGATAAATGTTAGTAGAACATTTTCTCAAATTACTTGTACATTTCATTTTGCTATCCAGAAAATTATAGTTCAATGTTCCTACATAGCAGGAAACTCCAGGTTGTAGCAATTGATTTAATTGTTCTCTGGAGCATACATTACCTGAACATTAATCACTTCTTTGTTGGCACTGTTGAATATGTGTGTGACTAACGATATTAATATTTCATGAAACATTTTTTAAGTATCAATCATTTCCTATCTGTCTAGAACAATGTGATTACCTAGATACAAATAAACACTATATCTCTAATTAGAGACATATGGAAGAGCTATATGTGATATAACACCTAGGTTAAAAAAAAAGTTCATAAATTTTCTGTTCTCAAAAACTACATTTTGTAACAGAAACAGATGCACAGACTTTGAAAATGACCTTATGTTTGCTGGGGGGATGGTTGGAGAGAAGGGATAGTGAGCTTGCGATGGACATGTATACACCGCTACATTCAAAATGAATAACCAACAAGGACCTACTGTAGAGCACAGGGAACTCAGGTCAATAATGTTATGTGGCAGCCTGGATGGGTGGGGAATTTGGGGGAGAATGGATACATGTATATGTAAGGCTGAGTCCCTTCCCTCTTCACCTGAAACTATCACAACATCATCTGTTATTTGGCTATGCGCCAATACAAAATAAAAAGCTTACAAACAAAGAAACAAACTATATTTGGGGTTCTCACAAATAGTACAGTTATCTGGTATTAATTTTTTTGGAAGTCTCTCACTGTCAGTGTTTCATTACTCTGACGGTTGATATACTTAATTTGGAAGATGAATTATTTGTTTTTTGATGAAATAGAAAATGCACTTGAGGCATATGTTATGTGTGCAAAATAGACAGACTTGGGAGTTAAATAGGGAAGGAGGGACTCAATACCAGTATTTCATTTTTCATACATGGTTGACAATCTTATGTTGTTCCTTCCAAAATCCTAATGTTTATAGTAACATACATATGTACGAGTGTTTCTAAGTAATTCACTTTTTGATAGCAGTATGTTCTTACATGATTCCTTTCATTCGGGCAGAAAATAGGTGTTTCAAGATGCCATAGGCAAGGTGCTCCTCAAAGTGCTGAAGACAGAGCAGTGAATAAGGAGGACAAAGCGCCTACTCTCATGGACCTCATTTTTGTGAGCAAGAAAGTGAAAATGTTAGTTTCTCAGTTGTGTCTCACTCTTTGAGACTCCATGGACTCTAAACCACCAGGATACTCTGTCCCTGGAACTCTCCGTCCCTGGAATTCTCCAGGCAAGAATGCTAGAGTGAGGTGTCATTCCCTTCTCTAGGGGATCTTCCTGACCCGGGATAGAACTCAGGTCTCCTGCATTGCATGCTGAGACTTCTGTGTTAGCTCAGTAGGTAAAGAATCTGCCTATAATGCAGGAGACCCTGGTTTGATCCCTGGGTGGCAAAGATCTGCTGGAGAAGGGATAGGCTACCCACTTTAGTATTCTTGAGCTTCCCTGGTGGCTCAGCTGGTAAAGAATCCACCTGCAGTGAAGGAGGCCTGGGTTTGATCCCTGGGTTGGGAAGATCCCCTGGAGAAGGGAAAGGCTACCCACTCCAGTATTCTGGCCTGGAGAATTCCGTGGACTGAATAGTCCATGGGGTTACAAAGAGTCGGAAATGACTGAGTGACTTTCACTTTCTCCTGCATTGCAGGCAGATTCTTTATCATAAGGGAAGCCCCGTGAACAAGAGGGGTACTATAAAATCCATATCAAAATATTAGTCCCTACATGGCTTCCCTGGTTGTTCAGTCGGTAAAGAGTCTGCCTGAAATGCAGGAGACCCTGGTTCAGTCCCTGGGTCGGGAGGATGCCCTGGAGAAGGAAATGGTAACCCATTCTGGGAAAGCCCATGGATGGAGGAGCCTGGTGGGCTACAGTCCATGGGGTCGCAAGAGTCAGACACAACTAAGCAACTAAACCTACCTACCTAAATACAACAAAGAGAAATGAAACGATGACATGATAACATGATGAAGGCTATTTTCAATGTAACTAGAGAAAAATTTTACAAATTTTACAATTGGCAAGAGATCTCAGCAAATAACTGGGGAGCAAAGGGCTACTGGGGAGAACTCTTCCCATGGTATGCAGCAGCTGCACTGAAGCAGTGGGAACTTCAGGTAGGCCAAAGTGACTGAAGAACAAGAGGGTCGTTGGCTGGAGTTCTTAGGATGTCCTTGGAAATGTACCCATCATTTTACATTTATCTGAACCTCGGTACCATCCTAGGTGGCATACATTATGTTCCACCTTTTACAAACTAAAACATGAAACACATAGATTAGAAACATGAAATAACTTGCCCATGATTGAGGCAGAACAAGGAACAATTCTACGAAGTTGAAATTAATCTTATTCGTTCCTATGCTATTCTGCTTCCAACAAAGAATAAATGCAGTCAGAGTCGACAGTCCTGGAACAAGGACTTGGCTGCAGGTATTAGAACAGCTAGAGTAGAGAAGAGAAAGCTTAAATTGAGGGGGCCTGACATTCTTGTCATTCTGCTGCATGATAGCAAGCCATCATGTCATCTCTAAAATTTAATCTATATAATCATTCATTTCCTTGCTAACTCATTCTAAATGTATCTACTAAAGGGCTAATATAAATTAGGTAATATGGTCAAGAATTATAATGAATGATAATCAAATGTGCCTTCAAGAATCTTCATTCAAGTGGAAGGCAAATCTATGGATGTATCCTTCAAGATAAAAGTCCAATAAGCAGTTATAAAAAAAAGTGCAGTGAAAATGTCAAGCCAGTAACAACGCTGTCTGGCTGTCAGTTTTCTGTAAAATCTCAAAATGAAGCTGTGTGATCACACTAAGCCTTCCTCACCTTTAATATTTTATTCTATCTGTGATTGAGCAACGTTCTATGCATCCTGTGAGAAAGCAATATTATATAAATTCCCATCATAAAGTTTAAAGTTTTTTTGGCAGACATAAGCCTATACTGGGTTCCTCCTTCTCTCCTGCCTATAACAACTATAATTCTAAATGATTTTTTCTAAAAAATATGCTTAGAAATCTTCACAGGTCATGAGTTTCTTCGCTGGTAACAATAACAAGTGGAAGGAATTCCACCTAACTATATAAGTACTGCTGCTTCTGCAGCTGCTAAATCGCTTCAGTCGTGTCCGACTCCATGCGACCCCATAGACAGAAGCCCACCAAGCTCCCTCGAACCTGGGTTTCTCCAGGCAAGAACACTGAAGTGGGTTGCCATTTCCTTCTCCAATGTATGAAAGTGAAAAGTGAAAGGGAAGTCGCTCAGTCGTGTCCGACTCTTAGCGACCCCATAGACTGCAGTCTACCAGGCTCCGCCGCCCATGGAATTTTCCAGGCAAGAATACTGGAGTGGGGTGCCATTGCCTTCTCCAATATAAGTACTGGCCACCACTCAAAAATGAAACATGTCCAAAGGGAAACATTCTGCATATATGACTTTGATTTAACGCTTAAAAAGTAAAGTCAGGTTTTCACAATATGATTTTAGAGGAATAAACTTGAGCTCAAACTTAAATAATTGTTGACATGCATTTCTACTAAAAACAACTGTATATACTGTATATCCACATAGCTTTTAAAGGTTTGAAAAAGCCCAAGAATAATCAAGGAGCCTGACCTGGGAACAGGTATATGCTGGGGCTGACATAATGAAACTCTTGACAAGTTGTAGGAACAAGTCATTAAACCAGAGGGTGAACTAAACTGAACCCAGTAACTCTGTCTTGAAACACCTTTGTCTTTCTAAAGTATGACACCCCTCTTGAGGAATTAAAATCTCATTTTCTCTCCTACAGTGCTTACAAAACAAAGAGAACATGCAAAACTCTAAGAAATGGATAATCTTGAGCCAGAAAGTTAAAAAATCTAGATAAATTAGGAAGTTAAATGAAATGTTAAATTTCAAGTTGGACTTATAACATAAACTTACTAATGCTCCAAATGGAAACAAGAAAAATTACTTCCTGCAACCTCCATCTACTTCAAAATAGGACAGAATATTACCATTCTAATAGAAAGAATCAGTAAAATCAAATATTTTAATAGAAATGCTACTAAAAGGGGGTTGTGACTACTTCTTATTAATTGAATAACAAATCTTCCATTTTAACATTAAAATTAAATTTGACTGGTCATACCAACACTTATTATGTTGACCAAGAAAATGACAGACTCTTGTCTAGGATTGCACAAGAAAATGACAGTTTTTGCAAAAAGGAAAAAAAGTTAAATTTCATATCTTTTAAAATAATATTTGGTGAGCCATTGTGCAGATGACACCACCCTTATGGCAGAAAGCAAAGAACTAAAGAGCTCCTTAATGAAAGTGAAAGAGGAGAGTGAACAAGTTGGCTTAAAACTCAACATTCAAAAAACTAAGATCATGGCATCCAGTCTCATCACTTCATGGCAAATAGATGGGGAAACAATGGAAACAGTGACAGACTTTATTTTCTTGCGCTCCAAAATCTTTGCAGGTGGTGACTACAGCCATGAAATTAAAAGATGCTTGCTCCTTGGAAGAAAAGTTATGACCAACCTAGACCACATATTAAAAAGCAGAGACATTACTTTGCCTACAAAGCTGCATCTAGTCAAAGCTATGGTTTCTCTAGTAGTAATGTATGGATGTGAGAGCTGGACTATAAAGACAGCTGAGTACCAAAGAATTGATGCTTTTGAACCGTGGTGTTGGATAAGACTCATGAGAGTCCCCTGGACTGCAAGGAGATCCAACCAGTCCATCCTAAAGGAAATCAGTCCTGAATATTCATTGGAAGGACTGATGTTGAAGCTGAAACTCCAATACTTTGGCCACCTGATGTGAAGAACCAACTCATTTGAAAAGACCCTGATGCTGGGAAAGATTGAAGGCAGGAGAAAGATGAGATGGTTGGATGGCATCACCAATGCAATGGACATGAGTTTGAGTAGGCTCCGGGAGTTGGTGATTGACAGGGAAGCCTGGAGTGCTGAAGTTCATGGGGTCATGAAAAGTCAGACACGACTGAGAGACTGAAATGAACTGTGAACACTGATCCACTCTATTACCAACTAAGATTTGAAAGCTCAGCTAAGGAAGCTGAAATCTTATTAGTGCTGTATTAAACAATACAACAGAAAGAACTTCAAAGATATGCCCTTTCCTGGTAGAAATTAACACCAAAAAGAAATTATCAATAATATGGCCTAACAATAGGCATATGAGATGAAAAGCTAGCAAAATGGAAACATAAAAAGACATGAAAAGACACATGAAAAGATTTACTTATACCAAGAATATATACTCTTTATATAATTGAAAACATGCCTATATACAAAATGAATCTCATCTAAGTTTAATTTACTTAATCAGTTTTCTAATAATGCTCATTCTTATTTGATTAACAATATTAAGCATTATATTAACACTAAATATTACAGACTTGATAGTCATTTTTACCTATTAGCACTGATATTTGAATGTAAACAAAAAGTATGACTGTTACTGAAAATTCTATAAAATATAGAAAAGTATAAAGAAAAAATAACCTATAATTTTAACATTCAAATTACAACTCAATATTTTCTCATATTAGACATACACTTATATTTGTGTACGTATATACATTATATAAATATATGCTATAATAGAATATTCTCTATTTGGAGTTTTTTCCAATTCTTTTCTGTTTGTACTATATTATGTCTTGAGTATTGTCCTATGTCATTATAATATGAAAAACATTTTTCAGTTTCTGGAAAATAAAACTGTAATGACTTTGACTGCATCATTAGTTGTTTTAAAAGAGGAAAATACCCTAGAAACAGAATTATTGAGTTAGATGGTATAAATTTCTGTATAGATTTTGGCCTACAGTGTTAATGCACTGAACACAAAAGAGGTCTGATTTCTTATTTTCATTATACACTAGAGAAGAGAACGGGCTTTGGGACAGGGGTGGCTGCAGTGAAATTAGGGCTCCAATGCTTCCTAATTGTCCACTTTAGTCTTTAAATTCTTAAAAACTCACACATTCATTTGGAAAATGGTGATGATAAATATAACTATCTTCTGAGCACTGTTGTGGATAACAGGATGTGAGGTTGTGTTATGGCTAAAGGGTGTTGGGTACTTATTAAGATACCAATAATTATCTGCTATTATAAAAATTACTAGTAATGGTATAATGCCAACACTACATATTAAAATTTGTGTTATTTGATAATATTTATTTACATCATTTGTTATAAAATTATGAAGCAATTTTGAATTTATTTGACTACTAGTTTGGGAGACACAACTGGCAAAGATATGTCCCTCCTTCCCCAGCAAGAGGTTTATAACTGAGCACTTTGGCATTAGAGACTATGTTTCCAGGCCACCTTTGCAGCTGGGTAGTGTAGTTATGTTTGCATCAATGGATTGTGATAAAAAATAATGCTAGCTACATATGTGTCTAGGCCTTAAGATACTATGCATAAAATCCTCCAGGCTCTGTTCCTTGCAATCTGGGATACAAATGTGCCTGTGATTTAGCATCAACCAGGCAGGGCAAGACAAGACAGGGCCCCAGGGCAAGGGTCATAAAACTAAAGAGCAACCTGGTTTAGTAACTGAAGTTTTACTGGAACATAGTTATACTTGTTTATGTCTCTATGGCCACTTTTACCCTACAATTGCAGAATTGAGTAATTACAACAGACATCATAGGGCCTGAAATCCTACAATATTTGTTATCTGGCCCTTCACAGAAAAAAAATGCCAACTACTACCCAAGGAGATAACCAAGCAAAAAGAAACCACCAGAGTCTCCCAAATGACCATATGAAACACAAATATCATTCAGCTCAGACCAGGGACTTTGGGGTTGTTAAGTGGAAAACAAACAGATTTTTATTTTAGCTGAGCAATTGCTAAGGGACATTGAGTTCTACCAGCATAATTTTCATACCAAGGAAGATGAGTTTTTATAAAATTGTGGTATTTAAATACATTAATTTTATTAAAGTTTGAGAAGTTTTCTTCTCAATTTATGGAGTTCTTTGTGTGTTAAGGAGTTAAACCCAAACCTGTAATATTTATGGGAAATAATATCCATAAGTTCTTTGATTTTTATATTATGATGTTTCTGTATAATTTATACAATACTTATCTTCTACAATATCTATCATTGCTTTCTTTTAGTTTCTTATATTTCATGCTTGTATATAAAGTTTTCCTTACCCAAAGACCAGATAGATATTTGCTCTTTTCTCTCCTTTTTCACTATTTTTATATTTCACTAATACTTTTTCATTTCAAATATATCCATAAATACTTTCTGAATAGTTTTCCATAGATATATCATAGTATCTATATATTATATCTACATATTAAGATTTATATCATATAAAATATATGGCCTGGCATGCTGCAGTCCATGGGGTCACAAAGAGTCGGATACAACTGAGAGACTGAACTGAATGAATTTTTAAAAATTAAGATCTGTTTCAGAGCTCTTATATTGTTCCACTGCTCTAGTCTTCTTTTCTCAATCAGTATCACAGAGCTTTAACTATTATAATTGTAAAATTCAACTAATATCCAACATGGAAGTCATCTACTCACTCATATTTTTCTAACTTTTGCAGGGGATGGAAAGAAGAATGCTTTGTAAAATTTTATCAAGTGACATATATAAAATAAATTTTAATTATTTAAATTTATTATAGCTACAAGGAAAGACTGACATAGAATGTTCACAACACAGAAAAAAATCACACTACAATGTTATGAATATCATATTCAAAAGAAAACCTGCAAAAAAACCTTATTTCATAGGATCTTTTATTATCATAAAGGTAAGACAAATACTTTTTGTCTACTAATGTATAATATTAAACATATGTTTTCTCTCAGACTTTCTGCAATAATTCGGAGAAATTTTTAATACTATTGTTCTCTTAATTTTAGATACCAGAAAACCAGATAATGCAGTTAAGTGTTCTGATTAAAATCAGGAAGTCTTACTAAGTAGCAGAGTGGAGATTTGGCATCCCTGTGTACAAGCACAATTTTCAGTCACATGGATCTCAGCATTCATTCTACAAGTGTCTAGCTAACTCACTGAATGTAGACATTATATTACATATTTTTTAAATCTCTAAACACCTTAAGAACAAGGTTTTCATGTTGCTGCAATTAAATCCACACACTGAAACTCAGTATAGAATAATGACCTCTTGTCTCTCACATGCCTTTAGATATTTGTGGGTATTACTTTTTGAATTTTATTTTATTACTTTTCTGATTGGAATTGGGTCAATGTACATATGCACATGGACTCAAAGCTTTATAATTCTGAGCCTGCCCATTCAGGAATATCTTCCTATTTACATGGTTTATAGGTCTCTCAGAAAAGTCCTAATTTAAATCTTGCATATTTACAATTTTAGTAATTTTATATCAAATCTCAACACATACAAAATAAAATTTAAAATCTATTTCTTTTAATAATAATAATAAAATAAATATACATTTGTCCAGTACTGTTTATGATGTAGAACATAAACAGTTCTACCCCATAGATGGTAGCCTACCAGGCTCCTCCATCCCTGGGATTCTCCAGGCAGGAGCACTGGAATGGGTTGCCATTTCCTTCTCCAATGCATGAAAGTGAAAAGTGAAAGTGAAGTCGCTCAGTCATGTCCGACTCTTAGTGACCCCATGGACTGCAGCCCACCAGGCTCCTCCATCCACGGGAAACATGACTATAGCATATTCTTTGATCATTTTTTCTGAATATTGTATTTATGAGATTTATCTATGTTGATAGATAGAGGAGTGATTGATTTACATTTCTTCCAATCCTTGCAAAAAATCCCAATGAAGTTGATTACTTGTAAGACAGGTATAGTGAGAAAGAGATAAAGAGATACAGAAGACAGTGTGGCTTCTGTAACTAATCTCCATATATATATATATATGTACATAGTTTTCACTTTTGAAAGCATAATACACATACGGAAAAAAATCAAAGTAAATAAGAATGAAAAGCAGGAAAAAATGAAAAATAAGATGAAACAAATGAAGTTAAACTGTATTTCTAATGAATATCATAACCATGTTGAAGGACGAAGAAGGAAGGAAGGAGAGGAAGGGAAAGAAGCAAGGGAGGGAAGGAAGAAGGGAAATTTTAAAAATATGGTTTCTTTGTCCTAATCAGCTTGAGTAGCTCCCCTCAGGTATAATCAGCAGTTGAACTGCTGGCTGCATCTTATTGCTTAATTTTATCATTAATTTCAAACAGTCTTCTAAAGCATTGTACAATGATACACTTCACCTGTCACAATGTATGCTGGTTCCTGTTGCTCACTAATGCTGATGTGGTTATTTATTCCTGGAAATATGGGGAGGTGTAATAGTCAATGCAGTTTAAATTTGCCTTTCCATTATTAGAGATTGGTGTCAGTGTATATACAAATATTCCTTGGTTATTTTTATTTCTTTTTTATGAAATGTTATCCATGCCTTATTCCTGCTTTTCTAATGGTAATCTTTTACTTATTAACTGATATTACTTGTATATATTCTAGATTCTAAGTTGAATTGATTATGAGCAGAGCAACCATTTCCTTCCAGCTTTTAGACAACAGTTTTTATAAAAACAGTGCCCTGCCATGGACAAAGCTCATAATTTGAATGAAGTGAAATTTATCAACCTATCTCTTCATGGTTGTGATTCTTTCTAAAAGTAATCTTTTCATGGAAAAGAAGATCAGAAAGATATTCTCTTATGTCTCTTTTCAAAAGTTAATTTATTAATCCAACTGAAATTGATTTTTATGTTAACTATGAGGTGGGATTCACTTTTATCTTTCCCATATGAATTGCCAATTTCCCTAACTCTTGTCCAGAAGACTAAACTTTCACCACTGGTCCACAATGCTGACTAAAAGAAAAAGTTTCTATATATGTGTGGGTTGTTTATGAGCAAAGCATTCTGTTCCGGAAATCTATTCTTGAACTAACACACTGTAATAATTATAATGGGTTTAAAGTAGATCTTGATATTTGATAGAGCAAGAGGCTATTCCTTGTACTTTTTCAGAAAAGAATTAGCATTTTTGTCCATTTGATCTACCATATATGTTAAGATGAGCTAGTCAGTCTTCATGAAAAGTCTTGTCGAGACTTTACAGAATTCCATTAACTCATAAACCAATTACGGAAAATTATCATTTTAAAAATAGTGTTTTCATATCCATAATGTGATTCTCCATTTATTTGAGTGTCTTTTAAGGTTTTTCAATACAATTTCATAATTTTAATGAAAAAAGCTTACATTTTTTCATTATTCTGAACTGTCTTATAATTCATGTTACTATTATAATAGAACATTTTTCCAAATTAAACTATTAACCAATTATTAATATATAGAAATGTACTTAACTTTGTTTTTTGATTTTATAGCTGAAAGTGATTAATAACTTTTAGATTTTTTTTCTAAATAGGAAATCATATCATCTATATAACAAATTAAATTTTAGTTTTTTCATCTTAAAGTTTACTAAATTTTATTCCTTCTGTCTTCTTTTTGCCCTGGCTATAATATGCAGTACAATATTGAACTGATGTGAAAACAGGCATTATTGACTTCACTCTGGATTTTAATGATTCACCACAGAATGAGATGTTTATTAAAAACTTTTAGTAGCTTCACTTTATAGCTGACTTTTTCTGTACTTATAAGATGATATTGATTAATATGATGAATACATTAACAGATTTCTAATGTTGAATCAACTTTGCATTTCTGTAATAAACCCAAGATTGCAACAATGTGTTATATTTTATAATCATTATTTGGCTGCATGACATTAGTCTTTTAAAATTTGTAAGATTTTCCATATACTAACTGTTTTAGTGACTGGTCAACAGAAGAATTACTAAGACAGTTGTGTTAACTCTTTCCCTATGATGTATATTAAAATGTGTATAAATTATGACCTAGTTTATTCTGAAAATATAGTGGGAATCATGAAGGCTTAAAGTTATATTAACTTGTTTAGTCGAAATTCTATATTAGTGTGTAAGTTACTGTTGTTATATAATAAATTACTTCCAGATTTAATAGCTTAAGACAACACTGAAAATTATTAGTTCACAGTTTTTCTTGGTCAGGAATTTAGGAGCAGGTTAGCTTGGAGGTTCTGTCTCAGAATCTCTCATGGTTACATTCAAGTTGTCAAGGATGCAAACAACTGAAGGCTTGACTAGGGAAGAGGATTGTCTTTGAAAATAGCTCACGCGAGTGGCTGGTAAATTGGTATTGTCTTTTGGGAAAAGGTCACAATTATTTAAACACCTACTTCTCCACAGGGCTGTGTAAATGTCCACAAACCATTGCAGTTGATTTCCCCAGAGCAGTGCTCTAAGAGAGCAAAGTGGAGAGGTGACACCGTCTTTCATAACCTAATCTCAGAAATGTTATATTGCGTTTCGATTTACTAGAATATCTTACTAGCTAAACAGAGCATGTCTATACATTCTTGGATGAGACTAAACAAAACCATGAATATCCTCACAAGGATCAGTGGGGGCCACCTCAGATGCTATCTACTATATAGAGCAATACTTTCTGCTTTAGAATTTCCTTTCTCTGTTATTTTTAACAGTTTCTGTATTCTTTAGTTTAGGAATATCTCCATAAACAATACAACTGAGATTTCCTCCCATGGGTTTTGTTTTGTGCCTGATAATTTCTCTTAACTAGAAATTTTAACCCATTTATATTTATTGTGACACTGATACATTTGGATCTATTTCTACCATCTATTACTGCTCTGTGTTTTCCTCTTAACGTTTTTTCTCCTTTCTTCACCTTGCACAAAGTTTGGTCATTTCATCACAATATATCAAGGTGTTCTGTGGTTATAATACTATAGTGCATCATTGGCTTGATGTATGTTTTACTTTGTGCATATGAAAACTGATGACTTTCATTAATTCAAAAATCATTTCATCCATTATCCCTTTGAATATTGTCTCACCCCTATTTTTCCCATTCCCTCTTTATGATTCTCCAATTAGATGTGTTGTACTTTCTCTTTCTAACCTCCTTATCTTTTAAAGTCTCTTTCATATTTTCTAGCTTTGTCTCCTGGAGAAGGAAATGGCAACCCACTCCAGTACTCTTGCCTGGAGAATCCCATGGTCTGTCCTATATTCTATGTAACATTTTCAGATCTATCTTCTATTTTAAAAATAATTAATTTTAAATACAGTTAATTTATATTCTATAAATAAAAGTTCAAATAGCTACCATCTTGCTGGATTTGTTGTTCTAATTACTTAGTGATTATATTTTAAGGCAATCTTAAGGTCTTTGAAATTTTATCTGTGGGAATTAAAGCTGTGTTTTAAATTGTTTTCTTTTCCTCCTCACATTTTTGCTTGCTTCTGCCAAGTATATTGGGCTATGACCAACCTTAAAACTGAAATTTTATCTTTAGATGTTTTTATGTTACATGTGAACCTGAATTACATAAGGGTAAGGTTAGGAATTTCATTCTGTTGAAACTTCTTCCACTTTACTCAGAACCAAGACTAAGAAAGTTAACTATTCTCACTCTCTCAATAGCATTTGCTTGCTTGCACTCCCTATCTCTTCTCTTTCTTTCACTCTCTCTGTCTTATTTGCTTCATGTAACTCACACTAAGAGTTACCTTCTAAAGACCCTATTTATGCAGAGGACTTCCAGTCTAACCTACCAATTTTTGCCAGCCAAAGCTGTTTTTTCACTTATCAAAAAATGCTCCCTTATCCCCAAGAAAAAAGTCTGTTTCAGTGCTTGCTTACTTTTCCTGATTTGTGATTTCATGCTGTTCACGGACTCTGAGAAGTCCCCTTACTTTCCCATGAACTCAGCTATGCAATTAAATAATTTAAATATACATATATTTTTTTCTGAATTATATATCTATGTATATTATATATAGATCTGAAGGTCAAAAGTTACAAACTTCTAGCTATAAGATAACAGGTAACTAGGGATATAATGTACAAAATTATTAATATAAGTGATACTTCTGCAAGTTATAATAAAAGTTGTTACAAGAGCTCTCATCATAGGGGAAAAAACAGCTTTTTCTAGATGATACATGGTCACTAAATGTTTTGTGGTCATCATTTCATGATGTATGCAAGCTATAGCTCAATAAAAATTGAAGAGAAAACAAAACAATAAAATAAATTTTATCCATCTCATCAGAACTGATTCAAATGAATTCTTTTTAACGGCTGAGTAATACTCCATTGTGTATATGTACCACAGCTTTCTTATCCATTCATCTGCTGATGGACATCTAGGTTGTTTCCATGTCCTGGCTATTATAAATAGTGCTGCGATGAACATTGGGGTACATGTGTCTCTTTCCATTCTGGTTTCCTTGGTGTGTATACCCAGAAGTGGGATTGCTAGGTCATAAGGTAGTTCTATTTGCAATTTTTTAAGGAATCTCCACACTGTTCTCCATAGTGGCTATACTAGTTTGCATTCCCACCAACAGTGTAGGAGGGTTCCCTTTTCTCCACATCCTCTCCAGCATTTATTGCTTGCAGATTTTTGGATCGCAGACATTCTGACTGGTGTGAAGTGGTACCTCATTGTGGTTTTGATTTGCATTTCTCTAATAATGAGTGATGTTGAGCATCTCTTCATGTGTTTGTTAGCCATTCGTATGTCTTCTTTGGAGAAATGTCTATTTAGTTCTTTGGCCCATTTTTTGATTGGGTCGTTTATTTTTCTGGAGTTGAGCTGCATAAGTTGCTTGTATATTTTTGAGATTAGTTGTTTGTCAGTTGGATGAAACTGGAGCTGATTATACAGAGTGAAGTAAGCCAGAAAGAAAAACACCAATACAGTATACTAACACATATATATGGAATTTAGAAAGATGGCAATGACGACCCTGTATGCAAGACAGGAAAAAAGATACAGATGTGTATAACGGACTTTTGGACTCAGAGGGAGAGGAAGAGGGTGGGATGATTTGGGAGGATGGCATTCTAACATGTATACTATCATGTAAGAATTGAATCGCCAGTCTATGTCTGACGCAGGATACAGCATGCTTGGGGCTGGTGCATGGGGATGACCCAGAGAGAGGTTATGGGGAGGGAGATGGGAGGGGGGTTCATGTTTGGGAACGCATGTAAGAATTAAAGATCTTAAAATTTAAAAAAAAAAAAAATTGCGATCCACAGTCAAGACAGGCCAGCCCACCTACCCGTGCATGGCTCTTCTGCTGTGCCCAAGTGGCCTCTGTTCTTTAAATGAAACAGGCTGTCTTCTTTGCAAGTACATAATAAATCTATTTGTAAGCCCCCCCAAAAAAAAATAAAAAATAAAAAAATAAATTTTAAAAAATTAAAAATTTATATATAGAAAGCATATAATCCAGTGTACAACATATAGCCAGTTAATTAAATGGTGACTCTATATTTATAATTTAAAAAATCAAAGAAAGAAAGAAAAATATATTCTGTCTGGCATTTTTTAGTTTTTACCAATGAGAAGGTTTCTCTAGACATATAATCTACCATATTGTCAGAAATTAAAGAATAATAGATTTCTGGTTGAAAATCAGAACAATGAAATTTTATGATTCTAGCTTTCTTTCTTAAACTCATACTTTTGGTCCTGATCACCCTCTGCTCTTCAGAGGGAAAAACATAGAGCTACCCTTCAAATTATCACACTTCTATGAAATGCCGAGAAATGTATTCCTCAATATTGGGACAAGCCTAACACTAGACCTACTATCTTCAGTATTGAGAGAGGGTATTATTTTAATCATGGTGAGCAGCAAAGAACCCCAATAATCCTCTCCTATATTGAATCTAAGTCTGAGATCCCTATGGGTAATGGTTGGAAATTAAAATGAAAGAAAGGAGATAATAAAGACTTCCTTTATATTAATATATTTCTGTCTGTTGTTTAAAAAATAAGAGAAAAAAAAACGTTCTTACCCCATACTGAAAATTCAGTTCAAGACATAATACAAATATAGAAACATATTTTCAAAAGTCTAATTAGATCACTATCTCTCAGAGGTCTAAAATGCACACATTTAATATGTACAAATCTGAATAAACAATCTAGCTATGGCTTCTTCCTATATTCCTTCTCTCAGTTAAGGGTGCCACCAGCCATTCATTTAGGCAATCTAGAAACTCAGAAATCATTTTCGAAGTATCTCCTGCTGCTGCTGCTAAGTCGCTCCAGTTGTGTCCGACTCTGTGCGACCCCACAGACGGCAGCCCACCAGGCTCCAGTCCCTGGGATTCTCCAGCCAAGAACACTGCCATTTCCTTCTCCAGTGCATGAAAGTGAAAAGTGAAAGTGAAGTCGCTCAGTCGTATCCAACTCTTAGCAACCCCATGGACTGCAGCCTTCCAGGCTCCTCTGTCCATGGGATTTCCCAGGCAAGAGTACTGGAGTGGGCTGCCATTGCCTTCTCCGGAAGTATCTCCTACCCACCCCCATATCCAATCCATTACCAAATCCCTTACATTTGTCCTCAAAAATTTTCTGAAATCAATTTGTATCTTATCATCTTCCCTACCAGCACTTTCATCCAAGCTATGTGTTACTGGGACCACCACATCTCTGGACTGATCTACTCACATCTGGGCTTCCCTAGTGGCTCAGATGGTAAAGAATCTGCCCGCAATGCAGAAGACCAGGGTTCATTTCCTAGGTCAGAAAGATCCCCTGGAGAAGGGAATGGCAATCCACTCCAGTATTCTTGTCTGGGAAATCCCCTGGGCAGGGGAGCTTGATGCTCTACTGTCCATGGGGTCTCAAAGAGTCAGGCATGACTGAGCAACTAACACACACTCATATCTACCTTTGCTCCAAACCAATCAGACATCACCTACTCAATGGACGTTAATTTGAGCAAGTTCCAGGAGATAGTGAAGGACAGGGAAGGCTGGCATGCTGCAGTCCATAGGGTCACAAAGAGTCAGACATGACTGAGAGACGGAACAACAGTCATTCAACTGTAGCCAGTGACATATTCAAAATGTAAAATTGTTCACATCATCTTTCTACTTAAAACATCTCAACTTCCTCACTCTGAGGAAAAACAAAAGCCTTAATATTATCTACAAGATGCCGGTTTTGACACCTACATACCTTTTGAGTAATATTCTTCACAATATTCATTTTTCCCTTTGCAACACTTACAATGATTATGCTTTCTATCTTCATATTCACAGTGCTTCCTGAACCCAAAAGCCTTTGCTTATATCAGTTTCCCTACAAGGATACTTTTACCTTCCTTCCTTCTTTTCCAAGTTAACTTTGACTTAGTATTTAGATATTAGCTCAATTCTCTCTTTCTCAATGAATCTCTTTCTGCACTTCCTTGATTAGATCACATCACCTATTTCAGTCTTTTAGTACCACATACTTCTCATTCAGTAAGCCTAGAGTAACTGTAATTATTGAATTAATGTCTGCCTTTACTCTAGCTGAGGCTCCAGAATACAAGGATATTGCCTAACACACTACAGTCTCTAAGAAATAGTTTATTTTATTTCGATTGTAAAATGTATTAGAAAAGGAAGCATGTATATAATTCATGTATTAATATTAACAACAAATCAATGATATTAATAATTATATATATAATCCATTCATTAATATTAATAATAAATGAAACTTTGAGTAACAATACCCAAATGAAGAAAGAGAACACTGCCAGTCTGAAAACCTGATTTGTGCTTCTTTCCAAACATACGCCCACCTGCCTACTATATACTAAATTACTAAGCATTAACTGGAATTCTGATCACTATTCTAACTCTTCCCTTTACAGAATACAATTAACAATATTAACATTTATGTGTTATGTAGAAAGTGTTTATATTTTCTAGCTTTTGAAATCATGTGAAAGGAACAATACTCAATACATCCTTCTCTGATTTGCTTCTTTGTTATGTTTCTGGGATTTAACCATGTTGATGGTGTACCTCTCATTCATTCATTCTTACTAAAATATAGCATTCCACTGTATAAGGCAGTGCTTTATTTGTTGTAGTAGTGATGGACATTGACACTGTTGATTTCTGCTATTAAGCATTGCTGTACATGACTCTTCATTTACATGGGCAAGAGCTTCTCTGGAGTACATGGGTAGGAAAAGAACTGCTGGCTTAAAGTGCTACATAAACCTTCAGAGTTCACCTAAATTGGTAAAGTGTGAGTTATATGCCATACTATGCATCCACTGGAGTGTTATATAAGTTTTACTTATTTTCTATATTCTTTCCAACATAGCCCTGCTATTATCTAAATGGTCAACCTTCCAAAAATTTTCTTATATCCCAAATATAGTCATCATTAATCAAATATTTATTGAGACATCCACTAGGTGTTAGGTGCTATTCTAAATGATAAAATATTCTTAATTTCATACATCCTTATTCCAACAGTGAGAATCTGAATGCTTTTTAGATGCTCAGCACCACAACCCACTCACTGATCAGAAGGAAAGGTTCTTTATGATACTAAGAATCAGAGTGTAAGCATGAGTACAGAAATACCTGCAAACAGCCAGTATGTGGCATGTTGTAAATTGCTGATAAAACTGTCCTAAAATAATTACTTTTTATTGCCTCACTTCTCATGTAATAGCAATATCTTAAAACATTAACTCTAAAGCTTTTTTTTTCCAACAACAAAATCACTTAACAATTTGGAAAAGAAAACAGATTTTAAAATGTTTAAATCTGATTTTTGTCTTATTTTACAAATAAATCATTGCATTTCTCTCCTACCAGCTCCCCTTCCCCTAAAGATGACCCTCCCCCTCCCCACAAGCCTGGAAATAGCTTTACATGACAGAGTTTGAACAAGAGACTGTAATACTCCCGAGTACTAAAATAAACATTAACACAGTTTGATCAGTGTCAGAGTGTTCCACAGCACTTAATCTTTATCACTTCCCATCTACTGTTTTTTCTTTACATTCTTTTACCTTCCAATAAATAAGAACTGCAATAATGGAAACATTGTGTGGCCTGCACCTCAACGATATTATTAAGTTTCAAACCGTCACTATAATTTGGGTGTCACAGAGAGAAGATATTCATGGCTGACACACCCTAACAAATAAAAGCTGCTTAATAACAATGCATAAGGCCTGTGTTGAAGGAATTTTTTTGCGCTGACTTCCTGATTCAGAGGTTTAAGAGACGATATAAAAGAATCACCAGAATCATTTCGAGAAAATTTGACTATAAGATGAGCAGAACATAAAATTTGTAAGAATAGCTTAAGTTCTTTAAAACTTATTGTTCTCATAACCCTACTTAAATAAAAAGTATGTTTTCAAAATCGTGCTCACTAATACCCAATAAAACTCAGGATTTGTGTGTGGCAGTCTCCATGTACACTGTGTCTGCCTGAACAGTTCTCGTGAACTCTACATTAGACAAGGAGCATGGGTATGGTTTCACTGGGTTCATTAACATAGACAAATACTTACCTGTCAACTGCTGCTGTGCAGTCAGTACTTACTAAGTGTGAAGTGATACACAGAGCACAATGGAGAAACAAACAGAATACTGATGGTGTGATTCTGGGTAGACAAAATGGCATGAGCAAAATCCAAGAAGAACAGAAGAAACGGGTATTTACAGCCAATATAGTAATGATAGTTATACATCAATTACATCTCAATAAAAATAGAAACAAAAATAAAAGTCTAACATTTTAAGGACTTCCCTGGTAGTCCAGTAGTAAGACTCAACCTTTCCACGGCAGGGGACATAGATTTTATCCCTGGTCAGAGAACTAAGATCTCACATGCTGCACAGCAGGAAAAAATAATAATAATAATAACTGTTTAGAAATTCGTTTCATGAGCTAACAGATATACAGTTTCATGTATGATTAAATTAATACAGGAAGAAAAGGAATCAGCAAAGGTAAGTGAAACTCGCTAAGTTTTGCCACCAATGAAAGATGGTGGCAAACCATCTAGACTCAGTTCTGTTACTGCTTTCCTAAATAATTCTCTTTCCTTTTGTATGACACTATAATATTCCGATCAATTTATAATCTAGAAATAGTTTACTAGTATTTTAAATAAATTTTAAACTTTAAGAAGGTAATATCCTTGATGATCAGTAATTTCACTCTTGGGAATATACCCTTCGGAAATGAAGGCTCAGGTCCAACAAAAGGCATATAAAGTGTGTTTTAAGGCAGCTTTATTGTAGTAACCCAGAAACATTTGAAAAGAACCCAAATGCCCATCAATAACAGACTTAGTAAACTGTTCTATATTCACCCAAAGGCATACAACAGAAAAGCAAAGAAGAAGCAACATACACAGTACCCAGTAAAATAGGCACAATTACTCTATGCCTGAGGAGAAGCCTAATGACAGTTTTTGAAAACTGGAAAAATCCTATTTTAGACGGTAATGGTTACAGTTGACATATGTAAAAAAAATTGAGCACACACTTTAAGATTTGCTGCTGCTGCTAAGTCACTTCAGTAGTGTCCGACTCTGTGCGACCCCATAGATGGCAGCACACCAGCCTTCTCTGTCCCTGGGATTCTCCAGGCAAGAATACTGGAGTGGGTTGCCATTTCCTTTCCCAATGCATGAAAGTGAAAAGTGAAAGTGAACTCGCTCAGTCGTGTCCAACCCTCAGTGACCGCATGGACTGCAGCCTTCCAGGCTCCTCCATCCATGGGATTTTCCTGGCAAGAGCACTGGAGTAGGTTGCCATTGCCTTCTTCTTAAGATTTGCTACAACTCAATAAAAAAATCTTGCCAGTTAAAAGCAAAAGCAATTTAACAGTATGTATCAAAAACTAGAAAAAGGCTGACTCGTTGACTTAAATTAACTTATATAAATTAATAGTACAAGAATAAATCATTTGTTTAAAAAGCTCTGTTCATGCACAAACATTCATTACAAAATTTCAAACAGGAAATGATTAAAGTCAACCTTTCAACAGCAGGAAAATGGCTAGGTAGATTGTGTTATTTCAAGTAACAGAATTTTTATGAGATACTACAAAGGTAATTCTAAGGACAGCTCTAAAAAGAAGAAAAAATTTAATCCACTAATCAGTGAAAAAATCCAAACACAAATCACTCATGGTGGGTAAATACAAAATGTATGTGTCCCCACAAAAAAATACGTACAGGAGGCTGGACACTAACATGCAAAAAAGTAATGTGCATGCATTGAATAGTGGGTGGGTGATTTGAATTTCATTTTTAAAATTCCTTGAATGTCGTTATTATTCTGTTTTGATAATTAAGAGCAAGTAGAGTCAGACACGACTGAAGCGACTTAGCAGCAGCAGCAGCAGAAAAATATTGAAGAGTTTCCAGAACTAATTAAGGTAAAATGTTACTAAAGGACAGATATAAAGGAAAAGAAGAGGAATTATACTTTCAGAAAAGCTGAATGGCACAGAGGAGACACAAAGGGAAGTAAACGTACTGAATGATGTGAAAGAGAAAAAATGCCAGGAAAAAAATTCAAATGGATGTGTAGTTGGATATCAATTTGGATGTGTAGTTGAATATAAACAGAATGGAGGAAGATCAACAGAGGACCATGTCTCAAAAGAACAAAGTAAGGCAGCTGAATCTCAAAAGAGAAGAGGATGTAATACATCAGTTAAGAATTTCAGAATATCGTCCCTGCTAACTGACTGTGTAACATCTATCTGTATAATAAGACCAATAATAACGGAATCATTAGGTCGTTACAATAACTGAGTTAATAAAGGCAAAGCATTTAGATCAATGCATGCCAATAGAAAGAGCTCAGTAAGGATTAAATAATGCAACAGAAAAATTTAACTTTGCAGAGAATAAAGAGACAAGATTAATTTCACTTCATTTTTTAAATAGATTTAGCCTTTAAATTCTTTTTCAAATTAATAGCTTTATTAAGGTTATATTTAGTTTGATAATAATTTTTCTCATCACGCAGAAATCTCACACTAATTTTATCTGGAATTCACCGAAGTCTGATTCACACAATTGCAGCTTTGTAGAAATTCAACATAACACAGTATGAGCATTATTCTTTTCATATAAACAGTGGTACTACTTCCATGTGAGCCTCAAAGCTAATTTAGGATTTAGAACTTAGAATGACTAAAAAAACAACGGGGAAAATATTTGACTTTGGGTTAAGTATTAATTTAACAGAATTATTATTGCTTCAGTAAAAGTCTATCATCTCAACATAGAAGACAGATATTGTTCCCTACCTCTCAAAGCAAAAGAGGTAAATACAAACAATAGTCACAGATAGAATGTGCTGCTCACTGATCTTAGTGCTGTTTCATTAAGAGTTTTCAGTGTGGAGATTCCTTAAAAAACTGGAAATAGAACTGCCCTATGACCCAGCAATCCCATTACTGGGCATACACACTGAGGAAACCAGAATTGAAAGAGACATGTGTACCCCAATGTTTATCGAAGCACTGTTTATAATAGTCAGGACATGGAAGCAACCTAGATGTCCATCAGCAGATGAATGGATAAGAAAGCTGTGGTACATATACACAATGGAGTATTACTCAGCCATTAAAAAGAATACATTTGAATTAGTTCTAATGAGGTGGATGAAACTGGAGCCTATTATACAGAGTGAAGTAAGCCAGAAAGAAAAACACCAATACAGTATACTAACGCATATATATGGAATTTAGAAAGATGGTAACGATAACCCCGTGTGCGAGACAGCAAAAGAGACATAGATATATAGAACAGTCTTTTGGACTCTGAGGGAGAGGGAGAGGGTGGGATGATTTGGGAGAATGGCACTGAAACATGTATGCTGCTGCTGCTGCTAAGTCACTTCAGTCGTGTCCAACTCTGCGCGACCCCATAGATGGCAGCCCACCAGGCTCCCCCGTCCCTGGGATTCTCCAGGCAAGAACACTGGAGTGGGTTGCCATTTCCTTCTCCAATTCAGGAAAGTGAAAAGTGAAAGTGAAGTCACTCAGTCATGTCCAACTCTTAGGGATACCATGGACTGCAGCCTACCAGGCTCCTCCGCCCATGGGATTTTCTAGGCAAGAGTACTGGAGTGGGGTGCCATTGTCTTCTCCTGAAACATGTATAATATCATATAAGAAACGAATCGCCAGTCCAGGTTCGATGCAGGATACAGGATGCTTGCGGCTGGTGCACTGGGATGACCCAGAGGCATGGTATGGGGAGGAAGGTGGGAGGGGGGTTCAGGATGGGGAACACATGCACACCCGTGGCAGATTCATGTTGATGTATGGCAAAACCAATACAATATTGTAAAGTAATTAACCTCCAATTAAAATAAATAAATTTATATATTTTTTAAAAAAGCGTTTCCTTTTTGAAACCTGTCTTTGGTTCTCTTCTGCCTCCCCTCTAGGACTCTTTTTGCCCCTTGTTTCTTCAAGTGGAATACAGCATTATTATGAATGGATAGGTGACCTCCTCCATCCACCATCACCCCAGGACCTTCCCCACCACCTCCACACAAACAGAAACAAAGTTTTCAGGGTTGGCATCACCAGCCTAGGAAGAAATGAAAAGTGTTGCTCGGGACAATGGTGGGATGGGATGGGTAGGGGGAGAGGATGGGGGGAGGGGAAGGTGATGTCTGCCAGTAACAGCCTCCACCAGCTGCAGCAGAGATGGAGATTCTCCACCCCAGCCCAGACCTACTGAGCCACAGTCTCTGCGTCGCAGCCCAGTACTCTGTTGACCACTGGCTCTTAAGTGAAAACAACGCCTCCTCCACTTGGACAACCCCTGGCATGTGCCATTCTCATGCCAACTCCTCCACAATTAAATCTTACAAGTAGCAGAGCGTCTGGCAGCATCATCAGCTCTCCAGAGCAAACTAACCCCCGTCAACTGTACTTCTCTTAAAATACAATCAAGAGAGAAGTGATAGGTTTTGTGTTTCCAGAAAGGTGAGAAAATATTTTTCTCATAAGTTTATTAAGAAGTCTTTGAAAACAGAAAGCTGATGTACCTAATCTAAAAACAAAAACAACAACAACAACAAAAAAAAAACCAACAATTCAGTTAGATTGTCACAAAATTAAATTAAAAAATCCTCCCACATGATGAAAGAGGAGTATGGATGGTAATCTCTTTTGAATAACCTTTAAATACACACTGAGCATCCACGGAGCATGTGGCCACTGAGCACTTGAGCTGTGACTAGTGGGAACTGAGATGTGCCAAAAGCTTAAAGAATACACCAGAAATCAATGCCTTACTATGAAAAATGATGCAAACTATACCTAACTTTTACATTTATATTGATTATATATTGAAATTATTATGCTTTGGCTGCATGTATGCGTGCTCTGTCGTTTCAGTCATGTCCGACTCTTTGTGAACCCATGGACTGTAGCCCACCAGGCTCCTCTGTCCATGGCATTCTCCAGGCAAGAATACTGGTGTGGGTTGCCACGCCCTCCTCCAGGGGATCTTTCCAACCCAGGGATGCATCCCTTGTTGCCTGTGTCTCTTTTATTGCAGGCAGATTCTTTACCCACTGGGCAACCTGGGAAATTGGGTTTAATAAAAGAGGTTATTAAAATTACTCTCCCTTATTTCTATTTACTTGTAATGTGGAAGGCGAAACTTTTAATAGTACACATGGGGTTGCATTATCTTTCTACACAGAGTGTTGTTTAGAGTTCTAAACTCTAGTAGTTAGTAATAATTATATCTTAATACAAATAAAAAAATTATGTCATGAAATATGTTTTCAAGTTATATATAGAATAATGTCAGACTTCTTTTTTAACCTCATTTAATACTTAGTACCCAGACTGCCTTTCTTCTCTTGCTCTCCTAGCCTTTTGTTTTACCCTTTATTTCAACGTCCACTCAGGCTTCTGCTGCTCAGACCTCCCATCCAGCTGAACTGATTGATTATCCCCAATCAACAATAAATATGAAAGAAGGCACGTTTACAAATCAGAGGAAACTCTAAGAAACCTCACTGTGGAGGCAAAATTTAAACTGAAAAGTAAAGAATGAAGACAGTCATGTGATGTTAATGTGTGGGAAGTGGATGTGAGTTTCGAAGGAGTATTGAATGCAAAAGGCAAAGGCCCTGAGATGAAAAATAACTTGACATTTTTTGAAAACTGAGAAAATCTGGATATGGCTAGAACCCAAGGAGTAAGAGAGAGCTGCAAGAGTTAAGAATGAGAGAGACAGGAGGAGCCCAGAACTTCAAAAGCCTCAAAGGGACAAAAAAGAGCGTGCACATTATTTCTGGTACAATGGAAAACCAACTGGATGGGTTTAAGCAGGGAGATGATATGTTATCATTTACATTTTAAGAAGATTACCTATGTAGTTCACTCACAAAGAGTTAGACATGACTGAAGCAACCTAGCACCCACACATGTCCATTTATTAAGTCACTCACAAATACCAGAAAATGGTGCTGGGTGATATCTTATATATGTTGTCTGATTTAAGATTCTCAGGAACCTGAAGATAGTTGAGCTATTATCCCAGATTAGAAATGGGCAAAATAAAGCACAAAAAGTTTAACTTGTCAAGTGTTACTCAGTAGCTCAGTCTGCTATCTAACTCCTTCTGACCGAAGTGCTTTATACACATCATACCATGCCAGGACAGATAATTTTCTGTAAATCAATGAACTGACTATCCCTAAGATATTTATTGCAAGACAGCTAAAGACATAGTACAACTAATCTTTCACAATTTTAAAATAGACTCACCATAGTGAATACACTGTTCTAAACGCCCATGATTTGCAGTTATACTGTCAGTGAAATTAAAGTTTTGCAAGAGTGAATCATAGGGCTTTTACTGCAATCTGAGTTGTTCGGACTCTATCTGAGAAATTCTGAAACAATCTGTTTAATGCATAACTTCAAATGCAGAAACTGCCCCTTTGAACCTAAAAGGCTGAATGTGTTTATCTCTTTCAACCAGGGGAGAGGAGACTGGACCATTGAGAGCATCCCTCAAAATTAGTTTGACATTTTGGCACTTTTGCTATCAGCATGAATGGTGCTTTGCTGTATGTCTCTTTTCCATTAACTCAAGAGATACACAGTTTAGCAGTCTCTGAATTATTGTATATACTTCTCTATTATTTTCATGCTTTTATATAACCAAATTAAAGTGAGGCATAAATGTCTACACAATGTCCTAGACCCAGTAGGGAGTAATAAGTCTGAATGAAAGACACATTAAAATATTTTTCCAAAACTGCAAACATGTTCTCTGCCCTTCTTTGGAATTCAGCTTAATTTGGCTTTGTTCTTTGACTTCTGATAGTCTCAGTGACACAGACATGCACACCCGGAGGACTTCCTTCTATGGCTACTTAACCCAAACATACCCATTATTCAAAGGCCAAGATGTGGAAATAGTATAAACATATGAAACAGATATAGGAATATATATTTTTTAATATCAAACATATCTCTAGATTATTCAGAGAAGATTTTCTTTCTATATATTATTCACTGACTGTGTGGATCACAATAAACTGTGGACAATTCTGAAAGAGATGGGAATACCAGACCACCTAACCTGCCTCTTGAGAAATCTGTACGCAGGTCAGGAAGCAACAGTTAGAACTGGACATGGAACAACAGACTGGTTCCAAATAGGAAAAGGACTACGTCAAGGCTGTATATTGTCCCCCTGCTTATTTAACTTCTATGCAGAGTACATCATGAGAAATGCTGGACTGGAAGAAGCACAGCTGGAATCAAGATTGCTGGGAGAAATATCAATAACCTCAGATATGCAGATGACACCACCCTTATGGCAGAAAGTGAAGAGAAACTAAAAAGCCTCTTGATGAAAGTGAAACAGGAGAGTGAAAAAGTGACCTTAAAGCTCAACATTCAGAAAACGAAGATTATGGCATCTCATCCCATCACTTCATGGGAAATAGATGGGGAAACAGTGGAAACAGTGTCAGACTTTATTTTTTTGCGCTCCAAAATCACTGCAGATGGTGACTGCAGCCAAGAAATTAAAAGACGCTTACTCTTTGGAAGAAAAGTTATGACCAACCTAGATAGTATATTCAAAAGCAGAGACATTACTTTGCTGACTAAGGTTCATCTAGTCAAGGCTATGGTTTTTCCAGTGGTCATGTATGGATGTGAGAGTTGGACTGTGAAGAGGCTGAGCACTGAAGAATTGATGCTTTTGAACTGTGGTGCTGGAGAAGACTCTTGAGGATCCCTTGGACTGCAAGGAGATCCAACCAGTCCATTCTGAAGGAGATCAACCCTGGGATTTCTTTGGAAGGAATGATGCTAAAGCTGAAGCTCCAGTACTTTGGCCACCTCATGCAAAGAATTGACTCATTGGAAAAGACTCTGATGCTGGGAGGGATTGGGGGCAGGAGAAGAAGGGGACGACCGAGGATGAGATGGCTGGATGGCATCACGGACTCGATGGACGTGAGTCTGAGTGAACTCCGGGAGTTGGTGATGGACAGGGAGGCCTGGCATGCTGCAATTCATGGGGTCGCAAATAGTCAGACACAACTGAGCGACTGAACTGAACTGAACTGAGATACCACCTCAAGTTACTCCCATAATATGTGCCATTTGTCCTGGCCAGAGGGACTGCTCAAAAGGGAGGAAACATTAAGGGACCAGAACATAGATGAGAGGAAGTGTAGAGAGAGGAAGGCTTTTTAGAGATCAACATAAATGATTTGGGTTTTGGACTCAGTTGATTTAATTTAGAGACTAAAACAAAAATATACGTGAGCCTTAAGGAAGATCTGAATATCTAAGATTATAATAAAACTAAATACTTTGTTACCCTGCTGCTTTGAACTGAATTGTATCTCCCCAACCCTCAAACTTTATAAGTCCCAACTTCTAGTACCTCAGAATATAACTGTATTTGGGGATGGAGCTTTAAAGAGTGAAAGTGAAAGTGTCAGTCACTCAGTCCTGTTCAACTCTTTGTGACCCCATGGACTGTTGCCTGCCAGGTTCCTCTGTCCATGGAATTCTTCAGGAAAGAATACTAGAGTGGGTTCCCATTCCCCTCTCCAGGGGATCTTCCTGACCCAGGCATGGAACCTGGGCCTCCCTCATTACAGGCAGATTCTTTACTGTCTGAGCCACCAAGGAAGGCCCTTTAAAGAGTAGTTAAGATAAAATGAGTCCCCATGGGTGCATCCTCCATTAATCCAATATGATTGGTGTCCTTATGAGAAGAGATTGAGATACCATCACTCGGGAAGGGAAGAACATGTGACGATACAATGAGAAGATGGACGTCTACAAGGCAGAAGAACCAAACCTGAGAGGCAGAGGGAAGCAGGCAAAGCCAGGAGCAGGACAATGGGAAGAGAATATACGGAATGAGGGGATTATGTTTGAGAGCTTTCCATTATCTTTGAACTTCTCATGAGGAACTAAAAAATTAAAATTCAAAAATGAACAACTTGATTATACTGTTTTTTTTCTACCTTGGCAGATTAACTTATACACATGTAAGACAACCGCAATTCCTTATTCAGTAGAATGTTTACAGAATCTAGAAAATCATCTGAGATTTTGGCAATTTTGTCAAATCACTCTATGGTAACTGTGAAAGGTCATTTTCAAAGTATTAACACTACAATTATACAATCCCCAACCTCTATCAGGGTCTACTGTACCATCTAAGGGAGCTCAGGAGGACCCTGTCCCTCCCTATCTGAACACTGAACACTGTTAAGTGTTCATTCGCCTGTCCCTGCAGATCAACCCAGCTATCACTTTCACACATTAAATGTACACACACACACAAGCCAAAAAAACATTTGCTCAAAACCCCAAAACCCATATTTAACATTGTGTACACTTATCTCCCTGGAGAAGGCAGTGGCACCCCACTCCGGTACTCTTGCCTGGAAAATCCCACGGACGGAGGAGCCTGGTAGGCTGCAGTCCGTGGGGTCACTAAGAGTCAGACACGACTGAGCAACTTCACTTTCACTTTTCACTTTCATGCATTGGAGAAGGAAATGGCAACCCACTTCAGTGTTCTTGCCTGGAGAATCCCAGGGACAGGGGAGTCTGGTGGGCTGCCGTCTATGGGGTCGCACAGAGTCGGACACGACTGAAGTGACTTAGCAGCACACTTATCTTCCATTCTCAGTATCTTTTCATGTTTGTCACAAGACAAATAATGTAGAGGGAAACATTACAAATTCTGCATATGAACGAATTTTATAAACTGTGAAGTTCAAGTATCATCAACATTGTTATTGTACAGATATTTATTAATGTTAGTGCTATCTCACACACACACACACACACACACACACAGAATCTAAATTCCATAGTATGACATCAAAAAGCCTCTATTTTCAGGTTTCTTCTTACTTTCGTGAACTCACTTTCTATCATCTTTTTCTGTTTTACACTGTAGCCTCATGAAACTACAAAATCAATGCTATTCCTATTTAAGACTAAAATATCCTTTATTCTTCTTTCAGTCAAATCCTACCCCTTGTATAAAAGTAAGTTCATTTAGGGAGATAATATTTTAAAATCTCATATCTGAAAAAGAACTTATAATATACATAGAACTCTTACAACTCAATAATAATAAGACAAACTGCTCAATTTTAAAAAGATGGATGGGGGAGAAATTCCCTGGCAGTCCAGTGGTTGGGACTCCATGCTTTTACTCCCAAGAGTCAGGGTTGTTTCCTGGTAGGGGACTTAATATCACACAAGTCATGCAGCACTGTCAAAATAAATAAATAAAATGACAAAAAGATGGGTGGGTGGGGGGGCACAGATGCATAGGTTTGAACCACCAAAGAAAGCAGCTTAATGGTACCTAAGCTCATGAAAAGATGCTCAGCATCATTAGCCATCAGGGAAATGTAAATTGAAATCACAGTGAAATCTCATCAGATACTGTTCAGAATACCTAAAATTAAAAGACTGATCATACCAGGTGTTCTTAAGGATGTGAGGACACTGGAACTCAAGCATTACTGACGGGAACATAAAATGGTACAACTACTGTGGAAACCTGTTTTTTCCATAAGATTTAGCCATTATACTGCTAGGTAATTACATAAAACAAATGAAAGCATTTATCCCCACTGACTCTTTTTAAAAGAAGGTTCAGAGCAGCTCTATTTGTAAGAACCAAAAACTAGAAACAGTTCAGATGTTTATCAATAGGTGAATGAATAAACAAATTGCGGCATAGCCATACAATATTATGCTATTCAGTTAAAAATATATTTTTTTCTTTCTGGCTTACTTCACTCTGTATAATAGGCTCCAGTTTCATCCACCTCATTAGAACTGATTCAAATGTATTCTTTTTAATGGCTGAGTAATACTCCATTGTGTATATGTACCACAGCTTTCTTATCCATTCATCTGCTGATGGACATCTAGGTTGCTTCCATGTCCTAGCTATTGTAAACAGTGCTGCGATGAACATTGGGGTACACATGTCTCCTTCAATTCTGGTTTCCTCAGTGTGTATGTCCAGCAGTGGGATTGCTGTGTCATAAGGCAGTTCTATTTCCAGTTTCGGTGTTGACCATCTGGTGATGTCCAGGTGTAGAGTCTTCTCTTGTGTTGTTGGAAGAGAGTGTTTGCTATGACCAGTGCATTTTCTTGGCAAAACTCTATTAGTCTTTGCCCTGCTTCATTCCGTATTCCAAGGCCAAATTTGCCTGTTACTCCAGGTGTTTCTTGACTTTCTACTTTTTCATTCCAGTCCCCTATAATGAAAAGGACATCTTTTTGGGGGGTTAGTTCTAAAAGGTCTTGTAGGTATTCACAGAACCGTTCAACTTCAGCTTCTTCAGCATTACTGGTTGGGGCATACACTTGGATTACTGTGATATTGAATGGTTTGCCTTGGAAACGAACAGAGATCATTCTGTTGTTTTTGAGATTGCATCTAAATACTGCATTTCAGACTCTTTTGTTGACCATGATGGCTACTCTATTTCTTCTAAGGGATTCCTGCCTACAGTAGTATACTTATCTCAATGTAATTATACCTCAATATCAATAAATTATATCCCTTGACTTAAAAATAAAGAATTCATACATCCTGCATAACCTAATCCAGGAAAAATTAGTGGGCCTTCTGCTACGTTACTACAATACTTCTCCAGCACTCAAAACTTACCCTTATAATAATGGGCAGTTATTCTTTAAGGCATATCCCTAACCAGACATGAAAACGTTAGCAGAGAATTTCCAGTCATTGCTTAATACCCAAAATAGAATCTAGCTTGAAAATTAGGTTCTCAACAAATGTTTTAATTCTACTATTGATATTTCACATTCCTTCTTAAAGAGGAATACCAGACCACCTTACCTGCCTCCTGAGAAACCTATATGCAGGTCAAGAAGCAACAGCTAGACTGAACATGGAAAAACTGACTGGTTGAAAATTGGGAAAGGAGTACTTCAAGGCTGTATATTGCCACCCAGCTTATTTAACTTGCAGAGTACATCATGCAAAATGCTAGACTGGATGAATCACAAACTGGAATCAAGACTGCTGGGAGAAATATCAACAACCTGATATACGCAGATGACACAACTTTAATGGGAGAAAGTGAAGAGGAGCTAAAGAGCCTGTTGATGAGGGTGAAAGAGGAGGGTGAAGAAGCTGGTTTGAAACTCAACATTCAAAAAACAAAGATCATGGCATCCAGTCTCATCAGTTAATAGCAAATAAATGACAAAAAAATGAAAACAGTGCAAATTTTATTTTCTTGGGCTCCAAAATCACTGTCGACAGTGACTGCAGCTGTGAAATTAAAAGACACTTGCTCCGTGGAAGAAAAGCTATGACAAACCAAGGCAATGTATTTAAAAAGCAGAGACATCACTTTGCCAACAAAGGTCTGTATAGTCAAAGCTATGGTTTTTCCCATGGTCATGTACAGATGTGAGAGTTGGACCATAAAGAAGGCTGAGGGCTGAAGAACTGATGCTTCTGAATTGTGGTGCTACAGAAGACTCTTAAGAGTCTCTTGGACTACAAGGAGATAAGCCAGTCAATCCTGAAGGAAATCAACCCTGAGTACTCATTGGAAGAACTGATGCTGAAGATGAAGAACTAATATTTTGGCCACCTGATGTGAAGAGTCAACTCACTGGAAAAGACCCTGATGCTGGGAAAGATTGAAGGCAAAAGGAGAAGGGGGCAGTAGAGAATGAGATGGTTAGATAGCATCACTGACTCAATGGCCATGAATTTAAGCAAACTCCAGGAGATATTGAAGGACAGGGAAGACTGGCATGCTGCATTCATGGGGTCACAAAGAGTCAGACATGACTTAGCAACTGAACAATAATCTCCATTAAAGCTACTGATTCATTCAGTGAACACAAGCTCATTGAACCTCAACTAAATGCCCAAATAAAGAAGTGAGCAAGAATAACATATTTCTTATTCTCAGAGGTCTAACACTCGAGCCTAAGAGAATCATCATCAAACATGCAACCACAGTGTGTGATGAAGGTGGTAAATATGACAGGGAAAGAACAAGATAGAACTAAATTGGTATATTGGGGCAGGAGGTCAGGAGAGGTGGTATTTAAGCAAAGACCCACAAGAAAGGTGGAAGGTGACTAGAAGGCAGGGAGGGAAATGATGATGACAACAGCAGAGAGTTTTCCAAACAATAGATACAGCACTTTTGAAGGTACAGAGCATGGTGCCTTTGAGGAAACAGAAGAGATTTCCACTAAAAACTACAGAGATGTCAAGAAAAGAGAGATGAAGCTTGGAGTGGAAATCCAGACCAAGTCACACAGGGTCTACTGATGTAAACACACTTGGAGTTCATGATAAGGGTATTAGGAAGTGAATGAATGGTTTTAAGTAGAAGAAAAAAGACAATGTCAGACCTGTTTTCTCTATATCATTCTAACCACTATCATGAGAAATAACTGGAGTTAAGACTAACCAGGAAGGAAGAACAGTTGGTTACTGCAAAAATTCACATTAAAAATAGTAATGCCTTCGCTAGAGAAACAAATCTTCTAGACAAGAGAACAAACTAGGGAAACAATCTTCTTCCTAAGTACTTGACAATCTGGCTCAAATGGCCAAATGAGGTTTAGTTTTGCCATACAAGCTAGGTTTTAAAATATGGACAATTTTTAGGACTATAATAGTTGAAAAACTACAGATCTATAATGACCATGATCAAATCAAAGCTTCCTGTACAACCCTAAAGATTTAAGGTCTGCTTCAATCCTTCATACTGTCTCATCGTCCTTATTCTACAGTTCTTAAAGTCAACTGAAGGAGCTTCAAAAGATCTCTCAAGTCTACGTTATCCTCTTCATATCTCCTTTCCATTGGGCAATTGAGAAAGCTTCCTACAAGTCTCCTGTCTCTTATCTGTGCCTCTGTGATCCAGCCTCCAAAATGTTGCCAATCAATTTTAAAAAAGAAAAAGGAGACAGAAAGCTTTCCTAACTCAACCTACTTATAGACTTTTGATGCTCCCCATTACCTACAGGACGTAGCTCAAACTTTTGTTATCCACGTTCAGGATTGTCAGAATGGCTCAGTGCTCCTTCCCCAGTTCATTTCTTGCCGTTCCACTTATTTCAAATGTAATCTCCTCTGCCCCAAACCCCTTCTGATTATTCTCTATTCAGCAAGAGCTAATCGGAAAACCACTTATTCTTCCATGAAATCTCTCTAGGACATTCAAGCTAAATGTTATCGTTTGTGTTTCCCTTTTCCATGGTATTTCTATTTACTGCACTAATATAAGAGTTATCACTCTATGTTATAGATGGTTATATGTGTTTGTCTTCCAAGTAGATTATCTATGTTTGAGAGTGGAGACACTGATTTACTTATGCCCCTATTCCAGGTGTTCTTGCCTGGAGAATCCCAGGGACGGGGGACCTTGGTGGGCTGCCGTCTATGGGGTCACACAGAGTCGGACACGACTGAAGCAACTTAGCAGCAACATTCCAGGTATCTAGTACAGTGCATATAATTCCATTCCACTTAAATTAAAATACAAACTTTCTTTGCAAACTATAGCCATAATGTCAGAAACAAGAAAAGCAAAAGGGAAAAAAAAAAAAAATACTGGGACAGACTCCATAATCTGACCAAGCACACACACAAAGTACAACACACTAGGCAAGCCAAGAGAGACAATAGAAAAAGATTAAACATATTTTAAAAAATACTAAATTACCAGACCTAGATAGTGGTATCAGTAGATACTTTTAAATGAGATGGGAATTCACTATCTAGATGTCTATAACAATTTTTCACTATCATCTAAAATGTGATTTTTCTATACTGAAATAGAGTGCAGAGAAAGGGTCAAATGTTCAACAAATAAAATGCTTGACTTAAGTAATACAAGAATTAATCCACATATACTTTAAGAATAAAGACTGTTATTTTTACTTTAAAACTATTTAAACTGAGGCACAGAAATGTTAAGCGGCACACAGGGATACACAGCTGGCAGAGGGCAAAACTGAGATTTGAATCAAAGTTTTGATAATTCCTCAGCCCATGTTCTAGCCACTGAACTAGATACTCGGGATGTTCCTTGTCTACACTGTTCACCTAAGCACTTCATGAATTCAGGGACTGTGTCTCTTACTCATCACTGATCTCTGAGGCCTATTAGAGGGGGTGGCCAGGGGTGCAAGGGCCACCATAAAACTCTTGAAGTCTTATGCAATTTGTGTGTGTGCTCCATCACTGATGTTGTGTCCGACCCATTGCGACTCCATGGACCGTAGCCTGACAGGCTTCTCTGTCCATGAAATTTTCCCAGCAGGAATACTGGAGTGCGTTGCCATTTCCTCCTCCATGGGCTCTTCCCAGCCCAGGGATTGAACCCACATTTCCTGAGGCTCTTGCATTGACAGGTAGATTCTTTATTGCTGAGCTACCTTGGAAGCCCCTATGTATAATTCCTTTAGAGAGAGGGTCAATAAAAGAGGATGACACTTGTTAACTTATTCACAACAATCAAGTAGCATTATAGATGAATTATCGCATTCTATCACAACAATAACAGCAACACAGAATACATGTCAGGTACCTAGTATATGCCAGGCATTGGTCTAAATGTTTACATGTATTATTAACATATATAATCATTATATGAATTCTATGAGACAGATGGTATAGTCACATATACTTCAAAAATGAGGAAACTAGGCTTCAAAGAGGTTAACTTGCCTGAGTGCCCCAGCTTTTGTCCCTCTTTTAGTAAACAGCTGGGCAGGAATAGAAGCATCCCTATGTGACAACAAAGCAGTCTCTCTGGGCTTACATCCCATGAGGTGGTCATCCTCAAAGACCTGCAGGTCCCCCAAAATGTTAAGAGAATCACACACACAAAAAAAGACAAAAATTAATTCCCTATGCATTTTCCATAAGGTCATCTTGATACAAACCAAAGGTTTTCATAGCAACACAATATCAGAAGCTATGAGCTAATTCTCCCATAGAGAGAGCATTCTGTCTCCTTATGTATCAAATACAAGGTAGGAAGTACAAGTATAGCACAGGATAAGATGGTTGGATGGCATCACTGACTCAGCGGACATGAATTTGAGCAAACTGGGAGATAGTGAAGGACAGGGAAGCCTGGCACGCTGCAGTCTATGGGGTCTCAAAGAATCAAGCACAACTTAGCCACTAAACAACAACAACAGAAGGCCATATTGTAAAGAGAAAGTTTTTCTTTAAGGTTATCCATGATGAATGGGTAAGATAGTACTGAGTTTCAAAGTTCCTTATATAAACATGCAACTATGCATACATGGAGCAGGGTTGTTGCTGTTCCTTACAGACTTTTGTGACCTAGAAGTGCTTTCCCCCAGGAATACTTAGTCAAGAATAAGCAGATATGGCAAGGCCTGTGGGGTCTAATCAAGGTATCATTCCTCATGTCCGCTTCAGCTGGGCAGTCCTGTACAGTGAACAATCAAGAACTTCTTGAAGGTGCCAAGGTTATTCCCATGGCTGAGATTCACAGTGCCTGGACTTGAATCCCCAGTTTGATCCTCTATAGATGTGTGTGACCTTAGTCAAGTTTTTATATTTCTCTGCCTCATTTTTCCCATCTGAAAATGGGGAGAATATTAGTATTAGCTGCATAGATTTGTTTAAAGAATGTAAGAGAAAAAATTCATAAGAATGGCTTAGAACAATATGTAACATGTATTAAGGATTCAATAAGTTTCAGCAAAACACATATGTATTATTAAGATTCCTAAATAGCTCTCCCAAATGTAAGAGGAAGCCATATTTGAAGCACATTATGAGTCTATGTATAAGCTGATTAATACCAATAGGGGAAATTTTCTGTGGGGAGAGTAGACAGAGCAACTCGGCAAGGATGTATGCATGTACCAACAATGACGTATCACTGTACACTCAGCTGTTCTGTTTGCATGTATAGTTGCCTAAGGATTCCAAACGACAATATCTCACTTAAAATTAGGTTTCATTTCTAGGGATGTGAATCCTCTTACAAAGGTAGCAAACACTTAAGTCAAGAGCCACACAATCACAACAGCAACTATTAGGCTCACCAGAGTCACATGTTTGTAACATCGAAATTCTCACTTAGCATGCACCAGTATCTCTAGCCATTCAGTAAATGGACAGTGATTAATAGAGTCAAATACAGTCTTTTACAAGCTCAAAATAAGAGTGATATTTTAAAATGTATTTAATTCCTTTTCCACTTTATTACTATATTCTCAAAGCAAAATTCTCAAGCTCTCCAAGTTAGATGTTACAGGGCTGGTTATATAATTTCCAAATATCCAACTCTGTCAATGAGAAATCCACTTTTCAACAATCAGACTGGCAACATTTTAAACAAATCATTACTATCCAGTGTGGGCAAGAGTAAGGTAATGACACTGTGGGTACTTAGGAAGGGTCTTTACAATATCCATCAAATTTAAAGTGAACATCCCCCTGGAACCGGTAAATCTCTTCTCAGAATAAATCTTGTGTAGTATTCTTGCAGAGACAATGTACACAGATAACCACTGCATCACTCTTTGTAATAATAAGAAACTGAAAAATCCAAGTGAATATTCTGGGGGATATTGGTTGGCTGGTTACATTAGGTAGATACGTTTAAAAAGAAATCTTCATATATTGACAGAGAAATATTTGAGAAATATTACAAGAAAGCAAATTTCAGAACACTGATAAGTGAACCATTATCCAATTTTTTGAAATAATGAAAGATTCCTGTGGTTATACATGGGAGGGAATCCCTGATGGCTCAGCGGTAAAAAATCCACCTGTCAATGCAGGAGACCAGGGCTCGATTTCTGGGTCAGGAAGAGCTTCGGGAGAAGGAAATGGCAACCTACTCCAGTAGTCTTGCCTGGGAAATCCCATGGACAGAGGAGACTGCAGGCTACAGTCCGCAGGGTCGCAAGAGTCGGACACAACTTTGCGACCACCACTATCATACACATAAAGGAACACAAGTCCAATTCAACAGCAGTTACACATACGGAATGGAATAGGAAAGGGGGTTCACTTTACATTTTACTATAGTTTTCTTGTTGCTTTTTGAGCAAGTAGTACTTTTAGAATTCAAAGAAAATAACAAGAATTTTCAAAAGATACAGGGAATGAAAAGTTATTATTTGCATTATTATTTGCAAGTGTAAAAAAAAACTTAGTCATCCCCCAAATTAATTTCTGCTGTCACATATGCTTAAAATGACAACTGAATAAAATGCTTATGAGATCTTAATAGACACACTCTAGTTAAAAAGGTAGCTCAGACAGTAAAGAATCTGCTGGTAATGCAGGAATCCAGGGTTTGATTCTAGAGAAGGGAATGGCAAACCACTCCAGTATTCTTGCCTGGAGAATTCCATGGACAGAGGAGCCTGGTCAATTAATGCATGGGGTCACAAAGAGTCAGACATGACTAAGTGACTAACATACACATACCTTCACAAAGCATGATGAGAAACATTCCCTATTTGTAGGCCTATAAATGGAGCTGAGGAGGAATGGGAAGAAGAGAACAGCCCTCCACCTACACTTTTGAAAAGTGAAAAATAAGTAGTTTACCACCACTGGTCACCTTCTTTCTCCACCTTCTCACCCAAATGGTACCAGAGAGGAGACCAACCCTTCTAGGCCACTGACTTCAAACTCACAATAAATAAATAGATCAGGTGACTTGACTGATAGTACTGAGCACAACAGATGAAACCAGAGGGAAGTGTGCTGAGAGGGTGGGGACAACAAGGTTATTATGAAAAAACTGGTGCTAGCTGGAAGGGAAGAATATTGTACCAATGAAGAGAATATACATATGAAATGAACGGAGAGCAGGAGAAAGTAACAAAACACAAGCAGAAAATGTTCCTATTTATGAAGTGTTTCCTTTTCAGGACATCCCATGAAGTGGACAGCGCTGCAGTCTGCATTCTCTAGGGCTGCCCTCGCAGGAAAGCTGACTGAAGGCAGATTGCTTGTTGGAGAGGGGTCCTGTAATTGTTTAGAGCAAGTCTTAGAAGAGCAGCACATCAGGTATGAAGCCCATTACATTCAATTCGAAGATCTTATCACGTGCTGGGCTATTCCCGTTAGACATGGAGTGATTATTGCTTAACCTGTACATTGTTTAAACAAGCTTCCAAAGAACATTTCTTCCCTAAGGAAGCTAAGGTGATTTAAACTGAATTATGTATTATATAATTCTATATAACGATTTTATATATATATATATATATATGCACATACATGTATAGACAGACATAAAGACATACACCTACATTCTTCATATAATCGCCCCAGAGGCATCACCTGAAGATACCCACTCTCAAAATGTGTCTAAGAGAGAACTGGCAGAGGCTGAGACGGGAGCAAAGGCCTATGGTGATGCTCTAGGGCCAAACACCTTCCTACAAACCTCCGAGGTCCATAGAATATCCCAAAGCCCTGGCCTGGCCCCAGGCCACAAAAAAAAAAAAAAACAAAAAAAACACACCAACTCCACCAAAGCCCCCAGAGACCTGGCAACCACGTGACTCGCCGACACCGAAAATTCCTCTACCAAACACATCCAACTTTATTTTCTCCTTTTCCTGAGTGACCGGCTGGCGCATGCCCCCGCTGCCTCACCTCCGGCCCTTTCTTCTTTCCCGCACTTCGGGCTGTGGGAGGCCTCGGGGTATCTGCTTTCAAGCTCGACTGGCCTAGGGGGTCCTAAGGCTCAGCGTCTCCCGGGCGGGCGTCCCTGATGCAGCCGCGGGAGGGGAACCGAGCGTCCTCCGGTCCGACCCCGGCCGGGGTCGGCAGGCTGGGGCTCAGCCGCTGGGCTCGGGGGCGCGGCGGGGAAACTCACCTGCGCGGAGCGGCTCCCGGAGCTCCCGCGTCGCCGTAGCCGCGCGGCCGCCGCCGCATCTCCCGACGGCAGGTCCCCCCCACCCGCCCCGGCTGCGGGGGTCCCGGGCCGCACTTTTCCCAGCCTGGGAAGGAGGATTGCGGGCGCCGAGGTGGAAGGTGGGGGTGGGGCGGAGTGATCGGGGAGACGAGGCGTAAGGATGTTGTTTTGTTGCTGTTTTGTTTGTTTGTTTGTTTTTCCGGATCGCTAGCAGAGACTTTAGACCATATGCTGGGAGAGTATTAGCTCGGCTCAATGGCGACAGAACAGCGGCCTGACTCTCACCGTCCGATCGATTTACTAAACAAACTGAAACGTGGGTGGGGATGTTAAACAGTAACCAGCTGCCTCAATGAAAACTGAAAGCGGCGAGGCCGTCACCGCCTCGGCGCGCTGGTTTCCCGGTTCCCAAGGCCCCGGGGCGAGCGGCGGGCGGGCTGGCGAGTGCCGGAGCTCTGCCTGCGTGGACCCGAGCGGCTCTCCCCGGGCCTCCCGGAGGCCTCCATCGCGCAAGGCGCACGGCGGCTGGACCATCGGAGCCGGGTTCCCTCTCTCCGCCTCCCGCCTCCTGAGGATCCCCCCGGCCTGAGGCCAAGCGCGGCCCGCGGGGCCGCCGGCACAGTCCCCCTCCCAGCCCCAGGTCACGCCTCGCCCAGGGCGGTGTCAGCCCTGGGCCAGTGCCTCGGCACCGGCGGTAGCGCGGAGAAGCCTGCTGACCCGAGAATGCTCCTCTCATCCCTAGCCAATGAGGTCCAGAAAAGGGCCGGAAGTATTATTAAAGGGAATTAAGTAGGTTCCTAGGGAGAGCACTGTGGCCGCACCACTAGGGGAAGCCGCATCGATCTCGTTAAACTGCACCTTGGGCCACTGGGGTTAACTTCAGCCCTGCGGCTTGTGACCACCTTGCTCGGCCAGAGTTCTGGGAAGTAGAGGGAGCCCGGTTTTCCATTCCCGGTTAACCTCGCCACCTGTGGCTTCGGTCACTTAGTACCTCTTTACAGATGTATCTGATAGAAAACTTCCTGTCTTCCTCCCACACACTAGGAACCGTCACAAACTTGAGACTTGGAGTAGTGATGCCCAGAGATGCGATGGTCATCCGGATCAGGTTTTTGTTAACCAAGCGATATAGCCAGAAGCAGTGGCTCTTAAAAACATCTCAGCAATTTAACTTCGTGGTTTCAGGAATGAATGACTTCGGGTCAAACAAGTAATTATCTTCATGAGATAAATAGTTACTTAATCCCTAAGGTTTTTCTTTTCCGACCGGGGGGTGGCGGTTATTTTAAGCCTGTAATAACAATGCCAGGGAGATCAAAGGGCTAGGTCTTTTTTCTTTTTCTTTTTAGATCAGGTTTACTAAACTTTCTCGGTTTCCTCCTTCTGAATCTCTTGCTGAAAAGCTCCTTTAAAAACAAGTAGTTGGTGTTTCACAAATCAGAACAAAGAAGAGAGATCATATACTATTTTCTTTAGGTCTACCTACTTGCGCAAAACACATTCTTTTGGTCTCATTGCCCACGTGGTCTGCAAACCAGGTCTCCAAAGCGGCCTCCTTCTGTCCAAATCCGCTCCAGGAAACCCTCCGGAGACAGCCCAAGCATAAGAATAACTATTAACCGGCTGTATTTATTATGCAAATCTTTCAAGGATGTGTTGTTTAAAGATCACCAATGGTCATTCTCAAAAAATATTTCCACATACTTGGATAATGAGTGTAGGTTGTCTTACTCTTGCCAAAATAGAAATATTCAGTTCCCATAAAAGGCTGAAAAGTCTGAGTTAGAAACTGTCCATGCCTGTTCTCAGAAACTTTGATGCCATTTGACATCTGTATTTCCCTGCAGAGAAACCAGAGTCTCCGTTTATTTCGCTTTTAACAATCCCTAATGTCAGTGGGTTCGATTTGGGATGATCAATTTCTCATCCATGTGTGGTAGAATCGCTAATCTACCAGGAAATGACCATCATATATTCTGTATCAACAATTATTTTTACACAATATGTAAAACCTCTGCCAGAGAATTTTATTGTCACAAGGATTTTGACTAATAAGGGAAATAACAGTACATTCAAGGAAGTATATAAACTCTTAAGACAGTTATTATCTAAGGGAAGTATTGGGGCTTCCCAGATGGCTTAGCGGTAAAGAATCCGCCTACCAAGCAGGAGAGGAGGGTTCCATCCCTGGGTGGGGAAGATCTCCTGGAGGAGGAAATGACAACCCACTCTAGTATTCTTGCCTGGAGAATCCTGTGGACAGAGGAGCCTGGCAGGCTACAGTCGAGTCACAGAATCGGAGGCGACTGAACACGCACAGAGGAAGCACTGCGTCTGTTCAACTTAGAAAAATCTGTACGAGTGTAACACTGCCAGTCCTCTCTCACTCGCAGCAAGTAGGGAGTGGTTTCAGGTAATTAAACAGACAAATAAGCGACTCTGTGAACTAAAGGAAAGTATGAGAGGTTGACTCAGCTACAGCTTTGGCAGTTTTTACTAAATCGACCAATGTCAACTGACCCAGCTTTAGAGCATCACTTATATTGTTCCTGAAACTAATTTATTACGATTCTCCATGGCATGGGTTTATGATGCTGAGAATGAAAAATGTGCTCTATGGAGAGTAGTCTCTCCTGACCTGACACATGGCAGGGGTAGGGGTGGGCGGAACAACAAGAGAAGGAAGAGATCGGAATAATTTTTTAGGGCAAGGTTTTCCGAAAATACAAAGTTCTGTTTCAATAGTTAGTATTTAGGGAGAAATCACACACATATGTGTTTATGTCATATCTGCTTTTAATCTGAAATTAAACACCGCAAAGTGGCCTCATAAAATTCTTTGCCTGGCTTTCCTGTTAAATGTCTCGTTTAACCTGGGCTTTTCCTTTTTGCTTTGATCAACTTTTTTACACGATTTTTTCCCCCTTCCCAATGCCACCAGACCGTCTGGATAAAAATTCCGGGTTTTCCCAGGAGCGCTTCTGATACTATGAATGGAAAGCTGTGGCCTCTGGCAGAGCGGTGGGGAGGGCGCGCGCGGGCGGGCGAAACCTGCGGGGAAAAGGTCTTGCAGATCTCAGCTCCTAGAGGCCCTGTCTCCGAGGGCAGCTCCACGCCCTCCGCCTAAACAGAAACCTTCCCCAGACGGGAGGTGTCCACTTCCTGCCCAGGTGCTCCACCTCTGTTGACCCGGTGTCACAGCCGTCGCACCCATATTGGAGCCGGCCACCGCCTGGGAGGGCGCAGTTAGCGGCGATGACCGCCCACCCGCACGCACGCTTCCCTGCCCGGGGTTAAAATTAAAAAGGAAAACTAAAAAACTCGCACAGTTCTCCACCTGCCGGCCCTTTCTGGATTGGGCAAAGCTCAGAGACCCCTTCTAAGCCACTCAGATGTAAAGAACCGCAGGCGGGATGTGGCCACGGGGTTTTCAGGGGCAATTCTAAGGCTGAAGCTGAGCTCAGCGCATCCCCCAACTCAACCTTCGGGGCTACGTTTGACCCTGGGGGCGAATCAACGGATAAAGCAGCTTCCGCCAGAATTTCAAAAACTCCCTGGACTCCACTGAATGTTTTTTGCATCAGAAGTAAAGGATTCCAGTCAGTAGGACTGGCGTGGGGGTCGGGGGTTGGGGAGAGGAGGGCGCCGCAGGTGGAGGTGGGGTGTGTGTGTATGAGAGGAACATTCTAAAGCCATCCTATCTTGGAGTGTAGGGCCCGGGGCTTTTTCTCCCGCCGCCGCTCACTGCCCAGTAACCCAGTCTCTCTCCGGAAAAGCACAGCCCTTTGGTCCCTAGCGCAGTCCTAAGCGAGGCACTGCCGAAGCTTTAAAGCTGCGAGGCCCCCGACTGTGGGAAAGGGGATGCTAAGCCATTTCATCGCCGCCGACCCTGCCTAGTAGCTTCAGTGAGGTCTGCCCCTCCCGCCTGGAGCAGTAGCAGAGTTTGTCTCCGAATCCCGGGCTTTGGTATCCTCGTCTGTATTTGCTTTGTCAGACTTTTCACCGGGCACCCGTCTTTAATGCCTTGAATTTAAAGTGGAAAAACACTCTCCCCTTCCCTAAATCTGCAGAATGGGCAGATTAAACACGGAGGAGGGGGGCTGATTAGTGTTCCCCCCAGCCACAGCATCACCAACACAGTGTAGGTCCTAAAAAGCAACCTCCAGACCCTTGCCTGGCTCTTTGGAGAGCTAGGCTCTTAAAAAACAGACTTCGGAAAAGCTGCAGGCAAGGCCTCCATAGCTAGGCACCCTACTTGCCCACACATTGGCCCACATAAAAATTAGACTTTCTTTTATGGCCTCATCACTAATGAGCACCTAGAGTAAACCCGTGTAAATAAGGCCACAGGACTGTTTCCATTACCTGTTAATCTAAATGAAAAAACCAACATTTCAGATTAAGTGACTCTGCGGACACCTCTGGCTGAGACACTGTCAAAAATCGAACATTCATTAATTCTCAATGTCAACCTAGGGTTCCTGTGCCAAAAAAAAAAGTAAAACTGCTAGGCTGGATCTCTTCCCCAGCTCTTCTCTTTGTAGATTTCCTGCGAAGTATTGACTGCCAAGGTCTCTGCATGATTTGCAAACTTTTACAGTCATTTATGGTACATGCAATAAAAAAGAGGTGATATGAACACGCTAGTTCAAGGTGTAATGCAAAGATATATTCCGTGCCCTTGGCAACTATCTGTGGGACCTATTTGTCTTTGCAGAACACACCCTTCTCTGAAATGAACCCCTCTGTAACAAAGATTGGCCCTTTACATTTCCAGGGCATTGGCCCCTGCATGGAAAGGCATGTGTTCAAACCAGAAATTTTGATTCTTTCTAACTCATTTCAAACCAGGAAAAAAAAAAAAGATTCCAATAAAAACTGGGGGAAAAAAAAGAAAAAGAATCTTAAAGTTCTCTACTTCCCTACTCTCTCTTATCATAAAGAAGATAGGGAGGAAAAAAAAGAAAGAAAGAAAATTGATTGCCAAGTTATAATGTAATCTCCAACTGCCCCTTCCATAACAGAGATCCACAGGAACTTCCTTGTTGAGAAAAATAAAAGGATTTAGATTATTCAGAGAAAACACACCATTTTAGATTGTAGGTGCCCAAAAGAGAAAAAAATTGTAAATGTTTTTGCAAAAATACATAGCTAGTCAAATACAGATTTGTTGCTGGATTTTAGTTATACAGTTTTCAATAAAGAAAATAAATTTGCAAGCGTTCTGTTGTTCTACCCTGTAACTGTAGATAAAGACATAAAAGCCTTATTAGAAACTCTACACCCTTTTACCAGTTTTACCAGTCCTTTTTTTTTTTTTAAGGCTATGTGTGGGAGATTGAGGAAGGTGAAAGAAAAAGAGACTCATTTCCAAAATGTCCTACTTTGAACCAAATCGGTTTTCTCTTCTAGTGTTGCAAATGAGAACAGCTTACACATAGTTTCTGAAAGGCATTCTGAATCCTCTACCTGCCATCTAGTGGACATAAGATAAAATGCTGATTCTAGACATCTTTAAAAGTTTTACGGGTCTTTAGCTGTTTTCTTATTTATAAACCAAAACAAGTCTAAGAAGTGAAAAAGAAAATATAACTTTAAAACTTAAAGGAAATAAAGCAAACAATTGTGTTATGTAAAATAACCACTCAATTGCGTTCCATTTCCTTCTGCTTTTAATAATCAGTGGGGTTATCAATCTTTGCTGAGATGATCAATTTATTACTATACTCACTTTTCTTCTGCATATCCTCTGCACATAGATTTTATGCTGTTTGTCTTTTCAATTAAACTCATTATCAGTTTTTCACCTAGTTGATATTCAAATTTTTTAAAATTCAAAAAGAACTTAATAATATTCCATTTCTATCTGGACTCTTAGAATATCCACAAAAAGGATTCTCCATTTTGTAAGACACAGTGAAAGAGAGAGAGAAAAGAAAGGGACAAAAGAGGGAAGAAAAAAGAGAGAGAAAAAAGATTGAGTTAATTGTACACTTGCTTTTGACACTGTGATACGTATTATACTCCTTCAAAACTTAACTTTATCCAATATCAAAAAATAAGTAGGTTAAAATCGAGTTGCTTTATGGCAACTTACATTTCCTTGAGGTTAACATTATAAAATATTGAGCTTATGTAGGAGGTTTGCTGTATGAAATGTTCATTAAATATTAATATCATCACCATGTTTTCATGATAGCTGACTTTTGGGAGAATGTTTGCACTATGCTATGCATTGTTTTATGGGCTTTTAGTCAGTTTACACATTGAGTACTTACAAAAACTCTAAAAGATTTGTATTATTAATATCACTATAGGTGAGGAAGATGAAGAACAGAATTATGAAGCTGGTAAATTCAGAGCTAACCTGGTTCCAAAGTCAAGGCTGGCATTTTCCTTGTCATCCTAACTCTCACAGAGAAAAGAAGCAAAAAGAGACCACTGCAATTCACATTATGAGATAAAATAGATATAACATACATATATGAGGGAAGCCCTTATATGTGTGTATATATATATATCTGATATAAAATAGATATACATTTGTTTGACTATTTAAATTTGGTATGCAAAATATCAGACATCCAAATGAGAAAAAAAAACTTAATTACCACTCATAAAACTCAAGTACTAAGAATAATATATACTTATAAGTAAATAACATGTTCATTTACCTCATCCGTTTAGTATAATTTCGCATAATTTGTGACAGATATCCTGCAAACCGTTATTGCAGCTTTGTCCTACAGTCCATGGCTACTTGTACTCTAAGTAATGAAGTCAAACAGTCCTCGCAAAGCCCTCCAAGCGTACTACCAAAGATATAGCCCTGAATTTAACTGGCTCTGTCAGTCCAATTATATTTACTCCTTGTCTCATTATAATTTCAAGTTCCATTTCCTAAACAAAAATGTATGTACTTTCTAAACGTATATTTTCCTCTCCTATAATTTTCAATATATTCTCCTCTTTTCAGAACAGCCATTTTACAAATGAACTAGTTCAAGAGTCAAGAACCTTAAATCATCACAATTAAATGTATTCCGATTCTCTCCATAACAACTCTATATCATGAGATCAAGCTTTCTCTTCTGGAAGCATATTGATCATTTCAGAAACTGTAAGTGAATGATCTGTCTGACCTACCGGGCCTTCTGCTGGTTTTTTTCAATCCACGACATTTGAAATACTAAGAAGCGTTCTATCATGTAGGTATGACTTTAAGATCAGTAAATGTTTTCAGGCTTCCCTGGTGGCTCAGGAGTAAAGAATCTGCCTGCCAGTGCAGGAGACACGGTTTGGATCCCTGATCCAGGAAGATTCCAGAAAACTCGGAGCAACTAAGCCCGTGTGCCACAACTGTTGAGCCTTTGCTCTGGAGCCTGGGAACCTGAACTATTGAAGCCCACGCTCCCCAACAAGAAAAGCCACAGCAATGAGAAGCCTGAGCACCGAAAATAGAGAGTAGGCCTCACTCACCACAACTGGAGAAAAACAAAGGTCCAGCACAACCAAAAGTAAAACAAATTAATTTCTTTTTTTAAAAAAAAGTAGTGAATGCTTTCAAAATCTGACAGCAGGTGCTCAGGATTCCTGCCATGGTTTCATACTCACAAGTGAAGTCACCAGTTCTGCCTTCCTGATCTCTTACATACCTCCAATCAAGACCAGATAGCAAATAAAAGCTGGAGAGGACAGTAGTCAGACCCTTTGTTTCTCTCTTGTGTATCCACATAGATCTAAGTGCACCTTCCCCTTGATGCTATCACAGGAAGAAGAGATTCAACTCCTGTTTAAGGTTAATCCCTCCACCTGTGTTCTTGATCCCATCCCTTCCTGCCTATGCCTGGCCTTGCTCTATCAATTATTTCTTTCCTTATATCTTTAAATTCTCTCTCACCAATGGCTTCTTCCCTGCAGGCTATACACATGTTCAAATCTTACTAATAACATAAAAAAAAAAAAATTAAAGAAGCCAAATTTGTTCTCTATTGTGTTCCCTTCAGGTGTTGCCCTATTTTTTGTCCTTTGCAGCCAAGAATCACTAGCCAAGACAATTGACAATCTCTTTATCAACACCTTCCACTTACTCCTCTGCCCACTATAACCTGGCTTTCACTGGTTCCGTTCTATAGACTGTTCTTTGGAAAGGCCTTATGACTTCTGGCTGATAATCCAATAAGGATTAAACATGTTCAATCCTTACATTAAGCTCACCAGAGTATATGCTTAACCTTCTTGAACATTCTTTTATCTGTATTTCTTACCACTTTACTCCTATCACCCTGTAACTAATTTCCCAAGACTTTCCCTTTAGCGTTCTTATCTTCTTACTCTGTATACCACTCCTGGGCAATGCCAGGCACTCTAACAGTCTTCCCTATCACAAAACTGGCTATTGGTTCTTTAAATTATATTCAAACTCAAATCTTTCTCCTAAGTAACAGGACAATAGCAGCTTCGGGTGTTCCAAACACCACCTAAACAGTAACTATTAGATTTCTCACATGCATTTCAAACTCAGTATTTCCAAAACTTTCTTATCTCCCCCACTTTTTTTTTTTTGAATATACATACACACAAAATGGACATAAGTTCCTCCCATTCCTGTAAGCACTGGGACTGCACCATGCTTTCATGAGGAAGTAGACTCTGGAATGCAGATAACATGAAGGAAGCATACTGCAACCAGGAGGATGAGTCCCACCCTGAGGATGGTGGGATGGGAACACACAGAGAGCTGGAGCCCTGAAGACGCTGTCTGGCTGCCTTCCCAACTGGAGACTACTCACCTCCAGACTTCTCATTACATGTGAAAGCAAAACCCTTATTTTAACTCACCGGAGCAGATTAACTGAAATACTAACTCAAGGTAATGGAAAAGTGGAATCACTAATGGGCTTTATGTCACTGGCTTAGGCAACTGGGGGAATAATGGTTTCATTAATTAATGCAAAAAGAAAAGCAGGTTTGGGAAGAATATATCTTAGGAGTGTTTTGGAAATACTGAGTTTGAAGGGCATCTGGAATATCTCCTCCTTTCTTATCTTTCTGGTGAACATTTACTCATTTTTTAAATATTGCTTTCTGTAAACAATGAATCTTTCCCTGTAGTCCTTTTATTAAGCTCCTTCCAACAGAGTTTATCAGTTTTTCCTTCTATGCTACCTCAGTCTTCTTATATATATATATATACTTGTCTTATTTCTATGTCACTTGAAACTAATTGTTGATATGTATGTAATCCTCGATAATACATTTTGTGACTACAAATTAATAAATTTGGCTTTCATTATCAGAATATTTTATTCTTCCATAATTAGAAGATATACTTGAAGTTTTTTTTACATTTCTTTTCAACAGAATTTTATGATATGTAGTAGAGGTTGTTCGCCTTTTGACTGCTAAAGCCTTTCTTTCAGAAAGTACCTCGTGCTCTCATATTTATTTGTTTACCTTAGTTCATAGATAAACTGTTGATAGAATAGGAGGAATTCACTTATAATTACTAATCTTTTAATGCTTCATTTCTTCCAAGGATATCTGCATTTTAATAGGGTTAGGAAAAGATGTTAAATGGAGCAAATAAATCTTGAACGGTGGAAATACAGGTATCATCAAGAGTGAGGGCAATGATGAGACTACCTTTGTGTCTCACTCTTTCTTCTCTCGCCAAAGTTATCAATAGTCCTATTTATACACTGCTGACATGGTAGATTTAAAAAAAAACTTAAGGGACCAGTGAATATTCACAGGGCTAACTGTCAGTTCTTACAGATGCATTTGTGGTACCCCAGAAATAGTATTCCTGCTACTACTACATCTCCACAATTTCACAATGTTAATAACTATCAATCAAAAATGTTTATGTTCCAGACACTGATTAAGCACCTTATATATTATTTCATTTAATCCTCATAAGAGCACTATGAGGTTGTATTAAAGATGTAAAAGCAGAACTATCAAGGATTAAGCAACAGGCACACATGGATATAGTCAAGGTTTGAACCCAGCAATCACACTTCGTTTCTTGTAAACAGCGTTGTTAATGTGACTTGTTCCTGTAAAGATTGGATCTGACCATGCAGGACATGATAAAACAGATCAGCTTCTCTCCAACCCCTGGCTACATCAGTGGAGACAATGCTCTCTGGCCCTCATCATGCTTGACCAACATTTTATGTAGTTCAGAAGAATCTTCAAGCTGATAGAAGTGTCTTTTCACTTCCACTGTGGCTTTAGATTCCTGATGCTCGCTTCTCTCCCAATTTATTAGCCATGCTATTCTGCTACATTTGACTCCACAGTGAGTCTTCTGAGGATCGTTCTCACCAGAACCTTAATCTTCTTACTTCTTGGCCTTTGGTACTGACATTTATACCAGTTTAGTCTCTTCTACTCTTGTACATTTCCTTCCTGGCCTCAGAATTAAAGGTTCTTTCACAAAAGCAAGCTTCACTTCCACACCATAAATGGAGGATTCAACAGAGCCTCTGAAGGTGTGCATTTCTGTCTTCTTCCTTTCTGGTCACTCCAGGTCCCCACCAACCTATTGAAATGTACAACCTCAACCTCTGACACAGTGATTCATTCATACAAACATTTTTATTTATCATTTGTGCCTCAGTCACCTTGAACCATGTCCCAAATTTCTTTGGCCTGACTTTCTTTGTAAAAAAAAAAAAAGTTAATATTTATTTTATATTTATTTTATTTGGCTGCGTTGGGTCTTAGTTGTGGCATGCAGGATCTTTGCTGCATCATGCAGGATCTTTTGTTGTGGCTTAACAGAGAGTTGTGGCACGTGGAAACTCCAGTTGTGGCCTTTGGGCTCCGTAGTTGCAGCATTTGTGTTCTCTAGTTGTGGCTTGAAGGCTCCAGAGCATGCAGGCATCAGGAGCTGTGGCATTCAGGCTTAGTTGCTCCACAACATGTGGTATCTTAATTCCCTGACCAGGAACTGACTCTCTGCCTTGCAAGGCAGATTCTTAACCATTGGACCACCAGGGAAGTCCTCAACGTGACTGTCCTGAATTCCAACTTTATATTGCTGTCTACTGGGGAACATCTTCATCTGATTGCTCTCTAGCATCACCTAAGTGGAACTCTGAAATAGTGTCTCTCCACAAAATTCCTACTTCTAAGAAAGTTACCATTGTTCTCCTTATCATTCTTGCGTGAAATCTCATGATGGTTGTTGTTGTTGTTTAGTCCCAAGTTGTGGCTGACTCTTTTTTCAACCCCATGGACTGTAGCCCACCAAGCTCCTCTATCTATGGGATTTCCCAGGCAAGGATACAGGAGTGGGTTGCCGTTTCCTTCTCCAAGGGATCTTCCTGACCCAGGGATTGAACCAGCATCTCCTGCATTGGCAGCAGATTCTTTATCACTGAAACCTCAGAATAATCTTAAATATTTCCCTATTCCTGGCTTTTCATGGCCACTAAACCACAAACTTTCAGTGTTTTTCTATACAAAAGCTCTTGCATCTGGTTTATCCTTTCCATTAAATCAATGGAGGCCATGGCAACCCACTCTATTCTTGCCTGGAGAAACCCATGGCAAGAGGAGCCTGGCAGGGTATGGTTAATAGGGTTGCAAAGAGGTGGACACGGCTGAAGCAACTTAGCACTCAGCACGCATGGACTGGATTCTTTGCTCTGTTTCTTCCTTTCCCAAACCAACCAATATATGGCTAGTTTGCTGCTGCTAAGTCACTTCAGTCGTGTCCGACTCTGTGCGACCCCATAGACGGCAGCCCACCAGGCTCCCCTGTCCCTGGGATTCTCCAGGCAAGAACACTGGAGTGGGTTGCCATTTCCTTCTCCAGTGTATGAAAGTGAAAAGTGAAAGTGAAGTCGCTCAGTCATGTCCGACTCTTCGAGACCCCATGGCCTGCAGCCTACCAGGCTCCTCTATCCATGGGATTTTCCAGGCAAGAGTACTGGAGTGGGGTGCCATCACCTTCTCCTTTGTCCTAAAACAAAAATATACTTTGTTTCACTTTGTGGCCTCAGTATTTTAAATGACATCCAGAATTTTAATGACTCAAGACAAATATTATAATACATAAGAAGAAACATACACGAATGTCCACATTTGGCCCCAACCTATTTCTACAGCTTTTCGCCCTATATAAATTAGGGTGGGCTGAACCTGTTGAAGTGAAGTGAAGTGAAAGTCGCTCAGTCTGGTCCAACTCTTTGCGACCCCATGGACTATACAGTCCATGTAATTCTCCAGGTCAGAATACTGGAGTGGGTTACTACTCTGACCAATGCAACTTGGAGAGCTTGCTATTTTCCTCAAATTTTTATAGAAATTCAAATTTTATAGAATTTTTTTCTCTGCCATTCTTTCTGTGCTATGCTAGTTATTGATGATATTCTCTGACTATTTCTAATTCTCTGTTTTCTGTGCTTCCTATGTCTTTAGGTAGATAAGGCTATGTGACTAGCTGTGAGCAGAAGTGGTGTCACTTGTGGGCTGAAGCATTTAATTGATGCTATGAAACCCTTAAGGGCTCTCTTTCTACTTTAGTTCATTAGGTGTGATCTAGAGAGTGGATGCTCCATCAGCTTTGGTTGTAAAAGTATGGAATATAGTCTCTAGCTGCTCTACCAGAGATTTTTATATAAATGAGGGAAATAAAACCTTTGTGTTTAAGTGGAAATCTGTGACTTTGTTAACATAGTCTAATCTAGCCAATTTGAACTGAGACAAATTGGTAACGGAAGTGAGATGCTACTGTGTTGCTGTTGTTTAGTTGTCAAGTCCTGTCTGACTCTATGCGACCCCATGGACTGCAGCCCTCCAGGCTCCCCTGTCCATGGGATTTTCCAGGCAAGAATACTAGAGTGGGTTGCCATTTCCTTCTCCAGGGCATCTTCCCAACCCAGGGATTGAACCCACATCTCCTGCATTGGCAGGCAGATTCTTTACCATTGAGTCACCTGGGAAGCCCGGGATGCTACCTTACAGGTAAAGCCTGTGGAAAAGTTAGAGGGCAGGGCATTCATACTCAGTAAGGTTCCAAAAACTGAAATCCATGAACTGCGTCCATGATACATGTGGTGAACTGCTGATTCCATTAACTAGGAAGTTAATTTGATTGCCAAGAAGCACAATCAGAAAGTAGATGCTAGAAACAATGTTTGTTGCCATTGGCTATGTTTGACAAGCTATTGCAAGAAAAAGATAAGAAAAATGATTTTGCTGATTGCAAAAGTGAAAGGAAAAATATTTAGGGGACTTGTAGTGTCGGAAAATTCAGATACTTCTTAACTCCAATGAGTGAAAAATAAAACTAGTTCACCTGGCGTCTGTCAGGTGAGGACATCAGACTGGCTGGTAGATGTGTGTGTGTGCACGCACATGTGTGCCCAGCCGTGTCTGACTCTTTGTGACCCCATGGACTGCAGCCCACTGGCTCCTCTATCCATGGGATTTTCCAGGCAAGAACAGAAGAGTAGGTTGCCATTTCCTACTCCAGGGGATCTTCCCAACCGAGGGATCAAACTTGCGTCTCTTGTATCTCCTGCTTTGGCAGGTGGATTCTTTAACACTGTGCCACCTGGGAAGCTGGTAGATGCAGTTTAGGTAATGCTTGGCACAAAGCAGGAGAAGAATTGCTCACGATTTCACCAGTAGTGACTGGAGGATTCCCTGGTGGCTCAGATGGTAAAGCGTCTGCCCGCAACACGGGAGATCCGGGTTTGATCCCCGGGTCGGGAAGACCCCCTGAAGAAGGAAATGGCAACCCACTCCAGTATTCTTGCCTAGAAAATCCCATGGATGGAGGAGCCTGGTATGCTACAGTCCATGGGGTTGCAACGAGTCGGACACGACTGAGAGACTTCACTTTCCTTTCACTTTCACCAGCAGTGACTAGGGAAAGGTCCCAGTGGAAGGAAATGTTATGGAAGATATGATAATGATACAGGTATTTGTAAAAATAAGGAGGGGAGGGGCAATGTTTGCAAGGACAGCTGAGGTTACTTCCTTCTGTTAAGCTGTATCCATATCCTGCAGAAGAGTGATGAGGCCCTGAGAGCTGATAACCAGCAGTTAGTACCAAAGAGCCTCTGTCTTAGCTTATGAAAAGGCCCTTATCACCTGTAGTGGAAGGGCAGATACAGTTTTGGGAGGCCTGAAGACCTGCTAAAATTATAGGACTGCAGAGATATCTGACTGCTTAGTCATGGCAGGTCTGCTACACAGAAGTCAGGACACTAGTCGGGGTAATGTGCAATCCTGAACCACGGTGCACACGATACTTGGTACACATGGGAGAGCAAGATGCATGACCTTCAGAATGTTGGCTCTGTAACCACCCTGAACTCTTTGGGGTTCAGTGATTTTTGTCATTGAGCGTTATTATTATTTTTAATCTAGCAACCAGGTATTTGAAACCTGACTGATTAAGGGGGAAGGATTTAATGAAAGGTCATTGTCATTAGGTCCATTTTAAAGCTGCAGCAGACCAATAGATAAGGAAAGCATACATTTCTTAATCTTTATGTGAGTAAACCTGTTCATGAAAATGTCACATACTACCAATTACTGTTCTTCTATCAGCCAGCATTCAGTACACACAATGTTAGCACTCTTTCATTCTCTGTTAACATCAGTAGAGCATAAATTGGTAATTGTGTGGTAACTAGGCAATTAACTCATGTCATCACTGTACCTTTTCATTAGCATCACCAAGAGTAGTATTACCCTCTCAGTGACCTCAGCAAAAGTGATAACATCCTTAGCTGTTAAAGTGGAAAAAAAAAAACCCTTAAGTGAGTTTAGTGTTGTGAAGGGTGATGGAGTGACAGACAGCCTTAGAGACTGGAGCCCTTTTTATTTATCACATGGCACAAATAGTGAAAATGCAAGCCTGTCTAAGTAGCCTCATTAGTACATCTCACCTCTTTTCTCTAAGAACAGAATGTTTCTTACTTATTCTTTTACTTGTGGAGTTACCTGTAGCGTTCATGATCTTTCCCATGAAGAATGATGGCTGTGAGAGCTCTGCTAGAGTCATCGGTTTCATTTGCCCCACTCAGACAAGACTCGGGTGAACAACTACATGCGGTATATACATTCTTAAAGCACAACTTTGGAAATCCTTATCACTGATTCTCATTTGTTAAATGTGTACTTGGGGTATAAAAGCCTATCAAAAGTTAAATCGCTTTTACAGAAAATTCATTTTTACATTAACCATTGGACAGGTTTTTTTATCTTAAGGTTCCTGTTCTTGCTGAAAATTAAATTGACAACAGATTAGTATATATTCAATAGGGTAGCCTTTCTTGAAGCATGAGGCATAGGAGAAGGAAACTTAAGTTTGAGGGTGGTGGGTATCCTACTAATTAAAAGCACGAGTTTGGGAATCAGATTCACCTGTATTTGGATTGGGTTGTCAACTTCAGTCTTCATTGAAAGCATATGAAAATGCTGAGGTATTAAGAAATGCCTCCCTGAGAAAATGCTTTTATTTAATCTGTGACAGAAGAGAATTGGGCATGAAAGAGATCTAGGCACAAAGAACATTCTAGGCAAAGAAACTAAGAAACTGGTATGTGAAAAGCTCTCTTATGAGAGAGAGCCCAGCATTCCCATGGGTTCTAACTGTGTGTGTTATGTATGTATGTGTGTGCATGTATGTGAATATGAAGGAATAAGTGGGAAATGAAAGGTGTAGTAGAAGATTTTAATAAAATTCGCACTTTTGAACGGTTACACTGATTACACAGCATAGATAACAGGACAAGAATCTATGTGATGGGGTCAATTTAAATGCTATTGCAAGATTTTAGGCAAGAGATACCGGCGGTCTTTATTAGGGTGCTGGCAGTGAAGACGGAAAGATGGGCACAGATTCAAGAGTTTTTAATAGTTCAGAGGAAAAACTGATGTGCCTTGGATGTTGGGAAGTGAAAAGAGGGAAGATCATGAGTGATTCTCAGGTTTTAGCTTATGGGACCAGATGGTTCTTTACTCACGTGGGGGACATTGCAATATACCAGATTTGTGTGAGAAGACCTGAGATTTGTCAAGGTGAGCTTGAGATCTCTGAGTAGATCATGACATAGTGTCTTCCCAGGTGGTGCTAGCAGTAAAGAACTGCCTGCCAGTGCAAGAGACATAAGAGACACGGGTTCCAGCCCTGGGTCAGGAAGATCCCATGGAGAGAAGGAAATGGCAACCCACTCCAGTATTCTTGCCTGGGAAATTCCATGGACAGAGGATCCTGGTGGGTTACAGTCTTTGCCTGGAGAATTCCATGGACAGAGGAGTCTGGTGGACTACAGTCCATGGGATTGGAAAGAGTCTAACATGACTCTTGGCAACTTAGCACAGTGTCTTTTACATACTTTTATAGTAACTTGTATTCACCTTTGTCCTCACCTATTCGTTTTCCACAGTGAGCCTGGAGACATCTTACAGAACACGAAATTTGATTATGACACTTTTCCTGCTGATACCTTTAAATGACTTCTCACTGCACTTCAAATTTTTTTTTTTGAAAGAGTTAACAATATGAAGAGTTAACAATACAAAAGGCCTATCTAATCATACGTTATTTTATTTTGCATGGCAAAAGGGACTTTGTAGATTTGAATAAGACAAGGACTATGGGATGGGAAGATAATCCTGGATAATTATCCAAGTATTCCTGTCAAATCTCACCAGTTCTAGAAGTGGATAAACTTTTCCAGCTATGGTCAGAGAAAGAGATGTGGTAACAGAAGAGGGGTCAGAGATGCTACCTTGCTGATGGGGGAAGAGGGACACAAGCCTATGCAGGCAGCCCCTAGGGTCTGGAGAAGACAAGAAAACTGATTTTTCCCTACAGTCTGCAGAAGAGAATTCAGCCTTGCTGCACCTTGATTTTAGCCCATAAGAAAATAAACCTGTGTTATTTTAAGCCAGTGTTTATGGTAATTTGTTACAGCGGGAATAGAAAATTAATAAAGATGCATTGTTGAATTATATTTGTACTACAACTAATTCCAGATATATTTCTGGTCCATAGGTTTCTAATTTAGGAATTATGTTGTTAAATCATGATGAAATTAATCTCCTGAAAATATAGCATTTTGAATTGGCAATATGAAAAATGATCTTCAACTCTGATCTTCTTAATTGAATTCATAGTAGCATTTCAAATAACATCAAATGTTTCACTTCAGAAAAAATAAACTTTCAAGGCTCTGCATTGATTCCATAAATTGTTTCAAGAAATTAATGTATTATTAAAATTAGCTTATATGATTATTCCTTTTAGTTCTGATATAAAATTGGCATCATTTAAGTCTATCAATGTCTTCTTTTGCTAATGAAGCCAATATACTAACAGCAACCTTAAGGCTACAAGAAATCATGACACTGAAGGAGTAAATTTAATTCATAAGGGCAGTTATTTGATCTATGTGAACAGTTAAACATCAAATGTGATATGTAAATGTACCTTCTGTAGCCACACTTGTTCAGTCTTAGTTTGTAAGCACAGTGTTTTAAAACTGATGATTCTTTTTTGAAGCAGTTGTTGATGCTTCGCTATCAGATCTATTTCTGTTTTTTGCTTGTCTGTTCATTTTGTCAGTGGTATAATTATAGCCCCATAGTAGATGGCAGGGTCATCACACATGTTAAACCAGTTACATATTCATTATTAATTTTCTTAAGAAATGAACTTTAGAATTAACTTTTTACAAAAAGAATCTTTATTCCTGCTTTTTTTTTTTGCCAAAAAATGCTTAAAAGAAGTGTATTTCATGACATATTCTATTGCACATTTCATATAGGTATAACCTAAAAATCCCCTTGTTGCCCGCTGGCTCCAATGACCAGAGTCCTATAAAACAACTGGCTGGAACACCAACTGGTCATCAGGGAGACCAGGTATCAAACAGACCCCCACCATCACTAAGATAAGAAGGAATTAGCTGTCCCCAGCCACTTTCGCCCATCTATGAGTTGTGTGGACTTTATACTCAAAATTTCCCTGGGCCTGTCCTTTGATAAAGTTGTGTGGTTATTTTCTTTAGGATGAATATCTAAGGAGCTTTTGTCCTTTGTCCCTTTGTCCTTTTGTCCTCTTTCAAACTTAGGAATTTTGTTACAAAAATGAGCTGGGCACACCTCTTCATCAGTACTTATTTCCTCCCAGAAAGCATTTCTAACCCTAAAACTGTGCCCCCTTGACAAGAGTCCATACAAGCCTGGGCATGTCTGTTTTTCACCATTTGAGTGCTTAGAACCCCTGCCATCTTGCTTTTCCTCAACTCTCTGCGTTCTTAAGTCATTTTCCAGAATAATAGAAACTTCCCAAGTTTAGAGACATTCAATATTTGGATAAATGTCCATGATTATTTGTTCTCTTGAAATAAATGTGCTTTTCTGATGTATATTAACACCAAAGGTAACAGCCCATAAAACCAGTTGTACCTGAAATGGATCCTTTTATTTGATAGTGAACTGAATGTCTATTTTGTTTTTAATTTTTTGTTCTGTTTGTTTTAGCTAGCACTCTTAGCTTGTGAGATTTTAGTTCCATGACCAGGAATTGAACTTAGGCCCTCAGGAGTGAGAGCGCAGAGTCCCAACCACTTGACTGTCAAGGAATTCCATGAATGTCAATTTTGAGTCACTGATCTCTCGACAGAAAGTTAACCTTAATCAATTCCAAGTAATCTTAGTTAATTCAGGATGCCTCCTCATTCCTCTCTCCTCAACTGATCAAAGTTCTCAGTGGCTTTCTTAATGCCAAACACTCAGCAATAAAAGGTCTGAGGTGCTCCACCATCCCTGTTGGCTTCTCCCAACATGCACTTGGTGCTGGAAGAATCTTGGTCCTTGTCCAGCCAGGATTTGCTCCACTTTTTCCTGATCCTGCCCCCAGGTCTGCTCTAATTCACTCCCTCAGTTATTTCCACATTTCTCTCTGGGCACAGGGTCTATCTGACAGTTACCCTGTGCCACTCTGTGAGGTTGCCACAGGTCCTTATTGTAGACACACTAGATCTTTCCTTCCATCTCTGCTCCCTACTGGCCATGGGGAGTGGGAGTTTTGACACAATTATAGTAATAATCAGATATGTCCAATCAATACTTTGCGGTCAAAGTTGTGCAAAGGGAAATGACAGAGCCACACTTGAAACTCAAAAAGAACCATACTTTTAAGTCATCATCAGGCTAAACTTTCAGTTCAGTTCAGTCGCTCGGTCATGTCCAACTCTGCAACCCCATGAATCGCGGCACGCTAGGCTTTCCTGTCCATCATCAAATCCCAGAGTTTACCCAAACTCATGTCCATTGAGTCAGTGATGCTATCCAGCCATCTCATCCTCTGTCATCCCCTTTTCCTCCTGCCCCCAATCCCTCCCAGCATCAAAGCCTTTTCCAATGAGTCAACTCTTCACATGAGGTGGCCAAAGTATTGGAGTTTCTGCTCCAGCATCAGTCCTTCCAATGAATACCCAGGACTGATCTCCTTTGGGATATACTGGTTGGATCTTCTTGCAGTCCAAGGGACTCAAGAGTCTTCTCCAAAATGACAGTTCAAAACCATCAATTCTTTGGCGCTCAGCTTTCTTCACAGTCCAACTCTCACATCCACACATGAGCACTGGAAAAACCATAGCCTTGACTAGAGGGACCTTTACTGGCAAAGTAATGTCTCTGCTTTTTAATACGCTGTCTAGGTTGGTCATAACTTTCCTTCCAAAGAGTAAGCGTCTTTTAATTTCATGACTGTAATCACCATCTGCAGTGATTTTGGAGCCCCCCAAAATAAAGTCTGATGCTGTTTCCACTGTTTTCCCATCTATTTCCCATGAAGTGATGAGACCAGATGCCATGATCTTAGTTTTCTGAATGTTGAGCCGTGAGCCAACTTTTTCACTCTCCTCTTTCTCTTTCATCAAGATTCTTTTTAGTTCCTCTTCACTTTCTGCCATAAGGGTGATATCATCTTCATATCTGCATATCTGTGGTTATTGATATTTCTCTCAACAATCTTGATTCCAGCTTGTGCTTCCTCCAGCCCAGCGTTTCTCATGATGTACTCTGCATAGAAGTTAAAAAAGCAGGGTGACAATATACAGCCTTGATGTACTCCTTTTCCTATTTGGAACCAGTCTGTTGTTCCATGTCCAGTTCTAACTGTTGCTTCCTGACCTGCATATAGGTTTCTCAAGAGGCAGATCATTTGGTCTGGTTTTCCCGTCTCTATACTGCATTACAATAAAAGAGCCATTAAATATCTACATGAGTCTATTGTTAGTAAACATGTTCTCTGTTGGAATTTCAGTTAAAGCCAATTTTTCTCTCTTGTCACTGCATTCTTGGTTCTCTATATTTGGAATCAGAGATGTTGCATTTTTGTTACTTGGTTTATTTGATTTTTTCAAAAGTGTTTTATATTTTACTTTACAATACTGTATTGGTTTTGCCATACATTGACATGAATCCACCACGGGTGTACATGAGTTCCCAATCCTGAACCCCCTTCCCCCTCCCTCCCCATATCATCTCTCTGGGTCATCCCAGTGCACCAGTCCCAAGCATCCTGTATCCTGTATCGAACCTAGACTGGCAATTTGTTTCAAAAAAAAAAAAAAGAAAAGAAAAGAAAAAAGACTAAATATAATGTAGGTGTAAATGAGGATAAAGTTTTTAAAAAACATATATTTTAGTGCAGTTTTCTTATATGCATTTTATTCATTTGAGCATATTACGATTTCAACATGATTTACACTTGAATTACTCATGTTTGTCGTTTGCCATGAAGTTCCTCTCTAATTGAGAATTAAGTATCTTTTGTTCAGAATTCTGTTCATTGTATTGAAAACACTCCTTTTTAATGTTGATATATTGTTATATGTGTGTATATGTTTGGATTAAAAAAAAAGAATCCTTTCACTATGGGGAAAAAAAAGTGTTTTATAGACAGAAAAGTTATGTGATCTGAATTTGAAAGTATGATAAAATGTCAAAGAAAGAGATGCATGATAGTTAGTGAGAAATTCACTTCCTCAGTTTGGTTGCACAATGTTATAAATTTATCCAGCATATTAGCAAAAGCCACAAAAGTAGAGTAGAGCCCTTGTGAAAAAAACTTATGCCCCATTGTTACCTTAATAAGGGCAGACCACCTAAAACTTCTTTACACAGGGCTGATATTTGGCTTCCATCTTCACCAGGCACTGCCACCCCAGTGATTGGAACCAGCTCTCCTGAGGGTCAGAAAGATCCCCTGGAGAAGGAAATAGCAACCCACTCCATATTTTTGCCATTGAAATACCATGGACAGAGGAGCCTGGCAGACTACAGTCCATGGGGTTGCAAATCTAGAGACTAAACAGAAGCAGAAAAGGCAGAGGAAATAGAGATCAAATTGCCAACATCCGATGGATCATTGAAAAAGCAAGAGAGTTCCAGAAAAACATCTATTTCTGCTTTATTGACTATGTCAAAGCCTTTGACTGTGTGGATCACAATAAACTGTAAAAAATTCTGAAAGAGATGGGAACACAAGACCACCTGACCTGCCTCTTGAGAAACCTATATGCAGGTCAGGAAGTAACAGTTAGAACTGGACATGGAACAACAGACTGGTTCTAAATAGGAAAAGGAGTATGTCAAGGCTGTATATTGTCACCCTGCTTATTTAACTTATATGCAGAGTACATCATGAGAAACGCTAGACTGGAGGAAGCACAAGCTGGAATCAAGATTGCCGGGAGAAATATCAATAACTGCAGATATGCAGATGTGAAGATGACACCACCCTTATGGCAGAAAGTGAAGAGGAACTAAAAAGACTCTTGATGAAAGAGAAAGAGGAGAGTCAAAAAGTTGGCTTAAGGCTCAACATTCAGAAAACTAAGATCATGGCATCCGGTCCTATCATTTCATGGGAAATAGATGGGGAAACAGTAGAAACAGTGACAGACTTTATTTTTCTGGGCTCTAAAATCACTGCAAATGGTGATTGCAGCCATGAAATTAAAAGACACTTACTCCTTGGAAGAAAAGTTATAACCAACCTAGATAGCATATTGAAAAGCAGAGACATTACTTCGTCAACAAAGGTCCCTCTAGTCAAGGCTATGGTTTTTCCAGTGGTCATGTATGGATGTGAGAGCTGGACTATAAGGAAAGCTGAGTGCCGAAGAATTGATGCTTTTGAACTGTGGTTTTGGAGAAGACTCTTCAGAGTCCCTTGGACTGCAAGGATATCCAACCAGTCCATCCTAAAGGAAATCAGTCCTGAATATTCATTAGAAGGACTTGATACTGAAGCTGAAACTCCAATACTTTGGCCATTTGACGCGAAGAGCTGACTCACTGGAAAAGACCCTGATGCTGGGAAAGATTGAGGGCAGGAGAAGAAGGGGACGACAGAGGACAAGATGGTTGGATGGCATCACCGACTCAATGGACATGGGTTTGGGTGGACTCTGGGAATTGGTGATGAACAGGGAGGCCTGGCGTGCTGCAGTTCATGGGGTCGCAAAGAGTCGGACAAGACTGAGCGAATGAACTGAACTGAACTGAACTGAAAAAAAGGCAGCAGCTCCTGACCCCATAACTTTCATGAACCCTGAGCCTAAATTTAATTGAGGAAAAAACTGTAACAAAAGTGCTTTTTCAAGGAAATATACAGATTCTGCAATTCATGGGGTTGCAAAGAGTCGGACACACTGAGTGACTGAACCGAACTGATACAGATTCTTTTTCCAATTTCAGCTATATTGGCAAAGTAGATTTTCACTGTATTTTGAAAGAATCCTTTTATTTCCTATTATTTGTATCCTGTCATTTTCGCCACAGATTTTACATTGTTGTTCCAGTCTGAATGGGGAAGAAGAGATTTATCTGGTCCCTTTGTTATCTTAAAGATACACTGATGGAAGTTAGCAGTTTCTATCCATTCCTCTCTCCTGATTATACACCCCCTTGTGGCAAAAATTCACCATCTACTGAAGACTCAGGGCCGTAACATTAATCCTCTTCTTTTTCCGATCTCAACGAAGATTGTAAAGACTTGGCAATAAATACAAGAATGCATATTTAGTAGACATTATACTGTTTTCTTAAAGTGGTTTCAAAGCAGTAATAAGATATATCCTGCTGGAAGTTCTTAACATTCCATTCTGATTTTTTACTGTCCACAAACTTTAGCTGAAAAACTGTTCAGAACTGTGATCAGTATTATTTAGATTTAAAGAGAATCAGAAGGCATGTCACTTTCTGTAGAAAAATCTAGAACTTATGTGAGACAGCCAAGACATATTTATAAGAAAAGAGTAAGGAAATAAACATCCCAATATTCTGTGATTTCAAAGGAATGATCAAATTTCCACTTTGTGGCAGTACAAAAACAAGTAGGCAGAGTAGGGTCAGTGAAAGGAGAGGTTGATGAAGACTGAAACTTCGCAGATTACCAAGGCTGAAAGCAAAGAGCATAAGTTACGCCTGGATTTATGCAAAAGATTTGGGGAGACAGATAAAAGGGGTCATTTCAATTCATCACTAGCATATTTTCTAATTCTTTGTCACCAACTGATATAAATCTTTAACCGGTTCAATTTAATATCTTTACATCACACTTCAAACATCCTATCTTTCTCTGATTATTTAATACCATATCTATTTCACCACTGTTTTTTAAAAAAGGAAAACAATATCATTTCAATTCAGCCCAAACATAACTACAAAACAAAACAAAATATACTTTAAAACTATAGCCTTAACCATTAAATTTAAGCCAAAAGACATTTCCTATCATGAGAGGCCCTCTGAAACCGCCTTTTCCATTCAGAGGAGAATATAGGGGGGAAAAGACACTAAAGGATACATTACAATTCCTGATTTCCAGGAGGTTGTTTCCAGATCCTTGGGGTTCTGATAGGTTATGACAGGTTACATATCAAAATACTCTGCTTGAGCCTATCTCATTCTGTAGCCAGAGAAGAAGATATGTCAGGCTGGGCTAAAGATAGTTCTACATCCTCTTGGTCATAGTATCCAAAAGATGGATATGTGATCCAAACCGGGACAATCAGAGTCCTTCCTTGAATTTCTATATTGGTGTAAAAATAGCTTTTTCTCTCAAATCATAAGCTGTTAAGACATAAACACAGATGAGTTCCTCACTACACAGAGGTACCTGAGTCAGACACACAAAAATAGAAGTCTAGACTAGTGACGGCTGTGGTGAGTGAAGAGAGAAAGATAGAAAAATAGAGAGTGCTGTTGCTGTTTGAATTCCAAACTCCAGCGTGTTACTGAAGTGTACCCACACTCACTTCTGTCCTTTTATGGTTTAATTATACAAGCTGATACATTTACTTTTTTAAAAAATAAAATGGGGTATGTTGTTTTACAATATAGTGGTAATTTCTGCTGTACAATGAAGTGAATCAGCTACACGTATACATATATCCCCTCTAAAGTCTATGTCCTTAGACCTCGCTCCCACCTGCCGTCCCACCCCTCTAAGGTCATCACAGAGCACGGAGCTGAGCTCCCTGGGCTATACAGCAGCTTCCCACTAGCTATCCGTTCTACATATGGCAGTGCGAATACATCAGTCCCCATCTTCCAGTTCACCTCTCTCCCCCACTTCATGTCCACCTGTCCGTTCTCCATGTCTGCATCTCCATTCCTGCCCTGCAAACCCTAAGCCTCCAAATGAGAGAAAGCATATGCCAATGAAACAACTGACAAGGGATTAATCTCCAAAATATACAAACAGCTCACAAAACTCAATATCAAAGAAGCAAACAACCCAATCAAAAAAGGGCAGAGATCTAAATAGACATTTCTCCAAAGAAGACATGAAGATGGTCAAGATACATTTTTTTTCTATTTAATTATTTTAAATTGGATTTCTATCACTTGCATCTGAAAGTTTCATAATACAAGATTGAAGATGTGTGAAAGAGTTATAGAATATGATACCATACATAATAAAATTATTCAATTAAATTCAATAAAGTTCATGGAAATGAAGGTTATATGTGGCACAGAATAATAAAAAAAAAAGAATTGTGGAGTAATAAATCTTGATCAAGATTTTGAAGGAGAGATATGATTTTACTGTCAGAGAGGGGAATAAAAGGTTCTCTTTGCTTATGCAGGTGCCTAAGCAAAGATGTGCAAGAAGAAAGACAATCTGAAATATACATACAGATTTCAACTCTACACATGCTCTTTGAGAAGTATTAGTTAATTTTGTCAAATATTCTGAAAACTCATGGATCTGAATTTAACTTGGAATAATAAGTTTTCTAAAAAATATTAAGGCTTTCTTTAGAAGGCTATTAGTCATTTCACTATGGCATAAATTAATGCTGTTATTTCAATTTAAGATATGACTGATATCAACCAAATTGAAGGAATGGGTGCTTTGATAAAGAGCCAATAAGCCAAGAGAAACTGTGGCACTCTTGAGGAAGAAAAAGAAGGGAACATTGCTCTAAGAATTATTAATACTTACCCTAAAGCTTCAGTAATTGAAATAGTGAAGTATTCCTCCAGCAATAGAAAACCAGACACATACACTTGGTATTCTCCATTGAGTTAAGCATTATTAAACTATTGATGAGTGGAATTTTCTAAATTTTTATTATAGAGCTATATGGGAAATGTTTGCTTCCATGGCAACAGCAAGGTAGACTCAGACAAAATAAAAACCATAACATTCTACACTACTAGCAAATAGTGAATACAAGGAAGGCTAAATGAATTGAATTCCAGATAGAATAAGTCTTTTATATGTGAGCAGAGAACCATGGTGTCAGCTTCCATTACCGGCACTGTGAATCTAGATAGGGGTGAAGACAGAAAAATGCCCACGGTAGAAACAGAAAAGGCATAGGAGAGAAGGTATGCTGGAGAGATGACATAGAATCTAAAAGAACCCAAAATACAAAACCAATTGCTCCGCATGACAACTCTTTCTGGATGAAAGGTAAACTTTTACCCCTTACCAGAAAAAAAAAAAAAAAGTGGCTTTGGAGAAAAATGGAAAGATATCAGAGAAAACTATATTTAATCATGGGTTGTCACATGTATATCAAGCTTTGGTTCAAAAATATCTGAAATATCAAAAATATCTTCAATTTAACTATCTTCATTTCAAATATTGATATGATCAAAATGGTAGCAACTTGGAATGCTGGAAGTTCTCCTGATCATAGGCAAATTCAGTTGAATTTAAAGCTATAACCCAATCCCAGTTCAAATCAACTTTAGAAGATATTTAAATAATTAGCCCTTCACCCTAAATGCCAGGCAGAAAAAGAGGCTTGAACTTTTTAGAAATAAACAAAAGTAAATCAAAGAAAATTATATCTAAATATTCACCATTCTTTTATACAGAGTATCTAGTACACAATTAAAAATAATTAGGTAGTAAATAAGCAGGAAAATGTGACTCATAAAAAAAGGAAAAAAAGTCAGTGCAATAGAATTTCTTGATGATATAATTAGAAATAGCAGAAGAGGTATTTATCAATGCCAATGCAGGAGACATAAGAGATGCAGGTTTGATCCCTGGGTCAGGAAGATCCCCTGGAGGGGGAAATGGCAACCCACTCCAATATCTTGCCTGGGAAAAACCATGGACAGAGGAGTCAGTAGGCTAGAGTCCATGGGGTCACAAAGAGCTGAACATGACGGAAGCAACTTAGCACACGTAATTAAATCAACTACTTTAAATATGTTAAGAAATTTAGAGGAAAAGATGAATATAGTGAATGAAAAGATGAGGCATTCCAAGAAATGAAAATAGTAAGAGAACAACAAATGTAAATTTGAAAGTGGAAATACTTCAAATATAGGGCTTCCCTGGTGGCTTAGATGGTAAAGAATCTGCCTGCAATGTGGGACACCTGGGTTTGATCCCTGGGTTGGGAAGATCCTTTGGAGAAGGAAATGGCAACCCACTCCAATATTCTTGCCTGGAGAATCCTATGCGCAGAGGAGCCTGGTAGGGTGAAGTCCATGGGGTCACAAAGAGTTGGACATGACTGGGAGTCTAACACACACACTTAGAATATATATATTATAAAATAAAAATTCATTCAATAGTTTAATAAGAGACTGAACACTACTAAATGACAAAAGAAACTGAAATAGGATAGTACAAATTATCCAAATTGAAACTAAGAGAAAAACTGAATAAATGAGCAGAGCATCAGTGACCTGTGAGAGTTCATCAAGTGGCCAATATGTTTAATTGAAATTCCAGAGAAAAGAGAGAAAAATGAGATGAAAATCAATTTAAAATTTGTCAGCTATTTTATTGTTTTTATGGAAAATGTTATTTATACAGATCCAAGAATCTCAATGAATCTAAACAAGATAAATACAAAGAAAATCACACCAGACTATATCATTGTCAAGTTACTAAAGACTAAGTAAAAATATTTTTAAAATATTAAAAACACAGAGAAAGGGAAAAGAAATACTGCATATTTTTTACAAGCCAGAAGACAATTATGTGGTTTCTTTAAAATTTTTAAAGGAAATGAACTATCAGTGTTGAGTTGATAATATTCAGCAAATATTAAAAAATAAAGGATGGCAATGACGACCCTGCATGCAAGACAGGAAAAAAGACACAGGTGTGTATAACGGACTTTTGGACTCAGAGGGAGAGGGAGAGGGTGGGATGATTTGGGAGAATGGCATTCTAACATGTATACTATCATGTAAGAATTGAATCGCCAGTCTATGTCTGACGCAGGGTGCAGCATGCTTGGGGCTGGTGCATGGGGATGACCCAGAGAGATGTTGTGGGGAGGGAGGTGGGAGGGGGGTTCATGTTTGGGAACGCATGTAAGAATTAAAGATTTTAAAATTTAAAAAAGAAAAAAAAAGAAAAAAAAAAAGAAAAAAATAAAGTGAAAATAGTATCCAAAATATATATGTAATCTGCATAAATCAATAAGAATTAAAAAGACAATATGCAAAAGAAGAAATGTAAATAGTCGACAAGCAAGTAATTGGGAAAGGAGTATGACAAGGATGTATACTGTCACCCTGCTTATTTCATTCAAAATACTGGGCTGGATGAATCACAAGCTGGAATCAAGATTGCCAGGAGAAATATCAATAACCTCGGATGTACAGATGATACCACTCTAATGGCAGAAAGAGGAACTGAAGAGCCTCTTGATGAGCGTGAAAGAGGAGAGGGAAGAAGCTGGCTTAAAACTCAACATTCAAAAAACTAAGACCATGGCATCTGGTCCCATCACTTCAAGGCAAAAGAAGGGGAAAGAGTGTAAGCAGTGACAGATTTTATTTTCTTAGCCTCTCAAATCACTGTGGACAGTGACTGCAGCCATGAAATTAAATGATGCTTCCTGCTTGGAAGGAAAGTAAACCTAGACAAACCTAGACAGCATATTAAAAAGCAGAGACATCATTTTGCTGACAAAGGTCTGTATAGTCGAAGCTATGGTTTTTCCCATAATAATGTATGGAAGTGAAAGTTGGATCGTAAAGAAGGTTGAGTGCTGAAGAATTGATGTTTTTCAATTGTGGTGTTGGATAAGACTCCTGAGAGTCCCTTTGACTGCCAGAAAACTAAACCAGTCAATCCTAAAGGAAATCAGTCCTGAACATTCATTGGAAGGACTGATGCTGAAGCTGAAGCTCCAATACTTTTACCACCCGCTGCAAAGAGCCGACTCATTGGAAAAGACTCTGATGCTGGGAAAGACTGAAGACCAAAGGAGCCAGAGGGATGAGATGGTTAGACAGATAGCATCACTGGCTCAATGGACATGAATCTGAGCAAACTCTGGGAGAGAGTGGAGGACAAGGGAGCTGGTGTGCTGCAGTCCAGTGGGTTGCAAAGAGTTGGATATAACAGTGACTGAACAACAACAGGAATCCTGTTTGTGAGCAAGGAAATGTAAACTTTAACCCACAGTGTTATGTTACCATATTACCTGTATATAGCCCAAAACTGAACATTCTGACTATAATATATTTTGGAAAGGATGTGTATGCAGCAAAGGGAATTCTCCAATTACTACATATTGGAATAACTACTTTGGTATTTGGTCCAGCCTTACAGTGAAGTTGAAGATGAGCAAAACCCACACAACACAATAGATGTTCTAACAGGACTATATCTGTCAAAGAAATTCAATCAATCATTAATAATTAATAACCTTCCAAGACAGAAACCATCAAGCTCAGATGTGTTCAAACATTTAAAGAAGTCATTCTACCAATGCCCTAAAAATCTCTTTTAGAAGATAGTAGCAGAAGGAATACTTCCTAACTCATTCTTTGAGGCAAGTATTATCCTATTACTAAAATCAGACAAAGAGATCAGAAAAGAAAATTAAAAACTAATGCCTATCAGGAGCATAGATGCAAAAATCCTCAAAGAAACATTATCAATTGAATTATACACCACTACCAAGTAAGATGTATCCCAGGCATGCAAGAAGGTTGTTTCAACATTAAAAAATCAATTAATGTAATCCATCACATCAAAAAGATAAAGAAGAAAAACATCCCTTGATCAAATTGATAGATGAAGAAAAAGCATCTGACAACCCAATATCCATTCACAATAAATAATCTCAGAAAACTGGAAGTAGAAAGGAAAGCCCTCAACTTGATAAAGAATATCTACAAAATTTATACAGATAACATAATACTTTGTGATGAGAAAATGGAATTTTCCTATTAAAACCAGGAACAAGGCGAGGATGTCCTCTTGAGCCACTCCTTTTCAACACTGTACTGTAAGTTCTAGCTAATGCACTATGACAAGAAAGAAAATAAAAAGTATAAAGATTGAGAAGAAAGACATAAAAATTTTCATTTAAGAGGATATGATCATTAATGCAGAAAATGATAAAAGAATTAACCAAAAAACTCCTGCAACTGATCAGCAAGTATAGCAACACTGCGGATAATAAGACTAATAAACAGAAGTCAGTTACTTTCATTTATTTCAGCAAAGAACAAGTGGAATTTGAAATAAAACACACTATCATTTATATTAGCCCCTAAAGAATGAAATACTTTGAAATAAATCTGACAATATATATATAAGATTATATGAGAATATATATAAGATTATATGAGAAATATATACAAGATTATATGAGAAATATATACAAGATTATATGAGAAAAGGTGTAAAACTCTGATAGAAGGAATCAAGGAACTAAATAAATGGAGAGATATTCCATGTTCATGGATAGAAAAATTCAATACTGTCAAGATGTCAGTTCTTCCTACCTTAATCTATAGATTCAATGAAATTCCAGTCAAAATCCTAGCCAATTATTTTGAGGATATCAACAAACTTGAGTCTAAAGTTTATACGGTGAGGCAAAAAAAAAAAAAATCAACAGAATATTGAAGAAGACTAAAGTTGGAAGATAGACACTACCCAACTTCAAGACTTATTAAAAAGCTACAGTCTCAAGACAGTGTGGTATTAGTGAAAGAGCAGACATAAAGACTGATGGAACACAATAAAGATCCTAGAAACTGACCCACACAAACACAGGCAACTGATCTTTAACAAAGAAACAAAGGCAATTTAATGGAGAAATGATAGTCTTTCCAACAAATGGTATTAGAACAACTGTATTTCCACATGCAAAGGAAAAAAGAATTATGAATCCAGATACAGACCTAACACTCTTCACAAAATTAACTCAAAATGGATTATAGACCTAGTTGCAAAATGTAAAACCATAAAACCCCTAGAAAATGGTTTTTTAATAAAAGAGAAGACCTAGATGACCTTGAGTATGACAGTGACTTTTTACAATATCAAAAGCATGATTGATGAAAGAAATAAATGATAATCTTCACTTCATTGAAATAAAAAACTTCTGCTCTTTTTTTAAAGTTAATTTATTTATTTTAATTGAAGCTAATTACTTTACAATATTGTGGTAGTTTTTGCCATACATTGACATGAATCAGCCATGGATGTGCATATGTCCCCCATTCTGAACTCTCTCCCACCTCCCTCCCCATCCCATCCCTCAAGGTCACCCCAGTGCACTGGCCCTGAGCACCCTATCTCATGCACTGAACCTGGACTGGTGATCTGTTTCACATATGACAATATACATGTTTCAATGCTATTCCTTCAAAGCATCTCACCCTCGCCTTCTCCCACAGAGTCCAAAACTCTATTCTTTACATCTGTGTCTCTTTTGCTGTCTTGCATATAGGGTCATTGTTACCATCTTTCTAAATTCCATATATGTATTAATATACTATGTTTGTGCTTTTCTTTCTGACTTACTTCACTCTATAATAGGCTCCAGTTTCATCCACCTCATTAGAACTGATTCAAATGTGTTCTTTTTAATAGCCGAGTAATATTCCATTGTGTATGTGTACCACAGCTTTCTCACTCATTCTTCTGCTGATGGACATCTAGGCTGTTTCCATGTCCTAGCTATTGTAAACAGTTCTGCGATGAACACTGAGGTACACGTGTCTCTTTCAATTCTGGCTTCCTCAGTGTATATGCCCAGCAGTGGGATTGCTGGGTTGTATGGCAGTTCTATTTCCAGTTTTTTAAGGAATCTCCACACTACTCTCCATAGTGGCTGTACTAGTTTGCATTCCCACCAACAGTGGAAGACAGTTCCCTTTTCTCTGTGCCCTCTCCAGCATTTATTATTTGTAGACTTTTTGATAGCAGCCATTCTGATGGTTTTGATTTGCATTTCTCTGATAATAAGTGATGTAGAGCATCTTTTCATGTGTTTGTTAGCCATCTGTGTCTTCTTTGGAGAAATGTCTGTTTAGTTCTTCAGCCCATTTTTTGATTGGGTCATTTATTTTTCTGATATTGAGCTGCATGAGCTGCTTGCATTTTTTTGAGATTAATTCTTTGTCAGTTGCTTCATTTGCTATCATTTTCTCGTATTCTGAAGGCTATCTAAAAGACACTGACAAGAGAATGAAAAGGTAAGTCCCATATGGAAGAAAATATTTGCAAAAGGCATGTCTGATAAAGAACTAATAATATCTAAATATACAAAATATTCTTAAAGTTTAACAATAATAAAACAAACAATCAAAAAATGGACCAAAGACTTCAACAGACATTACCAAGGAAGACATACAAATAGTATATAAGCATATGAAAAGATATTCCACATCATAGTTTTCAGGGAAATGAAAATTAAAACAACAATGTGATATCACTACCTACTCGTTAGAACGGCCAAAACGTGTTTGCAACAGGAACTCTCATTCATTATAACGGGAATGAAAAATGGTATAACTACTTTGGAAGAGAGTTGGCAGTTTTTCACAAAAATCAACCGAACCCTTACATACGATGCATCAATCAAACTCCTTAGTGTTAATATCAACCCAAAGGAAGTAAAAAGTTATGTTCCTACAAAAACCTGCACAGAGAAGTTTACAGCAGTTTTATTCATAATTACTTAGCTCGAAAATAACCAACATGCCTTTCAGTGTGTGCTGTGTGCTTAGTCGCTCAGTTGAGTCTGACTCTTTGTGAGTCCATGCACTTTGGCCTGCCAGGCCCCTCTATCCATGGGTATTCTCCAGGCAAGAATACTGGAGTGGGCTGCCATGCCCTCCTCCAGGGGATCTTCCCAACCCAGGGATCAAACCCAGGTCTCCCACATTGCAGGCGGATTCTTTACTGTTTGAGCCACCAGGAAAGTCCAGCCTTTCAGTAGGTGAATTAATTAATAAACTGTGGTACAACCCACTTATGGGCTTCCCAGGTGGTAAAGAATGCCTGCCAATGCAGGAGACATGTTCAATGCACATGTTCAAACCCTGGGTTGGGAAAAATTCCCTGGAGAAGGAAATGGCAATGCACTCCAGTATTCTTGCTTGGAAAATCCCATAGACAGAGGAGCCTGGCGGGCTACAGTCCATGGGGTTACAAAGAGTGAGACATGACTGAGCATGCATGTGCTACATCCAGACAATGGAGCTATTGAGCTCTTAAAAACAATGAACAGTCAAGTCATGAAAGACACGGAGGAAATTTAAATGCATATTACTACCTGAAAGAAGCCAGTCTGAAAAGGCTACATACTATATGACATTTCAGGAAAGACAAAACTGTGGAGACAATCAAAAGATCGGTGGTTGAGGGAAAGGGGTAGGGGGATGAAAAGGTGCAGCCCAGAGAATTTTTAGGGCAGTGGAAATACTCAGTATGATATTATAACAATAGATACATGTCATTATAAATTTTTTGGAACCACAGACTGCAACACCAAGAATGAAGCCTAATGTAAACAGGACGCTGGATGATTATGATGTGTCAGGGCAGGCCCTTCACCAGTTGTTCCACTTTGGGGGAGGATGCTGATAATGGAGGCGATGCCGGTGAGGAGTCAGAGTGTATATGAGAAATCACAGTACCTTCCTCTCAATTTTTCTGTGAACCTAAAACTCCCAGTGCTCTGTGATAATCTACAAGGGTAGGATAGGGAGTGGGTGGGAGAGAGGTTCAGGAGTGAGGGGATATATGTATACTTATTGGAGAAGGAAATGGCAACCTACTTCAGGATTCTTGCCTGGAGAATCCCCATGGACAGAGGAGCCTGGCGGGTTACAGTACATGGGATCACAAAGAGTCAGACGCAACTGAATGACTCACTCACTCACCAACTCATGGTTGATTCACATTGTATGACAGAAACCAACACAACATTGTAAAGCAATTATCCTCCAATTAAAAAGTTTTAAAAACTTAAAAAATAAGTATTTTAAAACATTTCTATTTTCATATTTTTTTTCTTGGTTTGAGGAGAACAAAATCGCACTTAAGTCAGGAATTGAGGAAACTAGGCTTAATCATCTTAGCTATGCATTACTTTCACCTGAATGACTTTAAAACTTGCAAGTTTTAATAAGGACTTATTATTCGCATTAATATTACTAAATAAAATGTTGGCATTGAAAAGCAACTGTTGATTTGTTTTAAAGTTTTCCTTGGTTTTCAGATCAACTGTCTCCTAAACTTGACTCTTCTCCTGACTAAAACATTGTATATTTCTTCTTAAAAGCTTTATTTACTGAAAAATTAACTACAGGCTTACCTTGGAGACATTGTGGGTTGGGTTCCACACCACCACAATGAAATGAATATCACAAAAAAGTGAGTCACACAAAATTTTTGGTTTCCAAATGCATATAAAAGTTATGTTTAAACTGTATTGTAGTCTACTAAAGACGCAAGAGTTGGACTGTCAAGAAAGCTGAGCGCTGAAGAATTGATGCTTTTGAACTGTGGTGTTGGAGAAGACTCTTGAGAGTCCCTTGGACTGCGAGGAGATCCAACCAGTCCATTCTAGAGATCAGCCCTACGTGTTCACTGGAATGACTGATGCTGAAGCTGAAACTCCAGTACTTTGGCCACCTCATGTGAAGAGCTGACTCACTGGAAAAGACTCTGATGCTGGGAGGGATTGGGGGCAGGAGGAGAAGGGGACAACAGAGGATGAGGTGGTTGGATGGCATCACCAATTCGAAGGACATAAATTTGAGTGAACTTGGGAGATGGTGATGGACAGGGAGGCCTGGCATGCTGCAAGTCATGGGGTCGCAAAGAGTCGGACATGACTGAGCGACTGAACTGAACTGAACTGAACTGAAAGGTGAAAGAGCATTATGTCTAAAAAAATAAAACATATATACCTTAATTTAAAAATATTTTATTGCTAAAAAATGCCAAAACAATGACAATAGTAACATCAAAGATTACTAATCACAGATTACATCACAAATAAAATAATAATAAAAAGGTCTGAAATACTGCAAGAACTATTTTGGGTGTGACACAGACATGAAGGGAGCAAATGCTGTTGGAAAAAATGGTATCAAAAGGCTTACTTAATGCAGGGTTGCCACAAACCTTCAATTTGTAGGGAAAAAAAAATAAAGTAAAGCACAATAAAGTTAGGTAAGGCTTTATTCATAAAATTAGCAATGAAAGCACTCAGGATAAAAACATTACACCTTTGAAAATCAATTCTAAGCAGGATTTTCACCTTGGCAATGTGTGCAGATGAGCCTCTGTATTTAAGTGAACATTACATTAAATCTCATACACTATGAAGCCATGAAAGTCTAGTAAAATGCTTTAAGTGTGCTATTTACAAAATTATGTAAATAACTGCAATACAATTACTGTGTTATGCAAATACACTCAATATATTTGCTTTTTGAACAAATGTTACCTTTTAATATATTGAGAATATGGTTGTCTTTTGGGGAAAATACACCACATGCGCTATTTTTCATAACTTTTAATTTGTTTTTCCTTTTTTCTTTTTCATACAGACATATAAAAATTCATCTGGTAAATGTATACATTTGTTTTGTCTCTGCCTACAAAATCTAAGAATATAATATTTTTTCCATTTCATCAAGGCCATATTAAATTATAAGATTGCTTTTATTTCACTGCTTAGGAAGAGCTACATTGAAAAGAAAGTCTCTTTTTCTAAAATAAATATTCAGAATTTTTACAAAATTATGTAAATGATATGCATATAGTGAAAGTAAAATGTGAAAGGGTTAGTTGCTCAGCTGTGTCAGACTCTTTTCGACCCCATGGACTATCGCCCACCAGGCTCCTCTGTCTATGGGATTCTCTAGGCAGGAACACGAGTGGGTTGCCATTTCCTTTTCCAGGGGATCGTCCCAATCCAGGGATCCAAACCTGGGTCTCCTGCATTGCAGGCAGATTCTTTACCATCTGAGCCACCAGGGAAATGGGTATGCATATAAAAGTAATACAATACATAGGCAGATTTTTTTTTCTGCAAATATCTATTGTTAGAGCTACATATGACCTTTCTCTGATTTCTTAATACTTTAATGAAGTTCAACAATGTGAGCATACACTTATGCATTATTACTTGGGTTCTTTTCCATGTTATTTATAAAACTTGGGCTATGCTTTTCATATTATTATGAAGCCCAGCATTTAATTATATATGTAATATTGGTTGAAAGATTTTCTATATAAATATGAGTAAATATATGGATATTTATAATAAGATACTTAATGATTATTCAGCTCTAAGTGCTTAGTCTATGTAGGGCTAATATTTAAGAACAACTATTACTTTGCAAATTGACAATGACATAATTTACAATAAATAGCCGAAGGCAACAATACATTTACTAGCATCAGAATGGGAAAAGATTTATGCTTTAAAGAAGAATATAAAAGAAAGTATAAACTCATAAGGAATTAAAATGTTTTAGATGCTTTTTAGAATTATATAAACATTGACTTATTTTATAAGAATGATTTCTATTTTTTAATATAATATTAACAAATAACAGTGATGGGAAGATTCAGATGTATTTCCTTAAGTAACCACCAGATGGCTATATGGGCTCTTTCTTGATCTTGAAGTTCAGTTTTCATTTTTTACTTACCAAACTAAAGATTTAAGCAATTCTTTACATAATTTTTTTGGAGTTTTGAAATGACTGAAGTGTGATGATATAAAAGATATGAATGTAATGACATGAGTGTGAGAGTAATTACTTTTTCTGATTTTATTTAAATATTGAAGACTTATATGGTGAATTTTATTTTTTTTTATGAGTATTAACATTTTATTTTATTTATTTATTTTTTTAAATTTTAAAATCTTTAATTCTTACATGCATTCCCAAACATGAACCCCCCTCCCACCTCCCTCCCCATAACATCTTTCTGGGTCATCCCCATGCACCAGCCCCAAGCATGCTGCATCCTGCGTCAGACATAGACTGGCGATTCAATTCACATGATAGTATACATGTTAGAATGGCATTCTCCCAAATCATCCCACCCTCTCCCTCTCCCTCTGAGTCCAAAAGTCCGTTATACACATCTGTGTCTCTTTCCCTGTCTTGCATACAGGGTCGTCATTGCCATCTTCCTAAATTCCATATATATGTGTTAGTATACTGTATTGGTGTTTTTCTTTCTGGCTTACTTCACTCTGTATAATCGGCTCCAGTTTCATCCATCTCAACAGAACTGATTCAAATGAATTCTTTTTAACGGCTGAGTAATACTCCATTGTGTATATGTACCACAGCTTGCTTATCCATTCATCTGCTGATGGACATCTAGGTTGTTTCCATGTCCTGGCTATTATAAACAGTGCTGCGATGAACATTGGGGTACATGTGTCTCTTTCCATTCTGGTTTCCTCGGTGTGTATGCCCAGAAGTGGGATTGCTGGGTCATAAGGTAGTTCTATTTGCAATTTTTTAAGGAATCTCCACACTGTTCTCCATAGTGGCTGTACTAGTTTGCATTCCCACCAACAGTGTAGGAGGGTTCCCTTTTCTCCACACCCTCTCCAGCATTTATTGCTTGCAGATTTTTGGATCGCAGCCATTCTGACTGGTGTGAAGTGGTACCTCATTGTGGTTTTGATTTGCATTTCTCTAATAATGAGTGATGTTGAGCATCTTTTCATGTGTTTGTTAGCCATCCGTATGTCTTCTTTGGAGAAATGTCTATTTAGTTCTTTGGCCCATTTTTTGATTGGGTCGTTTATTTTTCTGGAGTTGAGCTGCATAAGTTGCTTGTATATTTTTGAGATTAGTTGTTTGTCCGTTGCTTCATTTGCTATTATTTTCTCCCATTCAGAAGGCTGTCTTTTCACCTTGCTTATATTTTCCTTTATTGTGCAGAAGCTTTTAATTTTAATTAGATCCCATTTGTTTATTTTTGCTTTTATTTCCAGAATTCTGGGAGGTGGATCATAGAGGATCCTGCTGTGATTTATGTCTGAGAGTGTTTTGCCTATGTTCTCCTCTAGGAGTTTTATAGTTTCTGATCTTACATTTAGATCTTTAATCCATTTTGAGTTTATTTTTGTGTGCGGTGTTAGAAAGTGATCTAGTTTCATTCTTTTACAAGTGGTTGACCAGTTTTCCCAGCACCACTTGTTAAAGAGATTGTCTTTACTCCATTGTATATTCTTGCCTCCTTTGTCAAAGATAAGGTGTCCATATGTGTGTGGATTTATCTCTGGGCTTTCTATTTTGTTCCATTGATCTATATATCTGTCTTTGTGCCAGTACCATACTGTCTTGATGACTGTGGCTTTGTAGTAGAGCCTGAAGTCAGGCAAGCTGATTCCTCCAGTTCCATTCTTCTTTCTCAAGATTGCTTTGGCTATTCGAGGTTTTTTGTATTTCCATACAAATCTTGAAATTATTTGTTCTAGTTCTGTGAAAAATGTGGCTGGTAGCTTGATAGGGATTGCATTGAATTTGTAAATTGCTTTGGGTAGTATACTCATTTTCACTATATTGATTCTTCCAATCCATGAACATGGTATATTTCTCCATCTATTAGTGTCCTCTTTGATTTCTTTCATCAGTGTTTTATAGTTTTCTATATATAGGTCTTTAGTTTCTTTAGGAAGATATATTCCTAAGTATTTTATTCTTTTCGTTGCAATGGTGAATGGAATTGTTTCCTTAATTTCTTTTTCTACTTTCTCATTATTAGTGTATAGGAATGCAAGGGATTTCTGTGTGTTGATTTTATATCCTGCAACTTTACTATATTCATTGATGAGCTCTAGTAATTTTCTGGTGGAGTCTTTAGGGTTTTCCATGTAGAGGATCATGTCATCTGCAAACAGTGAGAGTTTTACTTCTTCTTTTCCAATTTGGATTCCTTTTATTTATTTTTCTGCTCTGATTGCTGTGGCCAAAACTTCCAGAACTATGTTGAATAGTAGCGGTGAAGTGGACACCCTTGTCTTGTTCCTGACTTTAGGGGAAATGCTTTCAATTTTTCACCATTGAGGATAATGTTTGCTGTGGGTTTGTCATAGATAGCTTTTATTATGTTGAGGTATGTTCCTTCTATTCCTGCTTTCTGGAGAGTTTTTATCATAAATGGATGTTGAATTTTGTCAAAGGCCTTCTCTGCATCTATTGAGATAATCATATGGTTTTTATTTTTCAATTTGTTAATGTGGTGAATTACATTGATTGATTTGCGGATATTGAAGAATCCTTGCTTCCCTGGGATAAAGCCCACTTGGTCATGGTGTATGATCTTTTTAATGTGTTGTTGGATTCTGATTGCTAGAATTTTGTTGAGGATTTTTGCATCTATGTTCATCAGAGATATTGGCCTGTAGTTTTCTCTTTTTGTGACATCTTTGTCAGGTTTTGGTATTAGGGTGATGGTGGCCTCATAGAATGAGTTTGGAAGTTTACCTTCCTCTGCAATTTTCTGGAAGAGTTTGAGGAGGATAGGTGTTAGCTCTTCTCGAAATTTTTGGTAGAATTCAGCTGTGAAGCCATCTGGACCTGGGCTTTTGTTTGCTGGAAGATTTCTGATTACAGTATCAATTTCCGTGCTTGTGATGGGTCTGTTAAGATTTTCTATTTCTTCCTGGTTCAGTTTTGGAAAATTGTACTTTTCTAAGAATTTGTCCATTTCTTCCACGTTGTCCATTTTATTGGCATACAACTGCTGATAGTAGTCTCTTATGATCCTTTGTATTTCTGTGTTGTCTGTTGTGATCTCTCCATTTTCATTTCTAATTTTATTGATTTGATTTTTCTCTCTTTGCTTCTTGATGAGTCTGGCTAATGGTTTGTCAATTTTATTTATCCTTTCAAAGAACCAGCTTTTGGCTTTGTTGATTTTTGGTATGGTCTCTTTTGTTTCTTTTGCATTTATTTCTGCCCTAATTTTTAAGATTTCTTTCCTTCTACTAACTCTGGGGTTCTCCAACTCTTCCTTTTCTAGTTGCTTTAGTTGTAGAGTTAGGTTATTTATTTGACTTTTTTCTTGTTTCTTGAGGTATGCCTGTATTGCTATGAACTTTCCTCTTAGCACTGCTTTTATAGTGTCCCACAGGTTTTGGGTTGTTGTGTTTTCATTTTCATTAGTTTCTATGCATATTTTGATTTCTTTTTTGATTTCTTCTGTGATTTGTTGGTTATTCAGAAGTGTGTTGTTCAACCTCCATATGTTGGAATTTTTAATAGTTTTTCTCCTGTAATTGAGATCTAATCTTAATGCATTATGGTCAGAAAAGATGCTTGGAATGATTTCGATTTTCTTGAATTTATCAAGTTTAGATTTATGGCCCAGGATGTGATCTATCCTGGAGAAGGTTCCATGAGCACTTGAAAAAAAGGTGAAATTCGTTGTTTTGGGGTGAAATGTCCTATAGATATCAATTAAAAGAAGCCTTTGATCATGGAACTTTAAATATTTAGCTCTCTTTTAGTCCAAACTTTTAATTTTACAGATTAAGATTCTGATATGTAAAAGATCTGCATCTCTTTATCTTTCAGGCTTTATTTTCACTGGCAAAGTAAAATCTACATGCATTAACCAGATAATTCAAATGCAGGATTGGGGAAAGGACATCAGAACTACCTAGAGGGCTTCCCTGGTGGCTCAGTGGTAAAGAATCCTCCTGCAATGCAGAAGACAACGGTTTGATCCCTGGCCCAGGAAGATCCCGCATGTCACGGAGCAACTAAGCCCGCGCATCACAACAAGTGCGCCCACATGCCACAGCTCCTAAAGCTCTCATGCCCTAGAGCCGGTGCACTGCCGCTAGAGAGCAGCCCCTGCTCTTCTCAACTACAGAAAAGTCCGTGCAGCAGTGGAACCCAGCATAGCCAAAAATACGTAAGTAAATAAACAAAATTATATTTTTAAAAAAGCTACCTGTAAAACTACAAAGAAAAAATAGATTTATTTCTTTAATTATTTAAGAAATAGTATTTATCTAATGCTGAAATTTTTACTTTGCCTTCATTCTGTCAGTGTATTTATAGGGGAAAATAGGGAAGATAGACTCATGAGAGTTGACTCATTAGAAAAGACTCTGATGCTGGGAGGGATTGGGGGCAGGAGGAGAAGGGGACGACAGAGGATGAGATGGCTGGATGGCATCACTGACTCAATGGATGTGAGTCTGAGTGAACTCCGGGAGCTGGTGATGGACAGGGAGGCCTGGCGTGCTGCGATTCATGGGGTTGCAAAGAGTCGGCAGAGCGACTGAAATAACTAACTAACTAGGTATAATAGAGGGAAGCCTAAAACATTTTTTATGATTACATCTTATCTGTATATATGTTCTGGATATATTTGTCTTAAAAATAATTAGCTTTAGGTGGCATTAGTGGTCAAGAACCTGACTGCCAATGCAAGATGTAAGAGACATAGGTTCGATCCCTGGGTCAGGAAGACCCCGTAGAGGAGGGCCTGGCAACCCACTCCAGTATTCTTGCCTGGAGAGTCCCAGGGAGAGAAGAGCCTGGCGGGCTACAGTCCATAGAGTCACAAAGAGTCAGACATGACTGAAGTGACTTACCATGCATGCATCAGAATAATAAGTAAATAAGAGGACTGCAACTCTCTCAAGTATTAGTGTGTAATGTAACCAATTTTAGAAAGCTTTGCACAATGCACATTAATTTTGCACATTTTTATTTTCTAAAAATAAAATTCACTTTGATATAATTTTTCTGAACTACTTCAAATCATTTTTATTAGTTTTCTTTCTTTATGGTTTTGAATATATCTTTGCAGGTTTATAAAGCAGGAGGAGAATTGGGCAACGGACGATTAGATGATTGCATGACATCACTGACTCAATGGACGTGAGCTTGAGCAAGCTCCAGGAAATAGTGAAGGACAGGGAAGCCTGGCGCACTGCAGTCCATGGGGTTGCAAAGTCAGACACGACTTAGCAACCCAACAACAAAGTTGTAACCAATGATACACAACTGATTTAGCAAAATTGGCCTTTATTCTCCTTTTTGGAGGGAGAGAAATGTTGTGCTTGTTCGTTACCAGATTTTACTCGGAATGAAGTATCTTGCTCCTCCACAAATGTGACTATTAGCCTGGAATTTTAGTACTGCTTTGCTACAGTCCCACAGTAAGTGAAAGCAGAGCTTGGGGAGTGCTGAGGAATGTCTGGGTGATGTCACTTTCGTGGGGTCAGGATTTACATATTATATCTTAGACATGTTAAAATGTGGCGTGATGTATTTTGTATATTGGATTTCATCTTGCATTTAAGTTTCCTTTCTCCCTGATTAAGGAGAGGAAAACAGAAAACAAAACAAAACAAAACAAAGTCAAACCTTAAATCTTGGTATGCCAATATTTATTCCTGGTATTAGTGTCTTTCAGATGGTCATTTCCAATCTTTTTCCCATCTGGCAGGACTTTCTCCTCCCCTTTTCCTTACTTAGATGATGTGATATGATGAGGATAAGGAATACCTATCCTTGTGGCTGGGGAGGAGATTATCTGGCTGGCTATTGTTTTTTCAGTTCATGCTGTCTCCATGGCGATGTCCTTGCAGCCTTCACGTCACTGTATGTCCTGCAATGGTGTCATTCTAAAAATCTCATATTCTTGGCATCCCCTCTCAAGGTCCTCAAGAACTGCCACTGTGCGTCACTTAGACAATGGGAAACTGGTTACGCAATGGTTTGGCTGAACCATGATGTTATAATGTGCCCTAAGTATAGATAATCTCCTCTTATCTTTCAAACAGGAAGCCAGACAGACACAAAAAGAATCTTTGTTTTCAGTTTCCCCATCACCTTCCTTGTTTTTTATCCCATCAGTGCATCCAATCTCCTCTTTCAGGGTTGATTTGCGGGGTTGAGTTAAGGAAAAGTTGCTTCTGCATCATGATGTCATCTTCAGATCTTTCCAAACTTGATCCAACTTTGAAGGATTATCCTTTCCATCTGAATTGCAGAGACTTTTCGTATATCCTTCCATCTTCTCTTCTATGGCTTTTATAGGAAAACCCCTAAGCTCAGACTCTCAAGCTTTGCTCTGCCTTTATATTGGGAAAGTTTGGGAACTGACAAAGTATTTATTTTAAAAAACTTTCTTTCAATAAAACCTAGTGTTCAAAACCCTCATTTCTCTATGAAAGTATATTAGAAAAGTTTAAGACTCAAAATTGAGGAATAACTACCTCGTTTTAGGCTCTGTTTACCTTCCCTCTGTGAAACAAGGAATTAAAGAATGAAGTAGCTAGAAAAACATGGAAAATCAGAATCTTAAAGGAAAAAACCCACAGATTTAACATCTCAAATTAACTTCCACTGTTTCATCATTAAGACTAGTAAAAATTCTCATACTTAGTCACTGTGCTCCTGATGTTGGTCCATAATTCTCAGCAGAAAGCACAGATGTGGCACAAACTTTGTATCTGACTGCCACTGTTTTTTTGTTGCCCACCCATCTGGCAGGCCAGGAGAAAATAAAAGCCTGTCTCACTTAAAAGCTCATTCACTTATTCATTCACATGAACATTCATTCATTCATCGAGTACCAGATGAATATGAAAAAGGACTACAAACAGAAATAACAATAACAACACAATCCCACTCTTAGCCCAAAGATAGTCTGTCTGTACCACTGTAGTGTTTAAAGAAGTCTTCAAGACTTCTCTCAGGGCCAAAGCAGGGCATTAATTTATGGGTTTGTTTTTTTTTCGTGGTGCAGTTAACTTGAGAGAATGCTCTGGGGGAGCACTGGTTCTGTCGCATTGCTATTACTTTTATAATCAGGAAAAAGAGCATCATAAAAAGACATGATTTTGACCTCACCCTGGCCTTGAGTTTGGCAGCTCTAATTAAAAGTGAATGTACCCAATGTTTTACAGAATAAAGCCCTTTTATAACAAATAACCTTTTGATGGAGAAACCACACTGTTTGTACACCAAAAAGTAATTTTAAGGCTTATCTTGAGCTAATGCCAGGGTAAATAGAAGCTGAAGCTTCTTGCCCTTCTTCTCTCTTTACCAAGGAATCAAAGCAGATCTATTTCAGCTTTCTGCTTTTACAAATATTCTACTGTAAATTTTATGCAGTTTGCAAGGACAAAATCCTTTCCAGTGACATTTTGGAACAAAAATGAAAATTCTGGATCTATGGATGTGTGGTGACTAGATTTTAACAATCTGTACAGAAGAAGCCTTATTGTGAGGGAAGCCAAATTTAATACTGAAATGTTCCAAAGAGTTGTCAACAGTTCATTTAAGGAAACATTAAGGAAAGATCTCACTCTTGAAATTTAATTTTGACCCAGTTTATAAAAGTTGGAAAGCCAGAGTATTTATGCTTTCATTAAGGAAGTTTTTTGGGAAACCTGAGTTCATCTCCATAACTTAATGTATGGAACTGAAACTATATTAAAGGTACATTTGTTTGGGGAGGAATTTCAAACTAGGCAGTTTTAAAAAACCCTCGGTAACAAGTTAACAGATAAAAGGAATTTCAGGATTACCAAAAAGAAAAAATCAGTTCTAAAAGTGCAGGCTCTAATCTTTTAACCTCCTTTAAACACTATATCACTTTATTGTGATAATTAAATGCCAAAAAGATGGGTGATTTATAGCTGTACTTCTTGTCACAACAAACACTTCAAATAAACCATCCCCAGTTAGTGTTTACAGATTAAGTTCAAGAGCTTAAGCAGTTCTTCATAAAGTACTTTGTTTAATAATGTCATATAATAACCCCATGCCCTATATAGTTTGCAAAATCCTTTCAGTATTTTTTTAATTGAAGTATAGTTGTTTTAAATGTTGTGTTAGTTTCTGGTGTACAGCAAAATGGTGCAGATACTTATTTGTTTTCTCAGGTTCTTTATTCATTTTGATTATTTGGCCTTCTTATAATTGTTGCAGTCTGGGTAGCCTTTTAAAATTTTATATTTAGTCTTATGTACAGAAGTAAATTCTGAGAATTAAGTATTGAAAAAATTTATGTAACTAAACAATGAAAGAACCAGAACACACTGAAACGTGGGATTTCTGATTTAAAATTCTTTGCAAATACTTAATTTTCTCTTTGGTGTAAACATTTACTTATAAACATGTGTTATTTCTTCTTCTGCAATATTTACAACAACATGATATCACATCAATTTGATGGATTAGTTGTTTTAATGTACTTCTTCTTGGCTCTTAACCATTCTCATTAATCTCCTATTAGTTGTCTCATAAAAGATGTCTCTAGCTATAGAGAGCAACCTCTAGAAGATAGGAAATGTATCTGGAAGATTTCTGGGTTTTGTTTCAGATGTAAGGAACTTGGAAATCACCACTTCATCCTAACAATAAATCAAAACTCAGCAAACTGAAAAAAACATCTGTAACTCTTCTTGATATATAAGATACCAGAGGACATAGGACAAATCACTGCTCCTGACATTGGAGACAAGTGAATAGAGGAAATCACAGCGTACCAGAGTAGAGATGGACAGAAATTGCTGATTTTACCAGTACAAAGGTATGAAAATCCAAACTATAATTGATAAATTGCTAGAGGCTCAATGCAGACAACGTTGACAGGTAAAAACTCCAGAGGACTCAGTCATTTGTGAGTTTTAGTTCCAGGAGCCTGATGAGGTTCTCACAGTAATTATCAGAGAAAAATCCCCTCATGCTGCAAGTAAGAGGAAGGGAAAAGGAATCATTTTGATATCTGCCAAAGCATTTTGATTTCATCAAGGCCTTTCTTCAGCAGAAACAGAGTCTAACCTGTCCAGGTATTATCAGAGCCTAACTGACCTGGATGAAGGGAAATATCCAACTCCAGCCTACTCTGTCCATCCTACTCTAAGTGGAGAAAAAACCTGAGAAGCACTTGTGAAGTTCACAGTCCCTCTGGACTTAAACCTGTAGAACACTTTCTTCCCCTGACACCATACACATTACTAGAGATCTACTTACAAGAGTTCCTTATGTGTGTCAGTCAATTAAAAAATTGCAAGGCATATTAAAAGGCAAAAAACACAATTGAAAAGGCAGAGCAAGCAACACAACCAGACATATGATGAATGTTGGAATTATCATAACAGGGATATAAAACAATTATGATTTATATGTTAAGGGCCCTAACTGATAAAGTAGACAGCATTCAAGAATAGATAGGGATTGTAAGTTGATGGAAATTTTAAAAAAGTATCAAAAATAAATGTTAGCAATCAAAAACATTGTAACAGAAATGAAGAATGTCTTTGATAGGCTTACTAGTAGGCTGGACATGTCTGAGAAAAAAAATCTCTGAGATTGAGGCTATCTCAACAGAAACCCCAAAGCTGAAATTCAAAGAGAAGAAAAACTGGAAAAAAAATAGAATATTCAAGAACTGTGGGAAAATCATAAAAGATGAAGCACACACTTAATGGGAATACCAGAAGGAGGAGAAAAAGAAAGAGATAGACAAGATATTTGAAATAATAATAAGTGAGAATTTCTCCAAATTAATCTCAGACACCAAACCATAGATCCAGGAAGCTCAAAGAAAACCAAGCAGGATTAATGCCAAGAAAATAAACCCAGGCAGATCATTTTCAAGCTACAGAAGATCAAAGATAGGGGAAAAAATCCTGAAAAGAGTCAGATGAAAAAATTTTCTTACCTATTGAGGAATGTAGATAAGAATGACATCCAGCTTCTCAGAAATCATTCAAGCAAGAAGACAGTACAGTGAAATATTTAAAGTGTTGAGAGAAAAACCCCACCAACCAAGCCTTGTAACTCTGTAATTATCCTTCAAAACTGAAGGAGATTAAAGACTTTTTCAGGCAAACAAAAATTGAGAAAAATTGTTGCAAGTAACTTATCTTGCAAGAAATGTTAAAAGTTCTTTAAAGAGAAAATCAATAGTAAAGATCAGAAACTCCAATCTATGTTAAGAAAGGAAGAGCATCAGAGAGGGAATAACTGAAGATAAAACAAAAACTTTTATTTTTCTTATTCTTATTTGACCTAGCTAAGAGTTTATTCAAAATAATAATGGCAACAATTGCTTTGATTATGTATGCTTATGTGTATATCTTCTGCATAAATCTAGAAAGCATATTAAAAAGAAAAGACATCACTTTGCCAAGAAAGTTCCATATGGTAAAAGCTATAGTTTTTCTAGTAGTCATGTATGGAAGTGAGAGTTGGATCATAAAGAAGACTGAATTCTGAAGAATTTATGCTTTTGAATTGTAACAGTATGTGAACTGAGAAATTCCAGATGTACAAGTTGGATTTGCAAAAGGCAGAGGAATCAGAGATCAAATTGCCAACATCTGTTGGATCATAGAAAAAGCTAGAGAATTCCAGAAAAACATCTACTTCCACTTCATCGACTATGCTAAAGCCTTTGACTGTGCAGATCACAATAAACTGTGGAAAATTGTTCAAAAGCTGGGAATACCAGACCACCTGCCTCCTGAAAGTTGTATGCAGGTCAAGAAGCAACAGTTAGAATCAGACATGGAACAACGGACTGGTTCAAAATCAGGGAAGGAGTATGGCAAGGCTGTATATTGTCATCCTGCTTATTTAACTTGTATGCAGAGTACATCATCATCTAGGTTTGTCATAGCTTTTCTTTCAAGGAGGAAGCATCTTTTAATTTCATGGCTGCAGTCACCATCTGAATGATTTTGGAGCCCAAGGAAATAAAGTCTCTCACTGTTTCCATTTTTTCCCCCATCTATTTTCTGTGAAGTGGTGGGACCAGATGCCCACCACTAAATGAAATGCTAAGCTGGGTGAAGCTCAAGCTGGAATCAAGATTACTAGGAGAAATATCAATAACCTCAAACATGCAGATGATGCCACCCTTATGGCAGAAAACAAAGTGGAACTAAAGTGTCTCTTGATGAAGGTGAAAGAGGAGAGTGAAAAAGCTGGCTTAAAACTCAACATTCAGAAAACAAAGATCATGGCATCTGGTCCCACCACTTCACAGAAAATAGATGGGGGAAAAAATGGAAACAGTGAGAGACTTTATTTCCTTGGGCTCCAAAATCATTCAGATGGTGACTGCAGCCATGAAATTAAAAGATGCTTCCTCCTTGAAAGAAAAGCTATGACAAACCTAGACAGCATATCAAAAAGCAGAGACATCACTTTGCCGACAAAGATCTGTCTAGGCAAAGCTATGGTTTTTCCAGTAGTCATGTATGGATGTGAAAGTTGGACCATAAAGAAGACTGAGCGCCAAAGAATTGATGTCTTAGAATTTTGGTGCTGGAGAAGACTTGAAAGTCCCTGGGGCAGCAAGGAGATGAAAGCAGTTAATCCTATAGGAAATCAGCCCTGAATATTCATTAGAAGGGCTGATGCTGAAGCTTCAATACTTTGGCTATCTGATGGGAAGAGCCAACTCATGGAAAAGATTCTGATGCTGAGAAAGACTGAGGGCAAAAGGAGAAGGCGGGGTGAGGGGGGTGGTTACAGAGGATGAGATATTTGGATGGCATCATCAACTCAACGGACATGAATTTGAGCAAACTCTGGAAGACAGCAGAAGACATAATAGCCTGGCATGCTGCACTCCATGGGACTGCAAACAGTCGGACATGCCTTAGTGACTGAACAAAAATAACAACAAAGTAAGTAGGGATCCAAAATATCACATTAAGAATTTTTACTTTTTATATATTTTTTTATACTGTTAATACACCCATTTTTTTTCTTTCATTGCCTTAATATTTGTTGCAACAATGTTGGTATTATTTCTTTTAGAACCTGTCAATATTGCTGGAGTCTCCACTCAGTCTTCTTTATTAAAGACAAGTATTCATTAATTTAGTTAAGTGTTCATTGAGCATCCACCATGTGCTGATTCACATGGAGTATCCAAAGACTTCATATGTAGCCATGAGCTTTCTGTTCTCATGAAGCTAATGACATAGTATAGAAGATGATTAACTAAATGATTAGATTCTGAGAAGGATTATAATAGAGAAATTACGCAGGATTTTGTCCTTACTCAAACTTCATAAGATTATTTTTCCTAACATTTATCACCTATCTATTACTCCTCAAATCTTTTAAAATCTTCACGATTTTCCAATTTTAAACTCATTTTGACACTTTTTTAGTTCCAAAATACGTAACCATATCTTATATTGAAAGGTAAATCTATCTTTTATATTTTTATGATGTTTCTTAAGATTTTGAACATAACAATTCCTTTTTGTTGTTTAAGAAATAGCAGTATGCTGTATTTCAACTGGGTGCTCTTAACAGGGTAATAATTTCAGTACATATGAGATATAGTCTGGCTCAGGCTGACTGGAAAATCATCTTATATATCAGGAACTGGGCCTGGTAATCATGGGCAGAAACCAACACAACATTGTAAAGCAATTATCCTCCAATTAAAAATAAATGTCAAAAAAGCCCTAAAAGTTTATGTCCTTTGAATAAATAGTATGACAACATAATGCCTTTCCTCATTCTACTGCTTGAATTGCCTGTGGTTACAGTATACACTTTGGGGCATTTCAAATTTAGAGAAAAATTTTCACCTCTAAGGGATTAAAATGAGATTAGGGGTTACTATCTTATTTCAAAGGAGTCATCCATGTTTCAGAACCATAGTTTAATTTTCATATATTACTAAACAGAGCAGGCAGTATCTTCAGAAATATGCGTGTAAGTGAAATCTACAAGTAAACACAGGTAGCAAGTGTTTTAGTATCCTCCACATCTTTATATGAAATTGCTTTTCAGAATATATTGAATGTTAAAAACCTGAGGCCTTATTATCATGATGAGACAAGAATAGAAAATGGCAGAGGACTATAGGCAATTTATTTTCATGACAAGCCTGCAATATCATGAAGAATTGTGAACATAAACCATCCTCACTGCCATTTCAAGACTGTAATCTTGTCCTCCAAAGATGTCACACCTGGGCCCCAGTTGTTTTAAATTACTCACTTCATATTTCTAGATCTTCTTGACCAGACTAGTTATCAGATCCAACCATTTCTAAAATAAATGAATATTATTCTTGCCTAGTCTATTGAAGCAAATTATATCAACATATAATGCTAGATTTGAATATTTATGAAACATTCAGGCAACTTGAAAAGAATTTAAGTGATCTTGTTAACAGCATCACTTTTGAGTTCCCTTTTTGATGCATATATAGATAAACACATTCTAAAGAAGACATTATTAAATCTACTTTTTAAAAATTAAGAAATGTGTGTGTGTATGTGTGTGTGCATGCTTCTGTCTGTGGCATAATTAGAGCTTTTAAGACCTCAAGTGCCTAAATTATATTTGCTGACATGCCAACATAAGGCCAAATTAAAAGGAGCTAAAATAACCCCACATGAGAGACCCAAATATATTTTTAATTCAAAACAAATATATATGTACAATTACCATATGTATTTGATAGGAATTGTAGAAAAATCTTCAATTTTAACAAGGTAAAGGGTGATCTTAGTAAACCTATTGTTATGATGTTTGGCTAAAAGGATTCACCTCGATCTAATAATACATATTTTGTTTTGGTAAGTCCTTTGAGAAGTATAATTTTAATATCATACTGAGATAACTCCTTTACACCTATACATTTCAATATTCTATTTATTATTACAAGTTAGTGGGGACAATTAATAAATGAATGATGATTTCATTTATTTCCACTTGGTTAATTTACTCTCTCTCTCTTATCACCGACTCAAATGCTTCTCCTCACTTAAGACAAATGTTTTGTCAAATCAAAAATATTTCTTGGACTTCTAATAAACACCATGAAGAAATCTGAAAAAGTAAACTTTTAGATTAAGTAGAGAACAACATCAGGCTTCCCTGGTGGCTCAATGGTAAAGAATCCACCTGCAATGCGGGAGACATGGGTTCAATCCCTGGGTCAGGAAGATCCCATGGAGGAGGCATGGGAACCCACTCCAGTATTCTTCCCAGCAGAATCCCATGGACAGAGGACCTGGCAGGCTACAGTCCATGAGGTCGCAAAGAGTCGGACACGACTGAAGTGACTGAGCATGCACACAGAGAAGATCGCATTCTCCTTAGCATAGCTCGTAACTTTTTTTTGGAACACAGACTACTTTTAAAATCTGGTATAAAAATAGAGAGTAACTCTCTAGACAAATATTTGAATATTTAACCAATGTTTTTTCATGGAATTTTATGGGGGTCATCAACTCAGTTCAGTTCAGTCACTCAGTCGTGTCCAACTCTTTGTAACACCATGAACCGCAGCATGCCAGGCCTCCCTGTCCATCACCAACTCCCAGAGTTTACTCAGACTCATGTCCATTGAGTTGGTGATACCATCCAACCATCTCATCCTCTGTCGTCCCCTTCTCCTCTTTCCCCAAATCAGGGTCTTTCAAATGAGTCAGCTCTTCGCATCAGGTGGCCAAAGTACTGGAGTTTCAGCTCCAACATCAGTCCTTCCAACGAACACCCAGGACTGATCTCCTTTAGGATAGACTGGTTGGATCTCCTTGCAGTCCAAGGGACTCTCAAGAATCTTCTCCAACACCACAGTTCAAAAGCATCAATTCTTTGGTATTCAGCTTTCTTTATAGTCCAACTCTCACATCCATACATGACTACTGGAAAAACCATAGCCTTGCCTAGACAGACCTTTGTTGACAAAGTAATGTCTCTGCTTTTTAATATGCTGTCTAGGTTGGTCATAACTCTCTTTCAAAGGAGTAAGCGTCTTTTAATTTCATGGCTGCAATCACCATCTACAGTGATTTTAGAGACTCAAAAAATAAAGTCAGCCACTGTTTCCACTGTTTCCCCATCTATTTGCCATGAAGTGATGTGACTGGATGCCATGGTCTTAGTTTTCTGAATGTTGAGCTTTAAGCCAACTTTTTCACTCTCCTTTTTCACTTTCATCAAGAGGCTCTTTATTTCTTCTTTGATTTCTGCCATGGGGGTCATAGAAAATTTGAGGCATGTTCTGATTATAGAATCCTACAAAAGTCATCTTGGGCTAGCTGTATGACTTTTGATAAATTAAATTTACCATCTATATGTTTTGGGATTGTTACAAAGATTAAATGAATTAGTATATGTTAAGAACTAGTTTTAATGTCTGACTCAAAGTAACACCATATACAGGTTCATTCTTGTTATATTGTGATTTTATAAGATTCTTTGTGTGTGCATGCTAAGTCACTTCAGTGGTGTCAGACTCTTTGAGACCTTATAGACTGTAGCCCTCCAGGCTCCTCTGTCCAAGGGATTCTCCAGACAAGAATACTGGAATGGGTTGTCATTCTCTTCTCCAGGGGATCTTCCCAACACAGGGACTGAACCCACATTTCCTGTGCCTCCTGCATTGGCAGGTGGCTTCTTTACTACTAGCACCACCTGAGAAGCCCATGTATAAAGCACTTCAAGTAAGTCAAAGGGAAGGGCAAGACCAGCTTTCATAAACCCTACTTTATGAAGATATGAATTTAGGCTTGGTCTTAAGACTTGGTTTCAGAATGGCAGAGAGGGCAACCAAGTGTTTTCAAAAACTGTGAATAGTAAATGTACTTTTAGAAGTACAAAAACAGTGGCACGAGTCAGTGAAGTACAGCAAAAAGCAGAAGCCTTTGTTATTGCAAGTGGAGCAGCCAGCAGAATGGGTGAGGTGCCCCCAGAGAGTTAAGGGCTTTTGATAACATGTTAAGAAAGTCCAAATGGATGAGTCACAGAGGATCTAGTTTTCCATCGTACACCCTCCTACCTTCAGCCCTTTTTAGTTTTACTTTGCACAAGTCAAACAGACTGTAACAATGAGAAACAAAATACTTAAGCTCCAAGTGGTTAAACACAGCTAAAACTAAATGGTAAAGGGAAATTAATACTTTCAAAGAAGCATTCAGTGAACCCATGGAAAATTTTTGCTTAAAATGGTGACATTACACAAAAGAAGGCATGGACAATGAAAGCAGGAAAAAGTAAAAGTTAAACATTTTTTAAATGATTTGGTACTATAAATGATGTGGTGTTAAAGGTAGAAATATGTGAAGAGTAAAATAGTTTGAAGATACCACGTGCAGACTTTCGAACACTAATACAATGTGTTGCATTTCCATGCATTCCATTGTAATAAGGTAATATTTTGAAAAAACATTACTGCCTATTTCTCTTTTTCCCTTGAGGTCACTTTTATCCTGGCAAGTTGAGACGTTTGTCAAACTATCCTGTAGAGGTGAGTTGGAGGTAAGAGACGGAGGAGAGCTATAGTCTGTAACAGAAGGAATGAAGTTATATTCAGCTTTTAATATGCAAAATAGAAATATCTAGTAAGAATACAGCCTAGAAAGAAAATTTCTCGTGCTTCTTTTTTTCTCTCCTCCTTCATTTAGCTTATTGGTAGGGAACCAGAGGAAGCACCACTTAGAGCTGCCCCACAGGGTGAAGAAGATGGATCTTCTGTCCATGGTAGCTGGGTTTGTTCCAAAAGACTCAAGAGGGCTTGACAGAAAGGAAGAGAAAGAAAATCTCACCTGCATGTTTGGTCTTAAGAATGGCAAGAGTTTTAGTTCTTCTTTTCCAATTTGGATTCCTTTTATTTCTTTCTCTGCTCTGATTGCTGTGGCCAAAACTTCCAAAACTATGTTGAATAGTAGTGGTGAAAGTGGGCACCCTTGTCTTGTTCCTGACTTTAGGGGAAATGCTTTCAATTTTTCACCATTGAGGATAATGTTTGCTGTGGGTTTGTCATATATAGCTTTTATTATGTTGAGGTATGTTCCTTCTATTCCTGCTTTCTGGAGAGTTTTTATCATAAATGGATGTTGAATTTTGTCAAAGGCCTTCTCTGCATATGGCTTTTATTTTTCAATTTGTTACTGTGGTGTATGACATTGATTGATTTGTGGATATTGAAGAATCCTTGCATCCCTGGGATAAAGCCCACTTGGTCATGGTGTATGATCTTTTTAATGTGTTGTTGGATTCTGACTGCTAGAATTTTGTTAAGGATTTTTGCATCTATGTTCATCAGTGATATTGGCCTGTAGTTTTCATTTTTTTGTGGCATCTTTGTCAGGTTTTGGTATTAGGGTGATGGTGGCCTCATAGAATGAGTTTGGAAGTTTACCTTCCTCTGCAATTTTCTGGAAAAGTTTGAGTAGGATAGGTGTTAGCTCTTCTCGAAATTTTTGGTAGAATTCAGCTGTGAAGCCATCTGGACCTGGGCTTTTGTTTGCTGTAAGATTTCTGATTACAGTTTCATGACATGATCCTCTATATAGAAAACCCTGAAGACTCCACCAGAAAATTACTAGAACTAATCAATGAATATAGTAAAGTTGCAGGATATGAAATCAACACACAAAAATCCCTTGCATTCCTAATTCCCCTACCAAGTTACCAACAGTATTTTTCAACAGAGCTAGAACAAATAATTTCACAATTTGTATGGAAATACAAAAAAACCTTGAATAGTCAAAGCAATCTTGAGAAAGAAGAATGGAACTGGAGGAATCAACTTGCCTGACTTCAGGCTCTACTACAAAGCCACAGTCATCAAGACAGTATGGTACTGGCACAAAGACAGACATATAGATCAATGGAACAAAATAGAAAGCCCAGAGATAAATCCACACACCTACGGACACCTTATCTTTGACAAAGGAGGCAAGAATATACAATGGAGTAAAGACAATCTCTTTAACAAGTGGTGCTGGGAAAACTGGTCAACCACTTGTAAAAGAATGAAACTAGAACACTTTCTAACACCATACACAAAAATAAACTCAAAGTGGATTAAAGATCTAAACGTAAGACCAGAAACTATAAAACTCCTAGAAGAGAACATAGGTAAAACTCTCTCCGACATAAATCACAGCAGGATCCTCTATGACCCACATGCCAGAATACTGGAAATAACAGCAAAAATAAACAAATGGGACCTAATCAAAATTAAAAGCTTCTGCACAACAAAGGAAACTATAAGCAAGGTGAAAAGACAGACTTCAGAATGGGAGAAAATAATATCAAATGAAGCAAGTGACAAACAACTAATCTCAAAAATATACACGCAACTCCTGCAGCTCAATTCCAGAAAAATAAATGACCCAATCAAAAAATGGGCTGAAGAACTAAACAGACATTTCTCCAAAGAAGACATACAGATGGCTAACAAACACATGAGAAGATGCTCAACATCACTCATTATCAGAGAAATGTAAAGCAAAACTATAATGAGGTACCATTTCATGCCAGTCAGAATGGCTGAGATCCAAGTCTACAAGCAATAAATGCTGGAGAGGGTGTGGAGAAAAGGGAACCCTCTTACACTGTTGGTGGGAATGCAAACTAGTACAGCCACTACGGAGAACAGTGTGGAGATTCCTTAAACAACTGGAAATAGAACTGCCTTATGACCCAGCAATCCCAGTGCTGGGCATACACACCAAGGAAACCAGAATTGAAAGAGACACGTGTAGCCCAATGTTCATCACAGCACTGTTTATAATAGCCAGGACATGGGAGCAACCTAGATGTCCATCAGCAGATGAATGGATAAGAAAGCTGTGGTACATATACACAATGGAGTATTACTCAGCCATTAAAAAGAATACATTTGAATCAGTTCTAATGAGGTGGATGAATCTGGAGCCTATTATACAGAGTGAAGTAAGCCAGAAAGAAAAACACCAATACAGTATACTAACACATATATATGGAATTTAGAAAGATGGTAATGATAACCCTGTATGTGAGGCAGCAAAAGAGACACAGATGTATAGAACAGTCTTTTGGACTCTGTGGGAGAGGTAGAGGGTGGGATGATTTGGGAGAATGGCATTGAAACATGTATATCATATAAGAAATGAATCGCCAGTCCAGGTTTGATGCATGATACAGGATGCTTGGGGCTGGTGCACCGGGGTGACCCAGAGGGATGGTATGGGGAGGGAGGTGGGAGGGGGGTTCAGAATGGGAAACATGTACACCTGTGGTGGATTCATGTTGATGTATGGCAAAACCAATACAATATTGTAAAGTAGAAAAAAAAAAAAAAGAATGGCAAGAAAGGAGAATTCACTCTCCTCCATGAGGTGATCAGCTCCTCAGCCCATTGATGTGTACCTGAAGAAGGCTGAAATATGGCCCTTTTGTAGGAATCCCAACAAGAAGCTAGAAATGAGGGACACTGTGAACACAGAGATCCTGTCTTAGCATGTCAATAGGCTGAGAAGCTGATTTGATCACTTCATGGAGGAGAGTGAATTCTTCCCAGGACTATTTTAATGATCAGATCAGAGTAGGATTTGGATTACATTAGCCTTTTTTCCCCCTGCTTGTGTGGGGAAGAAAGCCCTGTGACACTTAGAGACTAAATAAGACTAAGCCCCATTTCTTAGAGAATAGATGAAATGTATTTCATTAGCTTCCTGCATATTTCTGTGAGCTAAGTTTTTACCCAATCTACTTTATATGCTTATAAAGTTGAGGAGAGTCAAAGAAAATTCAATGATGTCTGTAAGGAAGACTTAATTAAAGGGGATGGGTGTTCCACAAAGGAGGTATATGGACCACTACAAAATAATTTTGCAGTAGAGGAGAGAGATTGAGTTCTACTCTGAATACCACACAGGCAACTGGAAATTTAAAGCCAAGGAGTTCAACAAGGAGTCAGAAAATGGGAAATTGCTATGAGTGGATATAAGATTCTGCCTTTTCTCATAAGACAGGCCACAGTGATCAGACATCACCAGGGGGATGATGGAGAATGAGAAACCCAAGGTGGTGGTCAAGGGTGATGAGATACCAAGGGTGCTATGTGCTGTACTAAGTCTTTTCAGTCGTCTCCAACTCTTTGCAACCCTATCGACCATAGCTCACCAGGCTCCTCTGTCCATGGGACTCTCCAGGCAAGAATACTGGAGTGGGTTACCATGCCCTCGTTCAAGGGGTTTTTCCCAACATAGGGATCAAATCCATGTCTCTTATGTCTCCTGCATTGGCAGGTGAGCTCTTTACTACTAGCACCACCTGGGAAGCCCAAAACTTCGCCCAGTGTGGGGCAAGAACCCATGACTCTGGTAATCTCATGCTCTACCAAATGAGCTAGCTGGGCAAGGATGGAGGTTCTAACTACACTGACTTAGCAGGGTTCTTGCTAAAACTGGGTCTTATAAGTACCTGCACAAATGTGCCCAGAAAATGGTTCAGGTGCTTGATAAAAGTTTGGTCAAACAAATATCTTTGTCAGGAACCTATATCATACATATTACAATTATGCAGCTACTACACTATGTTTCACTTCCAACACACTGAAATGAAACAAGTTCTAAAAGTTAAATGCCGTCTGTTCTAAGAATTTCTTTTAGTACAATAAATTTAAGCAACAAGTTAGCAATAATAAAAAAATATCTTTAGTTCTTTCAGCTTCAAAAGTACTCTGTTTTAGCTATGTTAATTATTTCCCTGTAGTCACAAGACACCGAGGATAAAGCATAATACTATGTTCTTGGGTTTACTTATTTTCCAGATTGTGGGCTTGTCTCCTTCCACAAACAATGTATTGAAATGAAATTTGCTCTTAGTAATTGTATTATGATTTATCTTATAATTTCTCTAGGTAAAATCTGGAAAATTCTCTGTAGAAAAAAAGTAAAGCTCAAACCATTTTAAACGTATTAACTTATCCACAAACAATATCAGAGTAAATTTACTGAAGAATAGGGGAGAAAACCTCTGAGGTAAAGTGTAAATGGGCTTCCCTGGTGGCTCAGATGGTAAAGAATCCACCTGCAATGCCTGAGACTTGGGTTCAATCCCTTGGTTGGGAAGATCCCATGGAGGAGGGCATGGTAACCCACTCCAGTATTCTTGCCTGGAGAATCCCATGGGCACAGGAGCCTGGCAGGCTACAGTCCATGGGGTCACAAAAAGAGTCGGACAGGACTGAGTGACTAAGCACAGCACAAAGTGTCAGATAGTAAACAGACAGAAAATTGGATATCCACCTCCTAGATTCTTAACCAATAATTACAATGGAGAAAATTCTGATTTTGTAAATGAATAAAAATTTTAAAAACTGAGGATGTAAATTGGGAAGAATTCCAAAAATAAATAAAGGCTGTTCATGTTTTCTTTTTCATAGCGTTGCTTTTTCACATAGTAGGTACTTAAAAAGTGTTTGCTGAATCAGTTATCCTCAAGAACACCTGGAATCAGTTAACCTAATACATTTACCTGGAATACAGAGTGCATTTTTCCAATTTGTCTGTAGTGCATTTGAATAATACAGCCGTTTCATTTCCTCCATCTCATTTCCCTTCACCTTCAATCTTGGCTTTCCCGTAAATACCTTCAACTGTGCTGACAATTTCAGTGCTGACTACTCTGTGCCAGTGTAGAGGCCCGAGTGGTGGTCCAGGCCCAGGTCAATTGCCCCTGGGCATTTCCCTTAAGCAGCTCGAACACTCTGTTCTGGAGTTTGGATTTAAAAATATCTGCCAACAATATGCCAAAAGTACAATGGGCCTTTGGATTTTTCTTTCTCTTTTATTGAAGTGATTTTTTTTTTCATACATTGGTTATATTGTTTTTAAGACTCTGCACTCTTTTCCCAAATTGAAATTACTTTACTGGATGCAACTCAGTAGGAATTCAGTGTTAGGATGGTTATAATATTTTATTTCATATCTCCTTTTATTCCTCAGGATGAAATTTTAATTTAGCTGTTTATGTCTGAACAATTGTACTGAAATTTTAATTAGGGTGTGTATGTGTGTGTGTTGAGTCATTCAGTCATGTCTGACTCTTTGCAATCCCATGGACTGTATTCCACCAGGCTCCTCTGTCCATGGGGATTCTCCAAGCAAGAATATTGGAGTGGGTTGCCATGCCCTCCTCCAGGGGATCTTCCCAACCCAGGGATTGAACCCAGGTCTCCAGCATTGCAGGCAGACTCTACCATGTGAGCCACCGGGGAAGCCTCCTCCATTTATTAGCTGGAGACAATTTACAGTTTGGAGTAAAGCAAAACAAATCAAAACATAAATCTATTTCTGAATCCTGGCACTCTTCTATAAAACTCGTGGCTTAGGCAGGACACAGAACCTAATTTTTTTTTTTAATCTTTATAAGGAGAATAATATGATTAAATGAAATGTATCCAGCATACCATGAATAAAGGCTAGTTTCCATCTCTCCTTCAGCTTCTCACTTCCCACTAAGAGAACGCAGGTTACTCTTTATGGTTTTCTTAACTCCCCAGATTCCACAACTCAGTTCTCACAAATTACTCCATCATCTCTTATAGCTCAGCAGACCTACTGTCAGAAGTGAAGCTTCCTAGGGAACAGAATCAGAGGCAAGGATGCAAGTGGTGATGTTTCATTGGAGGGAGCAAGCATAAAACCAGAAGAGCAAGAGTGAGTGAAAAGGAAATGAGGAGAGGAAAGATGAGAAGGCGGGTGAGGCGCATCCTTGTGCTGGCTGCTGGTTGATGACGGCTGTGAGGAGTCTCTGTGCTGCTCCAGCACGCAGGGCTTCTCTGTATGGGCTTTACAGACATGCACTACACTGGAGTAAATCATCATGGGAGGTCAGATAAAGAAGTAATTTTTCACTATGTCGCCTCCAATTCCTCCTTTCCCATTGGTCAAAATTCAACCCACAGGAGTGAACACCTTCGCTCACTTCTGGGCTGAGATATCTGGCTTCTCTGGATGCTTTTTGTAAGCTAGATCTCGTGACCTGTGGTGGTGTAGTGTTTGCTTCTGGTCTAGACGTGGTGACAGGGGCTGGCTGACTGGACAACAGATGACCTTGAAGAGGAAAGGGTCCACCACCCAGTTGGGCCCAGAAAGTCTCTAAGAATGTACATATGAATCAAAGAAATTACTCAACTAAAGTTTACTCTATGAAGATTCTGTGTGCTGGAGAAGATTTTCGAGATCTCTTGGACTGCAAGGAGATCAAACCAGACAGTCCTAAAGGAAATCAATCCTGAATATTCATTGAAGGACTGATGCTGAAGCTGAAACTCCAATACTTTGGCCACCTGATGTGAAAAACCAGCTCATTTCCCTGGTGCTTGGAAAGATACAGGAAAGGAGGAGAAGAGGGCGGCAGAGGATGAGATGGTTAGACAGCATCACTGACTCAATGGACATGAGTTTGAGCAAACTCTGGGAGACAGTGAAGGACAGGGAAGCCTGGTGTGCTGCAGTCCATGGGATGCAGAGTTGGACATGACAGAGCAACTGAACAACAACATGAGGATTCTATTCATAAAAATTTTCTCTAATTTTAAATTAGATGCAAAACTCCAAAAGAGATATAAAGTTATCTATTTATGACTTGTCAGCAATAGTGTTCATCTGAAGGGCAAGGAGTGGGGACATCTCCACTCCCTTTCACCATCACCTTCCTCATGGGACAGTTCTGCATCACCTCTGTGATGACCGCACAGAGTACTGTTACTGCAAATTCAGTTCCCCTCTCCCTCCATCATTATTACAAGGAGTAAGCAATTATCTGCAAACATAATATACCATCTGAAAACAACTGCGGGCACGTGCCACTCAGAGTGGATTTATTTAAGTGTGCCAATGGCAGGGGTAGTAATTTTCTGAATTTCAGCAACGTTGGTACACCCTTTTAGAGGCCGAGGGAGACTACTTGTTTGCAGCTAGGTCAAATGGCAACCTTCAGTAATGGTTTTCTTCTATCGTCTATTGCAGAATTTTGTTTTGTTTTTTTCCTCAGGGAAGACAATAAGGATGAATGCACTTGTTTCTTATTCCTTTTACAAGGATTAATAAAGTGTCAGCTCAAAGATGGACAGGAGACAGCACTAGTCAAAAGTAATAAACATAAAGAAGGGAATAAAATGAGTCTTTGAGACTGAGAGGCAGATTCAAATCCTAATTCTGCAACTAACTAGCCATCTTGACTGAGTAGGTTTTTGAAAGTGAAAGTGTTAGTCACTCAGTCGCTTAACTCTGCAGCTCTGTGGACTGTAGTCCGCCAGGTTCCTCTGTCCCTGGAATTATCCTGGCAAGAATACTGGAGTGGGTAGCCATTTCTTTCTCTAGGGGGTCTTCCTGACTCAGGGATGGAACCTGGGTCTTCTGCATTGCAGGCAGATTCTTTGCTGTCTGAGCCACCAGGGAAGCTTCAAGTTCTCCCTTGTCCATTGGGTGGGGAGGGGTTTCATTCCAAGACCCTTAGCAGATGCCTGAAGTTGCAGACAGTACTGAACACTATATATACCCTGCTTTTTCTTATTCACATATATCTATAATAAAGTTTAATTTATAAATTAGGCACAATAAGATATGAACAATAATAATAATAAAATAGAACAATTACATATTGTAATTAAAGTTGTGTGAATTTGGTCACTTTCACTCTCTCTCAAAATATCTTCTGGTACAAATTTAATGTTCTTTCTATCTTAACTAAGCACTTATTTCACCTTATGGCCCTAACTTCTGCAGTTTCAGTTGTGAGAGGAAAACTATCAGAGATTTCTTTTTCCTTCTTCACAGTTTCACAGATAGAAGATTCATTCTTACTGTCTATCTTAGCGACCTCAGCATATGATAGTTTTCTTATTAAGTTAGGAACTTTCATGGTTTCATTTAAATAAAATGCTTTATGCTCTCTTTGGCATATCCAAATTGCCGGCATCACTGCTCTTGCATTTTGGGGCCCTTATTAAGTGAAATAGGCTGACTTGAACACAAGCACTGAAATACCTCAAGGGTCCATCTAATAAGGAGATGGCCACTAACAGGCCATCTAACAGGCAGGACATGCTGGACAAAAGAATGGTTCAGGTCCCGGGCAGGACCTAGTCAGACATTGTGAGACACACCACGTTACTCAGAATGGCGCACAACTCAAAACTTATGAATTACATCTGGAATTTCCCATATAATATATTTATTACTGGCAGTTGACAGCCAGTAATTGAAAGCTTGAACAGCATAACTATTGATAAGAGTGTGTGAATGCTCAGTCGTGTCCAACTCTTTGCAATACTCTAGACTATAGCCCGCCATGCAGTCCACGGGGTCTCAAAGAGTTGGACACATGACTGAGCGACTGAACTGAACTGAACTGGTAACCCGCCAGGCTCCTCTGTCCATGGAATTTTCCAGGCAAGACTACTGGAGTGGGTTGCCATTTCCTCCACCAGGGGATCTTCCCAACTCAGTAAGAGAAGGACTACTGTACTTAACCTCCCTGAATTTTCTGCTTTTAACCTATAAAATGATAGTAATACCTCTTTTACAGATTATGAACAAAAATTAAAAGGTATAAAAATTGTTTAGCACATGGTAAGCTCTTTCATAGTACTTAATATTAGACTCAGAAATCTGAGAGTTAGTATATGTAATTCTCTTTTTCCAGTCAGGAAACTGAGTGGCCTGGCAAAGCCAGATGACAATCCTAAAGTTGTATATATTAATACAATAAGACATAAAGACTGCTGTATAATTCACTTCTTTTAAAAAATTGAATGCCTTTTTTACCGTATAATAATGCCATATTTATTAAGAATACTTCCAAGACTAGATTTTTGATGTGGAGAACAGCTACACTTCTCATTATGATAAGAGAAAATTTGGTAGTCTTATTTTATTTGGGGGATTTACAGAGGCACACCTTAGAGACAGTGCCAGTTTGGTTCTAGACCACCACAATAAAACCAATGTCACAATAAAGTGAGTCATACAAATTTTTTGGTTTCACAGTGCATATAAAAGTTATGTTTACACTATGTTGTAGTATATTAAAGTGTGCAATAGCATAGAATGATGTCTAAAAAAACTATATGCCTTAATTTTTAAATACCTGATTGGTGAAAAATGCTAACCATCATCCGAGCTTTCAGTGAGTAGTAATCTTTTTGCAAAAGTAACATCATAGAACACTGATCACAGATCACCATAACAAACATAAAAATAATTTAAAAGTTGGAAATATTGTAAGAATTACCAAAATGTGACACAGAGACATGAACTGAGCAAATGCTATTGGAAAAATGATGCCAATAGACTTGCTCCACACAGAGTTGCCACAAACCTTCAGTTAAACAAAAAAGCAGTATCTATAAAGCACAATAAAGCAAAACACACACACACAAAATATGGTATGCCTATATTAGAATTTTCTTTGGTCTAGAACAAATTTCTGTGCAAAAGAAAATGCATTAGCAAGGCACAATTTATTTAGGACCATATAGCCATATAGCTAGTCAAAAACAACTTGATTTCTGTGGTGTACCCTCTGAGCTTCCTTCTAGCCATCAAGAATAGGATATTTAAAGGTGATTTACTGGTACCTGGTTGATATATTATTTAATTGATTGCATTGTGTGTCTGCACAACCTCATCATTGTACAGTACACACAAAGCAACTGTACTGAATAAGCACTACGGTTTCAACTACTCCTTTAGTTTTACAGAGTAGTTTTCTCATGATTCATATCTATTTCACTTTATACCATGATAATTTTGAAATAAAATGCCATTCCTTACTTTCCTGTGTGTTAAATGTATATTTATATTATGTCTAAAATAATCAAGATGAAGTGGAGCTTAGTATAAAAGTCCTTTTATGTTCAGAAGAAATGGTTTTGTAGAATGAAGGCCCAAACTGAAACCATAGCACTAGGCATGTGATGGCCTAATGGCTTTCTTAAAAATATTTCTGACAGAGTCAATTTTGTTAAAAACAACCCTGTAAGACTAACTTCATTTCTGAAAAAAAACAGCAGTGGTTCTAAGGTACAGACCTCATAGTGAATGGAGCTTTTAGGCATAATGTTTCTGTGGCACGGTAAGCTATTTAAAATGGAATTCTGATGGTCACTTGTATATCTGATACATAGAAACTTCTTACACTAATTGGACATTGTAATTTTGTGTAAGTCACTTAACCTCTCTGAGCCTCTGATTTCCCTTTTTTTTTTGTTTGTTTGTTTGTTTGTTTTTTCCTAATCATAAACAGTAATCTCTGCCTAAGGGAAATGAGATATTTAAGCCTGCATCATCCTTAGAAGAGAGTTTGTCAAATTCATTTTTTATTCCTAAGCCTTGTTGCATCAGTTACTTTTTAAACCCAGGAACATCAACATCCCTCTTTGCTCTTCAGTCAGTTTACAAAATCATGACTCTTGTCTCATCACTATTTCTCCACTAGCTATAACTCTTTTCCTTTTAAATGCTAATTTTCTTGAAGAGTTTTCTCATCTCTAATGTAACCATGTAAGAGAGCAGAGAACACTAGAAAAACTGCAACTTGGTTAGTGATCCTGGAGTAGTATAGACAGATCAAGTGAAATTAAAAGCATGATCAGGGTGATTTCCTATTTCTGGTCCAACGTGTAAGGAGACTGCAAGTTGTCATTCCATCCTAACAACAAATAGAAAGCTGAAAATAAACTGAAAAAACAACTCTTCTTAAATCTATTCGAAAAGTGCTGCCCTCATAATTAGAAAGACACACAGGAAATTACATAGTTATAACAACTTTCCAAAGCACAAACGCTCTGAGCAAGAACTTCCACAGGTACTGGTGCCAGGGTAGGACAACATGTATCATAACTGACAAACTGCTAGGGGCTCAAAGTGGACAAGCCTGAGAGTTAAAAACCCCAGGGGTGCGTGTGTGTGTGAGGTGGGGTGAGCCATAGGGGGTTCCCACACTTACGTGGATTTGATTCCAGGAGTTTAACCAGATTCTCCAAGTTAAATATTAGAGGCTAATCCCCTTCTGCTTCTGGGGAAAGGAACTGCTCTGAAATATGCCATAGCACTTCGGATTTTTAAAAATGACAAAAATGTATTTCCTGTTGTTCACAAAACAACCCCAAAATCAGTGTCCCAGAGTTGACACCATCACCCTTGGCTTCCGTGTCTGCTACCAAAGAGGATGCTCCAGCTCCCACCATCATATCTGTATCCCAACTGAGCAGGGAGAATACACATTCATTCCTTTTCCCCTCAGTTCTATTAAGGTATAAATGGCAAACAAAAATTGTATCAATTTAGGATGTATAACATGATGTTTTCATATATGTGTACATTGTAAAATGATTACTAAAATCAGGCTAATTAATATATCCATCACCTTATATGGTCATCATTTTTTTTTTTTTTTTGGTTGTGCTATATGGCTTGCTGGATTTTAACTCCACAACCCGGGGTTGAATCCAGGCCCTTGGCACTGAAAATGCTGGAATCCTAACCACTGGGTTGTCAAGAAATTCTCCATTGACCTTTTTTTTTGGTTTGTTTGTTCAGAACAGTTGAGATTTACTCTCTTCGCAAATTTCAGGCATGTTGTTGTTGTTCAGTCACTCAGTTGGGTCAGGCTCTTTGCGACCCCATGGACTGCAGCATGCCAGGCTTCCCTGTCCTTCACTATCTCCTGGAGCTTGCTCAGCCTCATGTCCATTGAGTCAGTGATGTCATCCCACCATCTCATCCTCTCTCATCCTCTTCTCCTGATGCTTTCCATCCTTCTATTCACACCAGGTGGCCAAAGTATTAGAGCTTCAGCTTCAGCATTAGTCCTTCCAATGAATATTTTGGGTTTATTTCCTTTAGGGTTGACTGCTTTGATCTCCTTACTATCCAAGAGGTTCTGAAGAGTCTTCTCCAGCACCACAGTTTGAAGGCATCAATTCTTTGGCCCTCAGCCTTTTTTACTGTTCAGCTCTGACAACTGTACATGACTACTGGAAAACATTATTATTATTGTATAAGGTATACTATATATAGTATAACATATATTTTATTTTGTGTGTGTGGTGAGAACAAGAGATCTATTCTTAGGCATACATTGTTGAATATTATATATTGAACAAAGTATAGTATATAATCTGCTGTGTATTGCTTATAGTCAACAAACTGTACATTAGGTCTCCAGAATTTATTCATCCTATAACTGAAATTCTGTCCCCTCTGACCAACATCTCTGCATTTCCCCAATTGTCAGCTTCTAGTAGTCACCCTCCTACTCTCTGTAACTAATCTTACGTTTCAGATTCTACATATAATACTGCCATCATGCAGTACGTATCTTTCTGTTCCGGCTTATATCACTTAGCATAATGGCTAAGAGGATTTTAAAAAGACTTACACTCTGGAGAACCTATCTTACCATAGACTAAACTGTTGGAGTTTTATCACAGCCTAGCCTAGCACTCATTCACATTCTAACAAAGTTATGCTCAAAATCCTTCAAGTTAGGCTTCAGCAGCACTTGAATCAAGAACTTTCAGATGTACAAGCTGAGTTTTGAAGAGGCAGAGGAACCAGAGATCAAATTGTCAACATTCTTTGGCTCATGGAGAAAGCAAGAGAATTCCAGAAAAACATCTCCTTCTGCTTCATTGACCACACTAAAGCCTTTGGATCACAACAAACTGGAAAATTCGTAAAGAGCTGGGAATACCAGACCACCTTACCTGCCTCCTAAAAAACCTGTATGAAGCTCAAGAAGCAACAGTTAGAACCTTACGTGAAGCAACTGACTGGTTCCAAACTGGGAAAGAAGTATGGCAAAGCTTTATATTGTCACCCTTCTTATTTAATTTAAATGAAGAGTGAATCATGCCAAATGCTGGGCTGGATGAATCATAAGTTGGAATCAAGACTGTCAGGAGAAATATCAATAACCTCAGATATGCAGATGAGACCACTCTAACAGCAGACAGTGAAGAGGAACTAAAAAGCCTCCTGATGAGGGTGGACGAGGAAAGTGAAAAAGCTGGCTTGAAACTTAACATTCAAAAACTAAGATCATGGCATATGATCCCATCACTTTATGTCAAAGAGAAGGGGGAAAAGTGGAAGTAATGACAGATTTTCTTTTCCTGGGCTCCAAAATCACTGTGGCCAGTAACTGCAGCCATGAAATTAAAAGACACTTGCTCCTTGGAAGGAAAGCTATGACAAACCTAGACAGTATATTAGAAAGCAGAGACATCATATTGCTGACAAATGTCTATATAGTAACAGCATGGAAAAATCAGCAGTGGCCGCAGGACTGGAAAAGGTCAGTTTTCATTCCAATCCCAAAGAAAGACAATGCCAAAGAATGCTCAAACTACTGCACAATTGCACTCATCTCACACACTAGTAAAATAATGTTCAAATTCTCCAAGCCAGGCTTCAGCAATATGTGAACTTCCAGATGTTCAACTTGGATTTAGAAAAGGCAGAGGAACCAAAGATCAAATTGCCAACATCTGCTGGATCATCAAAAAAGCAAGAGAGTTCCAAAAAAACATCTACTTCTGCTTTATTGACTATACCAAAGCCTTAGACTGTGTGGACCACAACAAACTCTGGACAATTCTTAAAAAGATGGGAATACCAGACCACCTGACCTGTCTCTTGAGAAATCTATATGCAAGTCAAGAACCAACAGTTAGAACTGGACATGGGACAACAGACTGGTTCCAATTAAGGAAAGGAATATGTCAAGGCTGTATATTGTCACCCTGCTTATTTAACTTATATGCAGAGTACATCATGAGAAATTCTGGACTGGATGAAGCACAAGCTGGAATCAAGATTGCCAGGAGAAATATCAATATCCTCACATATGCAGATGACACCACCCTTATGGCAGAAAGCAAAGAATACCTTGGTGAAAGTGAAAGAGGAGAGTGAAAAAGTTGGTTTAAAACTCAACATTCAGAAAACTAAGATCATGGCATCCAGTCCCATCACTTCATGGCAAATAGATGGGGAAACAATGAAAACAGTGACAGACTTTATCTTTTTGGGCTCCAAAATCACTGCAGATGGTGACTGCATTCATGAAATTAAAAGACGCTTGCTCCTTGGAAGAAAAGTTATGACCAGCCTAGACAGCTTACTAAAAAGCAGAGACCTTACTTTGTCAACAAAGGTGCATCTAGTCAAAGCTATGGTTTTTCTAGTAGTCAGATATGGATGTGAGATTTGGTCTATAAAGAAAGCTGAAAGCCAAAGAATTGATGCTTTTGAACTGTGGTGTTGGAGAAGACTCTTGAGAGTCCCTTGGACTGCAAGGAGATCCAACCAGTCCATCCTAAAGGAAATCAGTCCTGAATATTCATTGGAAGGACTAATGCTGAAGCTGAAACTCCAATACTTTGACCACCTAATGCAAAGAACTGACTCATTTGAAAAGACTCTGATGCTGGGAAAGATCGAGGGCGGGAGGAGAAGGGGATGACAGAGGATGAGATGGTTGGATGGCACCACCTACTCCATGGACATGAGTTTGAGTTAACTCTGGGAGTTGGTGTTGACCAGGGAGGCCTGGTGTGATGCAGTCCATGGGGTTGCAAAGAGTCAGACACGACTGAGCAACTAAACTGACTGAATGAGAACCCACTGTATAATTCAGGGAACCCTACTCAGTGATTTGTCCTAAATGGGAAGGAAATCCAAAAAAGAGGGAATACATATACATATAGTTGATTCACTTTGCTATAGAGTAGAATCTAACACATTTGTAAAGCAACTATACTCCAATATAAGTTAATTTTTAAAAATAAAAGCATTGTGGGGCTGGTTTGCAAGTTGAGTATATTTTTGAAAAGGGTGTGTTTTCATGTATAAAATTCTATTATTAGAAAGCTGTGGTTGATGGACTGATAGAATAAATTTGCTATTTTAGAAATGTTTGAATCTAGAACAGTCTATAGGAGGACATGTGCCTGAACCAAGAGGTGTTTTATATGTATATTTCAACTTATGTCCAGTGCTGTGCTGTGCTTAGTCTTCAGTTGTGTTTGACTCTTTGTGACCCCATGGATGGTCACCTGCCATGCTCCTCTGTCCATGGGGATTCTTCAGACAAGAATACTGAAGTGGGTTGCCATACCCTCCTCTAGGGGATCTTCCCAACGTAGGGATTGAAAGCAGGTCTCCTGCACTGCAGGCAGATTCTTTACTGTCTGAGCCACCAGGGAAGGCCAAGAATCCTGGAGTGGGTAGCCTATCCCATATCCAGAGGATCTTCCCAACCCAGGAATCGAACCAGGGTCTTCAGCATTGGAGGCAAATTCTTTACCAGCTGAGCTATGAGAGAAGCCCATTAAGTCCAGTAGATGTAGCAAATATGAATATTTTTGCTGTCAAATGAAGAGTAGGGACTTTTGTACTCTATTAATGCTTATGAAGATTTTAAAATCCTTTTGACATTTCCCATTCAATTCCAAAATCTGAATGAATTACAATAAGGAGATCATTTTAAAAACTAAAAATATAAAAATTAATTAGATTTGCAATTGTTGCTGTTGTTTAGTTACTAAGTCATGTTCAACTATTTGCAACTCTGAGGACTGAAGCCCACCATGCTCCTTTGTTCACGGAATTTTCCCAGCCAGAATAAAGTAGTGGGTTGCCATTTTCTTGTCCAGGTGAACTTCCCAACCCAGGGATCTAACCCACATCTCCTGCACTGGCAGGGGCATTCTTTCCCACTGAGTCACCAGAGAAGCCCAGTTTCTCAATTATGCATTATTAAATTTGTAGTTAATTACCATGATAAGGAAGGATGGTGTGCATAATTTATACCTATTCAAAACTAAAAGCCTTCTGGGCATGTCTAATTTTTAAGGTATGAGCTATTCAAAGATGACACAACACCCCAATCATTGGTTGGTTAAAAGTGTTTTGTACTTAGTACCCATTTGAAGGCTGTATTTCTAGAATTTTCACTTTCTGTGAACTTAGTTAGATCAAAAGAAAGAGAGATACCATAATGCTAGGCATAATCCAATGTTATCAGTCAAATAAATAGCATGACTAAAATATTAAAGATGTGAGAGTTAACCAAACCTGGGTAATGCAAAACTACGGAGAACAACTAGTATAAGCATACAGTGACTTCAAAAATTCAGTTTTTATAATAATTTTTTTAAAACTGCTTCCTATCAACAGTTCTTAATTATACTCATCTTAAAAGTTGTATACTCTTGGTCTACGAAGTTTGTCCAGGTTCATGCCCATTGCATCGGTGTTGCAATATTATTAGTTTATATTAGTAACATGTTTAAAATACTAGGAAATTTAGCGCCCTGAAGTACTCAGAATTCAATGCAAAAAGAAAAACAGAAAGGATGTCTGATAAAGAACCAGGGGATTTTTATAGACACAAACTAATTTCTCTATTCCATTTTTGGTATACCAACATTGCTTTAATCTCCTTACATATTATATATACCACAAATCTCAGGAGCCCAAGTACTGCAATAATGTTTGTAAAGAATTTTAAATCTGTGTTTGAAAGCAATCAATAGATATATGATCACATAAATCATGTACTTTAATTAATGCATTTCTTACACACACAAAAAAAGAGAGACAGTAATAGACTGGTGTCTTGGCAGTGTTCCTTGAGTTTTATAGAATCACCTGGTTGTCTCACAAGCTCAACTCTGGAGGGAATGTAGGGACTACTAAGGTAAAACATGAGAATCGCCACACTGAACAAACATATCATCTGAATGCACCACTTTGAGGTCAATTTTTCCCTAAATTCTCTGAAGACTACTCATGAAAGACTTGCTTTCTTTATGTGATACCTCACTTACCATCCCAGGAGGCCGACTTCAAATACACTACACTCATTAATTTTCCTTAATGCCACTTTCTATTTCCAATTCTCTCTGCTGGCTGGCCATCTATCTCTTTCCACTGTATGCTTTGGTGGTATGAGTTGGCTTCAGCTGAAGGCACCTCTCGTACATTATTAATGTTGTTGCAAAGGTCCTTTCTACCACTTATGTTAAATGAAAGCTAGATCTTCCCCACCACACATCCTGCATTCCTCAAAAACCTAAGCAAATGTTAGGTATTCTCTTTCCTTCCTTCTCACTTCTACTTGCCAAGTCCTAGAGAGAAGCTCAAATCAACACTGGCCTTGTGTCTACCAGTTGCTCTCAGATCATTGCCGTCTGTTCAGATCTGAAGCAATGTTGACAAATGCAAATATCCTTCCTGTAATCCTGTACTCACCCTGGGAAATGCTGATGCAGGAAAAAGTTGAAGAACCATGTGAATGTTCCCCCCCCACCACCTCAGAGGACAGGACAGGAGTACTGGGCACTCATGGTTCTCACTTGCCGGGGCCCTCATGCTGATCCTGCTGCTGCTACAGAACATTCGTTCTTTCTCGTTCTGATCAGGTGGTATAACTAGATGACCTAACTTTCTAAGTCATTCAGAGGCATTCTGATACTCTCCTCAGCCTCAAAACAAAAATTTTCACCGTCACTTTCCTGCTTTTCTTCCAGTTTCAGAGGACAATGAGATTTTTTTTTAATTGGAGGATAATTGCTTTACGATGTTATATTGCTTTCTGTCATGTAACAACGTAAATCAGCCATACTTTTATACATATATATATATATACACCTCCCTCTTGAGCCTCCCCCACTCCATGGGTTTTTATTTTTGAAGCCTAACCGTGCTATTTAGGCTCACAATCAATTGCCTTATTTTCCTTCAAAAATGTGTTTTAAAAACTATCAAATTCTTGTTTTGTGTTACTCCTCAACCTAAAAATAGTCCCACATTCTCATCTTCAAAAATTAATAGCTTTTTTCCATGTCTTTCTGTACATTCAAGGAATAACATCTTTGAAAGGAAAAAGACCACATTCATTGCCTTAACGCCCACTCTCTCCTCAGGCTTTTAAAATATGATTTCTATTTCCTGTTAAAACTACCTTTTGATAGCCATCAGTGATCACAAACTCACTAAATCCACCAGCCTCTTTATTGCTTTCATGCTTCATTACCTTTCTTTAGCAGCTAACATTTTTCAGCACCCCAGTGTTTTGCAGTTTCTTATTTTGTCCCAGTTCATTCGTTCAACAATATTTTCTGAGATCTAGCATGTGGCTAACCAGGTGCTATGGACATAAACAAAACAGACCAAAAACCTGCCTTTGTGGAGCAGACAATATAAGTTATATAGTATATTAGAGTGCAAGGAGATCCAACCAGTCCATTCTAAAGGAGATCAGTTCTGAGTGTTCTTTGGAAGGAATGATGCTGAAGCTGAAACTCCAGTACTTTGGCCACCTCATGCGAAGAGCTGATTCATTGGAAAAGACTCAGATGCTGGGAGGGATTGGGGGCGGGAGGAGAAGGGGATGACAGAGGATGAGATGGCTGGATGGCATCACTGACTTGATGGATGTGAGTCTGAGTGAACTCCGGGAGTCGATGATGGACAGGGAGACCTGGCGTGCTGCGATTCATGGGGTCGCAAAGAGTCGGACACAACTGAGGGACTGAACTGAACTGAAGGACTAGGTCAACAAATAAAGCAAGGAAAGAGATACAGAGTGAGGGACAGATGAATTTGCAATAGAGAATCCTCTTAACCATGGTTAGGAAAACCTCACTGGGAAGATGCCATTTGACCAAATGTTTAAAGGAACTGAGGGGTGAGCCATAAGGGAATCTGGAGAAAGAGGTTTCCAATGAGGGCAAAAGCCAGTGTCAAATCCTGAGGCAAGAACATAGAGGCAAGTGTGACTGATGCTGAGTGAGCGAGAGAGAGGGAAGCCTAACAAGAGGTCAGCCACAAATTAGAGCAGGCTAGATCATTCATTGGGTGTGGAACATTCATGTCAGGGGTAACTGGTAACAATTTCCACCTTCTCTTTTTGTTGGTTTCTTTTACATCCTAACTAGCCATATCAGAGATATTAGCACCAGCCAACTGGTGCCCAGTTCCTCAGAGGTGTGGGTTCAGAGTTCCTCTTCAGAGTTTCTGAGGTCCCAGCATCACTGATAGCAGCTTTCCTTACGAGTTTTGGGTCTCAGCCTCATGAAACGCCTTTCCAAACTTCAAACGTCTAATGACCAGTTGTTCCCTTCTGTTTCACTTGCCCTAAAGATGAAGGCTGTCGCTTGAAATCACTATTTCTGTGTCACCACAGTTTGTTTGTTTTTTGCTTTTGTAGTCTTTCAGTATTGGTTTAATTTCCTGTATTAAACTCTCTTCATTAAAATAGCTGGCATAATCACTGTCTTCCTGAATGAACCCTGATGAATATATTTCCTTATTTTCTTTCTCACTGTGAACATTCAGCGGGAAATACTTCTTAGACTTTTGTTCCTATTGAATCTTTAGTAGATTCTTCTGTGTGTATATGTATATGTACACACACACACACACACACATTTTATACTCAAAAACTCACTTCAAACAAACTAAACAAGGATCTGAGAGCTTGCAATGTTCAAGACCCTGTACTAGAAACTCTGAACAGTATATAATGTTAGTGATGGAGCAATAGTGTTCTTTTTTGATAGATAGATATGTAACTGGATAGGTAAATGGGGGCTTCCCGGGGTAAAGAATCCACCTGCCAATTCAGGAGATGCAGGAGATATGGGTTCCATCCCTGAGTTGGGAAGGTCCCCTGGAGGAGGAAATGGCAACTTGCTCCAGAATTCTTGCTTGGAAAACTCCATAGACAAAGGAACCTGGTGGGCTACAGGTCATGGGGTTGCAAAGAGTTGGATGGCAGAGTGACTGGGCATGCACACACAGATAGATAAATACCTAGATTGATCAGATAGATAAATAGAAAGATAGCTATAGATACATACATACAGTATAGACATAGACAGAGAAATATCGAGCTAAGTAATAATAGAAGACCTCCATGTAATACAAGCTCCTGTATTCTACTTTCTGAGTAAACCCTGAGAGATAGTGAAGGACAGGGAAGCCTGGCGTGCTGTAGTCCATGGGGTCGCAAAGTCAGACACAACTAAGCGACTGGACGATAGCATTCTACTTTGTCAAACAAGAAAATATTTATATGATTTCAACAATTGGTAAATTTTATTAAACACCATTCTTGTTGGTATGTTTATCTTATTTCATTGTAAGACTGACATAATCTTTTTACTCATTATATGAGGATAGTTCAACTCTCTCATTCATAAACTGGCACAGAAAACACTTAATAAACATTAAACTGGATGATTTACAGCCATTCTCTTCCTGCAAATGGACTTTAGAACCCATACGTTTCTCTGCTTCCTTCTTCCATGCCTTTCCCTGTTGATCAGGCTGTTCAGAGAAACAGGAGGGGAGAAAGAAAGGAGAGCTGGTAGGGGATTGTTACCTTGTGTAAACAAAGCAATAGCAGTTTAAAAACTGTAGGAGGGAAATGTGCATGACCAGAAGGGAAAAAGAGAAAAGGCTAAAACTGAGGAGTCAGCAACACTGTAAAGAAGGAACGCTGACACTAGTGAGAAGCCTGGAAAATCAAATACCAGTTTAAAGGCAGTTGGTACATTAGGCCTCTTAGGATGTAAAGACCATTTCACATCCTTTGTTTGAGATGTATTCTCAAGCTGCTAGATTTCAATGAGCTGAAAGATACATTATTTGTGGAGTATGTTTAAGAATTCCTAAGGGTGCCAGATGAACAGGAACTGGCATAATTTATTTCATTCCAGCTGACAGAGTGAAGAATAAAGACAATTCTGTGTGAGGGTCATATGAAAAAGGAAGTCAAGTGTAAAAGAAATCAGATCTTATTTTTTCCTGATCTCTAGCCAAACATTCAGTTAAGAGGTGAACTTTTCTTCCAGCAAAGAATTGTTGCCTGCCAGGAATGTGGAGGTAAGCTATCTTATTCCAGGCCAAACTGGGAATGAATTATGAAAGCTAAACTTATATCTTTTGGGAAACCAGATCAACTAAAGATCTGACGCAAAATGAACTGAGTTCAGGAAGACCTGGATTCTTCTAACTTAACCTCAGAGGGAATTCAGGACTTTGTGGTTTCCTCCCTTTTCTTCTGGAATCAAGTTTTATACCTTTATTTGCAGCAAAACTTTGTTTCCTGAAGCTTCTATATGCTTTGTGGAGCTTTTAAACCATTATTTTATTTAAACAGCAGCAGATGGTGCATTTAATTTATGACAGTTCTGTGTATTGTGTGGGGCAATACTGTTTTTGAAATATTTCTGTAGCATCACCAACAATTCCTTTGGCCTTGCAATTGACCATGTCCTTGAGGGAAAGTCATCAATGGTTAAAATCAACAACAATGGTGCTTCACTTTGATGCTAGTAGTAAAAATTATAGAAATAATATATTAATAACTAGTATGCATAACTATTTAAATGCACTTCATTATTTTTAGAAGAAATGAATAAAGCACAGTGTTGTAAGAAGAAAATAATAATCACTGTCATTTAATAGGCTTATGATAGGCATTCAGTTTTGACTGGCCAGTATTGAATTCTCTTAAAGCAAGTCAAGCATTTCTGGTAAGAGAATATGACTTATGTAGAAAATGTATCTGGAAAATATTTAAAAAAGACATTAAAATTTACAGCAGAATTTATAGGAATAAATAATGTATAGTGTTAGTTGACTAATGTGTGAAAAATAATGATTACCCACTTTCCCCATATTTTATGAGGTGAGGATACTAATATCAGTTCATTATTTGGCTATTTTTTATGAAATTATTACACTATATTTTATGAGATTATTGTCTAGATTTATATTTCAATAAGATGGATTGGATATAACTTATAAATCAATCCTCTTTAGTTTGAGTTTCAGATTAATTTTTCAGCATACAAATCTTGAACAATATATGGCAGAAGACAGAAATTCTGTGTAGGTGATGGGTTAATCAGCAATTTCTAAATGCTTTTTGTAGAAAATGATATGAATACAGATTAAATGCCATCAAGACTGTTGATTTTTTTAATAGATTTCTTTCTTAAATTAATTTATTTTAATTGGAGACAAATCACTTTACAATATTGTGGTGGGTTTTGCCATACATTGACATGAATCAGCCATGTATATACATGTGCCCCACCATCTTGAACAACCCTCCCAAATCCCTCCCTATCCTGTCCCTCTTGGTTGTCCCAGAACAGAAGCTTTGGGTGCCTTGCTTCATGCATTAAATTTGCAGTTTTATAATCTCTGAATGATTCTTACTTTATCTTCAGTTCAGTTCAGTTCAGTCACTCAATCGTGTCCGACTCTTTGCAACCCCATGAATTGCAGCATGCCAGGCCTCCCTGTCTATCACCAACTCCCGGAGTTCACTCAGACTCACATCCTTCGAGTCAGTGATGCCATCCAGCCATCTCATCCTCTGTCGTCCCCTTCTCCTCCTGCCCCCAATCCCTCCCAGCATCAGAGTCTTTTCCAATGAGTCAACTCTTTGCATGAGGTGACCAGAGTACTGGAGTTTCAGCTTTAGCATCATTCCTTCCAAAATGTGAAGTCAAGTGGAGCTTAGAAAGCATCACTACAAACAAAGCTAGTGGAGGTGATGGAATTCCAGTTGAGCTATTTCAAATCCTGAAAGATGATGCTGTGAAAGTGCTGCACTCAATATGCCAGAAAATTTGGAAAACTCAGCAGTGGCCACAGGACTGGAAAAGGTCAGTTTTCATTCCAATCCCAAAGAAAGGCAATGCCAAAGAATGCTCAAACTACCGCACAATTGCACGCATCTCACATACTAGTAAAGTAATGCTCAAAATTCTCCAAGCCAGGCTTCAGCAATATGTGAACCGTGAACTCCCTGATGTTCAAGCTGGTTTTTGAAAAGGCAGAGGAACCAGAGATCAAATTGCCAACATCTGCTGGATCATGGAAAAAGCAAGAGAGTTCCAGAAAAACATCTATTTCTGCTTTATTGACTATGCCAAAGCCTTTGACTGTGTGGATCATAACAAACTGTGGAAAATTCTGAGAGATGGGAATACCAGACCACCTGAACTGCCTCTTGAGAAATCTGTATGCAGGTCAGGAAGCAACAGTTAGAACTGGACATGGAACAACAGACTGGTTCCAGATAGGAAAAGGTGTACATCAAATCTGTATATTGTCACCCTGCTTGTTTAACTTATATGAAGAGTACATCATGAGAAACGCTGGACTGGAAGAAGCACAAGCTGGAATCAAGATTCCCAGGAGAAATATCAATAACCTCAGATATGCAGATGACACCACCCTTATGGCAGAGAGTGAAGAGGAACTAAAAAGCCTCCTGATGAAAGTGAAAGTGGAGAGTGAAAAAGTTGGCTTAAAGCTCAACATTCAGAAAACGAAGATCATGTCATCTGGTCCCATCACTTCATGGGAAATAGATGGGGAAACAATGGAAACAGTGTCAGACTTTATTTTTGGGGGCTCCAAAATCACTGCAGATGGTGACTACAGCCATGAGATTAAAAGACGCTTACTCCTTGGAAGAAAAGTTATGACCAACCTAGATAGCATATTGAAAAGCGGAGACATTACTTTGCCGACTAAGGTCCGTCTAGTCAGGCTACTTTATCTTAGTCTTTCATATATTCACATATTTATATATCACCATGTTCAAAGTAATGTGGCAGTTAGAATTGTTTTTTGATCTGAAAAATATTTTGTTATAGCAAACATTTGTTCAAAAATATTGCACCGTTAAAAACCACAATGGCCTTGTGCCTTGTTGAGTCCAGAAAGGGAAAATAAAAGTTGGACCATTTTACAAGTTTATTCCACTGGGTATTTTGCAAGTTTATGTTGGTCTTTCTGGTTGGAGTGTTCACGAAATTAGAGGTAAGGGTTTGTATAGGAAGGTACCAAGAAACTGATTCTCCAGTTAGGAGACATTGTGAGAGAAATGGAAACCATTCAGCAATATTTAGTCACAAAATACTACATGCATAATGTGGTAGATAGAAATATGTTGCTGTTGTTTAGTCTCTAAGTCGTGTCCAACTCTTTGCAACTCCATGGACTTTAGCCCACCAGGCTCCTCTGTCCATGGGGTTTCCCAGGGAAGAATACTGGAGTGGGTTACCATTTCCTCCTCCAGGGGATCTTCTCAACCCAAGGATCAAACCCATGTCTCCTGCACTGGCAAGAGATTCTTTTCTTTTTTATTTATTTATTTATTTTTAAATGAAGAATAATTGCTTTACAATACTGTGTTGGTTTCTGCCAAACATCAACATGAATCAGCCATATGTATACATATATGTCCCCTCCCTCTTGAACCCTCCCACCCCATCCCACTCCTCTAGCTTGTCACAGAGCCCTGGTTTGAGTCCCCTGAGTCATACAGCAAACTTCCATTGGCAAGCTATTTTACATGTGGTGGTGTATAAGTCTCCACGCTACTCTCTCCATTTGTCCCACCCTCTCCTTCCCCCCACACTGTGTCCACAAGTCTGTACTCTATGTCTGTGTCTCCACTGCTGCATGCGAATAGGTTCATCAGTACCATCTTTCTAGATTCCAGATATATGCTTTAATATATGCTATTTGTTTTTCTCTTTCTGACCTACTTCACTCTGTGTAACATCTACCTCATTAGAATTGACTCAACAGTGTTCCTTTTTATGACTGAGTTGTATCATCCATCGATGGACATCTAGGTTGTGTCCATTTCCTAGCTATTGTAAATAGTGCTGGCAGGCGATTCTTTACCACTGAGCCACTGGGGAAGCCTATGGAATGCACTACGATGGTCAAAGCATCGATTTAATGGTGGACAGCTAGGTTACCTGGAGGAGCCAGGTTGGCTACAAAGGAGCCTGGTTGGCTGCAGTCCAAGGGGTTGCAAAAGAGTTAGACACAACTTAAAAGACTGAACAACAAGAACAGACAGAAATATACTTAGAATTCAATTTATTAGAGTCAATAGCTAGTATGTATGAAGTATTCTAAGAAAAAGAGAAAAGTGATTAGAGGTAAAAAAAAAACAAAGCCAATCAACTAGTCTAGGATTCAACAGAGATTTATATTTCCTGTGCAAACCAAGGAAGGAATGGCAATTGAAGAGTGTGGTTGGTAGACAGTATCTAAGTTGGCTCCCAAAGATCCCTGACTCCCAATACATTCACATCCTTATGTCATCCTTTGAGAGACTAAATTCATGGAGAGAATACTACAAAGGTGACCAGATGTCACTTCTGAGGTGACATTACAAAGCTCTACTGGTTTCCATCTGTCTTGGTCTCTGTGTTCTCTTCCTCACTCAGGTGAAGCAAATCCCCATACTGGGAGCTGCACTATGCAGTGGCAACGAATTGAGGGCAGCCTGTAATCAAAAGCCAGGAACCACTTCAGCCAGTAATCTACAGTGGGCTGGATCCTGCCAGAAGCCACAGAGATGAGTTTAGAAGTAGACTCTCTTCCTGGTCAAGCCTTAAGATAACTGCAGCCCTGACTGACACTTGATTGAAACTTATGGAAAGAGTGAGATGGAGGCATCTAGCCAAATTATACTCAGACACCTGAAGCAAAGAAATTATGAGATAATAAATGTTAGTTATTTTAAACCGCCAAAGTTTGGAGCACAACCATAATTAACTATTGCCACAAGGAAAGCCATGAAAGAGAAGAAAATTTCAGGTAGTAGACTTAAATAGAAATGCGTGCTTAGTCGTGTCTGACTCTTTGCAATCCCATGGACTGTAGCCTGTCAGGCTCCTCTGTTGATGGAATTTTCCAGGCAAGAATATTGGAGAGGGTGGCCATTTATTCCTCTTGGGGATCTTCCCAACTCAGGGACTGAACCTGAGTCTCTTGAGTTTCTTTCATTGGCAGGCAGATTCTTTAATACTATGTCACCTGCGAAGCCATAATAAATAGAAGAAAGGAGGTTAAAGTGCATTCTTAGTGGAAGGAAGAGCCTAAAAAATGCACAGAGCTAGGAAATGTCATGGTGTATTTGTGGAAAAGCAATTAGTTGAATTTTCTGGAGTATAATGTACATGAAGATTTTGTAGAGGTTAGAATTTAAAACAGTACACTAAAAGTTTAACATAGATGGTCTGGAAAGTCAAGTTTGGGATTTATATCTTATTTAGTTGAATTAGGTACATAAAGTAAGCAAAGCAGTACTTTTTCATTTTGCTGAGTGCAATGTAGAAGATTAATTGAAAGAAAAAGACATAGAATGCACTACAGGAAGAGTATGTAATAGCTACAGTGCTGTGCTGTGCTCAGTCATGTTCGACTCTGCAATCCCATGGACTGGAGCCCGCCATACTCCTCTGTCCATGGAATCTTCCAGGCAAGAATACTGGGTTGCCATTTCCTCCTCCAGGGCATCCTCCTGACCCAGGGATCAAACCTGGGTCTTCTGCATCTCCTGCACTGGCAGGCAAATTCTTTACCAACTGCACCACCTGGGAAGCCCAACAGTAATGGTACAGGAGGAAAATGAGTCAATGTGATAGAATAAAGGTGTGAAAGATTACGGTAAAGAAAGTACTGATGGGATTTTTTTTTTTAAAGCAACTGACTTTATCTGAGAGTCTTGAGGAGAGAGATAAGATGTGTATAAGGATTCAATTTTAGACTAATGGGAAAACAGTAAAACAGTATGAAAAATATTGAATTCAAGAGAAACATAATTAGAAATGGGGGAAAAAAGGCTTGTTTTTTGACCTTTCAAGGCAAAGTAACAATAAAAACATTGTAGTGACAAATAAAAGCTACTGGTGACATTTTAAGATACAATTTGTATGTGAGTTATATTTAAAGATGTGTGGAATGATCTAAGTTAGAGTCTAGACAGAACCTTGGAAAAGGTCCACATTTAGGACTTGAATGAAAATATACTAAGAACCAGAGAAAACATAGCATTAGCAGAAGAAAGTAGCTGGTAGAAATATAGATGCAGATACACTCTTATACAAACAGAAGATCAAAAGCCAGTGTTTTTGGCCAAAAACGGTAATCAAACTTACTTCTCAGCTATTCAAAAAGAAAATTAACAAAAGCTGCCCTATAATCCTGACATTTTGACATAGATCTGCATGTAGATTATACCTAATTTTTATTTTGCTTTCTAAAACAAACCAATTATTAATGAACCTTAGTAGGGCTAATGCTGAAGCTCCAATAGTTTGGCCACCTGATGCAAAGAGCCAACTCACTGAAAAAGACCCTGATGCTGGGCCAGATTGAAGGCAAAAGGAGAAGGGGCCAGCAGAGGATGAGATGATCAGATAGCATCACCAACTCAATGGACATGAATTTGAGCAAGCTCTGGGAGAGTGAAGGACAGGGAAGCCTGGCATGCTGCAGTTCATGGAGTGGCAAACAGACATGACTTACTGACTGAATAACAACAACTTGTTACATGGCATTTTCAAAAAGGAAGTATCTTTGCAAGACAGTTCCATAGATTTTACAGTACTTCCTTGTAGTAAACAGATATAAATGTCAGCTATAGATTTACTCACTTGCTTAAATCTGTATTTCTCATCTTCTTCATGCAAAGCAAAGCTCTAGATAATGAGAACATAACAATAAATAAGACAATTACCATTCTTACTTACATTTCAAAAAGTCATTTTAAGTCTAACCCAATTATGACACTTCCATAAAAGGGAATGCTTAATTGTAATATTCACTTGCGAAGAAAGCCATGGGGCTAGTGGTAGCAAATGTAATATCAGGGCTTACTACCATACAAAAGCCACTTTAATGTACTATTTTGTGGGGGGAAAAGATGGGGAAGAGTAATTTTAAATCCACTTTGGCACATTCACTTAATAATTTATTAGTGGGTAATTTTTCTAAGTTATCAGCACTGCCTATTCCACTGTTTTCTTTACTCATTGGCATTTAATTCATGTTTCTACATGTATGACTTAAATTGAAAAATATATGACAATGGTAGTTGTAGTGAAAGTCACTCAGTTGAGTCCAACTCTTTGTGACCCCATCGACTATACAGTCCATGAAATTCTCCAGGCAAGAACACTGGAATGGGTAGCCTATCCCTTCTCCAGCACGTCATCCCAACCCAGGGATTGAACCCAGGTCTCCCACATTGCTAGCAGATTCTTTACCAGCTGAACTACCAGGGAAGCCCAGTTGTAGTGAGGTAGGGGGTTAGTCATAGAGAGAGGCCTGATCCAAGCAGGCCAAATCAGAGTAGCCTTGCAAATTTAAGAACTGTCTAGGTTTGTTACTGACATTCTTGTACATGTGAACAACTGAAGTGTGATACAAATAAGCTCTTACATAAATGGAGATCGAAAGTCAGTGTAATATCAGTTAAGATCTTCCCATCAATATATAAGCAAAATAGAATAGATACATGTATATGTATGATTGAGTTCCTTTGCTGTCCCCCTGAGACTATCACAACATCATTAATCAGCTATATTTCAATATAAAATAAAAAGTTTGATATATATATATAAGAAAAACAAAATCTGAGATATTTATATGCTTAGTGACATAGCCAATCATTTAAAGCAATATGTAGCACAAGTGAACAATAAATATCATAAATAAATATATGGGTATGTAAGGTATCAGTTCAGTTCAGTTCATGTTCAGTTTAGTCACTCAGTCATGCCTGACTCTTTGTGATCCCATGAATCACAGCAGGTCAGGCCTCCCTGTCCATCACCAACTCCTGGAGTCCATCCAAACCCATGTCCATTGAGTCAGTGATGCCATCCAGCTATCTCATCCTCTGTCGTCCCCTTTTCCTCCTGTCCGCATCCCTCCCAGCATCAGGGTCTTTTCCAATGAGTCAAATCTTGGCATGAGGTGACCAAAGTATTGGAGTTTCAGCTTTAGCATCAGTCCTTCCAATGAACACCCAGGACTGATCTCCTTTAGGATGGACTGGTTGGACTCCTTGCAGTCCAAGGGACTTGCAAGAGTCTTCTCCAACACCACAGTTCAAAAGCATCAATTCTTCTGCACTCAGCTTTCTTCATAGTCCAACTCCCACATCCATACATGACCACTGGAATAACCATAGCCTCGACTAGACGGACATTTGTTGGCAAAGTAATGTCTCTGCATTTTAATATGCTATCATGTTCAATTTTTCAAAATACCTATGCATATCCCTGTTGGGCTTCACTGATAGCTCAGTTGGTAAAGAAAAAAAAAGCCTGCAATGCAGGAGATCCCGGTTCAATTCCCAGGTTGGGAAGATCCCCTGGAGAAGGAAACGCTACTCACTCCAGTATTCTGGCCTGGAGAAATCCACAGATTGTATAGTCCATGGGGTCACAAAGAGTTGGACACGAGTGAGCAACTTTCACTTTTTTCACTTTTCATAAATATCCCTGTTAGTTCTCTTTGTAAACACACATATGTTGTTGTTCAGTCTCTAAGTCATGTCTGATTCCTTGTGACACTATGGACTGCAGCACAGCAGGCTCCTCTGTCCTCAACTATCTCCTGGAGTTTGCTCAGTTCATTTCAATTGAGTTGGTGATGCCATCCAACCATTTCATCCTCTGCCACTCCCATCTCCTTTTGCCCACAATCTTTCCAGCATCAAGCTTTTCCCAGTGAATTGGCTCTTCGCATCAGGATTCCAAAGTACTGGAGCTTCAGCTTCAGCAACAATCCTCCCAATGAGTATTCAGGGTTGATTTCCTTTAGGACTGACTGGTTTGATCTTCCCGCAGTCCAAGGGACTCGCATACACTAAACCCACTGACTACCTTAATTTGTCAGACATAGCACAGAAATCAATAAGAAGAAAGAGAAATATTTTCCTTTTATTAAATATATTTTATTTTATTTTTAATTATTTTTAATTTTTATTTTTACTTTATTTTACTTTACAATACTGTATTGGTTTTGCCATACATTGACATGAATCCACCACGGGTGTACATGAGTTCCCAAACATGAACCTCCCTCCCACCTCCCACCCCATATCATCTCTCTGGATCATTCCCGTGCACCAGCCCCAAGCATCCTGTATCCTGCATTGAACATAGACTGGCGATTTGTTTCTTACATGATAGTATACATGTTTCAATGCCATTCTCCCAAATCATCCCACCCTCCCCCTCTTCCTCAGAGTCTAAAAGTCCACTCTACACATCTGTGTCTCTTTTGCTGTCTCATTACCATCTTTCTAAATTCCATATATATGTGTTAGTACACTGTATTGGTGTTTTTCTTTCTGGCTTACTTCACTCTGTATAATCGGCTCCAGTTTCATCCATCTCAATAGAACTGATTCAAATGTATTCTTTTTAATGGCTGAGTAATACTCCATTGTGTATATGTACCACAGCTTTCTTATCCATCCATCTGCTGATGGACATCTAGGTTGTTTCCATGTCCTGGCTATTATAAACAGTGCTGCGATGAACACTGGGGTACACATGTCTCTTTCAATTCTGGTTTCCTCAGTGTGTATGCCCAGCAGTGGGATTGCTCGGTCATAAGGCAGTTCTATTTCCAGTTTTTTAAGGAATCTCCACACTGTTCTCCATAGTGGCTGTACTAGTTTGCATTCCCACCAACAGTGTAGGAGGGTTCCCTTTTCTCCACACCCTCTCCAGCATTTATTGCTTGTAGACTTTTGGATCGCTGCCATTCTGACTGGCGTGAAATGGTACCTCATTGTGGTTTTGATTTGCATTTCTCTGATAATGAGTGATGCTGAGCATCTTTTCATGTGTTTGTTAGCCATCCATATGTCTTCTTTGGAGAAATGTCTATTTAGTTCTTTGGCCCATTTTTTGATAGGGTCATTTATTTTTCTGGAATTGAGCTGCAGGAGTTGCTTGTATATTTTTGAGATTAGTTGTTTGTCACTTGCTTCATTTGCTATTATTTTCTCCCATTCTGAAGTCTGTCTTTTCACCTTGCTTATAGTTTCCTTTGTTGTGCAGAAGCTTTTAATTTTAATTAGATCCCATTTGTTTATTTTTGCTTTTATTTCCAGTATTCTGGGAAGTGGATCATAGAGGATCCTGCAATGATTTATGTCGGAGAGTGTTTTGCCTATATTCTCCTCTAGGAGTTTTATAGTTTCTAGTCTTAGGTTTAGATCTTTAATCCATTTTGAGTTTATTTTTGTGTATGGTGTTAGAAAGTGATCTAGTTTCATTCTTTTACAAGTGGTTGACCAGTTTTCCCAGAGATTGTCTTTAATCCATTGTATATTCTTGCCTCCTTTGTTGAAGATAAGGTGTCCATAGGTGTGTGGATTTATCTCTGGGCTTTCTATTTTGTTCCATTGATCTATATTTCTGTCTTTGTGCCAGTACCATACTGTCTTGATGACTGTGGCTTTGTAATAGAGCCTGAAGTCAGGCAGGTTGATTTCTCCAGTGCCATTTTTCTTTCTCAAGATTGCTTTGGCTATTCGAGGTTTTCTGTATTTCCATACAAATCTTGAAATTATTTGTTCTAGCTCTGTAAAAATACCGCTGGTAGCTTGATAGGGATTGCATTGAATCTGTAGATTGCTTTGGTTAGTATACTCTTTTTCACTATGTTGATTCTTTCGATCCATGAACATGGTATATTTCTGCATCTATTAGTGTCCTCTTTGGCTTCTTTCATCAGTGTTTTATAATTTTCTATATATAGGTCTTTAGTTTCTTTAGGTAGGTATATTCCTAAGTATTTTATTCTTTTCATTGCAATGGTGAATGGAATTGTTTCCTTAATTTCTTTTTCTACTTTCTCATTATTAGTGTATAGGAATGCAAGGGATTTCTGTGTGTTGATTTTATATCCTGCAAGTTTACTATATTCATTGATAGCTCTAGTAATTTTCTGGTGGAATCTTTAGGGTCTTCTATGTAGAGGATCATGTCATCTGCAAACAGTGAGAGTTTTACTTCTTCTTTTCCAATTTGGATTCCTTTTATTTATTTTTCTGCTCTGATTGCTGTGGCCAAAACTTCCAGAACTATGTTGAATAGTAGTGGTGAAAGTGGGCACCCTTGTCTTGTTCCTGACTTTAGGGGAAATACTTTCAATTTTTCACCATTGAGGATAATGTTTGCTGTAGGTTTGTCATATATAGCTTTTATTATTGAGGTGTGTTCCTTCTATTCCTGCTTTCTAGAGAGTTTTTAATCATAAATGGATGTTGAATTTTGTCAAAGGCCTTCTCTGCATCTATTGAGATAATCATACCACTTTTATTTTGCAATATGTTAATATGGTGAATTACATTGATTGATTTGCGGATATTGAAGAATCCTTGCATCCCTGGGATAAAGCCCACTTGGTCATGGTGTATAATCTTCTTAATGTGTTGTTGGACTCTGATTGCTAGAATTTTGTTAAGGCGTTTTGCATCTATGTTCATCAGTGATATTGGCCTGTAGTTTTCATTTTTTGTGGCATCTTTGTCAGGTTTTGGTATTAGGGTGATGGTGGCCTCATAGAATGAGTTTGGAAGTTTACCTTCCTCTGCAATTTTCTGGAAGAGTTTGAGTAGGATAGGTGTTAGCTCTTCTCGAAATTTTTGGTAGAATTCAGCTGTGAAGCCGTCTGGACCTGGGCTTTTGTTTGCTGGAAGATTTCTGATTACCGTTTCAATTTCCGTGCTTGTGATGGGTCTGTTAAGATTTTCTATTTCTTCCTGGTTCAGTTTTGGAAAGCTGTACTTTTCTAAGAATTTGTCCATTTCTTCCATGTTGTCCATTTTATTGGCATATAATTGCTGATAGTAGTCTCTTATGATCCTTTGTATTTATGTGTTGTCTGTTGTGATCTCTCCATTTTCATTTCTAATTGTATTGATTTGATATTTCTCCCTTTGTTTCTTGATGAGTCTGGCTAATGGTTTGTCAATTTTATTTATCCTTTCAAAGAACCAGCTTTTGGCTTTGTTGATTTTTGCTATGGTCTCTTTTGTATTTATTTCTGCCCTAATTTTTAAGATTTCTTTCCTTCTACTAACTCTGGGGTTCTCCATTTCTTCCTTTTCTAGTTGCTTTAGGTGTAGAGTTAGGTTATTTATTTGATTTTTTTCTTGTTTCTTGAGGTATGCCTGTATTGCTATGAACTTTCCTCTTAGCACTGCTTTTATAGTGTCCCACAGGTTTTGGGTTGTTGTGTTTTCATTTTCATTCATTTCTACGTATATTTTGATTTCTTTTTGATTTCTTCTGTGATTTGTTGGTTATTCAGAAGTGTGTTGTTCAGCCTCCATATGTTGTAATTTTAATAGTTTTTCTCCTGTAATTGAGATCTAATCTTAATGCATTATGGTCAGAAAAGATGCTTGGAATGATTTCAATTTTTTTGAATTTACCAAGGTTAAATTTATGGCCTAGGATGTGATCTATCCTGGAGAAGGTTCTGTGAGCACTTGAGAAAAAGGTGAAATTCATTGTTTTGGGGTCAAGTTTCCTATAGATATCAGTTAGGTCTAACTGGTCTATTGTATCATTTAAAGTTTGTGTTTCTTTGTTAATTTTCTGTTTAGTTGACCTGTCCATAGATGTGAGTGGGGTATTAAAGTCTCCCACTATTATTGTGTTATTGTTAATTTCCCCTTTCATACTTGTTAGCATGTCTTACATATTGCAGTGCTCCTATGTTGGGTGCATACATATTTATAATTGTTATATCTTCTTCGTGGATTGATCCTTTAATCATTATGTAGTGGCCTTCTTCGTCTCTTTTCACAGGCTTTGTTTTAAAGTTTATTTTATCAGATATGAGTATTGCTATTCCTGCTTTCTTTTGGTCTCTATTTGAGTGGAATATCTTTTTCCAGCCCTTCACTTTTAATCTGTATGTGTCCCTTGTTTTGAGGTGGGTCTCTTGTAGGCAGCATATAGAGGGATCTTGTTTTTGTATCCATTCAGCCAGTCTTTGCCTTTTGGTTGGGGCATTCAACCCATTTATGTTTAAGGTAATTATTGATAAGTATGATCCCATTGCCATTTACTTTATTGTTTTGGGTTCAGGTTTATATGCCCTTTTGTGTTTCCTGTCTAGAGAATATCCTTTAGCAATTGTTGGAGAGCTGGTTTGGTGGTGCTGAATTCTCTCAGCTTTTGCTTGTCTGTAAAGCTTTTGATTTCTCCTTCATATTTGAATGAGATCCTTGCTGGGTACAATAATCTGGGATGTAGGTTATTTTCTTTCATCACTTTAAGTATGTCTTGCCATCCCCTCCTGGCCTGAAGCATTTCTATTGAAAGATCTGCAGTTATCCTTATGGGAATCCCCTGGTATGTTATTTGTCGTTTTTCCCTTGCTGATTTTAATATTTGTTCTTTGTGTTTGATCTTTGTTAATTTGATTAATATGTTTCTTGGGGTGTTTTGCCTTGGGTTTGTCCTGTTTGGAACTCTCTGTGTTTCTTGGACTTGGGTGATTATTTCTTTCCCCATTTTAGGGAAGTTTTCAACTATTATCTCCTCAAGTATTTTCTCATGGTCTTTCTTTTTGTCTTCTTCTGGGACTCCAGAATTCAAATGTTGGAGCATTTCATATTGTCCTGGAGGTCTCTGAGATTGTCCTCATTTCTTTTAATTCGTTTTTCTTTTTTCCTCTCTGATTCATTTATTGCTACCATTCTATCTTCTATTTCACTAATCCTATCTTCTGCCTCCGATATTCTACTATTTGTTGCCTCCAGAATGTTTCTGATCTCATTTATTGCATTATTCATTCATTATATATTGACTCTTTTTTATTTCTTCTAGGTCCTTGTTAAACCTTTCTTGCATCTTCTCAATCCTTGTCTCCAGGCTATATATCTGTGATTCTATTTTGATTTCAAGATTTTGGATCATTTTCACTATCATTATTTGGAATTCTTTCTCAGGTAGATTCCCTATCTCTTCCTCTTTTGTTTGGTTTGGTGGGCATTTCTCCTGTTCCTTTACCTGCTGGGTATTCCTCTGTCTCTTTATCTTGGTTATACTGCTGTGTTTGGGGTGGCCTTTCCGTATTCTGGGAATTTCTGAAGTTCTCTTTATTATGGAGATTCCTCACTGTGGGTGGGGTTGTATCAGTGGCTTGTCAAGGTTTCCTGGTTAGGGAAGCTTGTGTCAGAGTTCTGGTGGGTAGAGCTGGATTTCTTGTCTCTAGAGTGCAATGACGTGTCCAGTAATGAGTTATGAGACGTCTATGGTTTTGGAGTAACTTGAGCTGTCTGTATATTGAAGCTCAGGGGTGTGTTCCTGTGTTGCTGGAGAATTTGTGTGGTATGTCTTGCTCTGGAACTTGTTGGCCCTTGGGTGGTGCTTGGTTTCAGTGTAGGTATGGAGGCATTTGATGAGCTCCTATCGATTAATGTTCCCTGGATTCAGGAGTTCTCTGATGTTCTCAGGATTTGGACTTAAGCCTCCTGCTTCTGGTTTTCAGTTTTATTTTTACAGTAGCCTCAAGACTTCTCCATCTATACAGCACCAATGATAAAACATCTAGGTTAAAGATGAAAAGTTTCTCTACATTGAGGGACACTCAGAGAGCTTCACGATTTTCAGCACCCAGAACTTGCCTTTGTTCTTCTGTTCAGGCTGATATTCTGTTCTTGTCTTCACTATCACCATAAATCTGAAACAACACAAGAGGTGTCATGTCTCTAGAAGGAATACCTACATTTTACAAGAAAGGGAACGAATTTGGCTGATAAGGGAATGAAAGGGTTTTCAGAGTCTTTTCCAATGAGTCAACTCTTCACATGAGGTGGCCAAAGTACTGGAGTTTCAGCTTTAGCATCATTCTTTACAAAGAAATCCAAGGGCTGATCTCCTTCAGAATGGACTGGTTGGATCTCCTTGCAGTTCAAGGGACCCTCAAGAGTCTTCTCCAACACCACAGTACAAAAGCATCAATTCTTCAGCGCTCAGCCTTCTTCACAGTCCAACTCACATCCATACATGACCACAGGAAAAACCATAGCCTTGACTAGATGAACCTTAGTCGGCAAAGTAATGTTTCTGCTTTTGAATATACTATCTAGGGTTGGTCATAACTTTTCTTCCAAGGAGTAAGTGTCTTTTGATTTCATGGCTGCAATCACCATCTGCAGTGATTTTGGAGCCCCCAAAAATAAAGTCTGACACTGTTTCCACTGTTTCTCCATCTATTTACCATGAAGTGTTGGGACAGGATGACATGATCTTCGTTTTCTGAATGTTGAGCTTTAAGCCAACTTTTTCACTCTCCTCTTTTACTTTCATCAGGAGGCTTTTTAGCTCCTCTTCATTTTCTGCCATAAGGGCAGTATCAGCTGCATATCTGAGGTGATTGATATTTCTCCCGGCAATCTTGATTCCAGCTTGTGTTTCTTCCAGTCTAGCGTTTCTCATGATGTATTCTGTATATAAGTTAAATAAGCAGGGTGACAATATACAGCCTTGACGTACACCTTTTCCTATCTGGAACCAGTCTGTTGTTCCATGTCCAGTTCTAACTGTTGCTTCCTGACCTGCATATAGGTTTCTCAAGAGGCAGGTCAGGTGGTCTGGTATTCCCATCTCTCTCAGAATTTTCCACAGTTTATTGTGATCCACACTGTCAAAGGCTTTGGCATAGTCAAGAAAGCAGAAATAGATGTTGTTCTGGAACTCTCTTGCTTTTTCCATGATCCAGCGGATGTTGGCAATTTGATCTCTTGTTCCTCTGCCTTTTCTAAAACCAGCTTGAACATCTGGATGTTCACGGTTCATGTATTGCTGAAGTCTGGCTTGGAGAATTTTGAGCATTACTTTACTAGTATGTGAGATGAGTGCAACTGTGCGGTAGTTTGAGCATTCTTTGGCATTGCCTTTTTTGGGGATTGTAATGGAAACTGACCTTTTCCAGTCCTGTGGCCACTGCTGAGTTTTCCAAATTTTCTGGCATATTGAGTGCAGCAGTTTCACAGCATCATCTTTCAGGATTTGAAACAGCTCAACTGGAATTCCATCACCTCCACTAGCTTTGTTCATAGTGATGCTTTCTAAGGCCCACTTGACTTCATATTCCAGGATGTCAGGCTCTATATTAGTGATCACACCATCATGATTGTCTGTGTCTCTTATCCACCCCAAATCCAGATGTTGAAGCCCTAATCCCCCATGTGATGTTATTTCATGGTGGGGCTTTGGGGAGATAATTAGAGTTAGATGAGGTGATGAGAGTGGAGCCCACATAAGGGAATTAGTGCCTTTAAAAAGAAGAAGGGGGGACTTCCCTGGTGGTCCAGTGGTTAGGACTCTGCGTTTAAGAAGCAGAGGGCGTGGGTTCATCCCTGGTTGAGGAACTAGGATCCTGCAGGCCCCATCAAGTGGCTAATAAGTAAATACATAAAATAAAAAGAAGAACCCAGTACTCTCTCTGTCTCTGCCAAGTCCTCACCAGACATGGAGGCTGCCTGTACCTTGATTTTAGATGTGTCAGCCTCCAGAACTGTGAGAAATAAATGTTGGCTGTTCAAGCTATGATTAACCATCTATGACTATTTTTAGAATCCCAAGCTTACAAGTGCAATGGCATAGATATTCTATTTACTTAAATGCATCTTAACATTATTGTTGCTTGGATGATATATATGTATACATGTTTCTACTATTCTATATTATATATTTGGTAAAAGAGCCCAGATGGAATTGTGCTTTGGGGAATATATATCTTTCTTTTGTGAAAATATATCTTTTCCTTATGAAGTTCACTGCATCTAAATATTTGTAGCATTTCTATGGAAATTGATGATATTTAAAAATTAGTGTCATAAACAAATAGAACACTCCCTGAATAATAACAATATTACAATTGCTTGAATGAACAGAACTAACTGATACTTAGTATGTGAGTGTGAGTGATAGTCGCTCAGTTGTGTTCAACTCTCTGCAACCTCATGGACTGGAGCCTGACAGGCTCCTCTGTCCATGGAATGCTCCAGGCAAGAATACTGGAGTGGGTGATATTTAGCATATTTAGCAACAATGTATATATAACATTTTGTGTTCGTTGGTTTTGAACATCTTATATGAATTTGAAGACATAAAATAGAGAATATCTGAATGACATTAATGAACACCCCCAAGAATTATTTCTTTCACTGTTATGGGAATACTTTATTACTTTCACATGACAATATAGTTGAATAGCAAGGTAAGAGCTTTATTAAACTAGTCATTTCCTTTTTTCTGTGAATCTACAGAGATACAGAAAATGCAAACTCACATTTCTAAAAAAATCAATGGACAAAGATGAGCTAATATTATCAGTGCCATCTATCCCAAGTACAGTATTGCTTGTCCCATGGATTTATAGTGCAGACACCTGACTCTGATTTCAATTTGAAATATTATAGGTTAATTTATACTTCCTTGTATTAGACCATATGAGCTTAGAGGCTATATAAAGTGTAGTTAACACACTCAATGAATTTATTAATGAAATTGTTTACTAGGCTTTGTTTTTTCTGAACTCTCTTAATTTATGTTGTGATTTCTGTTGTCTGGTTAAGTTGGTTCATTAGAAAATGATACCACAGAATAGGTACTAAGTTTTTCCCATGGGGGCTGATTGATTTGCTTTGTTCAGTTCTATAGCTCTAAAGCACAACTCAACTGTGGTCAGCAATATTAACAGTTAAGCAATCAACGAACAGAGTCTTACTGAAAACCTACTATCCTGTATTCAAAATTAAAGCTCCTGTAGTTCTGAGCAGACGACACTTCTTAATGGAGCCACACTAGGAAAAACAAAATTGATAGGGAGTAGAGCAAAATTAGTACTTCACTGCTGCTGCTAAGTTGCGTCAGTCGTGTCCGACTCTGTGCGGCCCCATTAGACGGCAGCCCACCAGGCTCCTCTGTCCCTGGAATTCTCCACGCAAGAATACTGGAGTGGGTTGCCATTTCCTTTTCCAATGCATGAAAGTGAAAAGTAAAAGTGAAGTTGCTCAGTTGTGTCCGACTCCTCCCGACCCCATGGACTATAGCCTACCAGGCTCCTCCATCCATGAGATTTCCCAGGCAAGAGTACTGGAGTGGGGTGCCATTTCCTTCTCCAAGTACTTCACTACATGGGGGGGAAAAATCAAGTTAGTGAGTTGGAAGTTCCATTTTTACAAAATGACAGATTGTTATCTTTTACAGCTAATTCTACCTAAGTGGTTAATGTATGAACTTCATAATGATCAACAATAATTGAAGCAGAGCATTGGAAAACTTCCAGCAAATTGGGAAATTAGGAAAGGTGGGCAGCACATTTTGATCTACTTTGGTTAAATTAAGAAATTTTCCTTTTGCATGCCCACTATGTTTCTTCCACATATAAGCAAAAGCTGCTGTAGAGTAACAACCTTGCACAGAAACAATGTCATTAATATTTACTCTTGCCACTGCCATCTGTTACTCATTTTTGAAACAATTAACAGTGATGATAGGAAAGAAACCTATGATTTCCTCTGTCTCTTTCTCTATGGTTCATACCTAATCACCTTTCCCCATCTGAAACACATTAACTCCTGGGACAGAGATGTTCCTAGAACTTTCAGATAGCTGTTTCCAAGGAAACAGCATTTTTTTTCCATACACATCCTGCAGTTCAGACAGTAGATTGCTTTGTATTATGAGACAAGAGTCTAGAGTAGCTATTTATATATACGGTAGAGTATTAAAATCAAACTAAAAATATCACTGTAATCAGTTTTGGATCACCATTTAAAAAGTCTCCAGGGCTTCCCTGGTGGCTCAGTGATAAAGAATCAGCCTGCTGAATGCAAGAGACAAGGGTTTGATCCCTGATCTGGGAAGATCCCACATACCACAGAACAACGAAGCCCGTGCACCACAACTATTAAGCCTGTGCTCTGGAGCGCAGGGACCTCAACCTCCAAAGCCCACATGCCCCAGAGCCCGTGCTGTGCAATAAGAGAAGCCACTGCAATGAGAAACCCAGAGCACTGCAACAAAGAGTAGCCCCCACTCATGGCAACTAGAGAAAAGCCAGCGCAACACAGACGACCCCAAAATAAATGGATAAAGTTTTAAGAAAGTTTCCATCTACTGAAGGGAGTTATGGAAAATGCTATGGGTGGAGTTTCAAAATATTATTTACTATGTTGGATTTTTAAGATGGCTTCTCAAGAGGAACCTTCTCACGTCTGTGGAATGGAACATCCTTCAGTCCTGTGGAGCCCTCTCCTGGAAGGCTCTGTGTACCAAACTCAGAAAGAAGATATTTGTTTTCCAAAATCTATCAAGAATGTGACTTGTAATATTCGTGAATATTATGTAACTCCTTCTTATAAATAATCTTGATTTCCATAATATCTAGTTACTTCATCTAAACAGTTGTTCTTATTTCCTGTTGTTTCTTGTTTGGACAAAACAGTGTTGTTTTGGACTTAATCTAATTCTCCATGTTGACATACACCATCCTTCTAATTTGGTCCTTTTAATGTGAAGCTCTTTATGATTGTGAAGGCTTCAAAAACAAGCAAAATCAAACTCTTTATGTGTTTAATCATGTTGTTAATTATTCTGCTTTACACTTTAGAAAACCCTTATATCAATATCATTTTAAAATATATGAAAAGGACAGAATAAGAAAAAAGATAATAGCATCTTTAACATGACATGATAAAACTTCAAGTATTACAAGGTTAGAATTGTATTGCCTTAGGCAAGAGAAATTATAATATTCACCACACAGAGAACAGTACCAAGGGAAATTTCAAAATTCAGTGGAAAGATAAAGTCAAACAAAGTAATTTTCTGACCAAAAAAAATTATTTTATAAAATATATTATTGGGATAGGTTACCCCATGTGGAAGGCAGATTCTTTACCACTATGTCACCTGGGAAACCCAGGTTACCGCAGGTTAACTCCATATTAACTATATAGTAAAAAATTAATGGTAATGACATTTAGTATGGTAAAGATATTATATTTAAATGATATCTATATAATAATATAGGGATATGAATTAATGCTCCTTATAATTTATGGTTATTATTATTTTTCCAGTTAAAATTAGATTAAGTACCTATTAAAAGTGTTGAAGAGGAGCATTTTATAAATGCATATCATATTCAGAGGACAGATACTCACTTTGGGACTGAACTGAATACGTGAGTACAAGCAGAAGCAATGGTAGTATCTCACCAGTGTAGGTTTAGTGAGGAACACTAAAGTCGGGTATATATACGGTTCACTGTCCAGACTAGGAAACTTTTGAGAGTTAAAAGATAATACTTAAACAATTACATCATGGCAACATTACAAATCAAATTGTCTTGGGCCACCTAGTTCCTATATAAGGAAAGAAAGAGTAAGGAAAATGAGTACCTAATTAGTTTAGATGTACAACTAGACTAAAATTCTTTCAAAGATGTTTGAATATTTAAACTCATCTTTGAAGAAGGGATTATAGCCTCTATTTAAAAGAAAGGGAAGTTTTCTTAAACAACTTATCCTATCATTCACATACTTGGACTAGAATTAGGATCCTCCTAATCCCTCTGAGCCATGACAGAAAATTTCTATGAAACTTTCAGAAAAGTTGGCAGCCTGCAGATTTTGAGGTGTGGTTATTAGGCCTCTTACAATGGTACTTAATTTGGGTTTGGTGGGGGGGGGGGGAACATTCTGACCAAATAAATTGATGCCTGACTCTGTTGTAACCTGTGTGTATGTGTTTAGTTACCAAGTCATGTTCTACTCTTTTGTGACCCCATGGACTGTAGCCTGCCAGGCTCCTCTGTCCACGGAATTTTCCAGTCAAGAAAACTGGAGTGGGTTATCATTTTCTCCTCCAGGGGATCTTCCTGACCCAGGAGTCAAACTCACATCTCCTGCCTGGCAGGTAGATTCTTTACCACTGAGCCACCTGGGAAACCTGTTGTAATCTGTACTACTGGCCAAAATACAGGTACGTTCAGTCTTCCTTTCACTTCCAAAAACTGAGTTCTTAAACTTATCATCATCTTCTTTTTCCTAATCTGCATATTTCCATCATTATAACATAATGGTGAAGAGTATGCCCAGGTATCAGGCCTGGCTTGAAACACTGGTTTTACCTCTCTCTATCTAACATTGCTTAAGCCTTTGATGCCTCTATTAATAGAGAAATAGGCAAAATAACACACATCTGCTGAGTTCTTGTATGATTAAAAATGAGATAACATTACATGTAAGATGCTTGGAAGTGTCTGAATCATAGGGAGTACCTAAAAATACTAAATTATTATTTTTACACTCTTTTCACCTTCCAATAATTTCCTGATATGATCCCATTGCACCTGAGCCAGATAATTCGCTTCCATGGTAAAGAAACCTCTGACTAATCTAAACCTTCAGTCTCTTATTAAGGTCAAAATCCAATTCTCTGAAGAATTCTGTTTATTCTCTTATACCTTTAAATGGAGATTGCTTATTGTCCAAAATTCCATACTTTCCAGGCTAGGAGGAAAGAGAGTTAGATTCCACTTCTTTGCCTCCTAACACATTTTTCCACCTCACTGAAATAAAAAAGTCTTCTTTAGATTATATCATTATGCTATTCCACCTTTCAGTGATGGTATCTAATAGCTTTATGGTCAGACACTGTTTACTGCATCTGGCTTGCAGGCTTCTCACTCATAAATCCCACTAGCGTCCTACATGGCTTCAGTATCCATACTGATCAATAACCTTGTATCACAATGTGTTACCTTTCGTAATGCTACCAACTTACATTTCAATTCTAATTCAGCCAATCACACCCACAGCCATCCCTTGGAACTGATCATTTCTAATAATTACCCAACATTCCTAAACATAATCTCTAATGTTCCACTCCCTAATGCAAATTTACCCCCATCAAAATCCTTCATACCTTCACATTTACACTTCTTTTCCTTTGACCTCTTGGGGACATTTAGCTCATGATTCTCCTCTCTCTACTCCATTCTTCTCACTCCCCTCCTCTTTCTCAGTCTCCTAAAAACCTTATTACTTAAACTACTAGATTGCTAATAGGCCATTGCTTTGCCTATGAGTTCTTCTACACACTTAAAATTCTACAGTACCCCTAAAAACATTGTAACACTGAATTAGTCCACTTATTAAGGCTTTCTTTTATAGCCTGTCTGCCAAGAATTCAGGTAATGATTTGGACTGGCACCAAGGTAGATTCATGCTCTATACTCTCAGCTAGAAACCTAATTCTATCTTACCAAAATATCTGAGGATGCCATAGAGAGCCAGCTACCATTTCTCGAAACCACCACTTTTAACCTTCTTTACTCTCATTACAATTCTTCTTTTATGTGTAACATTGCCACAGTCTCAGGCTTCCCAGGTGGCTCAGTGGCTAAGAATCTGCCTGCCAATGCAACAGATGCAGGAGACCCAGGTTTGATCCTTGAGTGGGGAAGACCCCCTGGAGGAGGAAATGGCAACCCACTCCAGCGTTCTTGCCAGGAAAACCCCATGAACAGAGGAACTTGGTGGGCTACAGTCCATAGCGCTCCGCAGAGTCAGGCATGGCTGAACACACACACATGCACGCCGGCACAGCCACAGCCAGCAAAAACCTTGCTTCCTAACTCCATAACTACACAGAGGGTATTCAGCAAGAATTCTTTCAATTCTTGTTCCTCTCTCACTAACAAATTCACCCACATTGTAACACATTACTTAAGCAAGGGATAAAGTTTCAGATATTTACCTGCAGAGATGTGTTCTTTGTTGCTGAAATTTAATAACATGCCCCTTACCACAGATGACTGTATTAGCATAACTACTCAAGTTGGGATAATTAGATATCTCTTTTGAGCATTTAGTATTTGCTTTCAAAAGTAGTCACAGGCAGTCTTTGATGACGGCTGAAACTGCCTTATGTAAATTTAGGAGCCACGTGCACATGGAAAAGCAGAGAAGGTAACACTGAAGTGAAGATTCCAAGGGAAGGAGGAATGGGAGACCCACAGCTCTGCCCTGGAGAGAGTAATTTTGGATCTTGACGAGATTCTGGTTCCTGTTTCCACTCCTAGTAAGGTGGACCTCCTGCTTTGAGATCCCAGCAGATACTTCTGAAGCTTATATCCCCTACCCACTTGCTTGCTGCTGCTGCTGCTAAGTCACTTCAGTTGTGCCCGACTCTGTGCGACCCCATAGACGGCAGCCCACCAGGCTCCCTTGTCCCTGGGATTCTCAAGGCAAGAACACTGGAGTGGGTTGCCATTACCTTCTCCAATGCATGAAAGTGAAAAGTGAAAGTGAACTCGCTCAGTCATGTCCGACTCTTCACGACCCCATGGACTGCAGCCTACCAGGTTCCTACGTCCATGGGATTTTCCAGGCAAGAGTACTGGAGTGGGGTGCCATTGCCTTCTCTGACCCACTTGCTATGAGCTGTAGTAACTTGCAACACTCTCCTCCCCTCTGCTAAAAAATCCACTTAGGCAAGTTGTTTACATCCATTCTTTCTCCTTCTCTCCAATTTCAGTAAAATACTTTCTCTTCTATCTCTGCTCTTTTATTATCTCCCTTTGTTTATATGCTTTGAATCCAATCTTCTCTTGTGCTATTGATCATCAACACTCTTCTCTTTTCTTTGGCCTCACTTTCTATCCCTTTCCTCTTGGAATATAAACACCCTGAGGGTTTCCCTGGTAGCTCAGATGGTAAAGAGTTTGCCTGCAATGCAGGAGACCCAGGTTTGATCCCTGGGTTGGGAAGATCCCCTGGAGAAGGAAATGGCAACCCACTCCAGTATTCTTATCTGGAAAATCCCATGGACGGAGAAGCCTGGCAGGCTACTGTCCATGGGGTAGCAAAGAGTCGGACACGACTGAGTGTCTAACACACACCACTCCAAGCTTGAAAAACAACACATCTTCCTTGAACTTGTGCTTTTTGCAAACATTGCTATATTGTCACAATTATGCTCAGCAGATAACCTTTTCCCGTCCATGGTCAAACTTCTGAGAAAGACAGTCTAATCTCACAGTCTCCTTTATTCCTCCCTTATTTATGACTCAGTCACTGCAATTTGCTTCTTTGCTCTTAGTACCTTTCATTCATAATTTTCAATTCTTAATTTTTTTGGGTATATCTCAGCATTTGACATACTCTGACTTCTCTTTTAAAACTAGCTCTCTCCTTTGTTTCTGACATATCACACTGTATACTATACACATTCTTCCTTATGAAACTAATTCTTATTCATCTTAATGACCCACAATTGTAAATGTAGAGCTCAGATCATTGCGTTAAACTCCAGTCCTACATATTAATACGCACACACACATATGTGTATACTATACGTCACATATATATACATGCATATTTTTGGTATACAAGCTGGAAATCTCAAAGTCATCCATGAGCTTAGGGTTGCTAAAAATTTTAACTGATCTCTTTGTTTTTACTACCATTCCTTCAATCTAGGATTTACACTGTTGGCAAATGATCTTTCCAAAATATGTATTTAACCACCTCTGCCCAGGCCTGCTGACAAAAGTAGTGGGCTTGGAACAAGAGTGCAAATAGATTCTCACATACAATATGTTTAATATTTTAAAGCTATATATGAATGTAACAGGCTGTTAAATAAAATCAATTATATACTTCTACCTTAAATATATTTTTATAATAACAGAATCATAGCACACAGCTACATTTTATGTAACTAATATTTGACAGATTCTCAGATAAATGAATAAATCATTGTTACCACTTAACTAGATTTTCTGCTGTTGGGATGATAATATTCACATAAGTAATCAAATAAAGGTATATGACATTACTTGATAGTTTTCAATAAATTTTATGCTTCTTGACTTTATTTTGGAAAAAATCATAAATTATACTATTAAAACTTTCTTATAATTCAAGTTTTATTCCAAGCAATACCAAGTTAGAAGTTTTCCTTAAATTGCTGTAGTTCTTAAACAGCTTTCTGTTAATGGCAATTTGGAGAAACTTTTCTACTGCCAAAGCAGTAGCAATTGGAATTGTCAATAAAAGTCTTCAAGAAATACTTGAATGAGAGATGAACAATAAATTTTATATATAATATTGAAACTGTGAAATGGGGCTACACATGATAAAGTATTATTATTTTAGTAAATATTACAAATTATTTTAATTTTGTTATATAAATCAATACTAATCATATCACTGTTTTAGTCTTCTCTTGAAGCAATATCTAAATCCACTTATTAATATAAAGCCTTGGTATCACATTTATACTGTACCTCTTTTATAATATATCATGCTTACTTCTCATATAATTTTTAGAGCTATAAATTCCTTAATAACAAAATACTCCTCATTGCCATATGTAATACTGGATGTACCATATTATTTTATGAGTGCCTCCATACTTTGAACTGAAATACAGTAAGGACCAAGAAAATGGGTGCTTGGCCCAACTGAAAAACAACAAAATAATTTTAAATATCCATTATCTTTATGATAGCTTAAGGGAAGTATTTGGCAAGTTGCAAAAAATTTTCTTTTTTCCTTACCTCAATATTTCTGCACCATAAATTCGGCCCATAATTCAAAATGCTGTTTATTGGCAATATCCATAGTGGTACAACCTACACTCCTGCATGACTTTTAGGTGTGGTCATCTCTTGTTTTGAGAAAGTGTGGGAAAAATATGTGAAGAAGCATTTCTCTGGAACCTGAACGGATTCAGTCATGAGAGTGGGTTTTCAGGCTAGATTACAAATAACAGAGGTGAACATCCTTTCTGGTTTGCATGGGACTGAGGACTTCTGTGGGATGCAAAATTTTCAGTGTTAAAACTGAGAAAGTCCCAGGCAAATTCAAACATGTTTATCACTCTAACATGTATATTTTAAAAAAAAATAAAATTCGTGTGTACATTTTTGATATGTGCAGCTCCAGGGCTCAGGGATTCCTCCTCCCCTTGTCTAAGAGTGGTACTGCCTATGCCACTCCTTTGTTTAAATTACTTTACCTTCTATCATTGATATGACAAAATCCAAACAGCTTAGACATTAGACGCAGCTATTCTTGCTCCTTCCTTTCTTTCTAGAGTTATCTGTTATTGCTTCTTTAATCTACACCTTTGCTCTGTGCTAAATTTCTTATATTTCCCAAACCAGTTATATATTTTAATACTCCTCCATTTCTACTTGTGGTCTTGTCTTTGGAGATTGCTGTCTCCCCAGTTCATTGCCTGAGTCATTCTAATTACTCTTGAAATCTCATTTCAAATATCATCTCTCCAGGAAGCAATATATAATCCCCCTACCCCTCCCACCTCCTTGTCTCAGTATAGCAGCGCACTTAAGAGCATGGGTTCTGAAATCAGCCTATCTGAACTCAGATCCAAGCCCTACCACTTACCAAGTGTGTAACCTTGGCAAATAATTTAATTTCCCTTTGCCTCAGTTTCCATCTGTAAAATGAAAATTAGAATACTACTTATTCACAAGGTTGTTGTGAGGGTAAAGGAAACAATGAGAACAACTCTAATACACAGCACATATTAATGTTAGCTCATTATAATTCTACCCAGACACATAGTAGATGATTGATACATGTTTTGGAATGCCTGGGAGGCATGTCTGCTTTCTAGGAATTTACAAATCAAAATGAAAAGAGATAAGTGAATTCATCTGGCTTTAAATTTTTATCTCATAGTTTCCAGTGACTAGGCAATTGGTGTCCAGATGACTTGAAATTCTAAACTAGGACTCTGAAAATGGTAAGATCCAGATATTTCCATCTGGAGTGCAACTTCAGGGAATTTAAAATAGTTGTCAAATGATGCCTGTCATTTAAAGGATACATCTTGTAAGTTAGGAACTCAGATTCCAATTTATGAGGGAAAACAGTCAGTCTCAGAGATGAAGAGGGGAAGGGGAGAAAGAGAAAAATAGAGGGTCCCGTTATTATTCACAAATAATGGGACTGAATTTCAAAGACTATTCCAGAAATGACCAGAACTGAATTTCAAAGACTATTCCAGAAATGACCAGAACTCCAGACCTGAATGGGAACTATACTATTCACTCAGGAGAGGTTTGGGCTTAGTAAAACTATGGCTCAACCCACACGCCCTGGCTATCCTAAGAGTAATCTTGTTTCCTGGACCTTATTTGTGAGGAGGTAGACAAACTGAACAGCGTGGGAGTCCAGCACATGTCTAAGAGTCACTGGAGCTGGGGGGGTACGACAGTCTTCAGCTGTTAGAATGCTCTAGACCTCAACCTAGAGGTGATCTCTTAGCTTTGGGCTAAGGTGGAAGAGAGTTGCTGCTAAGTCGCTTCAGTTGTGTCCGACTCTGTGCGACCCCGTAGACAGCAGCACATCAGGCTCCCCTGTCCCAGGGATTCTCCAGGCAAGAACACTGGAGTGGGTTGCCATTTCCTTCTCCAATGCATGAAAGTGAAAAGTGAAAGTGAAGTCGCTCAGTCGTGTCTGACCCTCAGCGACCCCATGGACTGCAGCCTTCCAGGCTCCTCCGTCCAGGGGTTTTCCAGGCAAGAGTACTGGAGTGGGGTACCATAGTGAGTCCAGATACATGGAGTGAGGCATGACCATGTTCCTGGAAATGAAGCAGAGATCTTTGAAGCAGCTGTGGCAGAACTTCAATCCCGGGTCTGAATTTTGAATCTTGTGCTTTTACCATTTTAAAACATACAAGGCATCACTATTTGATGGAATAAATGTGTTCAAGAGAGTAAAAGTGGAGTGTATTATGTTTCTTCTAAATCCATTTTCAACAATTTTTTTCTTATAAATATGGCAATGTATTTCTACCACAACAGAAGGGAAGGGCATTTCAATATCACATGTCAAAATAGAAAGTAAACAATTAGTTATTTCATTTGAACCTTACAAAATCCTGTAAGGTAGGGCAGGAAGATATATATTACTACCTCCACGTTCCCTGTGTAGAAAGGAAAATGAAGCACATTGGGGTCAAGTAAATTGTCAAAGGTCACATAGCAAGTTGGTGAGACAAATACTCTCCCAATACCCTTTCCACCAGACCATGTTAGCCCTAAAAGGTCATGACTACACACTTGTTTCCAAGTCTGAATTGCATTTTGGAGTGTAGAACCAGGTGACTAATGGAGAAACAGCGTCTGGATACCACGTTATTGAGCTTGGAAGAAACAGTCCTGTTTAAGCCAATGACTGAAGCTGAGGGAATAACCTGATGGAAGACTGAATGTTCCAAAGCCAAGTGCTGCCTGCCTGTGTCAAGATACATGCAGTTTTACCTCAACACTAAGGAGGGAAACATCTGCTAAAATGGAACTACTCCAACTCAAGAGAGATGAGAAAAAAGCTTGATTATAACACTAACAATATCCACCTAACTTCATAAGAATGCACTATTGCACAAGAACAATTTGCTGGGTTATAAAAACTGCTGGGTTAACCAGGTGGCATTGTTGGGTGCGAATCTTGCTTTCCACTTTGCCAAGTAGATATTTAAATGTCAACAGGTGAGTCCTCCAAGTGCCGTTCAGTTATATGGTTAGTGGAAATGTTTAATTAACTTTATCAACACTATAATCCAGCTTGCAAAAAGTGGAACTTGAAACATAATAAATTTACTGGGTGATACTATATATATATTGGAGAAGGATATGGCAGCCCACTCCAGTACGCTTGCCTGGGAAATCCAACTGACACAGGAGCCTGGTGGGCTAAAGTCCATGGGGTCACAAAAGAGTCAGATATGACTGAGCAACTAAACAGCAACATTACATATGTACATATACACATATATATGTACATATAATAATATAAATTATATATAATAATATTATATATGTAATAGCTATATGAAGAATTATAATGGATATACTCTTTCTATTTTTTCTTTTGATTCAAGTATATTTTCCCATTGCTGTTTGCTTGAATCAGCAGATAAATAACGGATCTACATAAAGGGAGAGAGGTCATGAGAATGTCACATCTTTCTCCTGGTTTGGTGTCCTGCTCCTCATTCATGCCTGCACCACTGTCTGCCTCAAGACACCAGGGTGGTAAGCACTATGACAACTCTGGTTTAATATATGTTTTTTTGCTACATTCCTTCCTACAACAAGACGCTACATAGTGTCAGGGAACCTGATCCATGTCCCAGTGTCAGATTGCCACACTTGAGCTCCAGTAAAGAGTAAGAAGTAGCATGAATCCTGAGTTTCTAGAGCTTCACAGTTATTGTTTGTTACTAAGTTGGAAATAAACTAAGATGACATCTCAGTTTTTTAAAAAGTGTATGTTTGCACATTAAGTAAAGAAAATGCTTTCTAAACTAAACAGAAATTACTCCTGTGTTTTTATATTATTATCTACCTCCATCAGAGAATTGAGAGATAATTTAGGGGTTAGCTTGTATTTGTGGTCTAATCTAGTAAGTCATGCTTTTTACTGATCCTCAAGTCAACTATTAGGATCCATCAAAATAGATTATATGTGTAAATAGGAAGGAAATGAGATTAGATGGAAATGATTTTACTAATGCTCACGGTGACAGTGACACATTCTGACATGCCATTAAGGTAATGTATACACAGACTTCACAAACAAATATCTGCATGAGCATATGCAGGTATGAATACAAATACATTCGGGGAAGACAGGCTGGGAAACTGGAAGGAGACATAGTGTTCAAGATTAGTTGGGCCTGATTCTTAACCTTCTTCCCATCTCATTAGGACAAGACCTTTTTGATGCTGTGCTTGTTTCAAAACCTAAAAGAGTCCAGAATAAATGTTTCCCTAAACAGAAACACTCAATTTATTACATGCATTCTTTCACAATAATGGGATAAGCTCAAAGTGTGATGAAAGAACAAATAGGGGCATGTGCTGACCTTTCCAGATGTGGTGTGACCTTGCCTCTCCATGAATAGCGCTGACAATGGAAAGCCCCATTAAGGACTCGAGGGCCTAAGGGAGGCTCTGATGATTTTAGATTCTGTTTTCCTGGCTATATGAATCTTAACCTCGACCTGATACTCTTCAGTCAAACTTGAGATGCATGGATCATATCTGCAGGTAGGTTGCTTATAGCAGTCAATGAGGCAGCACTAAAGAATCTCACCTCATACTTAGTGCAATCAACTTTCTTCTACCAACTCACATTCAAGCTCTAAAAAGCTGAGTGCACACATGTGCTTCCAGTTATCACTGAACACTAAAAGGACAATCATACTAGTTTTTCATATCTTTATCACCTTATCCAGGCAAGATACTGGAGTGGGGTGCCATTTTCTACTCCGGGGGAATCTTCCCAATCCAGGGACTGAACCTGTATCACTTCACTGGCAGATGGACTCTTTACCACGGGGCCACCGGCTAGCCCCATACTGAACAACCATCCCCCAAATACTGTCAGTTCTTAGACCATCAATAAGATATATACTTTAAGTACAGAGCTAACATAAATGTAGAGAATCTGTGCTTTAATTCAGTTGTTTATTTATTTATATATTCAAGATAAGCAGGGCTTCCCTGGTGGCTCAGATAGTATAGAGTCAGTCGCAGTGCAGGAGACCTGGGTTTGATCCCTAGGTCAGGAAGATTCCCTGGAGGAGGGCATGGCAACCCACTCCAGCACTCTTGCTTGAAGAATCCCATGCGCAGAGGAGCCTGATGGGCCTACAGTCCACGGGATCTCAGAGTTGAACACTTAACTTAAAGATAGGCATATAACTATAAGTTGCTTAAGTGAAGTTGCTCAGTCGTGTCTGACTCTTTGTGACCCCATGGACAGCAGTAAACCAGGCTCCTCCGTCCATAGGATTTTTCAGGCAAGAATACTGGAGTGGGTTGCCATTTCCTTCTCCAAAAGGTCAGCTCGAGGCATTGGCCAGGAATTGAACCCAGGTCAACTGCTTGGAAGGCAGCTATGCTCACCACTATACCACCAATGCTAGAATTTCTATAGTAGGATTCACCTTATAAAACATTTTCATTCCCATCAAAATTATGCAATCACTTTTAATATCATCATTTTTTACAGATGAGAAAACCAAAGCTCCAATAGTTCACTGATTTGCCGTAAGTAAATAACTACTGAAAATGACAAGAGTGGGACTTGAACTTGGATACACAGATGTTACATTCCATATGCTATCCACCTTGCCACATTTATTCTTCTATCTCTACTCTCAGCTACAAAAGATGTGCTTATAATGTGCATTAGGGTGTTATCACTTCTGCTCAGAGATAGAGACACTAATATAAGACTGGAAAAAAATTAGGTGCATCATCACACAAGACTGCAAAACAAGTTCAGAAATAATGGCTTTCATTCTGGGGACTATGTGCCGTGGTCAATAACATGGTAATTAGTTCAGTTCAGTTCTGTCACTCAGTCATGTCCAACCCTTTGCAACCCCATGAATTGCAGCACACCAGGCTTCCCTGTCCATCACCAACTCACAGAATTCACCCAAACTCATGTGCATCAAGTCGGTGATGCCATCCAGCCATCTCATCCTCCGTCATCCCTTTCTCCTCCTGCCCCCAATCCCTCCCAGCATCAAAGTCTTTTCCAATGAGTCAACTTTTTGCATGAAGTGGCCAAAGTATTGGAGTTTCAGCTTTAGCTTCTGTCCTTTCAAAAAACACCAGGACTGATCTCCTTTAGAATGGACTGGTTGGATCTCCTGGCAGTCCAAGGGACTCTCAAGAGTCTTCTCCAACACCATAGTTCAAAAGCATTAATTAATGCTTTGGCGCTCAGCTTTCTTTACAGTCCAACTCTCTCATCCATACATGACCATAGGAAAAACCATAGCCTTGACTAGACGGACCTTATTCAGCAAAGTAATGTCTCTGCTTTTGAATATGCTGTCTAGGTTGGTCATAAATTTCCTTACAAGGAGTAAGCGTCTTTTAATTTCATGGCTGCAATCACCATCTGCAGTGATTTTGGAGCCCCCCAAAATAAAGCCTGACACTGTTTCCACTGTTTCCCCGTCTATTTCCCATGAAGTGATGGGACCAGATGCCATGATCTTCGTTTTCTGAATGTTGAGCTTTAAGCCAACTTTTTCACTCTCCTATTTCACTTTCATCAGGAGGCTTTTTAGTTCCTCTTCACTTTCTGCCATAAGGGCGGTGTCATCTGCATATCTGAGGTTATTGATATTTCTCCCGGGAATCTTGATTCCAGCTTGTGTTTCTTCCAGTCCAGTGTTTCTCATGACGTACTCTTCATATAAGTTAAACAAGCAGGGTGACAATATACAGACTTGATGTACTCCTTTTCCTATTTGGAACCAGTCTGTTGTTCCATGTCCAGTTCTAACTGTTGCTTCCTGACCTGCATATAGGTTTCTCAAGAGGCAGGTCAGGTGGTCTGGTATTCCCATCTCTCTCAGAATTTCCCACAGTTTTTTGTGATCCACACACTCAAAGGCTTTGGCACAGTCAATACAGCAGAAATAGATGTTTTTCTGGAACTCTCTTGCTTTTTCCATGATCCAGCAGATGTTGGCAATTTGATCTCTGGTTCCTCTGCCTTTTCTAAAACCAGCTTGAACATCAGGGAGTTCATGGTTTACGTATTGCTGAAGCCTGGCTTGGAGAATTTTGAGCATTACTTTACTAGTATGTGAGATGAGTGAAACTGTGCGGTAGTTTCAGCATTCTTTGGCATTGCCTTTCTTTGGGATTAGAATGACAACTGACCTTTTCCAGTCCTGTGGCCACTGCTGAGTTTTCCAAATTTGCTTGCATATTGAGTGCAGCACTTTCACAGCGTCATCTTTCAGGATTTGAAATAGCTCAACTAGAATTCCATCACCTCCACTAGTTTTGTTTGTAGTGATGCTTTCTTTTTTTATTTTATTTTATTTTATTTTATTTTATTTTTTTAAATTTTAAAATCTTTAATTCTTACATGCATTCCCAAACATGAACCTGACTTCACATTCCAGGATGTCTGGCTCTAGGTGAGTGATCACACCATCGTGATTATTTTGGTTGTGAAGATCTTTTTTGTACAGTTCTTCTGTGTGTTCTTGCCACCTCTTCTTAATATCTTCTGCTTCTGTAAGGTCCATAACATGGTAATAAAAAAGAAAAAAAGAACAATATATTCTTTGATATACAATGGAAAATAATTTTAGATTCTCTAATTCTTTAATAGCTCCCATTTATGTATTTAATACTACTTCCAATAAATGTTCTAAAAACTAAGAAAGAAAGAAAATAGAAACTTCAAATTCTACTTAAGAATTAAATTATTTTAAGCAATAATTTCAACACAGGCTACTTTTAGTCCCTTGAGTATACTGCAAGATAATAGCCCTTTAATGCATAGAGGGTTATTTATAACATCTGTATTAACTTTTTACCCAGTGTTTAGTTGAAACTCATAAGTGCTTGAAATTTAAGCAAATAATTTTAGTTCTGTTTATGTGTTGGCCAAAAATAATGATGGAAATTTTGTATTCTGTAATTGCATCAATAAACATATCAGAAAAAAATAGTGAAGATGGATTTTTGTTCATTTACATTGAATATCTAAATAGGTTGTGCTCTTTAAATATCTCTCAACCATCAAGGGAAAAACTATGGTTAGAAAGAAAAGCCTTGCCAAAGGGCCATAATCAGGTTAAGTGGACATGCATTCTTTCTGAATTCCTACATTTTTCTTTTCAATGAAAATATAAAGAGACAGAATAGCATTTTGATGCCAAAATGTAAGACGTTTTACATTTCTCCATCTCAAATCTCTTTACATGAGGAAAGTAAGAAAGTAGAGTGAATTTTCAGGTAACAAATTCCTCTGAACCACACATTTTTCATCTTCCATTTACTATGTAAGTCAGCTTTCTGTGTATATGTACTTTTTTTTCCATTGGTGTCAGTCCTCCTACATTTTGCATTTAAGTAACACTTTAACATGAAACCACAGGTACAGGCCATGGGTGAGAGAGCCTGAGGGAATGTTTCTTAGAGTTCAGGACTAATGTTAAGATTAAATCAAGTTTATTTCAGTTCCAGTTTTCCCCTCTTACACATTAGCAATTATTACAATTGCATCAGAATATATATATATATATATATACACATATACATATACATATACATATACATATATATATATACATATTATTTTCCTCTCACAATTCTTATGCTTTTCAATGTATGTGACTCATTTATGGTGAAGTGATGCTAGATGTAATTGTCACATGGATTGAAAATTGTAGAGGGGATGTAGACTGGGCTTCAAATTTAGGGAATATGAAATATTTTATTTTAACATATGTTTATTTGAGGCCATGTGTACTTTTTCAGGTCTATTAAAGTTCTAGAAGAAGACTCTTGAGAATCCCTTTGATTGCAAAGAGATCAAACCAGTCAACCCTAAAAGAAATAAACCCTAAATATTCATTGGAAAGACATGCTGCAGCTCCAATACTTTGTCCATCTGATGCGAAGAGTAGACTCATTGGATAAGAGGTTAATACTGGGAAAGATTACAGGCAGGAAAAGAAGTGGGTGACAGAGGATGAGATGGTTGGATGGCATCACCAACTCAATGGACATGAGTTTGAGTGAACTCTAGGAGACGGTGAAGGACAGGGAAGCCTGGCGTGCTGCAGTCCATGCGGTTGCAAAGAGTCAGACAAAACTTAGAAACTGAACAACAAAAAGCTCTAGAGGAGTTAAGGTGAGAGGGAAGGCATAGCCTGGCTTCATCTGATTTCTAGGTGGATGGAATAGGGGAAAAGGAACTGGTGTTTTAGAACTGTCTAGTTACATTTTTAGCTACTACATGAATGTCTATGCTATTGAACATACTAATATTTAAATGTACACACAAAACTGAATTCTAAATCCCCTCCTCCCCGTCTAGTCTATCCTCAATGCATTGAAGAGAATCTTTCTAAAATTTAACTCTACAGCAACTTCCCACTTTATTCAGTTAAAAAGCAAACATCTGTATAATGGTAAGAGCACTCTCTCCATCTCTCACATTCACCTCTGCTATTACGTGAACACACCAGGCACCTTTCCATCTTTAGGTCTTTGTTTTAGCTCTTCTCATTCTAAAAAATTTTCCCACCAGCTATATCTGCTTATTTCACTTTTCATACTCTCCAAAGTTTTCTTCAATCATCACCTTTATAATGAGACCTTCCTTACCTACCGATTCAATTTACTCTCCACCCAAACCCTTGGCAACCTTTTTACCTTCCTTTGTTTTTTTCACATAACACATACTTTCTTTGAAGATACTATAAAATTTACTTATTTATTATATTCATTGTTTATTGCTTGTTTCCTTCCTGAAATTTAAGCTCCATGTGGACAGGGATCTTTGGTTTCTCCTATGCATCAAAAAGGCCTAAATGGTGCCTGACACTTTGACGACATTCAATATTAATGGGTTGAGTGAATGAATGTCACCAACCTTAGACTCCCAAATACCCAGCTCATTTTCTCTATCTCCATTTCTTTATTTCTGTTCTTTCTTTTTCACACATGTACACTTATATATATGTGTGTGTGTGTGCAAAGTCACTTCAGTAGTGTCCAACTCTGCGACCCTATGGACTGTAGCCTGCCAAGCTCCTCTGCTCATGGGATTCTCCAAGGTAAGAATACTGGGGTAGGTTGCCATGACATCCTCCAGGGGATCTTCCCAACCAAGGGATTGAACCTAAATATCATATGTCGACTGCACTGGCAAGAGGGTTCTTTACCACTAGCACCATCTAGGAAACCCACACTTATATGCATAGTAGCTATAAAACATTGTAACTCATCCATTCAATATCTCAGATCCTAGTGAAAAGGATATGTAGCTAGAGGTAAAGAAACAGCTCTACAACAGAACTCTCTATGACAGAGAACCTATTGTGGAAGTAAATGAAGACCAACCAAATGCAAGGAAACAAAGGTTACCTATTCAGAGTTTGTTAGAGCAAGGAATTTAGCCATCATCATTTATGGGCTTCACAGATTCAAAGGCTGGCAAAGAGTGGAATAAAAGAAAGGTTTCAGGTTATACTCTGAGTGGAGTCTGTTGGCAGAGAGAAGCTGTGGACAGGCTAACTAGAAGCAGGGCATCTTATGTAATTGGCCCAGGACACATATTTCCTTTCTCTGGTTGGTAATAAGCTGGAAACTAGGAAAAAATTTTGGAAGCTTTTAGTTATTAACCAAATTTTATCTTTTGGTTCTGACTATTACTAGCTGGCTCTTGGATTGTTACTAGAGATCACAATATGACTTCCTATAAATTTGACTCATCAATAGCAGATTAGATTCATAGGCTGGTTACTGCAGATAATGGATTGGCTTCCTGGGCTGTTTATTGCAGGCTGTAAGTCAAAGTTCTATATTATATATAGTCTGGCCATTATCCATTTGTATATTGAGTCTCACAGTAAAATGAACACATAGAGAAACTTTTAAAAGTAGATAAATAGTACATATCTATACATCTATTACTGAAATCAAATTAATGATCTCTAAATAATCTTTTTAAACAACTATTATCACTTCTTCAAATTCTCTTGATTTCTAGAATCTCAATGAATTGCTCATAGGCTGATTTTTTTTTTTTAATCTCAAATGCAGTCCTTTCTGATCCCCACTGAGATTCTTCTCATTTGGTTATAAAAGTCTGGGACAGTGAACCTTTTAAATGTATTTGGGGATGAAACAGTGACAGACTTTATTTTCCTGAGCTCCAAAATCACTGCAGATGGTGACTGCAGCCATGAAATTAAAAGATGCTTGCTCCTTGGAAGAAAAGCTATGACTAACCTAGACAGCATATTAAAAAGCAGAGACATCAGAGACATTACTTTGCCAACAAAAGTCCGTCTAGTCAAAGGTATGGTTTTTTGAGTAGTCATGTATGGATGTGAGAGTTGGACTATAAAGAAAGCTGAGCACCGAAGAATCAATGCTTTTGAACTGTGGTGTTGGAGAAGAATCTTGAGAGTCCCTGGGACTGCAAGGAGATCAAACAAGTCCATCCTAAAGGAAATCAGTCCTGAATATTTGTTGGAAGGACTGATGCTGATGCTGAAACTTGAATACTTTGGCCACCTGATGCAAAGAACTAGCTCACTGGAAAAGACCTTGAGGCTGGGAAAGATTGAAGGCAGGAGGAAAAGGGGGAGGCACAGGAGGAGATGGTTGGATGGCACCACCGACTCAATGGGCATGAATTTAAGTAGGCTCTGGGAATTGGCAATAGACAGGGAGGCCTGGCATGCTGCAGTCCATGGGGGTCACAAAGAAGTTGGACATGACTGAGTTACTGAACTGAACTAACTGGCTATGATGTAACAACTCATTGATCACATAAGCACTGGTTTAAGATCAGTATTCGTTGACTTCCACCATTTAGTCGTTATTTGGCTCCAATTTGGTTTTTGCAATATGACTATCAACACATGGAAAATCCAGAGTGAAGGCAGATCTTATTAAAACATTGCCTCCTTCATTCACTTCACTGAGTTATTAATGCACTGAGGGAAAAGTAGGAAATTGTCAACAAGAACAAGAACTTTAAATGGCTTAGCCTTCATCTCCTCTTCAGTTTCACTTCATGCCTAAATCTTGGTTTTGTGCTCCAATTACTCTGAGAAGAACCACTTGGACTGGCTATGTTCCTCACATCACATGGCATTTTCTTATACTTTCTCTCTCAAACCATATAACTTTTCCACATCTCATTCCTGCCATAATTTTGACTAGTTAACTTGTTCTCTGCTATGGTGAGCTCGGGCTTCAACCTTTTTACTAGCTTTAAGCCTTCCTGTTTATCACTATCAGACCATCATGTATATTTTCATCTTAATGCTTATCAGTTATTATGAAGAACCAGCAAAAAAATGTTCTCTCTCTCTTCTCTACTAGACTAAAGCTTTGGAAAGAAGCCAACCATTATGTTTTCAACCTATTTTGTTCTCAGTGCCTAGCACAGTGCCTCTCACATAACAAATACTCAATAAAAATGTTTGTTGAATGAAAGTATCAGTTAATGAGTATTAAGAATACACACACATGTGAAATAGGGCCAGTGACCTGAAGAAGCTCACAGTCTGCTGCTGCTGCTGCTGCTAAGTCACTTCAGTCATGTCCTACTCTGTGTGACGCCACTGACGGCAGCCCACCAGGCTCCCCCGTCTCTGGGATCCTCCAGGCAAGAACACTGGAGTGGGTTGCCATTTCCTTCTCCAATGCATGAAAGTGAAAAGTGAAAGGGAAGTCGCTCAGTTGTGTCCGACTCTTCGTGACCCCATGGACCACAGGCTATCAGGCTCCTCTGTCCATGGGATTTTCCTAGAGAGGAGTTAAAATAAATCAGACATAAATACTAAAAGTGATCTAGAAAGTATTATGAAAGAATCCTAGAGGAAGGAACAATTAATTGCAAGAATAAGGTCAACTTCTCAAACAAGGTGCTCTTTGAGTGGTGTTTAGGGTAGAAGTTTTTTTCAGATGTTGAGAAAGAAGTGAAAATCATGAAAATCATGACACACTCTTATCTATGCTTCCCGTAACACAGACCATGTACATTAAATATTTACTTATATTATTTGTATTACTTATAATATTTGGATCAGCGACTATCCTTGATCATCCATAATAGTGTTCCTCTGTTCATTGGGCATGAAGATTTATAGTTGAGTCATAAACTATATAAAATATTTTGAAAAGAAATGATGACATTTCTTTTGAAAAGGCTGAAGCAGCTATTTCTTTTACTAGTCTTAGCATAAATTTAAAAGGAGGAAAAGGAAAAAAATAATCTTTTCATAATGCTAATAAATCAAGTTATTCAAGGCTATTCTTTGATGGATAAAGAAATATTGAACTAGGCAAACTGAGATCTGAAAACTAAGAAAAAGTTTGGTTATGAGACAGGGCTTTATTAGGAGGATTTTCCTACAGTACTCAGTCACCCTTGCTGTTCTCCATTCATGAGGAAAAAAAACACCCTGTAAGTCACTGCGGAAAATATAAAATTTCCTTACTTCCAAATTGAAGACTGTAGATTTAAAAGCCAACAGTCTCATACCCTTAAACAATCTTACATTTTCAAACAGTAACATTTATAACAAAGATTTACTTGCCCCAAATGTTAATTATGTCTAAAGCTCTTAGGAACCCATACATTCAAGGTAACTCAGTGCTCACATACAAGCCTTTATCAATGGGCTCAGATGTATCTTTAAGAAAAGACAATATATGGTCTTTTTTTATAAGATACGGATGCCCATGTGTGTATGGATGCTCACTCCTGTCTGACTCTTTGTGACTCCACAGGCTGTAGCCCACCAGACATCTCTGTCCATGGGATTTTCCAGGCAAGAATACTGGGGTGGGTTGCCATTTTCTGCTCCAGCAGATCTTCTCGACCCAGGGATTGAACCTGTGCCTTCTGTGTCTCTTGTATTGGCAGGCAAATTCTATACTACAGAAATACCTGGGAAGCCCTTTTATAAGATACAAGCATATAAAAGTAGTGATGTGATATACAGATTTGCTTCTGAGAAACAACCACAACAAACTCCTTAGCCTGGCAATGATGGTCTATTCCCAATTCCTGTATTTTAGAAGGCACTGAAAGAGAAATACAATGTAATGCATTCCCTTTATTTTTTTTTAATTTTTATAGCAGAAAAATATAGTTTCTTGTAAAACTGTAGGGATATTTTGGTCAGGATTCAGAAATGTAAAGCCTTGCCTCCCTCTCTGTCAGGGTTTGTATTCTATCTAGTTTTTTTTTTTTTAACTTTACTTTATTTTACTTTACAATACTGTATTGGTTTTGCCATACATTGACATGAATCCACCACAGGTGTACAGGAGTTCCCAAACATGAACCCCCCTCCCACCTCCCACCCCATATCATCTCTCTGGATCATCCCTGTGCACCAGCCCCAAGCATCCTGTATCCTGCATCGAACATAGACTGGCGATTCGTTTCTTAGTGTTCCCTTTAAATCTTTACTTACAGGCAAAGTATAATGCCTTCTTAATCATGCCTGAATATTTAAGAATTTTTCCAATAGTTCCTCCTGATTATATTTCAGCTGAGTCTGCCACAGAGAACAGAATCTGCAACCTAACAGGAAAAATTGGGGCAGATGTTACAGTTAGACTGAACAGAACTGACATTTGAAGGCTTTTCATAATTTTCCATCCCTAATATTATTGTCATGGAAATGAGAGAAGAAATGGTGACAATGCCTTTCAGTAAGAGAGCCCAGCAGTCCTCTATCTGATACGCTAATCATGAAGACATAGAAATATCTTCAGCACAATGGATTTGTGCTTACCCTCCCCCACTGTAATGCTTACCCAAATACCCATAACTGGCTTTTGATGTGCTGATAAATGTCACTTTATTTGAAGCAAATAAAAAAGCTTTGCCATTTAATTGTAATATAAGTTAGTTTTGGCTATGAACAAAAGACAATAGAGTGCAAAGGCTTCCTATAGGGACTCGTATTTGAATGGAAATTTAATGCCCCTGGTCTTGCTTTTAGCTCCATCTCAGAGACAACATAACAGGCAGTGTGTGGACTCTCCCATCCCCTGTGAAAAGGATCTATTGATATATTGTAAGGAAGATATATCTGCAGTAGCAGTAGTGTTAGTCGCTCAGTTGTGTCCCACTCTTTGCAACCCCACGGACTGTAGCCTACCAGGCTCCTCTGTCCGTGGGATTCTCCAGGCAAGAATACTGGAGTGGATTGCCATTTCCTTCTCCAGTGGATCATCCCAACCCAGGGATCAAACCCAGATCTCCTGCATAGCAGGCAGATTCTTTACTGTTTGAGCTATTGTAAGAAAAATATATCTGTTCTGTTCCGTTCAGTTCACTCACTCAGTCGTGTCTGACTCTTTGCGACCCAATGGACAGCAGCAGGCCAGGTTTCCCTCTCCATCAAACTCCCAGAGCCTGCTCAAACTCATGCCCATTGAGGTGGTGATGCCATCCAATCATCTCATCCTCTGTCATTCCCCTCTCTTCCCGCCTTCAATGTTTCACAGCATCAGGGTCTTTTCCAAGAAGTCAGTTCTTCTCATCAGGTGGCCAAAGTATTGGAGTTTCAGCTTTAGCATTCCTTCCTCTACTGTATCCCATCTCTCTGTTTTCTCTCCATTATAATTATTCCTGAATCACAATTTATTGTTGGGCCATATTCACTCTCTGTATTTAGTTCTTTCAGATATAAAATTCTATTGTCCCTAGAAGTAATGAGTGCCTCTATTTTATTTCTTCATTTCCTCAGCTCTATGTCACTATTACCATATTATCTCCAAATTCTAGTGGTTTGTATGTGTGTGTGTTGGGGGGGGGGGGAGCGCTGGCTGGGGTGGTATGTATACACAGGAAATTTTTTTAAAGTTTTATTGATACGTGTTCACATAGCATACATTTCACCAATTTAGTGCAAAATTTGATAGCTTTTAGAATATTTACAGATGTGTATTTCCATCACCAGATTCTATTTTTGAAGTTTTTAATCAGTCCAAAAAGAAACGTGACACACCTTAGCCATTACCCTCCAACTTCCAGAGCTCCCAGCCCTAGGCAACTGCTAATTATATCTATCTCTATAGATTTGCCAGGTGACTCAGATGGTAAAGAATCCGCTTTCAATGCAGGAGACCTGGGTTCGATCCCTGGGTTGGGAAGATCCCCTGGAGGAGGGCATGGCAACCCACTCCAGTATTCTTGCCTGGAAAATCCCCATGGACGGAGGAGCCTGGCAAGCTACAGTCCATGGGGTCATAGAGTGACTAAGCACACACAGATGTGCCTATTCTGGACATTTCAGATAAATGGAATAGTACAATATGTGGTCCTTTGTGATGGTTAGGGTCACGAAGAGTTGGACACAACTCAGTGACTAACACTTTGACTTTTTTTCGAGGTTATTAGCAATGCCTTCATTTTCATTTCTGATTTGTGTATGTGTGTGTGTCTCCTCTCTCTCCATTCCACCCCCCCCCCACACACACACCCACACACACACACTTACCTATCTGTTGGTTACTTAAATGTTTATCAATATCATTGCTCTTTTTAAAGAAACAACTTTTGGTTTCCTATATTCTGGTACAACTTCAATTGATCCCAGTCTGCAGTCAAGCAGCACGCCTCAGTATTCTGGATCAGGTGAGAAAGAAATGGGTTTCCTGCAAGTATCTCAGACAGCTGGGAAGCCACATGCTCACTCACATGCTTTCACTTTCCTGTAGGGGAGAGATCAGCCCGAGGGAGCTTCTCTTGGCTCTAGGCTGTGCTACTTAGGGGAGTGGTAATGCAGGTAGAGCGTAACTGATCTTTAGCATCTTTATTGCATCTAATCTGGACTTTTTTTTTTTTTTTTGCTTGCTTTAATAGTATGCTGGAACTTCTCTGCTGGACTGCTGGGTTTGTGAAGAGGTATTCCCATGCATGGGTGATTGTTAAAATCAGTGCCATTGGGGGAAAGATGGTAGAAAACTCCTGCTGATCCAGTTGATCCTTCACTTCTTGTCTCCATTGTTCCTTAAAGATCAGCCAGAGGTGAAAGCACATGCTCTTCTCAGGGGTTTCTGAGCATGCACCCTGCTCTGTGCATGCACATGGGCTTTCCAGATTCCCCAGAATATGTGGATGAGTGTAAAGTCTTTATGCCCCCAAATGCTCCAGCTTTTCCATCCAGGCTTTTAGCATGTCTATTGCTTTCCACTACTATTTTGGTGGCAAGTCGTTCACTTGTCTTTAAGTGTTTTTGATGAACATACTCCATTATAGGCACTTCTTTGCACTTCATCTCTGCTGGCTCAGACAGTAAAGATCTTTTCTGCAAATGCAAGAAACCCAGGTTTGATCCCTGGGTCGAGAAGATGCCCTAGAGAAGGAAATGGCAACCCACTCCAGTTTTTGGAGCATTCCATGGACAGAGGAACCTGAAGGGCTTTAGTCCATGGGGTCACTAAGAGTTGGACATGACTGAGCAACTAACACTTTCACTTTCTTTCACTGAGTTAGGTTGCCGCGGCCAGCACAAACAAGAGTCGCACCTGCACAGGGAGAGAACGGAGCGTCCCCGCTAAGAAAATAAGAGAGAGACAAAAGATGGGGTTGAGAGGATCAGACCAAAATGGCTGATACCTTGCTTTATTGTGCTGCAGTATATAGAGGGTAAAGTACGTGACTTAAGGCACTTACAAGATTGTTTTTAATCTCAGGATACAATCACCAGACCCTTACCATTGTATACAGAACACAATCAGAATATCTATCTTTTATGAAGTATACACAATAAGATAATCTATCTTCTATGAAATGTTGCCGAAACCAAACATCTTGGAGCATTAAGGGCTATAAAAATTCTTGAGGGTGGCGGGACAGGGAGCTTAGGCACATGTCCTAGGGCCCGGCATACCTGCCAGGGAGCTCTCAAGACTTAACCCTTCACGGGTCGTCCCCCGCATTAGGTGAAACAAAGATTAGTCCCTTGCATCAGTCCTTCAGGGAACCCACAGATGGGTCAAAACAGAAAAAAGATCCTTGGAACAAGGTCTATTCTGTCTGTTCCTTATGGAACCAGGTGCCCATGTAAGGAACATGGGCTGCAGTTTGTAGGACTGCCAATATCCCAGAGAATAAGGTGAAGCAAAGGTAAGTTAAAAATGCCAAAAACTTTTATCATATTTTATGATATCATGAATCCCAGGGGTACCTTGTAAAAGCAAACAGGATTTTATTCTATACACTGTCCACTCTAGCTGCAAAGAATTACTCTGCATCAAGTCCCACTGAACAGTGACACACACTTGAAACTAATAATAAATAAACACATGAAAGGAAATCCACCAAAAATAAGATTTAAAAGACTCAATTACAACAAGATTAGACAATCATGATCTTCAAAAACCAGAAATACTGTTTGAGAATGTTTTAAAATTTGATTTATATGGTTATGCTAATTATATACAACCAGATGATTAACATGGAGAAGGAAATGGAAACCCACTCCAGTATTCTTGCCTAGAGAATTCTGTGGACAGAGGAGCCTGGTGGGCTGCTGTCCATGGGGTCGCACAGAGTCAGACACGACTGAAGTGACTTAGCATGCATGCATGCATTGGAGAAGGAAATGGTAACCCATTCCAGTATTCTTGCCTGGAGAATCCCATGGACAGAGGAGCCTGGTGGGCTGCTGTCTGTTGCACAGAGTCGGACACGACAGAAGCGACTTAGCAGCAGCAGCAGATGATTAACAGGACACTGGAGACTCCACAAGTTATACTCATGTAAGGTTTGGTGGTGGTGTTCAGTCGCTCAGTCGTGTCTGACTCTTTACAACCCTGGGGGCTGTAAGTTTTAAATAAAGCTAAAGGGCTTCCCTGGTGGCTCAGCAGTAAGGAATTCATCTGTAATGCAGAAGACACAGGTTCAATTCCTGGGTTGAGAAAATTTCCTGGAAGAGGAAATGGCAACCCACTTCAGTATTCTTACCTGGGAAACCCTATGGACAGAGGAGCCTGGCAGGCTACAGTCCATGGAGTCACAAAAGAGCCAGACATGGCAATAAACAAAAACAACAAACAATAATAATATACAGCAGCAGAAACAAAGTGTAGACAAATTTTGGAGAGGTCTGAGACTTACCAATGCAGTTCCCAACATCCTTTCTCAGTCAGACAGGGGACAGCAGGATATATTTTGATAGCTCTTCATTGCATTGCTCACATGATTCTATTGCTGCTCATCTTCTGTAACCAAGAAGTCACTTCCAAAGAACAAATGTGGGTACAGCTGGAGCTGCTGACACTTCTGTCACTTGAGCATCACTGAGGTTGTGTGACCCCAAAAGTATCCCTTGGGTAATGGCCCCAATATAGACTCCTGCTGTTCAGTTGCTATTGCTTTTCAGTCGCTAAGTTGTGTCCCACTCTTTTCTGACACCCTGGACTGTAGCCTGCCAAACTCACTTGTCCATGGGATTTCCTGGGCAAGAATACTGGAATGGGTTGCCATTTCCTTTTTCAGGGGATCTTTCTGACCCAGGGATTGAACCTGAGTCTCCAGCACTGGCAGGCAGATTCTTTATGGCTGAGCCACCAGGGAAGCCCCCTGTTGTTCACAGCCTCATTCAAATTCAGCACTTTTTTTTCTTTGTAACATTGTTAGTGGGGGCTCATATTATAAAATAAAACAAACCAATTAATTTTTGTTTCAGTTTTTGAGCTGACAGAAACCATAGTTTATGTGTGGCTGTTTGAAGAATGTTTCTAGTGTCTCTACACTAAGTAATTCCTATGAATGTTACCAGGTATTCTTGAACTTCTATTTTAGCTGGTTAATTAGCCATTCCCTGGCAGTGACATGATTAATCAAAATTTCTAATTATCTTAACTAGATATTTGAGATTGCCGTTATATCATCAATATATGTAATGCATAACAGTACATTTCACCTGAATCATATTAAAGCCTCTTCTCAACAGGTTGTGCAATTAGCAAGTAAACCTGTGTCAGATTCTATCCAACACAAATGAACAATGGTTTTGGCTTACTTCCATAACTGACATTAAAAAAGAAACCACTTGATAAACCAATGAATTAACCATAGAATACCAATCATCCTTAGCTTATTGCAAGGTTGAATTGCTAACATTCTATCAGCCTGGCTGATACTATTGGAAGAACTATTTTATCCAGTCTTCCACAGTCTACAATTAAACTCCAGGACTCACCAACTTTTCTTGCAAACAATAATGGGTTTTTAAAGAGGGTATTTTTTGAATGATAATATTCTTGTTCTAACATATCCTTAAGCAAATCAGGAATTTATTGATGACCAGCAGGTATGCTATGTCATCTTAAATTAACCAGTTGAGTGGGTAAGGTCAGTGTAAGGATTTGCACTTAGCATGCCCAATTAAAACAAAACTTATACCAGATTTCTTTAACATCCCTTTCCCCATTTGTTTGAGTAAGCCAAGAACTTTACCTCCTTTTTATTCAAGAAATCACATAATATATTCTGATAGAGTTGATACACAATCATAAATACCTTCTGTTCACAAATTTCTAACTTAGGTCCCAGTTTCATTTTTAAGTTATTGATCATTTATCATATCTCCATAACTTATGTTGCTTTTTATAGCAGATTTAGATATGACGGTACATTATGAGCAGGTTTAGATCTGACAATACATTATGAGCCAGTGTAGAAGAATTCCAATACAATTTCTTCATCTGTGATAATTTACCTACAAACCAGTGCAAATGGCCTCTGATACCCAGGGACACCACCACCATTTCCACCCTGGGCACAACCTGATATCCTGGTATACTTCTTTAACTCACACTATTCTAATCAATGCTGGTTATGAGGATCCTTTTCTTTTTATGGAGTATCACCATAAGATCTTTGAAAATTCATCATGGTTAAGATAAGTTGAACAAATCTCTATAATTTTTGGAGTTACTGTAGTAGCTGGACCTTGTAATCTCTCTAGTAATCTATTAAATTTTAGTACTTATTCCATCTATCACTTCATTTTTCATGACTTTTTAAGTTAAAATTCTGAACTGTTCCACTCTGTTTAATTATCTTAAGGTTTTCTTTTTCTTTCTAATCTTAACATTCCTTTTCCCTCACTGAATATTCCTAATCTTTTTTTCCTATCACTTACCCCTTAAAGTAATGCTCAAAATTCTCCAAGCCAGGCTTCAGCAATACGTGAACCGTGAACTTCCTGATGTTCAAGCTGGTTTTAGAAAAGGCAGAGGAACCAGAGATCAAATTGCCAACATCCACTGGATCATGGAAAAAGCAAGCGAGTTCCAGAAGAACATCTATTTCTGCTTTATTGACTATGCCAAAGCCTTTGACTGTGTGGATCACAATAAACTGTGGAAATTCTGAAAGAGATGGGAATACCAGGCCATCTGACCTGTCTCTTGAGAAACCTGTATGCAGGTCAGGAAGCAACAGTTAGAACTGGACATGGAATGACAGACTTGTTCCAAATAGGAAAAGGAGTATGTCAAGGCTGTATATTGTCATTCTGCTTATTTAACTTCTATGCAGAGTACATCATGAGAAACGCTGGGCTGGAAGAAGCACAAGCTGGAATCAAGATTCCCAGGAGAAATATCAATAACCTCAGATATGCAGATGACACCACCCTTATGGCAGAAAGTGAAGAGGAACTAAAAAGCCTCTTGATGAAAGTGAAGGAGGAGAGTGAAAAGGTTGGCTTAAAGCTCAACATTCAGAAAATGAAGATAATGGCATCTGGTCCCATCATTTCATGGGAAATAGATGGGGAAACAGTGGAAACAATGTCAGACTTTATTTTTGGGGGGCTCCAAAATTACTGCACATGGTGATTGCAGCTATGAAATTAAAAGATGCTTACTCCTTGGAAGGAAAGTTATGACCAATCTAGATAGCATATTGAAAAGCAGAGACATTACTTTGCCAACAAAGGTCTGTCTAGTCAAGGCTATGGTTTTTCCAGTGGTCATGTAATGATGTGAGAGTTGGATGGTAAAGAAAGCTGAGAGCTGAAGAATTGATGCTTTTGAACTGTGGTGTTGGAGAAGACTCTTGAGAGTCCCTTGGACTGCAGAGTTCCAACCAATCCATCCTAAAGGAGATCAGTCCTGCGTGTTCTTTGGAAGGACTGATGTTGAAGCTGAAACTCCAATACTTTGGCCACCTCATGGGAAGAGTTGACTCATTGGAAAAGACGCTAATGCTTGGAAGGATTGGGGGCAGGAGAAGGGAACGACAGGATGAGATGGCTGGATGGCATCACTGACTCGATGGACATGAGTTTGAGTGAACTCCGGGAGTTGGTGATGGACAGGAAGGCCTGGTGTGCTGCGATTTATGGGGTCGCGAAGAGTCAGACGTGACTGAGCGACTGAACTGAACTGAACTGAGCTGCCCCTTTAGCGTCCTATGGACAGAGGAGCCTGGAGCTAAAATCCACAGGGTCCCAAAGTCAGACACGACTGAGCACACGTGTGCACACACACACCCTGAGAGTTTAGCCAGTGATAGCTTCCCTCATGGCTTTTTCCTTCCAACAGGAGGGTCCACAAAAGAATATCAGGCATTTAAGCTCCATGTATCAAAGCAGTCATTTCTTGGGTATAAGGTCTAAAATTGGAGCATACTTTGTCATTATATAATCAATCTGAAAGTGCTTGCATTTTCAAGATTTCAGCACCTCAGGATTACTCAATATGTAAATGATGGTGAAGCTAGAATATTCCCTCTTTTTTTTTTTATTCCCTTTCTTAAGGTATTTTTGCATGACTCTGCATTTCAACTCTGCAACTCAACATATTAGGACACCCACATTTCTACAAAAATACACTGCATGACCATTTTGAATGCTTCCATGTTTAGGGGATCTCTTAATCCCCACCTTCCCCTTCACCACACCCAAAGTCTGAATAGTCTTTTTAATGATTATCTGTTATGCAACTGATGAAAAAAGTCTTTGAACATTTGACTCCCTGCTTTCATCATGTCCTTTCTCATTACAGACATAATCAATGGTGGTAAGTTGGCAGACGAGAAGCCTTGTGTTTTTTCTTAGTTCGTCTCACTTTTGCCAAAGCAGCTCAAAGCAGCCAAGGCACAGAATTCCTGACTGGCTTTCCTTCTGTCTCAATTTCTTTTTTCATCCATTTAGGTATTTCCCTCAGCTCCAGGCTTACCCACTTCCAAGCTGTCTATGTTTACCCTACTGTCAATGGTCAAATGTTGGCTAGGGTAGGGGAGCTAGCCTGGCATCAAAGTCCTTCATAGGCCATTTATTCTTCTTCCTTTCTTCCAAACAAAGCCTTATCCATCATTTAATGACACAGCCAAGGGCCACTTCTTGTACCCTGCTCAGAGGACCAGCTGCAGCAATTACACAGCATCAGACAATTGAAAGAACTCACAAAATGCCACAGGATACACTCACAAAGCTTCAATGAAAGTAAAACATATGACACAGCAGAAGATAAAATGTACAGACAAACATGAGAGAAAACCAGAAATTTTTAGATGCAGCCTCCAGACTCTTTCCTCAGACACAGGACATGCTTCATGTGTGGGGCATGACACCAAGATAAGTGTGGGAAATTTGTTTCAGCAGAGACGAGACAGAAGCTCCCGAGATGAGTCTTTTATACTCCTCTGGTCGTAGAGCTAAGACCAGACTGGCCTTAAACAGGTGAAATAGATTCAAACCGTTAAGCCATACATTTTCAGTAAACAAAGTAAACAAACTGGTACAGAGTGCCTCCAGTCAAGTTGTAGACTTTACGTGAAAGTGTCAGTCACTCAGTCATGTCTGACTGTTTGTGATCCCATGAACTATAGCCCTCCAGGTTCCTCTGTCCGTGGAATTCTCCAGGCAAGAACACTGGAGTGGGTTGCCATTTCCTTCTCCAGGGTATCTTCCTGACCCAGGGATCTAACCCAGGTCCCCTGCATTGCAGACAGATTCTTTACTGTCTGAGCCACCAGGGAAGACTTTACACGACATATTATAAATTACAAGCTTTGCTTTGCATGCATGCTCAATCATGTCAGATTCTTTGTGACCTCATGGTCGGTGGCCTACCAGGCTTCTCTGTCGATGGAATTCTCCAGGCAAGAATACTGGAGTGAGTTGCCATTTTCTGCTCCAGAGGATTCTCCTGACCCACGGACTGAAGCTGCATTTCCTGCGACTCTTGCAATAGCAAGCAGATTCTTTACCACTGCGCCATCTGGGAAGCTTCAAATTACAAGCTAGTATCTGTTATATGTATCTTGATCAAGTGTCAGTTTAATAGCCTCCTTGGACATATGAATAGAGATACCACAGATCATTTCCAAGAACTTTCAAAAATTGTACATTAAAGAATTTCTAGTGCTAGTATATCAAACGGAGAAGGCAATGGCAACCCACTCTAGTACTCTTGCCTGGAAAATCCCATGGGTGGAGGAGCCTGGTAGGCTGCAGTCCATGGGGTCACTAACAGTTGGACACGACTGAGTGACTTCACTTTCACTTTTCACTTTCATGCATTGGAGAAGGAAATGGCAACCCACTCCAGTGTTCTTGCATGGAGAATCCCAGGGACGGGGGAGCCTGGTGGGCTGCTGTCTATGGGGTCGCATAGAGTTGGACACGACTGAAGCGACTTAGCTGCAGCAGCAGCAGCAGCAGCAGTATATCAAAAATAAAAAAGTACAAACTTTTAGGTTTCTGATTCATGTGATGCTTAGAAGTCATATTAAACTATTATTAATATACCACAGGCATACCTTATAAATATATGCATTATCAGTGGTTTCAAAACAAATGATTGATTAACTAGATACCACTAGAAACCCTTTCAGTGATCTTTGTAGAGTCAAAATCATTTCTTAAGTGCTAAACCATTTAAATGATAGAGAAAACATAAGTAAGCAAAAATATAAACTGCTTTGAGGTAAAAAATAAGTATTGCTTAATCATTTTAAAAATACAAATGTCAAAACTGAAAAGAAACAAAAAAAGAAATGAACTATCAAGGCATGCAAAGACACAGAGAAACCTTAAATGTGCATTACTAAGGAAAACAGGCCAATCTGAAAGGGCTACACACTGTATGGTTTCAAATACAACAGTCTGGAAAAGGCAAAACTGTAAAAGAGAATCAAATGATGAGTGGTTGCTACGATTTAGGGAAGGCAGAAATGAGTAGACACAAAGGACAGAAGAATTTTGAAATGAAATGATAGTATATGATGCTATTTCAGTGGACACATACCATTATACACTTGCACAACCCCAAGAGTGAACCTTAATATGAACTGTGGACTGGGGCAGTAAAGATGTTTCAGTGTACGTTCATCATCAATTGTAACAAACGTACCACAGTAGTGGAGGATGCTGACTACAGGGAATATTGTGCATGGACGGAGAGACGGGGGTATTTAGGAATTCTCTGTATTTATCTGTGAGCTTAAAACTGCTCTAAAAAAGTTTGTTTTTTTTAAAAAAAGATGGAAAAATATATATCAGACACGTAACTGTAAGTAGGCTGTTTTTACCAGAAAAAACAGTGATACTAGGATGTTTACTCAGGATAAGGAATTTACTGAGCACCGAAGAATTGATGCTTTTGAACTGTGGTGTTGGAGAAGACTCTTGAGAGTCCCGTGGACAGCAAGGAGATCAAACCAGTCTACCCTAAAGGAAATCAGTCCTGAATGTTCATTGGAAGGACTGATGTTGAAGCTGAAACTCCAAAACTTTGACTACCTGATGCGAAGAGCTGACTCATTTGAGAAGATCCTGATGATGGGAAAGATTGAAGGCAGGAGGAGAAGAGGACGACAGAGGATAAGATGGTTGGATGGCATCACCATCTCAATGGACATGAGTTTGAGTAAACTCTGGGAGTTGGTGATGGACAGATAGGCCTGGCATGCTGCAGTCCATGGGGTCACAGAGTCGGACATGACTGAGTGACTGAACTGAATTGAACTAACATTTGTCAGAAAGTTATATCATTTATCAACTGGAGGACTGCACATTTATCAACCCTGGAGGTCCAGTGGTTAAGAACCTGCTTGCCAATGCAGGTTCACAGGTTCGATCCTTGGTCCAGAAAGATTCCTTGTGCCACAGGACAACTAAGCCTGTGTACCACAGTTACTGAGCCTGCGTGCCTACGGCCTCTGCCCTACAACAAGAGAAGGCACCACAATGAGAAGCTTGTGAACCTAACTGAAGAGTAGTCCTGGCTCACTGCAACTAGAGAAAGCCCAGACACAGCAATGAAGACTCAACACAACTAAAAATATATATATATATATATATATTTTTTTTTAAATATAGTCTTTACCTTTCCAGCATCCAGAGGCTGCCTGTATTCATTAGCTCATGATTCCTTCTCTCCATTTTCCAAACCAGCAATGTTGCATCTCTCTGTCACTCCTCCTCTCTTTCTATTAAAAAGAAATTAGAAAAAGAGAGAAAGATAAATACATTAATACAATATTGCTTATGTGTCAAATCTTAAAAAAAATGGTACAAATGAACTTATTTACAAAACGGAAATGGAAAACAAACTTATGGTTACCAGACGTAAAAGGAGGGGGAAAGGATAAATTGGGACATTGGGACTGACATATACACATTTCGGTATAATAGATATTAATAACTAATAAGGACCTAGTGTACAGCATAGGAAATTCTACTCAGTAGCTAATGATCTAAGAAAAGACTCCAAAACAGAATGGATACATGTATATATATAACTGATTCACTTTGCTGTACAGCAGAAACACAAGATTATGTAAATCAACTATCCTCCAATAAAACTTGCTTTAAAAGTTAGGGAAAGGTAGTAAAAATCCTCTGTTCTTAAAATCACCTATCAGTAGCTTGGCTCTACCTAGATAATCGATATGGTCTTTCCATCCTAAGATTCTTTCAGTTCAGTTGCTCAGTCGTGTCCAGCTCTTTGAAACCCCATGGACTGCAGCACACCAGGCCTCCATGTCCATCACCAACTCCCAGAGTTTACTCAAACTCACATCCATTGAGGCAGTGATGCCATCCTACAATCTCATCCTCTGTTGTCCCATTTTCCTCCTGCCTTCGATCATTCCCAGCATCGGGGTCTTTTCCATGACTCAGTTATTCATTCACATTAGGTGGCCAAAGTATTGGAGTTTCAGCTTCAGCATCAGTCCTTCCAGGGAATATTCAGGACTGATTTCCTTTAGGGTGGACTGGTTTGATCTCCTTGCAGTATAACGGACTCTCAAGAGTCTTCTCCAACACCACAGTTCAAAAGCATCAGTTCTTCGATGCTCAGCTTTCTTTATAGTCCAGCTCTCACATCCATACATGACTAAAGGGAATCTTTGACTACATGGACCTTTGCTGGCAAAGTAATGTCTCTGTTTTTTAATATGCGGTCTAGGTTGGTCATAGCTTTTCTTCCAAGGAGCAACCGTCTTTTAATTTCATGGCTGCAATCATCGTCTGCAGTGATTTTGAAGCCCCCAAGAATAAAGTCTCTCATCCTTTCCATTGTTTCCCCATCTATTTCCCATCAAGTGATGGGACTGGATGCCATGATCTTAGTTTTCTGAATGGTGAGCTTTAAGCCAACCTTTTCATTCTCCTCCTTCACTTTCATCAAGAGGCTTTTTAGTTCCTCTTCACTGTCTGCCATAAGAGTGGTGTCATCTGCATATCTGAGGTTACTGATATTTCTCCCAGCAATCTTGATTCCAGCTTGGGCTTCATCCAGCCTAGCATTTCACATGATGCACTCTCCATATAAGTTAAATAAGCAGCATGACATTATACAGCCTTTACATATTCCTTTCCTGATTTGAAACCAGTCTGTTTTTCCATGTCCAGTTCTAACCGTTGCTTCCTGACCTGCATACAGATTGCTCAGGAGGCAGGTAAGGTGGTCTAGTATTCCCATCTCTTAAAGAATTTTCCACAGTTTGTTGTGACCTACACAATCAAAGGCTTTGGTGTAGTTAAGAAAGCAGAAGCAGACGTTTTTCTGGAGCTCTCTTGCTTCTTCGATGATCCAACAGATGTTGGCAATTTGGTCTCTGGTTCCTCTGTCTTTTCTAAATCCAGCTTGAACATCTGGAAGTTCACGGTTCACATACTGTTGAAGCCTGGCCTGGAGAATTTTGAACATTACTTTGCTAGCATGTGAGATGAATGCAATTGTGCGGTAGTTTGAACATTCTTTGGCATTGCCTTTCTTTGGGATTGTAATGAAAACTGACCTTTTCCAGTCCTGTGGCCACTGCTGACTTTTTTCCAGATTTGCTGGCATATTGAGTGAAGCACTTTCACAGCATCATCTTTTAGGATTTGAAATAGCTCAACTGGAATTCCATCACCTTTGCTAGCTTTGTTTGTAGTATGTTTCCTAAGGCCCACTTGGCTTTGCATTCCAGGATGTCTGGCTCTATGTGAGTGATCACACCATTGTGGTTATCTGGGTCATGAAGATCTTTTTTTGTATAGTTCTTCTGTGTGTTCTTGCCACCTCTTCTTAATATCGCCTGCTTCTGTTAGGTCCATACCATTTCTGTCCTTTATCGAGCCCATCTTTGCATGAAATATTCCCTTGGAATCTCTAATTTTTTGAAGAGATCTCCAGTCTTTCCCATTGTATTGTTTTCCATTTCTTTGCATTGATCAGTGAGGAAGGCTTTCTTATCTCTCCTTGCTCTTCTTTGCAACTCTGCATTCAAATGGTATATTTTTCCTTTTCTCCTTTGCCTTTAGCTTCTCTTCTTTTCTCAACTATTTGTCAGGCCTCCTCAGACAACCATTTTGCCTTTTTGCATTTCTTTTTCTTGGTGATGGTCTTGATCACTGCCTCCTGAACAATGTCATTAACCTCCATCCATAGTTCTTCAGGCACTCTATCAGATCTAATCTCTTGAATCCTTTTGACACTTCCACTATATAATCGTAAGGGCTTTGATTTAGGTCATTCGTGAATGGTCTTGTGGTTTTCCCTGCTTTTCCCTACAGGAGAAGGGAATGACATAGGATGAGATGGTTGGAAGGCATCACTGTCTCGATACACGTGAGTTTGAGTAATCTCTGGGAGTTGGTGATGGACATGCAAGACTGGCATGCTGAGGTCTATGAGGTTCACAAAGAGTTGGACATGATTGAGCGACTAAACTGAACTGAGCGACTAACACTTTCATACACATATATACTCTATGCAATCCTATGGACTGTAGCCCGCCAGGCTCCTCTGTCCATTGGATTCTCCAGGCAAGAATACTACAGTGGGTTGCCATTCCCTTCTCCAGGGGATCTTCCTGACCCAGTGATCAAACCCATGTCTCCTGCACTGTAGGCAGATTCTTTACCACCTGACCAACCCGGGAAGCTCCACGTAATATATATAACCAACAAATATATAACCCGTGTGTGTATATATATATCTCCTAATGGTTCTCTTTCTCTGTAGAACTTTGACTAGTACAGCAGCTTGGTATCCAGATGTTATATTAACTATATAAATCGTTTTGAAATAATTTAATCTCCAGCTTTTCTTTTTTTTTTTTCATTGGATGTGGGCCTTACTGGGTTACCTTTACAAAATTCCTGGGGTTTGAAACTGGATTTCTCTAGGGAGCACATAGGATATGTTTTCCTCTCCATACAGAGAAGTTGGAATTTGAGTTTGAACCACTGAAGTCAAGATGAAGTAAGAACTAATGAAATATTTAAAATGTGATGTTAGTTAAATTAACATGTGACATGTAAAATTCATTCTTGACAGTCACAGAAACTTATGGCAAGATGTAAATATGCATGTTGTGGCCGCTAGAGGGCATGCAACATCTGCTACTTTTTTTAACCAGGCCTTCTGATTGTAGAAGAAAGTAGTTGTATTTCATCTAAGAAATAAGGAAATGGAGTCCAGTTTATAACTTAAACCATTTTCACTGAAATATAAATATCTAAGCTTAATTAACAAGTTCATTCACTCATAAGTCACTTTTCTGTAAATTTTCAGTGTGTAGGAACTTTTTCCCCCAAGATAAGATTTTTAAATACAGCAATGCAAAGGACTCTGAATAAATGAGTAAATCAGTAAAACTAGAATTTAAGTTTCTTCAAGACATAACACTCATTTATCCTTGAATCCTGATATATTTCCTGACTAAATTTATGAGCAGAGATTTTTTAAATTATAAAATTCAGACTTGTATTAAAGCAACATATAATGCAATTCTACAGATATCACTTTGCTAGCTATATTAAAGGTGACAGCATCAGTCAAATCGTGTTCTCTAGGAATGCGGCATCAGGTGACAGTCTGTCCTATGTCAGAGGCAAAGGCCCATCTGCCTCAGGCATTTCCTCCATCTGTCTGCTCCTTTTTGGGGGAATCTTCTTAGGATTTTCTACCGGTTAAACCTCAGGTCCATTTCTTCTTTCAAGCAATGGATCCCTTGCCCCATATTCTTTCTTTTCCAAACCCCAAATTTTTCTTTTCACAGATTATTACCTATTCCATTCCTTGAAAATATTACCTAAGACACACCTAAATGCCATTTTCCCAAACCATCTCTTTTCTTTTACGATTTTTCATTTAACTCAGAGAACCCTTGAGCATTTCTGCTTTAGACACTGACATGCACAGACTATTCATTACTAGGTCTGATGTGATTTCATGCCCCATGTGTTGTAAATATAGAGTCATGGTTATTTATTTTGTTTCTTTAGGTCAAAGAGTTGTGAAGACCTGTAAATATTTCCTTTAAACATTATTTGTATTCATTTCTTTCCCACTATTTTTACTGCCAGCTCTTTGGTCAGTCTCCGGCTCTGCATCTGAATTACTACAACATTTTCTTAATTGGCATCTCTTACTCTGCTTCCTTTTTTGAATCTCCTATGAAGCTATAAGATCAATCTTGCTTAAACAATGATTTCATTATGGTACTGCCAAGCAAATACATCTATAGTGATTTTGTTGTTGTTGTTTTGCCACTAAGACATGTCCGACTCTTTTGCAACCCCATGGACTGTAATCCTCCAGGCTCTTCTGTCCATGGGACTTCCCAGGCAAGAAAACTGGAATGGGTAGCCATTTCCTTCTCCAGGGGTCCTTTTTGACCCAGGGATCAAACTCGCATCACCTCCACTGGCAAGAGAGTTCCTTCTACCATACAAATATGAAAATCCTCTGATAAGTAAGCTCTTCCAGAATATGACCCCATCCCAAACGTCAGAAATTATTTCCCTGCCTCCCCAATATGCAGCCTTGCCTAATGAGTCAAGTCTTTTGTCATGACAGAAAGGTGACTTTCACATCATAGCAACTTTAGACTTTCTAATGTTCATAAATTTCAATATTTAGCTTCTCTACAGCAGATACTACTTGGAGAAGGTGATGGCACCCCACTCCAGTACTCTTGCCTGGAAAATCCCATGGGTGGAGGAGCCTGGTAGGCTGCAGTCCATGGGGTTGCGAAGAGTCGGACACGACTGAGCAACTTCACTTTCACTTTTCACTTTCATGCATTGGAGAAGGAAATGGCAACCCACTCCAGTGTTCTTGCCTGGAGAATCCCAGGGACCGGGGAACCTGGTGGGCTGCCGTCTATGGGGTCGCACAGAGTTGGACACGACTGAAGTGACTTAGCAGCAGCAGCAGCAGAGCAGATACTCTTTATTAGTTTTGTGTTTACAATGCTTTCCTTAAAGCCAGCTCTAAGAAGAAACACAATAATTGTTGACTGAATGCATATATCTTTAAAATGGCACCCAGGCTTTTGGATAGAATGTTCTCTCTCTCCATATCTATTAAGTTCATCTGGTCTAATGGGTCATTTAAGGCCAGGGCTTCCTTTTTGATTTTCTGTCTGGATGATCTGTCCATTGATGTAAGCGGCTATTATTTTAAGCTGATCATCTATTATGCTTAAATATATTCTAACAACTCTTAATTATACTCTCCCTATCATGTTTATTATTTTTGACATCATGTTTTGCACTCTTTTGCTTTGCGTATCCCTTAACTATTTCTTGCAGATCTACATTATCTTATGACTTGTCTTTTAACCTTCCTACTAGCTTTGTAAATGGCTGATTTACTGCCTTTACTGTACTTTTGCCCTTACCCCTCTACATACTTTTCATATTTCTAGGCACGGTCTCTTCTGTTCTGCTCAGAAAAGTCTCTTTGACATTTCTTATAAAGCAGTTTAGTGGTGCTAAACTCTTTTGGCTTTTGTTTGTCTATAAAAGTATATCTCCTTCAAATCTGAATGATAACCATGCTGTATATAGTATTCTTGGTTGTAGGTTTTTTCCTTTTTATTACTTTTTTTTTCACAGTTTCAATTTAAGAAGAAAAAAATAACCATCTTAATAAATGCAGAAAAATCATTTGACAAATTTAACATGCAATTATATATATATATATTTATATTTTATTTTAATTGGAAGTTAATTACTTTACAGGAGAAGGCAATGGCAACCCACTCCAGTACTCTTGCCTGGAAAATCCCATGGATGGAGAAGCCTGGTAGGCTGGAGTCCAATGGGTTGCTAGGAGTCGGAAACAACTGAGCGACTTCACTTTCACTTTTCACTTCCATGCATTGGAGAAGGAAATGGCAACCCACTCCAGTGTTCTTGCCTGGAGAATCCCAGGGATGGGGGAGCCTGGTGGGCTGCCATCTCTGGGGTTGCACAGAGTCGGACACGACTGAAGCAACTTAGCAGCAGCAGCATTACTCTACAATATTGTAGTGTTTTTTGCCATACAGTGACATGAGTCAGCCATGTGTTCCCCATCCTGAACCCCCCACCCACCTCCCTCTGCATCCCATCCCTCAGGCTCATCCCAGTGCACCAGCCCTGAGCACCCTGTCTCATGCATCGAACCTGGACTGGCGATCTATTTCACATATGATAATATACATGGTTCAATGCTATTCTCTCAAATCATCCCACCCTCGCCTTCTCCCACAGAGTCCTCCTTTTATTACTTTAAAAATAGTTGACCCTTGAACAACATGGGTTTGAACAGCTTGAGTCCATTTACACGCAGATTACTTTTTTCAATAAATATACACTATAAATATACAAATGATCACTGGGCTTCCCTGGTGACTCAGTAGTAGAGAATGCAGCTGCCAGTGTGGGAGACATGGGTTTGATCCCTGGCTCAAGAAGATCCCCTGGAGAAGGAAATCCCATGGCTAGAGCAGCCTGGTGGGCTACAGTCCATGGGGTTGCAAAGAGTCAGACACAACGTAGCAACTAAAATAACAAGAACTATATGATCCGTGGTTGGGTGAATGGGCAGACATGGAGCCACAGATACAGTGGGCCAACTATAAAGTTATATGGAATTTTTGACTATGTGGGGGTTGGTGCACCAACCCTTGTGTTGTTCAAGGGTCAACTGGATAACACTTCTGTCCTGCAAAGTATGCAACCTCACTAGCCTTCAAACCCAGATGTTCTCGAGGCTCATCTTCCCTGTGCAGGACCTCTGGACTGGGGAACTGGATGTCAGTCTCGGACTCTTTGCTCTTTAGGGAGAACCTCTGCAATTGTGATTATCCTCAGTTGCCTTTGTGGGTTTGTGGATTGCCTACTTGGTGTGTTGGCTTGACTGCACCATGTCTTTAACCCTCCTGTCTTCTGCGGTTCCCTTTTTACATAGTTAGTTGTGAAAATCTCTTTCGCTAGTCTCCAGGTCGTTTTCACTGATAGTTGCTCTGTAAATAGCTGTAATATGGATATACCCATGGGAGGAGATGAGCTCAGCATCTTCCTGCTTTGCCATCTTGGCCACACATCCTCAGGAGTGCATTACTTTCTCGAATCTTCAGGGAAGAATCTGTTTTGTTTTGTTTTGTTTTTCCCCAGCTCCTAGAGGTTGTCTGGATTTCTTAGATACTTATTCTCCCCCATCTTCAACAGTGGCCAGCTGATTCTTTCTTCTAGTGTATCTCTATGACACTGACACTTCTGCCTCCTTTTTCAGCATTTGAAGGTCCCTTGTAACTACATTACTGGGTAATTTTAGATTATCCATGACAATTTCTTTATCATAAGGTCAGCTGACTAGCAAACTTAATTATATCTTCCACTTTAATGCCCCCTTGCCATGTAATATAACTTATTTTCAAGTTCTGGGGATTGGAATATGAATGCCATTCAAGTGAGGGCCTCATTCTGCCTATCACAGTCTACCCTCTAGCACCGAAACAGTCACGTCTGTCTCATATTCAAAATATATTCATAACATTTTAATATGTTCCAATGTCTCAGCCAACTGGAGCATTGACTCAAAGTTCAATACTTCATCTAAATATCATCAGCTTAGAAGTCTCAGATCTTACTATCTAAATCAGGTATGGTTAAGGCTCTGGTTATAATTCATCCTAAGTTACAATTCATCTCCAGTTGTGAACCAGTAAAATTCAAGAAACAGGTAATTTGTGGCCAAAATGCAATAGTGAATAGGCATCAGATAGTATGATATAAACAGTATCCCCTAAAAAAGGAAAAAAAAAAACCCTTTTTAAAAAATGTCACTGGTCCCAAGTAATTCAGATATCACCTGAAAGAGCCCCATTTGATTTCAAGCCTTACAAATAATCCTTTCTGGCTTGTGACTCCACTTTCGGGGCTCCTAACTCTGGCCTAGGATTCCTCTTCAGAGACAGTATATGTTTTCAGTTGATTTGTTTTATCAACCTGTTGGAGATGTAACAGTCAGTACTATCTCACTCCATGACTTTTGGACCAAGCTGGAGCTTTTCTCCTGGTATAACATTATCAAGAACTTTGTGGTTCTGTGTGTATAAGAAATCACTTTATTAGACAAGAGTGCTCTCCACAAACTTCTCTTGGAAAACCACATCTTGTGGGCAACCTTATACAGTCTATGGCTTCCTTGAATTTCTAGGTAAACAACTAAGTCCCAAACTTTATATCAGAATATATTTTCTGAATTCTAGCCCCATGTATCTAGCCACCCACTACACATATACACCTGAGATCGTACAGTCCCTAAATAGCAACACTTTAGAATGAAGTCTCATCTCCAAATATATTTTTCATCTGGTATTTCTTAGCTCATTAAATAGTACTACAACCCTTTCGGTATTGAACCCAGAAAACTTGCAGTCATTTCTGAAACCTTCTTCTCCAGCCCCCATATTGAATTAACTACCAAACTGTGTTGACAATACCACCAGAATATTTCACAATCCACCGAGTACCATCTTACTGCATCTACTGTTGTCTAAGGAATCATCATCTATTTTCCAATCTAGTACAGCAGTAATATTCTATCAGTTCTCCAAGCATCCACGCTTGTTTGTTCTAATCCATGCAGTGCAAAGTGCAACCATATCAATCTTCTGGGAAAAGCAAATCTGGTTATATCACTTCCTTCTTGAATGTCTTTCACTCTAGGATAAGGGCCAAAGTACATTACTTAACTTATGAGTCCTAACAGAATCTACATCATGACTACCTCTCTCTTTTCATCACCTACCACTTCTCCTTTCAGGTTAGGACTACTTCAAATATTCTTTCTTGTCTTATAATCTTTGCATATATTCCTTCCTCTGCCAGCAGCAGTTTCCAATTTCTTTCCACTACAGCAAATGCTTTTGCCAACATACAGCCTGGTCCTTTTCAGGTTTCATTCTGAATTAATGTCTTCAATACACATTCTCAGGCCACTTAAAGAATGCTAGATCATTTGCACTAGGCATCCACAGCACACAGTACAGCTCTTTTACCATATGTAATACACTTGAGACAACTTGTTCAATGTCATTTCCTCTAGCGTGTAAGTTCCTTGAGTGAAGCTTTGTTGCTTGTTCATCTAACATAAATACTGGCTGAAGTAAAAATTAAATCAATATTTGACAATTTATCAAAAACTTATAGAATGAAAATCATATATGTGTATATATGTATGTATATATATATATATATATATATATATACACAGAGAGAGAGATACAAATAGATGTTTCTCTGAAAAGATGTTATTATTTATTACAAAATATTATAGCAGACCTACAATGAGTGAAAAGACGAAATACAGGTTACTGAGGGTAATATAGTCACTGTAGAGATAAAATTAAAAGCAGTGTACTTTGGCTCTCTTTTATCAAAGGGCTCACAACAGCATAGGCAAAATAAATCTTCTAACATTGTCTTTCCTCTTTCCTCTAGTTTCTAATTTCTTTAATGGCTCACTTGCTCTGCATTTTGTACTTAGAGCTAACAAAAGAACAATCTGAAAATAATTTTAATGAATTAGTGAGTGAATAAATGTGCTACTTTCCCCAAACTACATATTTCCCTATTTATATCAACAAATTTTACTTTATGAACACCATTAAAATAGTATTTATGACCTCTGCATTATTATTAATATTGCATGTGAAAGTTTTTCTAACTTACAGTGTATGCAGGGGTACTTGTTCCATAAAATATGCTCAGTTGTTTAGGAAAACTAAAATATAGAAAATGTTAATTATCATAAGTAGACATTTCTGAAAATATGACAAAAGAATGCAATGTTCTCCAGATTCTGCTTAATAGTTGATTTTTAATAAAATTCTAGACATAAGCATACTTATGGGTCTACTTTAAAATATTTGAAAATTCTACACACAATGTATCAATTTTCCCAGAAAATTTCTCAGTAATAACATTTCAAATTCTGAGTAACATCTATTAAGGCATAGTCAGTGAGGAAACAATAGTGGGTAGACAGATGGTGACATGTAACTATGAACTCCTCTTGTTCAACATGTTTAATGCTTTTTGCTACTTGGAAAATAAAGCTTAGTTTATTTCATAATATTACCATTTTTAAAGATTAAATTTCCTTTTCTGCTTAAGAGAACAATTTCTAAGTGTTGCCAACATCCGCTAGATCATGGAAAAAGCAAGAGAGTTCCAGAAAAACATCTATTTCTGCTTTATTGACTATACCAAAGCCTTTGACTGTGTGGATCACAATAAACTGTGGAAGATTCTGGGAGAGATGGGAATACCAGACCACCTGACCTGCCTCTTGAGAAATCTGTATGCAGGTCAGGAAGCAACAGTTAGAACTGGACATGGAACAACAGACTGGTTCCAAATAGGAAAAAAAGTATGTCAAGGCTGTATATTGTCACCCTGCTTATTTAACTTCTATGCAGAGTACATCATGAGAAACGCTGGACTGGAAGAAGCACAGCTGGAATCAAGATTCCTGGGAGAAATATCAATCACCTCAGATATGCAGAGGACACCACCCTTATGGCAGAAAGTGAAGAGGAACTAAAAAGCCTCTTGATGAAAGTAGAAGAGGAGAGTGAAAAAGTTGGCTTAAAGCTCAACATTCAGCAAACGAAGATCATGGCATGTGGTCCCATCACTTCATGAGAAATAGATGGAGAAACAGTGGAAACAGTGTCAGACTTTATTTTGGGGGGCTCCAAAATCACTGCAGATGGTGATTGCAGCCATGAAATTAAGAAACGCTTACTTCTTGGAAGAAAAGTTATGATCAACCTAGATAGCATACTCAAAAGCAGAGACATTACTTTGCTGACTAAGGTCCGTCTAGTCAAGGCTATGGTTTTTCCAGTAGTCATGTATGGATGTGAGAGTTGGACTGTGAAGAAGGCTGAGCACCGAAGAATTGATGCTTTTGAACTGTGGTGTTGGAGAAGACTCTTGAGAGTCCCTTGGACTGCAAGGACATCCAACCAGTCCATTCTGAAGGAGATCAGCCCTGGGATTTCTTTGGAAGGAATGATGCTAAAGCTGAAACTCCAGTACTTTGGCCACCTCATGCGAAGAGCTGACTCATTGGAAAAGACTTTGATGCTGGGAGGGATTGGGGACAGGAGGAGAAGGGGACGACAGAGGATGAGATGGCTGGATGTCATCACTGACTCGATGGACGCGAGTCTGAGTGAACTCCGGGAGTTGGTGATGGACAGGGAGGCCTGGCGTGCTGCGATTCATGGGGTCGCAAAGAGTCAGACGCGACTGAGCGACTGAACTGAACTGAACTTTACTGAAGGGAGAATGTTATTCGTTAACTGAAAGATCTGTAATTATCAAAAATAAGGGAGAAAGGAGATTCACAACATGCTTATAAGACACCATTCTTTAGTTGAATGGCGTTTTAGCAACAACCTGCCATCTGTTGCAGGTTTGATCCCTGAGTCAGGAAAATTCCCTGAGGTAGGAAATGGCAACCCAGGCCAGTCTTCTTGCTTGGAAAATCCCATGGACAGAGGAGGAGCCTAGCAGGCTACAGTCCATGGAGCTGCAGAAAGCTGGACACAACTGAGCACAAGGGCAAGAAAGTGCTAAAAGGGTTTGCTCAGTCGTGTCCGACTCTTTGTGACTCCATGGACAGGCTCCTCCATGACTCCTGGCAGGCTCCTCGGTCCATGGGATTTTCCAGGCAAGAATGCTGGAGTGGATTGCCATTTTCTTTTCCAGGGGATTTCCCTGACCCAGGAATCGAACCCAGGTCTCCCGCATTGCAGGCAGACGCTTTACTGTGGGAGCCATCAGGGAAGCCCAGCTAAAAAGCTTGTTAGTAGTCTTTATTAACCCTCTTCATGGAAGATATTATAAAAGCTGTAAACAGTTCTTTATGATGTCACAGTGGATATTACAAGTAAGGCACTCTAGAACAGTTCATGTTAACACATACAAGCCATGTTGCTGCTTGGTGCCCATTTCAACCCCGAGTGGCTATTGTTTCTCTCTGTGGGTAAAGAACAAAACTATGCTAAGAAGAAAATGGTTCATTAAAATCAACCGTGCAATGATTACTTCATAGAATGTTAAGTTTTCCTATATGCCCTTGGAAAATAATACACAGTAGCATATTATAGCCTTTGCAACTTTACTAAGTTTATATTCATGCAATGTATATATTACAGGTATATCAGAATATTTAAGAAATATTAAATTTCTTTTTTGCTCTTAAGGCCCAAGAAACTTAAGGTTTTATTATTCAAAAAAAAATCTTATTGTAGTCAATTTATAATGTGTTAGTTTCTGCTGTGCAGAAAGATACATAAAGATAATTTTATGAATTATGTTTTGGGAGCTTTCTGTGTTACATGAAAATTCCTCAGATTCATTTTCCTGGGCTCATTCCTTTCCTTGTTTGGCATAGTCTCCCTGAGTGCTTTCTGTCATTCCCAAGTTTCCTCTTAAAGGTTAGCTATATCCCTAGCCTGACCTTTTCTTTCAAACTCGGTATCTGTATTTCAGCTTTCCAGTGAATATTTTCAGTCTAGATAAACTTAAAAGGTCCAACTTTAATTAATGACACCTTTTGGGGGGGAGGAACTTTTTTTCTTAATGTTTTATTAGGACAGCTTTATATTAGCCATTGTTGCTGTTATTTACTTGCTAAGTTGTGACCAGCTCTTTTGTGACAACATGGGCTGTAGCTCACCAGGCTCCTCTGTCCATGGGATTTTCCAGGAAAGAATACTGGAAGGGATTGCCATTTCTTTCTCCAGGAGATCTTCCCAGACCAGGGACTGAAGCCACATCTCCTGCATTTCCAGGCAGATTCTTTACACTTAGCCACCAGGGAAGCTCCCATATTTAGCCATAGTAAGTATGTATTTTATTGCTATAACATTCTTGCATTCATACACTGATAATATGTAGAGAGATGGAAAGTCAAAAGAAGCTATATGTAACAATTTAGCACTGAGGTAGTACTATCTCATCATTCCATTAATTGAGAGTGGTGTTCAGGGAGAACAGAGGATATATGAACCTTGTATCCTGCAACATGAACCTTGAGCCCAACCAGTCTGTGATATCATTATGTTTGAGTCCACAATGTGATATAACTCTGTGGGAGAGGGAGAGGGTGGGATGATTCGGGAGAATGGCACTGAAACATGTATACTATCACGTAAGAAACGAATCGCCAGTCTGTGTTCGATATAGGATACAAGATGCTTGGGGCTGGTGCACGGGGATGATCCAGAGAGATGATATGGGGTAGGAGGTGGGAGGGGGGTTCAGGATTGGGAACTCATGTACACCCGTGGCGGATTCATGTCAATGTATGGCAAAACCAATACAGTATTATAAAGTAAAATAAAGTAAAAATAAAAATTAAAAACAAAAACAATGAATCATAAGTCAAAAAATGAAAATCAAAGAATTAAAGCAAAGCAAATGAAACTTATTTTAGAAGTATTTCCACTTCATTTTCACAGACACTTCCTGTTGCTGTATGTAGCCTGAAATTCTCAACTGCTATAAATGCTGTAATTGGAAGTCTTGTCAACTTTCTTCCATCTTCATCAAGTTGATCAGAAGAGAATTTTCTCTATTTTCATTTTCAGAAGATTTACTTAACTTTCTCTTAAAATTTTTCTTTCAGTGCTCTTGATCCAAATTAGAGGAATCATAAACTTGTACTTTTATAAGGAAAAATATTCCTTTTTAAAATCACTGACTTCTCTCTTGCATATTCATGCATTTTCAAATGCTGTTTTGTTGGACTCAGAAACAATTCTTACCTCAAGCTTCTCTCTTTATCATGTCAATTACATAGTGCACAGATGTCATCATTTTTATAGAACAGGGTTTTTTTGGTATCAGCACTGTTGACATTTGAGCTGTAAGATTCTTTATTTAGGTAGGAGAAGCTTTGCTGTGATTGTAAGATATTTAAGGTCAGCATTTGCCTCTACCCACTAGATGCCAGAAGCAACCTGCCACCACCACCACCATCACCAAATAGTGAAAATTTTAAAATGTCTTCAGATATTACCAAATATACATTGGGCAACAAAATCACCCTAATAGAGAACCACTACCCTAGACTAAACACTACTCTGGCCCTGAAGAATAAACTTTCAAGCAAGACCCCAAAGAACCATGTGATTTCCAAGTGACTTTATTCCAAAACAAAGTACAAGAATATTTATAGAAATATAAACACAAATAGTACCCAACAAAGTAAAAATAGCAATATCTGGCATCTAATCAAAAATTTATTAGACATTCAAAGAAGCTGAAAAATAGAGCCCATTATGACATGAAAATTTAATTAATTGAAACCTACCTAAAAGTGATAACAGATGATGGAATAAATAGACAAAAGACACAAAAAGAGTTATTACACTTGTATTATATATGTTTAAGAAGCTAGAGGAAATATGTGATAGGAAAGCAGAGACTTCAGTGTTATCAACACTTCTAAAGGTAAAAATTTAAATATTTGTGAATAAGAATACATTAAAGAGTATTAATGTATATGAAATATTGCAGAAAAAAGACTGTTGAATTGAAACATGCAGCGATAGAAACCAACCAAATACACACCACACGGGAAGGAAAAAGGCTGAAATAACTGGACAGATCTGGGAAACTTGATAGTCCAATATATATGCAATTATAGTTCCTGAAGGAGAAGAATAAACAGAGAACAAAGATATTTGAAGAAATAAATACCAACTTTTTCAAACTTGATGAAAGGTATAAGTCCACAGAACCAAGATAATGAAAGAACCCCAAGCACAAGAAACAGAGAACTACATTAAGGTATATCATAACCAAATTAATTTAAAAGAGTCATGAAGAGGATTATTAAAAGCATTTACAAGAAAATGATATATGACATACAGAGCAACAGAGGTAACAATGGCAGTAGGCTCTTCATTAGAAACAAAGCAAATGAGACTGCAGGGGAATGATATTTTTATGGTATTCTCAGCCTCGAATTCTCTAACCAGTCAAATCATCTTTGAAAAATGAAAGATAAATAGGCTTTGCTAGATACACAAGGGCTGAAACATTTCATAACCAGTAGAGCTGTAACCTAAGAAATGTTAAAGAAAACCCTTAGGCAGAAGAAAAGTTATACTAGATGGAGATTCAGAGCACTGGAAATAGTAACCATCTCTGCAATTGAGGCTTTTCTTCTAACTGCATTGAAATCTTCATAAATGATTATTAACTGTTCAGAAGAAAAATAATAAAGTAATATTGTGATATCTATATAGAATTAAAATGCATGACAACAATACAGAGGTCAAGGTGGCAGAAATAAAAATACACTCTTGTAAGTTTTTGTATGCTCTCTGTGATGTGGTATAACACCAAAGTGAAGGTAGAAGGTAAAAATGAAGTAGGTGTACCATAACCTCTGGAGCAAATGCTAAAACCACAACAGCTGAGTTATATCTAATTAGGCAGCAAAGGAAATAAAAAGAAATCATGAAAATATTCAAATAATTTTAAAAAGCAGAAGACAAAGAAAAGTGAACAAAGAACAGATGGTATACATAAAAACCTGTAGCCAGGAGCCAGATGAAAGACATAATTCCAACCTTATCAACAGGATATATAAATGGTCTAAATTCCTCAGTAAAGGTAAGATTGTTGATTAGAATGAAAGAAAGAAAGATCCAGGCCTATAAAACCTCTTTAAACAAAAGACACGAGCATATTAAAAGTGATAAGATGAATAAAGGTATACCACACTAACTAATCAAAAAGCTGGAGTGGCTAAATTAATATCAGAAAATAGAGATTTTAGAGAAAAAATATTACCAAGAATAAACTAGGTTATTTCATAATGACAGGTCAGTTCTTCAAGGGACATAATAGCTGTAAATGTTTATATACTGGTGGCTCAGTGATACAATGATAAAGAATCTGCCTGGCAATGCAGGAGACACGGGTTCAATTCCTGCATTGGGAAGATCCTCTGGGGCGGGAAATGGCAACCCACTCCAGTAGTCTTGCCTGGGAAATCCTGTGGACAATGGAGCCTGGCCACCTACAGCCCATCGGGTCACAAAAGAGTTGGACATAATTAGCAACTAAAGAACAACAACATAAAAGTACTGATAACAGGGTTTGAAAAAATATAAATAAAAAATTGATTGACTATAAAACTCTTAGAGGAAAAAATAGGCAAAACACGCTCTGACATAAATCACAGCAAGATCCTCTATGACCCATCTCCCAGAGTAATGGAAATAAAAGCAAAATAAACAAATGGGACCTAATTAAACTTAAAAGCTTTTGCACAATGAAGGAAACTATAGGCAAGGTGAAAAGACAACCTTCAGAATGGGAGAAAATAACAAATGAAGCAACTGACAAAGAATTAATCTCAAAAATATACAAGCAGTTCATACAGCTCAATACTAGAAAAATAAATGACCCATTCAGAAAACGGGCGAAAGAACTAAACAAGCATTTCTCCAAAGAAGACGTACAAATGGCTAACAAACACATGAAAAGATGCTTAACATCCCTCATTATCAGAGAAATGCAAATCAAAATTACAATAAAGCACCATCTCACACGGGTCAAAATGGCTGCTATCAAAAAGTCTACAAACAATAAGTGCTGGAGAGGGTATAGAGAAAGGAGAACCCTCTTAAACTGTTTGTGAGAATGCAAACTAGTACAGCCACTAAGGAGAACAATGTGGAGATTCCTTAAAAAAATGGAAATAGAACTGCCATACAACCCAGCAACCCCACGGCTAGGCATACACACCAAGGAAACCAGAATTGAAAGAGACATGTGTACCCCAATGTTCACTGCAGAACTGTTTACAATAGCTAGGACATGGAAGCAACCTAGAAGTCCATCGGCAGATGAACGGATAAGAAAGCTTTGCTACATATAAACAATGGAATATTACTCAGCTATGAAAAAGAACACATTTGAGTCAGTTCTAATGAGTTGGATGAAACTGGAACCTATTATACAGAGTGAAGTGAAGTCAGAAAGAAAAACACCAATACAGTATATTAATGCATGTATATAGAATTTAGAAAGATGGTAACAATGACCCTATACATGAGACAGCAAAACAGACACAGATATAAAGAGCAGACTTTTGGACTCTGTAGGAGAAGGAGAGGGTGGGATGATTTGAGAGAAAAGCATTGAAACATGTATATTACCATATGTGAAACAGATCACCAGTCCAGGGTCGATGCATGAAACAGGGCACTCAAATCCAGTGCACTGGACAACCCTGAGGGATGGGATGGGGAGGGAGGTGGGAGGGGGGGTTCAGGATGGGGGACACATGTGCACCCACGGCTGATCCATGTCAATGTATGGCAAAAACCACCACAATACTGTAAAGTAATTAGCCTCCAATTATTAATTAATTTTTTTAAAAATTGATTGAACTGTAAGGAGAAACAGACAAATCCAGTTACAGTCATATCTTTTAACATCCCTTCCATAATAATTGATATAACACATGTACAGAAAATGAATACATTTAGTTTCAAGTGTATATAAAATATTTAACAATATGTCCATATTCTGAACTATAAAATACATCTCAATAAATATTGAAGGATTCTTGTTATAGAAAGTATCTTACCACACTGGAAATAAATTATCAATAGACAGTAGTAACAGAAATATTGTACAAGGAAAACTGCCTAATGCTGGAAACTAAATAACAATTTATACATTCAATTCAGTGTTTTCAGTCAACAAAAAGCATCTGAATTGGAAGGGAAATGCTAAAATTGTCTTTATTTGCAGACCACATGATTGTATAAAAGAATCACAAAGAATCTCTGAAAAGATTCTAGAATTAATGATTTATAAAACTTGTTGAGACAATTTTAAAAAGACATAAATAAATGGAAATATAAATATAAACTAGGAAGAAAATTTATGACCAACCTAGACAGCATATTCAAAAGCAGAGACATTACTTTGCTGACTAAGGTCCGTCTAGTCAAGGCTATGGTTTTTCCTGTGGTCATGTATGGATGTGAGAGTTGGACTGTGAAGAAGACCGAGAGCCGAAGAATTGATGATTCTGAACTGTGGTGTTGGAGAAGACTCTTGAGAGTACCTTGGCCTGCAAGGAGATCCAACCATTCTGAAGGAGATCAGCCTGGGATTTCTTTGGAAGAAATGATGCTAAAGCTGAAACTCCAGTACTTTGGCCACCTCATGCAAAGAGTTGACTCATTGGAAAAGACTTTGATGCTGGGAGGGATTGGGGGCAGGAGGAGAAGGGGACGACAGAGGATGAGATGGCTGGATGGCATCACTGACTCGATGGACATGAATCTGAGTGAACTCCGGGAGTTGCTGATGGACAGGGAGGCCTGGCGTGCTGCGATTCATGGAGTTGCAAAGAGTCGGACACGACTGAGTGACTCAACCGAACTGAACTGAAAGCTCATGAGTAAAGAGACCTAAACTTAAAGGTAACAATTCTTTCAGTTCTCTCATACTGATCTACAGATAGTGCGATCTCAATCAAAATACCAGGAGACTTTTTACAGAAATTGACAAGTGTTTCTAAAATTTACTTGAGAAAGCAAAGGGCCTAGAAAAGACATACATCTGTGAAAGTGAAGAGTGAAGCTGTAGGATTTTCACTGCCTGACTTCAAGAATTATTATAACACTATATAATCAGAACAATTTGGTACTGGCATAGAGATAAACAGATCAATGAAACAGAGAACTCCAAGAAATACGCCCACCGATATACGACTAAGTCATTTTTCCCCAAAGTTGCTTTAGCAAATAGCGATCTTTTCAACAAAATTGTTTGGAACAATCAGGCATCTATACCCTTCCCAACCTTCCACCAAAAAAAAAAGAAAAAAAAGACAGTAAGAGAATAACTCCATCTTTAAAAATGTGCAAATGATTTAAACAAACAATTCACCAAAGAAGATATATCTATATAGTGAGAAGCTGAGAAGATGCTCAACAGTATCAGTCAACACAGGAAAAATGCTCAACATAATTAGCCATTACTTAAACACAAATTAAATGCTCAGAGTGATACTGCACATTACCCCCTATCTAAAGCAGCTTTTTTCAGCATCACTGGCATTATGGTCAAGATAAGTCTTTGTTGCTAGGGACTGTGTTAACTCTGTTTTGTATTGTAGGTTCAGCAGCATCCTTGGCCTCTAGACTCCAGAGTACACTTTCCCTGCCACTTTCTCCAGGGACTGACTAGTGTTTCTTGCAGGACAAACTGCCTCAGTTTGAGAATCACTGGCCTATTTATGGAACTACTATCAGTGTGTTCTTGCTGTTCTTAGTCTTGTTGCCCCATGCCTTGGCTCACATTACCGTCCAATTTCTCTTCTAAAAATCAAATCTGGGGACTTCCCTGGTGGTCCAGTGCTTAAGACCTTGCTTTCCAGTATAAGGGATGTGGGCTCAATCCCTGGTCAGGGAGCTAAGATCCCATGCCCCTTGTGGCCAAAAAGGCAAAAACACAGAAAACAGAAACAATATTGTAACCAATTCAAAAAGATTTCAAAAATAGTCCACATCAAAAAATCTTAAATAAAAGAAAAAAATCTGATTATATCCATATGATCCTTTAAAGACCTCCCAGTTCTCCGTAACCTTTTAGAGAAGGCTATTCCCCACAAATAAAAATAGCCCTATTTCTCACAAATGTCATGATTTTTTACTTGTTTGTTTGCTTATTTATTTACCTATCTTCTTCACCCTATATTTATATATCCTGGGTTGCAGCAAGTCAGAGCTTCTTGCTGAATACACCTCATCTTTTTGTGTTTTTGCAGGTGAAAGCATTTGGGCCTAGTGCTTCTTCCACAAGGAAATACTCTCCAGTCACTTAATCTACTCTCACTGAACAGAATTGTGTTCACCTGAAATCTTACAGTACATAAAGGACATCGTCTTTGAGAAAACTTTACTGATACCACAAAGCAGCATTGTGTTCAGGTTTTTAGAATGCAATTGCCAGAAAAGAATAAAAGCTTTATTTGCTATTACCATGAGGGTCTATCTGAAAAGTGTGAATCTGTGAGCTCTCTGGCAGTAAGCAGAGTTTTATATGTTACATGCATATAAGGGTGCTAAGATTAGTTCATTTTTCTCAGGACTCATAAAAAGATGTCCTTTGAGGGTTAGCAAGTATAGGAAAAGTACCTGGGTGGATTTTGGATTTTTCAACAACATAGCAGTTTAAACCCTAGGCTTGTAATTCTTTGTTATATATGAATTGCAGAAACGTGTTAACTCTGTAAGTTATTAGTTTCATATGATGAGTTTCCATAGCACATAGTTTTCATATTTTGATTATAAACAGCATTTTTAATACTACATTTTTTCATGCATTCTTATCTGAGCAATTCAGTTATGAATTCCTGAAAAGCAAAGCCTGTATCTAATTTTATCTGTTTTATTCTCAGCCTACATTGGGCTGCGTAGGATGTGTACTGCTCTAGGCAAAGTGGTCGATAATAATAATAGTCCAAATTAATAAACTTCCTTCTGTTGAATATTCACCTTTAATAAAATGAGAAGAAACAAACACATCCCACTGCAAAAGCTCAGTATAAAGAACTTAGTACAAAGAACTTAGACTTGGTATGAAATGCTTTCATAGAAACACAGTGACAATGTAAAGCAATCTATAAAAATTTTTTTTAAACATTTATTTTTTCACTTAAAGATACGGATAATGTAAAGATAAAATAGATATGAAATTTTTCATCTAACCCCAATCTTTAAAAAGGAAATAATACAGGTTTAGACCAAATGTATGTTTTGGCAAAGTTCAAATTTTTGTGAAATCTGATAAAGGCCAAGTATTTTATGCATTTGCTAAGCCAACTGACTAAGAATCAAAATAAATTTTCATGATTCATCTGATATTTGGTTTGCATACATTATTACCTGGGTCATCTTGATGGCTCTCTGACCTCTCAGTCATCATCTCTCATGAACATTGAGGTTTTTTGTTTTTTTTAACCTAACTTTATAGCATGTAAAACAAGTTTTAAATGAATACAGAAATGGAGATATTATTAAACTGTAGTAACTTTTACAAATTCTTTTAAAACTTTTATTTTTGCCTTGTCCTTCAAAATTAGAATTCCCTCTGATATTGTACTGAATTCAGGACCTTGTGTTTCAAATAGTTTGCATCCACCAGCATCTATTTCAATACATTAATGTCAAGATTTTGTGAATCTTAGTGGCATGGAAACTTCAGCCACTGACACCTGTATATGCTGTCTTTCCGAGTCTATCACTGTTGGTGCCAAGGACAGAAGCAGTTGTCTTACGTGTAGAGTCTTCATGCCAACATGAAAAATGTTACCTTCTCCTGTTACTGGAGAGATGAAGAGAAAAATGATGCAAGATATTTACTGAAAAGAGCAACTTAAATTTACTTCAACCTTGCATAAGTAATGCAAGGTGAATCAGTCCGGCTAGTTTTCTTGCATAGCTTTAATCCAGTTGGTTACAAGGTTTCTAAGTCTGAAGTTATACACACCCATCAAAGCAGTACTAGTAGCTCAGTCGTATCTGACTCTTTGCACCCCATGGACTGTAGCCCACCAGGCTCCTCTGTCCATGGAATTCTCCAGGCCGGAATACTGGAGTGGGCAGCCATTCCCTTCTCCAGGGAATCTTTCCAACCCAGAGACTGAACCACGGTTTCCTGCATTGCAGGCAGATTCTTTACCATCTGAGTGTATCTCCTTTTATTATACTTTGTTGTACTTCACAGATATTCTATTTTTTTTACAAATTGAAGGCTTGTTGCAACCTCATTGGAGCCATTTTTTCAACAGTATTTACTCACTTCATGTCTCTGTCACATTTTGTTAATACTTGCAATATCCCAAACTTTTTAATTACCATTATATTCATAATAGTAATCTGTGATCAGTGATTTTTTTATGTTAATACTATGAATTGCTGAAAGCTCAGATGACAGCATTTTTTAAATAAAGTGTTTTTTAAATTAAGACAGGTTTCTTGTCTCTTTTATGGTGGTTCACACTTAAAAGACTGCAGTATAGCAGAACATAATGTTTTACATGCAATTGGAAGCCTGAAAATTCATATGACTTACTTTATTGAAATATTTGTCCTACTGCAGTGGCCTGAAACCAAACCCTCAATATCTCTGGGGTGTGTCTTTATTCATGATACCACCCATCACTAGTTAGTACTGACGATGTCATCATGTTGACTTTTAGTTCCAAGTGGTCTCATCCAAAGCATTTTTTCCTGTAGAATGGCAAACATAGCTGCTACAGGACTCACCACAATAGTTCAGTTCAGCTCAGTCACTCAGTCCTGACTCTTTGTGAGCCCATGAACCACAGCACGCCAGGCCTCCCTGTCCATCACCAACTCCTGGAGTTTACCCAAACTCATGTCCAATGAGTCGGTGATGCCATCTAATCATCTCATCTACTGTCGTCCCCTTCTCTTCCTGCCTTCAATCTTTCCCAACATCAGGGTCTTTTCAAATAAGTCAGCTCTTCGCATCAGGTGGCCAAAATATTGGAGTTCCAGCTTCAACATCAGTCCTTCCAATGAACACCCAGGACTGATTTCCTTTAGGATGGACTGGTTGGATCTCCTTGCAGTCCAAAGGACTCTCAAGAGTCTTCTCCAATACCACAGTTCAAAAGCATCAATTCTTCTGTGCCCAGCTTTCTTTATAGTCCAACTCTCACAATAGTAATATATCAAATATGAACTTTAAACAGTTTTCATAGGTTATAATTTAAGACAAGATACCCAAAGTTTGAATAAAGTAATATATGTGTGGTGGAAGTGAAAGTGGAAGTGTGCTCAGTCGTGTCCACTCTTTGCAACCCTATGGACTGTAGCCTACCAGGCTCCTCTGTCCATGGGATTTTCCAGGCAACAGTACTGGGGTGGTTTGCCATTTCCTTCTCCAGGGGATCTTCCCGACCCAGGGATTGAACCCAGGTCTCCTGCATTGTAGACAGACGCTTTACCGCCTGAGCCACCAGGGAAGCAAATAAAGTAATATATGTGTGGTACCATACAGGAAAATGCACTCGGGATGGATTAATCAAACTTGGATTATGTGTTCTACATTATTTATCAAGGGCCATTCTCTCCCATAAGGACAGAAATTCTAAATGGACACTGGCATTGGCATTGCTCAATGTTAGAACCCCTATAGTCTTACTTAAGATGGTTTTTTGATTTGATGCCATATTGTCAAGCAGTCTCTTAGAGTAACTCCATGGTAAATCCCTGCACAGTTGTTTCAGAAGTGTTCAAAGATGGGACAATGACAAAAAAAAAAAAAATGAACAAAAATGAACCTTACCCTCAAGACTTAGTCATAATAGATTTTTAAAGAGATATCAGAGTTAATAATATGCCTTTATTAGGTTTATTTAATTTCTTA